>NC_067244.2:99431217-100056217 GCF_019359855.2 Lolium perenne | reverse complement strand
AATAGGTTCCTTGAAGAAAAATGTAATCATGCATTAAAGGTTTGGATGATCATCCAAGTAGTTAGTCCATGGGTAGGGCAATTCTTTACCAAAGCTTTCATTCTCTCCCATGCTTGTGCAACATGTTCATTATCCAATTGCTTAAAATTCATAATGCTACTTCTCAAAGATATAATTTTAGCAGGAGGATAATATCTTCCAATGAAAGCATCTTTACATTTAGTCCATGAATTAATACTATTTTTAGGAAAAGATAGCAACCAATCTTTAGCTCTTCCTCTCAAGGAGAAAGGAAACAATTTCAGTTTTATAATATCCCCATCTACATCCTTATACTTTTGCATTTCACAAAGTTCAACAAAATTATTAAGATGGGCAGCAGCATCATCAGTACTAACACCAGAAAATTGCTCTCTCATAACAAGATTTAGTAAAGCAGGTTTAATTTCATAAAATTCTGCTGTACAAGCAGGTGGAGCAATAGGAGTGCATATGAAATCATTATTAGTGTTCTCAGGAGTACTCATTTTAGCAATAATAAAAATAACTAAAGCAAAACCGAATTAAATAAAGTAAAACAAGTAACTATTTTTGTGTGTTTTTGATATAAAGAAAGCAAACAAGACAGAAAATAAAATAAAGCAAGACAATATACAAAGTAAAGAGATTGGGTGTGAGAGACTCCCCTTGCAGCGTGTCTTGATCTCCCCGGCAACGGCGCCAGAAAAGTGTTTGATAGCGCGTGACGGTGATGGAGTGTTGTTTCCTCCCCGACGATGGCACCAGCAAAGTAGCTGCTTGTGACGGTAAAGCACACGTCCGTTGGGAACCCCAAGAGGAAGGTATGATGCGTACAGCAGTGAGTTTTCCCTCAGTAAGAAACCAAGGTTATCGAACCAGTAGGAGATGAAGGCCACGAGAAGGTTGTTGGTGAAGGTGTGTAGTGCGGCGCAACACCAGGGATTCCGGCGCCAACGTGGAACCTGCACAACACAATCAAAATACTTTGCCCCAACTTGACATTGAGGTTGTCAATCTCACCGGCTTGCTGAAAACAAAGGATTAAACGTATGGTGTGGAGAATGATGTTTGCTTGCAAAGAACAACAGAGAACAATGATTGCAGTAGGTTGTACTTCAGATGTAAAAGATGTAGGGATTCGTAGCATAGAAAACAAAAAATTTCCTACCGCGAGAACGAAAACCAAGCCAAGATGCAATCTAGAAGATGGTAGGAACGAGGGGATCATGAGACTAACCCTTGAAGATTTCCAAATCCTACGAGATTAGATCTCGTTGTTGCAGAAGATGATCACTTGCCGCTTTCAAAAGAGCGTAGAAGATCTTGACGGTGCCACAATCGGGCAGCACCTCCGTACTCGGTCACACGTTCGGTGTTGATGAAGACGACGTCCTTCTCCCCATTCCAGCAGGCAGCGGAAGTAGTAGATCCTCCTCGGAATCCCGGCAGCACGACGGCGTGGTGGCGGTGGTGGTGGAGATCTCCGGCAGGGCTTCGCCTATGCGCTACGGGAGAGATATGTGGAGGAGGGGCGCTAGGGTTTGGGGTGACAGGGGGTCTAGGGCGCCGGCCACTTGGGGGCTGCGGACTAGGAGGCTTTGGAGTGGCCGGCCCCTCCCCTTGGCTGCTCATTATATAGGTGGAAGCCCCAAGTGTTGGACTACAAGTCTTCGAATAAGACCCCAACCCAAAACTTCCCATATGGTGGGAAACCTACTCAAGGAGGGAGTCCTACTCAAGGTGGGACCTTTCCTTGAGGGGGGGTGGCCGGCCACCTGAGGTGGAGTCCACCTGGGACTCCTCCCCCTTATGGTTGGCCGGCCATGCTAGTGGAGTCCCTCCGGGACTCCACCTTCCATAGTGATTTCTTCCGGACTTTTCTAGAACCTTCTAGAACCTTCCATCAATGCACCGATCATTTTCAAACTTATAAAATGACTTCTTATATATGAATCTTATTCCCCGGACCATTCTAGAACTACTCGTGATGTCCTGGATTCCATACGAGACTCCGAACAAAACTTCGAACTCCATTCCATATTCCATATCTACTCAAACGACATCAAACCTTAAGTGTGTCACCCTACGGTTCGTGAACTATGCAGACATGGTTGAGACTTCTCTTCGACCAATAACCAATGGCGGGATATGGAGATCCATAATGGCTCCACATATTCAACGATGACTTAGTGATCGAATGAACCATTTACATACGATACCGATTCCCGTTGTCACGCGATATTTTACTTGTCCGAGGTTTGATCATCGGTATCTCTATACCTTGTTCAACCTCGTCTCCTGACAAGTACTCTTTACTCGTACCGTGGTATGTGGTCTCTTATGAACCTTTCATATGCTTGCAAGATAATTAGACAACATTCCACCGAGAGGGCCCAGAGTATATCTATCCGTCATCGGAATGGACAAATCCCACTATTGATCCATATGCCTCAACTCATACTTTCCGAATACTTAATCCCACCTTTATAACCACCCATTTACGCAGTGGCGTTTGATGTAATCAAAGTACCCTTTCGGTATAAGTGATTTACATGATCTCATGGTCGAAAGGACTAGGTAACTATGTATCGAAAGCTTATAGCAAATGAACTTAATGACGTGATCTTATGCTACGCTTAATTCAGTGTGTCCATTACATCATTCACATAATGATATAACCTTGTTATTAATAACATCCAATGTTCATGATCATGAAACTATGATCATCTATTAATCAACAAGCTAGTTATACAAGAGGCTTACTAGAGACTCCTTGTTGTTTACATAACACACATGTATCAATGTTTCGGTTAATACAATTATAGCATGGTATATAAACATTTATCATAAACACAAAGATATATAATAACCACTTTATTATTGCCTCTTGGGCACATCTCCAACAGTCTCCCACTTGCACCAGAGTCAATAATCTAGATTACATTGTAAGGTACCTAACACCCATGGCATTCTGGTGTTGGTCATGCTTTGCCCTAGGGAGAGCTTTAGTCAACGGATCTGCCACATTCAGATCAGTGTGTACTTTGCAAATCTTTACTTCTCCATCTTCGATGTATTCACGAATCGAATGAAAACGCAGCTTGATATGCTTCAGCTTCTTGTGTGACCTTGGTTCTTGTGCATTGGCGATGGCACCCATGTTGTCACAATAGATGACTAGTGGGTCTAATGCACTAGGAACCACACCAAACTCAACAATGAACCTCTTCATCCATACCGCTTCTGATGAAGCCTCTGAAGCCGCTATGTATTCTGATTCTGTTGAAGACTTCGCCACCGTGCACTGCTTCGAGCTGCACCAGCTTACTGCAGCACCATTCAATATAAACACGTACCCAGATTGAGACTTAGAGTCATAAGGATCAGTGTTCCAACTTGCATCGGTGTAACTGGTTACAACGAGCTCTTGGTCACCTCCATAACAAAGAAACATATCCTTAGTTCTTTTCAAGTACTTCAGGATATTCTTGACCGCTATCCAGTGTTCCATTCTTGGATCACTTTGATATCTGCTAGTCAAACTAACAGCATGTGCTATATCCGGTCTAGTACACAACATGGCATACATGATAGAGCCTACTGCTGAGGCATAGGGGATCTGATTCATCCTCTCTCTTTCTTCTGCCGTAGCCGGACCTTGAGTTTTACTCAAGACCTTACCTAGCAACATAGGTAAGAACCCTTTCTTACTTTCATCCATTCTAAACTTCTTTAGAATCTTGTCCAGGTATGTACCCTATGAAAGCCCTATTAGGCGTCTTGATCTATCTCTATAAATCTTGATGCCTAAAATGTACGCTGCTTCACCAAGGTCTTTCATTGAAAAACACTTATTCAAATAACCGTTTACACTGCTTAATAGTTCTATATCATTCCCAATCAATAATATGTCATCCACATATAATATCAGGAATTCTACAGAGCTCCCACTCACTTTCTTGTAAACACAGGCCTCTCCATGACACTGTATAAACCCGAAGTCTTTGATCACCTTATCAAAGCGTCGGTTCCATCTCCTGGATGCTTGCTTCAGTCCATAAATTGAACGCTGAAGTTTTCACACCTTGTAAGCATTTTTAGGATCGAAAAAACCTTTGGGTTGTACCATATACAACTCTTCCTCAATGTCTCCATTAAGGAACGCCATTTTGACATCCATCTGCCAAATCTCATAATCGATAATGCAGCTATTGCTAACAAAGTCCTCACAGACTTTAGCTTTGCTACAAGTGAGAAAGTCTCATCGTAGTCAACACCTTGAATTTGTCGGAAACCCTTTGCGACAAGCCGAGCTTTATAGATAGTAATATTACCATCAGCATATGTTTTTCTCTTGAAGATCCATTTATTCTCGACAGCCTTGCGGCTATCAGGTAAGTGTACCAAAGTCCATACTTTGTTATCATGCATGGATCCCATTTCGGATTTCATGGCTTCTTGCCATTTGTTGGAATCTGGGCTCACCATCTCTTCTTCATACGTCGCAGGGTCCTCATCATTGTTGTCCACAATCATGAAATTTAGACAAGGATCATACCAATCAGGAGTGGTACATTCCCTTGTCGATCTGCGAGGTTCAGTAGCTATCTCGCTCGAAGTTTAATGATCATTATCATTAGCTTCCTCTGTTACCGGTGCAGGCGGCACATGAACATCTTCCGGTACAGCGCTACTCTGATCAAGGAGAGAAGGTTCAGTAACCTCGTCGAGTTTTACTTTTCTTCCAGTCACTTCTTTAGTGAGAAATTCATTCTCAAGAAAGGTTTCGTTCTTAGCAACAAAGATTTTGCCTTCGGATCTGTGATAGAAAGTATACCCTATAGTTTCCTTAGGGTATCCTATGAAGACGCATTTCTCCGCTTTGGGTTCTAGCTTGTCCGGTTGTAACTTTTTTACATAGGCTTCGCAACCCCAAACTTTAAGGAACGACAACTTAGGTTTCTTATTAAACCATAATTCATACGGTGTCGTTTCAACGGATTTAGATGGTGCCCTATTTAAAGTGAATGCAGCTGTGTCTAATGCATAACCCCAAAACGATAACGGCAAATCAGTAAGAGACATCATAGAATGAACCATATCTAAGAGAGTTTGATTAGGACGTTCGGACACACCATTTCGTTGTGGTGTTCCCGGCGGTGTCAACTGTGAAAGTATTCCGCATTTCTTTAAATGCATGCTAAACTCATAACTCAGATATTCGCCTCCGCGATCAGATCACAGATTTTTAATCTTCTTGTTACGTTGATTTTCTACTTCACTTTAGAATTCCTTGAACTTCCTGAAAGTTTCGGATTTATGTTTCATGAAATAGATATACCCATATCTACTCAGATCATCTGTGAAGGTTAGAACATAACGATAACCACCGCGCGAGGCTACACTCATTGGTCCGCACACATCGGTATGTATGATTTCCAATAAGTCTGTAGCTCGCTCCATAATACCAGAGAATGGAGTCTTAGTCATTTTTCCCATTAGACATGCTTCGCATCTATCAAGTGACTCAAAGTCAAGTGACTCAAGTAATCCATCGGAATGGAATTTCTTCATGCGTTTCACTCCAATATGACCAAGACGACAGTGCCACATATAAGTATGATTATCATTCAATTTAATTCGCTTAGCATCAATGTTATGAATATGTGTATCACTACTATCGAGACTTAATAGAAATAAACTATTCTTCTCAGGCGCATGACCATAAAAGATATTATTCATAAAAATAGAACAACCATTATTCTCAGACTTGAATGAATAATCGTCTAGCATTAAACAAGATCCAGATATAATGTTCATGCTCAACGCAGGCACTAAATAACAATTATTGAGGTTTAAAACTAATCCCGAAGGTAGATGTAGAGGAAGCGTGATGCGGGCTAAGCCCGAGGGTGTGCCCAATCTTCACGGTTTGACCCGGGTGAGTGTGATTGCGGAGGGGGATTCGCGGGGAAGTGGATGAACGCGAAGAACTCGATACAAACACACGCACACAACACAATCGGTTTGTTCTCGTTGGCCCGAACCACCAACTCGATAGAAGTTGCAAGGAAAAGACCTTTCGGTAGAAGTCCCGCAAAAAGATCGACGAATCGACGATCCTATGAATCTAGAAGGGTGAAAAGACCAAACTCAATAGAAGTGCAAGCAAAAGACCAAATAGGTAGAAGTGCAAGCAAAAGATCAAGATTGGTAGAAGTCACCAAAGAGATACAATAGGATTCGATCGGAGCCCGGGTGATACAATAGGAATTAACCTAAGGTGGGGGTTTCCCAAATCCACAAAGGGATAATAGAGGCATAAGCCAATTCATCTAAACATCATCTCTCCCTCATGAAGGTGGGGGTAGGTGTCTATTTATAGGCAAGGGGATGAAGGGGTAAGTTACAAGCCAAAAGGGGCTGAGATCTGGCTGAGGCTCGACAGGGCGGAAGTTCCGGTCCCTGAGGGCGGAAGTTCCGGTTGGGGGCGGAAGTTCCGGCCATAAGGGGCGGAAGTTCCGGTCGCAGTTCTTCAGTGCGAGCATCTTCAGTCTTGGATGGAATCTGGGCGGAAGTTCCGGCGGTGGTGGGCGGAAGTTCCGGCCTGGAGCGTCCAGCTCCTCTTTCTCCTTCTCTTCCATGCTTCCGTGACATCGGCCTTGCGTCCTCGGGTCTCCATGGCATCCTCTCTTCTCCCCGTACTTGTCGTCAAGTTCCTATCATCAAGATATGACAGGGTATGAAGTAGTATATCGTCCCAAATAGGCGATTCGAGGCACGCGTAAAGGAGAAGATTCACCTTAGCGTGTCGTCTTGGCGATGAAGCACATGATGCGGTGAAGACCGAAGGTCGCCCCGTATCATCTCCCCCACTTGAAAAAGAGTCGTCCTCGACGATAAATCTTCATGAATGTGTAGAGGAGGTAGATGACACCAACACTTGAATGTCGCTTCACTTGTCAAGAGCCCTATCAATAGCACAAGAAAAGCCAAACAACACTCAAACATAGCCAATGTTCCACGTGTTTAGCAAGATAGCGCAAGTAGAAGGAGGTCACCTTAGCAAGATGTCGGTGTGCTCTCATTGAGAGATCTTGTGTAGTAGATGTATGGGGTTGAACCCATTCATTGACGCTCATCCATATGTCACGTTTACCTTCACACAACAAAGACCAAGCAAAGTATGTTTGTGTGTGATAGTGGAGCACATCATCGATGACATGTCCTTTCATGTTCACAACACCGTTAGCACAACACAAATTTATCAAGAATAATGCATGTGCAAGGTCAATGTGTAAGAACTCCATATGAACATCTTCCAAATGTGGAAACACAAAAACTCCAAATTGTGAGACGACCATGGTGTCCATCTCATGTATAAACTCATGTGCATTATTGCTCTCAAGGCATCGGAAAGAGAAATTGTTCAACATCCTTGAAGCAACAAGTGGAGAATTTGGCAAAAACACATACGGAAGAGTGTCTAAAATATCATCAACATGTGTGCACACAAACCATTGGAAAGAGAAATTGGTCCTCATATTTGGTGCAACACACAACATATCTTCCAAAACGTTCATCAAAACAACATTTACACAACCGTGCGTGCCAACAAACCAAAAGAAAGAGCAATTGGTCAACTTGTTTGAGGCAACACCAATGGTAAGAATCACATCATCATGCTTGCAAAAGAACCATAAGAAAGAGAAATTGTTTGGCATGTTCAATGCAAAGCATGGGAAAGGTATTAGAGCCGGGTTCGATCTTGAACTTACGTGTATTATGCTCTCAAGAGCTCTCTTTGTCAACTCGTGCTCAATCGAGGTTGACATTGGCATTCTTGTACCTACACACACAATAGGCAAAGCAAAGAACGTGTGTTCATGGTATATGAACACATCATCCATCATGATGGTCCATTTCTTTTGCACATCACCATTAGCGTTAAGCAAAGCATCATAATAGATATGGTGAATATGCGGAGTAAACATGGAAACATTCTCAACATGGATATATGCAAAGTCTCCAAAATTTGAGAGAGCTATGGGGGCAATCTCATTTACAAGCATATTAACATCATTGCAAACCAAGCATTGGAAAGAGCAAGTATTCAACATTTTGGTTGCATTAATGGGAGAGTATTGCAAGCATCTAGCACAAAACATGTTCAACATTTTATCATGGTTGTCGACAAACCTAGGGAAAGAGCAATTGTTCATCAAGGTTGTCACAACACAAGCATTAGCATCATCATTTTCATTGCAAGCAATACATGGGAAAGAGTAGTTGTTCAACATATTGCAAGCAATAGGAGAGAAAGTGAAACTCTCATAGCATGGCATGGTGATATTATCATAAGCAACTAATTCCACATGATCAACCATAGTGGTATCACAAGTATCACAAGGGAATGTGAAAGAAGCATATGACATAGCAATAGGATCATCCAACTCATGCAAGCACTCACAAATCATCATGTCCACTAGTGGGATCATGGCATCATCAACACCCATATAGGTACCTTTGTAGTCCGACTCATTTGCGGTAGGTGTTGTGGAAGAGATAGGCTCCATGTGGCCTCCATGTTCATCTTCAATCAAGCATGGTGTGATAGCATCATCTTCATGCACCATGTACATCTTCTCCATGATCGGGAACTCGTCCTCCATGGAACCTATTGCAACTTGAGAAAACACACTAGAGGTAGAGGTTAAGTTGTTAGAATGTGAAATTGCCTCCATGGACCTATCAACTACCTCTCTCAACTCACTCGGTGTATTACTCATGTCCTCCAAATGGAAGCACTCAAACTCACATATGGGGTGGGAGTCACTCAACTCACTATCACTCTCAGTCAAGTGGGCTAAGTGGCTCTCATTCTCACATGGGATTGGTACCATCTCCTCATTCAAGCATATTGGAGTAGGCTTGATTTTCTCATCTCCATGCGCCTCCATTGGTGAAGGGATCATCCCATGCTCACCATTCTCAACTCCATCGCCTCCCATGTTGACACCATTTGATGGCGCTATGGTGTTGTTGAGAGCTAGGCTCGAATCAACGTCACTCTTGTCTTGGCATTCTCGTGCTCCATCTTGAAGTGTGGTCTTCATAGTCGTCATCTTGTCCATTTCCTTGCACCATTCTTTGAAGACAATGGTATCTTGAAGTGTCTTGTTGGCGAATTGGGCATCCAATTGGGCGAAGTAGAGCTTGTGAGCTTGAGGTGTGTTGCACTCCCATGTCATGTGCTTGTTGGATGTGCACACATCACAATGGAGATTGGGGCATTCCCAAAGATGATGACCGTCTTGTGTGCAACGAAGGCATTGGGAGCTACGAGGTCTTGGTGGACAAATCATTGTCATGTTGGCATAAAGTTGTGTAGACCGCCCGTCATCTTGAAGTGTAGACTCCATGGTCTTCATCTTGGGGCTTGAGCTTCTTGTAGGCGCCATTATAGTGGTGGCGGTAGTAGGGGGAAACACCATGATATGTGGTTCCTCTTTCTTTGCACTTGGCACCATCTTGCTTGTTGGTGTAGCGCCTTGTCTCGCTCCATTGGAGATCTTCTCATGTGTCGGTGGTCTTGGAGATGCCATTTTGGTGGTGGTGCTAGGCTTTGTGGACACCATATGGTTGGTGTTGTTGTTCTTTGTAGCCTTGGCCGCTTCATGTCGAGGCTCTCATCTTCTTGCATCATCACCATGTCTTGGGGGGTGTCGTCGAAGATCCTTGGGAGGTGTTGGTCGATGGCGAGCATGAGGTGACTTGTGTCAGCGAAGATCATTGGGAGGTGTTGGTTGATGGCGAACATGAGGTGACTTGTGTCGGCGAAGATCCTTGGGAGGTGTTGGTCGACGACGATCATGAGGCGACGTGTGTTGATGACGATCCTCGGCATGCCTAGATGATGGTTCATGTGGCTTGGCACTTTGCTTGTGGCGCCTTCTTGAGCTTGGAGGAGAGTGTCGATGGCGATCATGGTGGTGGCGCTCTTGATGTTCCATAGGATGAGCTCGATGTAGATGATCGTGTGCATAAGCACTCTCATGGTTGCGCCGTCTTGAAGGTCCTCTATCTTCATATGTACTTCCATTGGCCAAGATGGGGAACTTGTAGGCACCGGTCTGGTTCAAGGTGGGGTCGAAGCTAGGCTCCACCATGGTGTCGATGTCGTGCTCGAGGTAGTGCTCGGTGCTATGCTCCATCATGGTGTCGTAGTTGTAGTCGAGGTAGTGCTCCACCATGTCGTCGTAGTCGTAGTCGTGGTCGAGGTGGTGCTCCTCCATGTCGTCGTAGTCGTAGTCGTGGTCGAGGTAGTGCTCCACCATGTCGTCCATGTTGTAGTCGAGCTCGGAGTGGTGGTCCACCATGTTGTCCATGCTTGGCGAGTCATGGTCGGTGTAGAGATGCTCGATGTCGGTCACGTCGCCAATGCATGCAGAGCTATTATCGGTGTCGAGCTCCACATGGTCCTCCATATCTTCGGTGCTTGCGGAGCTATCACCCTCATAGTACTCCATGTCGTCCTCCGTAGGCTCATCCTCACTATACATGTTAGTCTCTAGGATTGGTGTATATATGGTGGAAGGAGAACTACCAAAAGGTCAAAAACTCGCAAACCAAAATCGAGAAAATGGTTCAAGTTAGAGAATAACCGATATGTACTCACACACACACTCAAAGCACACGCAAAAGGCTAAGAACTCTATATGGTGGTAGGTGAGGAAGTGGATAGCAAACGAAAAGAACCAAAGAAAATGTCTATTGTCAAATGTGGGTAAGATCCAAAGTCAAATGTCAAAAGCGGTGATCTATATCAAGGAAACACGGAAACACACACAAGGAAGAACAATGGGGTTAGCGCGACCAAGGAAGTGAGCAAGTAACAAGGATGGCCCTAACGAAGACTATAAGCTCGGTGTCGCGCCAACACAAGAGAGACCGTAGCTTGGTTGCATATGAGAGAAGCAACTAGATTTGCACAAATGTCACTCTTCTCTTTTCTCTCGTAGTGCTCACAAGCTTTGCACTCCTTTGTATCGGTGGACACACACTCTTTTTGTATTTCCTTTTTCTTTTTCTCTTTTTTTTCACTTTTTTTTCTATGCTTAGAAGCTTTATTTTTCTCTATGTCACACTTTTTCTTCTTTTGTGTATCTTTCTCACCGAGCTTGCTTCGGAGCTTTGCTCAACACAACGCACACACACACCCTCTCACGGTCGTGACACTTGTGCAATGCTTCGCAACACTCGGAAAGCCACTCTCAATGGGATAGGTACACAAAGAAAGAAACGGGGCTACAAGGGGTGGAGCAAGTTATACCTATTGATGTTAGGCGGTGTCAAACACATGAACTTGCGATGATCGAGGTGGTGTCGATGACGATGTCGAATTTGCGCCGGAATCCGGGTGCCAAAGGTGTCGTCGCGGTGTTGGTGTAGGCGCGGAAGCGTAATAGACAACCAATGCACTCCAAATCGGAAACCGAGCAAATTAAGTCAATGCCCGAAAAGTTGGGTCAAAACGAGCGGTCAAAAGTTGGGCTCCAAAAATCGTCAAAAATTAGACGTGGACTATGTGGAGTAGGTGGAGGATATTGTTAAAATTTGGAGTCAAACGGGCGCCGGAAAGTTGTCAAAATTTGGGGCAAAAAGAGGAGTCAAAATTGGACGAATTTTGGGTCAAAACTGGGCGTCGGGGCGGAACTTCCGGCCTTGTTCCGGTCAAGTTCCGGAAATACGTGAAAACTGTCCAGGGGCTTACTGCAGCGAAAACGTGTAATTTCGGAAGTTAGCCGGAAGTTGGGCGGATGTACCGGCCTGGCGGAACTACCGCTGATATTCGCCGGAAGTTCCGGTCTGAAGAATTTCTGTGCGAGTTTGAGGAATTTTCTGCGCGGCCGTGGAGCAGAAATCAGAAAGGGTCGTGCTAGAAATCCTCCGGAGGATTATTCCCCCACAACCTCCGACTCCAGAAGTGGCCACGTGTCCATGTGTAGCTCCCTGGTCCCCGCACACGAAAAAAGCAAGAGAAAATCCTCCGATGGTATCTTTCGTCGCGGTCTCGCCCTGAGCCTCAGTGCCTGCCGTCCTCAGCTGTCGCCGGCGTCAGAGAAATCACCGACGGTGATGCCCCTTGCAGCAGTCGCCGGCGTCGAAGAAGTTGCCCGCGGCGGCGCACCTTGCAGCAGTCACCGGCCTCGCAGCTCGGGCGGGGGGCCTTTGCAGCTCCCGGAGACACCGCTTGCAGCTCTAGCGTAGCCCTTTGAAGCTCCCGGCGACACCCCTTGAAGGTTGTGCGGCGGCCCTTCGCAGCTCCTGTCACGGCCCTTTGCAGCTCGAACGGAAGCCCTTTGCAGCTCCCAGCGACACCCCTTGCAGCTCCCGGCGTGGCCCTTCGCAGTTCCCGTCGCGGCCCTTTGCAACACCGCCGGAAAAGCTTGCAGCTCCGGCCGCCCATGGCAGCAGAGCCGACCAAGCATGGAGCAGCACCGCCCCGCCCATTGAAGCAGCTCCGGCAGACCATGGCAGCAGCGTCAGCCACCCATGGAAGCAGCGCCGCCCGCCCAAGGGAGCAGGTCCGGCCGCCCATCGGAGCAGTGTCGGCCGCCCATGGAAGCACCACGCCAGAACTATGGCAGCAGCACCGTAGTGCCATAGAAGCACCGTGCCATAGCTCTGGCAGCACTGCCACTCACCCCCTCGTAGCAGTGTCGGCCGCCGGCGAGCTCCGTCGAGGTACGAACTTAGCCGGTGAGGAAGTCCTTTGCAGCAGCGCCACCACCTCGCCCTAGCAGCAGCTCCCCACAACGCATGAAGCATCGTCGCATCCCGCTCGTAGCAGCCCCGCGCAGGCCAAAAGCAACACCAACCGCCGCCGCCGAACCGGTCACGGCGGCGCCGCCTCTCCTTCGCAGCAACGATCCGCGCCGAACATCACCGGCGGCGTGTCCGCCTTGCAGCACCTGCAGGCTCCCCGAAATCGGTGATGCGCGGCCTCCTTGCAGGGAAAACAGCAGGGAGTAGCTCTTGCAGCGCAGGTGATGAGCCTCGTCGGAGAGAGTGGAGAGGGATTTGGGGCGGAGCGAGCGGAGCGCTGGAGACGAACGAGGGGAGAAGGAAGAGATCGAGCGAGGAGAGGATAAGGTGAGATATTTTAGTACGGGGGTGGTGGGATGGTGGGGCCCAGTAAAGGGAAGACCGCACGATGGAGCCCATCCAACGACGCTCCACCCGGAGGCACAGCGCGACGCTACCTCCGACGGAAACCAATCATTATCCAATCAGAAATCAGAGGCTGGCGAAAGAGAAATTGGCGCGTGGCCTGGGTATCTGAGCGCGGCCAGGGATGGCGCGGGCGGCTGCTGCTGCTGCGAGCAGCGATCGATGCGTGCGTGGTGCGCGCGCAAGGCAAACGGCGGCGGCGTGGTGTTGGGCTGCTGGCTTCGGCCTTGGCGCGCTCGCTGACGCTTGGAGGTGGGCCGGGCCTTGGGCGGCGAGTGGAGCTGGCGTTGGCCCGCTGCTGGCGTGGGGTGGGCGGAGCCGATCGAGGCGAGGGGAGCGGGCGTGGCTGGCAGTTGGCGAGCGCAGCGCGCGGGTGGGGCGATCTGCTGGGGCGGCGACGATTGCGGGCGAGCGGGGCAGTTGGGCCGAGGCGGTTGCTGGCGGCGCGTGTTGGTGGGCCTGGTGGAGCGGCCTGGTGCGGGCGCGGTGGTGGCGATCGAGGCTGGGGCGGTGGGCGTTGGTCGCTGCCTGCGGCGGAAATTGGAGGTGGGCCAGGGGTGGCGGCACGGTGGTTTGATTGGGGAGCGAGGCGCGCGGTGGTGGTTGCGTGGTGATGCCGGTGATTGGCGCTGAGCACGAGTAGCGGCGCGAGGAGGAAGCGAGCAGCGGATGCAGCGGAGGAACGGGGTTGACCCGATATGGGGATTTTTGGCCTGAGCGGAAGTTCCGGTGGTTGGGCCGGTACTTCCGGAAATACCAGATTTTCCAGATCTGGATCTGGATCTGCGCGAACAGCACGAACAACACGAACAAGGGGCGGAAAAATGGATGGGAAATGATGGATTTCGAGGGGGAATTGATGGAATTGAGCGGTGAAACTTTGGGGAAACGTAGATCAACACCAAAGACAACAGATTTCTGGACCAAAATCACAAAAAACGCAACAAATCCTGAGATCCAATTTCGAGCTATTTTTTGGGGAAAAATTTTTGGGCAAATTTTTGGGCGAAATTGGTGGAATCGGAGGGTCAAATCCGTGGCAACCTTTGCTCTGATGCCATATGATGCGGGCTAAGCCCGAGGGTGTGCCCAATCTTCACGGTTTGACCCGGGTGAGTGTGATCGCGGAGGGGGATTCGCGGGGAAGTGGATGAACGCGAAGAACTCGACACGCACACAACACAATCGGTTTGTTCTCGTTGGCCCGAACCACCAACTCGATAGAAGTTGCAAGGAAAAGACCTTTCGGTAGAAGTCCCGCAAAAAGATCGACGAATCGAAGATCCTATGAATCTAGAAGGGTGAAAAGACCAAACTCAATAGAAGTGCAAGCAAAAGACCAAATAGGTAGAAGTGCAAGCAAAAGATCAAGATTGGTAGAAGTCACCAAAGAGATACAATAGGATTCGATCGGAGCCCAGGTGATACAATAGGAATTAACCTAAGGTGGGGGTTTCCCAAATCCACAAAGGGATAATAGAGGCATAAGCCAATTCATCTAAACATCATCTCTCCCTCATGAAGGTGGGGGTAGGTGTCTATTTATAGGCAAGGGGATGAAGGGGTAAGTTACAAGCCAAAAGGGGTTGAGATCTGGCTGAGGCTCGACAGGGCAGAAGTTCCGGTCCCTGAGGGCGGAAGTTCCGGTCGGGGGCGGAAGTTCCGGCCATGAGGGGCGGAAGTTCCGGTCGCAGTTCTTCAGTGCGAGCATCTTCAGTCTTGGATGGAATCTGGGCGGAAGTTCCGGCGGTGGTGGGCGGAAGTTCCGGCCTGGAGCGTCCAGCTCCTCTTTCTCCTTCTCTTCCATGCTTCCGTGACATCGGCCTTGCGTCCTCGGGTCTCCATGGCATCCTCTCTTCTCCCCGTACTTGTCGTCGAGTTCCTATCATCAAGATATGACGGGGTATGAAGTAGTACATCGTCCCAAATAGGCGATTCGAGGCACGCGTAAAGGAGAAGATTCACCTTAGCGTGCCGTCTTGGCGATGAAGCACATGATGCGGTGAAGACCGAAGGTCGCCCCGTATCAAAGCGTGCTGATAGGGCAAAGTTGGCCGATCTTTCGATGAGACGTGGATAGATCGATTTGTTGGTGGAGTTCGTGCTTGACGATCCGACTACACGTGCAAAGCTCGTGCGCCAATGCAATCGCTAGGACAATCTCCGGGAGTTACTGATCCTGCGGATGCACAATCAGCCTGACCAGCGAGGGTCTTAATTCCTACCTGAAATCGAGAACAAGTAAGAACTAATGATGCAATCAGAATATTGCGGATGAAAGATGAAAGCTTTATTGAATAAGGTGGGATTCCGAATAGTCGGTCTTGTTCTGGGCGTTGGCCTCAAAAGAAGTACACGAGAGTTGCAGCGATGGCTAACTTTTAATCTAATCAAAATCCAAGTTCTCATGACGGCTACAGAGGGATATATATGGGGGAAGTCAAGGGATTTTCGTCCAACCAGCTAGGGTTGGCCAAAAACACCCCTAAATGGGCCTTCCTCCACTTATATGGCCTCTTAAAATCCCCTAAAATACCTAATCCGAAAATACATGGGCCTGGCCCATTAAATAAGGTGACGCAGCACCAAAACTAACTCTTTGGACGAATTTTATGATGGAGTAACTTGTATAATTCATCCAAGCATCGTTGCTTCACTATGGTGGCTTCAATGTTCTGAAATCCTCGCTTGCAACGCCATCCTGAATCCTTGCAGGTCTGCTGCCCTCTCCATGCACTTTCCTAATCCAATGCTTGGCGTCCATGCTAGATCCATTCCTAAATAATATAAATACATTTGATTTAGGCAACATCATATTCTCATATATATCAGGAAGGATTCCTAGTAACGAATGTACCTTAGATGTGGTTGTAGGAGTATTGGTTGTATCTATCATAGAGATGTCCTCATCATCCTCCCCTACTTGAATTGAAGTCGTCCTCGACGTAGTCTCATCTTTTTCACCAAGATGTGCCTTCAAATCGGAGGTAATCAAGTCCTCATCATCCTCCCTTTCTTGAAAGAAAAGCCGTCCTCGGCGATATTTATTCTGTAAACATGCTAACAAAAGAAACAATGTGTGTACATGGTATATGTATATGTCATCCATTTTTACTCCGTTCCCTTTTTGCAAATTTAATGTCCAACATAAATAATTGTTGTAGTATCTCAAAAGTTCACTAGTCATATTCCAACTCAGTGTGCACATGATGTAGCCCCGGTCACCGACGTCGCTACACCAAGACCAACAAGTCCCCCAAGTGGACCGATGACACGAGCCCGAGTCAAAGCACTACATGATGAGGTGAACTCGCTCCTCACCACCCTTGATCTTGGTACCCCTTTGGATGGATTGCTACCTCATGCCGACGTGTTATGTGTCATTAGGTACAAGGAGCATCAAGGTCACCAAGAGGAGGATACGCCTTGGTCAAAGGGAGGAGAGGAGCAGCTGGACAAGAAGATGGACACGAAGATGGACATGAAGCTGGACAAGAAGTCGCCCGAAGAGCGCAAGGAAGAGAAGATGGACGGCCGGTCCAGAACCCGGTCAGACCGGCCTCCTGACCGGATCACCCGGTCCACAGCCCGGTCTGACCGGCCTCCTGACCGGGCCGCCCGGTCAGAAACCGGGATTTGCGCTCGTGACATCCGGGCGCCATCCAGGGGACTTGGAGCCTCGTCCGGTCGCCGCCCGGTCACAGGCCCGGTCTGAAACCGGCCAGCCCGGTCACAGGCCCGGTCTGACCGGCCCCCTGACCGGCCTGCACAACTTAAGTCACTTATTTCGGCCCGAACCGTTTCACTTGTACCTTTTCGGCCCATGACGCCTTGTGAGACTATAAATACCCCCAGGACGCCCCTTTAGCTCTTTAGACTTGTTTTGAACTCAAACCTACCTTTGAGCTTAGTCTCCCTTGGGTATCATCCCTCTGTAATCAAGGCACCTTAGTTGTTGACTTTGAACTTGTTGAGTGAGATTCTAGTACAAGCTACTCTCTCTCCCTCACCAAGTTCTTCCTCTCCAACTCCAATCTCTCCCCGGGGAATTCTACCGCGTGTCTCTTCCTCGGAGATTCTATTGGCGTGGTCCATCGAGCCACGGAGGTAAGCATCGGGTGTATCGGGTTGTGTGTGTGCGTGAGTCTCGGAGTTCCTCGTGTTCGTCGCGTTCTTCGTGTTCCTCGCGTTTTCCCATCTTCCCCCTTGGTTTCGAAGTCAATCCGCGAGATCGGGCCACACACGGGGTCTTAGACCTCCTCATATGGTATCAGCAGTTCTTGGTTACCGTGGATTTGACCTCCCACCCACCCGATTTCGTTCCTAGAAAATTTTCCAAAAAAATCCCCAAAAATAGCCCTAAATTGCCTTTTGACCGATCTGTGATTTGGTTGCGTTTTGAGTGGTTTTGGTCCGTGGATCTGGTGTTGTTGTGCTTGATCTACTATTTCCCCAACTTTTAGCCTCCAATTCCATCGTTTCCCCTCGATTTGGTCGATTTGGCTTGGTTTTCGTGAAGAACAAGAGAGAGAAATCGTGCGATCCGGTTGAGCACCGGTCAACCGGGCTACAGACCGGCCGGTCCGGTCCAGAATCCGGTCGACCGGCCATACAACCGGCCGGGCCGGTCCAGCAGCCGGTCCAACCGGGCCCCAGACCGGGCACAGCTACGCCACC
Organism: Lolium perenne; assembly: GCF_019359855.2. Classification (NCBI taxonomy): domain Eukaryota; kingdom Viridiplantae; phylum Streptophyta; class Magnoliopsida; order Poales; family Poaceae; genus Lolium; species Lolium perenne. Next base: position 100,038,286 of record NC_067244.2, on the reverse strand, counting down.
TCCGTCGACCTCGTCTTCCGGCGATCTCCACCACCACCACCACCATCGCAGGTATAACTTGCAGGTTTCACCTTGTAACCCCTCTTCCTTTTGCGATCTATCCCATCGAGCATTGCTTGTCTAGTGTTGCGAGACATTGCACATGGCCCCGCATTGTGAGGTGTGTGTGTCGCGTTGAGTAAGGCACCTAAACAAACACTCGTGTGGCAAGATAGCAAAAGTGAGGCTAACGCTAACATAGTGCGTCAAAAAGCCCCAAAAACACAAAAAGAGTGCGGGTAGCACCATACATCCATACATCCATACATCCATACGCCCATACATACAAAGTGTCCACGTGCCACCAAAGATACAAACGAGTGCAAGTGCCACCATATACAAAAGAGAAAAAGCTTTTAAGCAAAGAGAGATAGGAGAAGAGAGGCCACGTGTGAATCTTGTTGTCTCTTCCTTTGCAACCAAAGCTTTGGCTCTCCTTGTGTTAGTGTGACACCGAGCACTTATACATACACTTTTCCGCTCACTTTTGGTTGCACTAACCCCGCTTATCTCGTGTGTGTGTTCCACAACTTTTTCCGTGTTTATAGTGATCTTCACATTGACATTTGGATTTTTGGACTTTACCCACTTTTAACAACATACTCGATCTTGGATTTGTCTTTTGGCTTTCCACAACACTCGCCTAACACCATATTTGCTAGCTTTTGCGTGTGGTTTTGCGTGTGTTCCCGATACACTTGATCTTGCTTTCGGTTTGGTGGATTGCCTCAATACTATCTTACCTTGGTAAGAGTGCGAGGTAGTCTCCTTCCACTAACATACACAACATAGTTCTTGTCTTTCCATCATGGATAGGAACGGAGATACCAATAGGGATGAAGAGATCGTCCGCAACACCGAGAGGTTGGCTACTCAACACAACCTATGGACGCAACGACAAGAGTTCAAGGAGCAACTCTCACTCTTCGAGACCCGCATCGATGAGCAATACGAAGAGGTGGCTCACAACTTCTCCACCGTGAACCAAGATTTGGCTCTTCTTCGTGAAGCTACGGACAACTTAAATGGCCAAATGGCGGCCAATGATGCCAACATGGAGCGACGCATGGATAGCCTCGAGCGCGCCATCACCAACTTGGGTCGTCATCATCGACACCGCTCTACTTCCTCTTCATCAAGCTCGTCTCAAGACTATTACTCTCATGGTGGCCTTTCGTCCCCAAGCTCTTCCTCAAGGCGTGAAGACCATCATCGACCTCATCGCTCACATGCTCGTCATGAAGACTCCCGCTCCAACTCTAGGCGTGGAGAAATACATCGCCATGCTCGTCCACATGAGCGTCCTCCACAAGCTCAAGGCTTTCAACAAGATCGCCACCAAGCGGATCGCCATGCCCACCATGAGCGTGATGGCCATCCCCAAGACCAAGATCCTCAAGATCCACCTCGGCGAGATCTTCGTCGCCACCCTCGCCATGACCAACATGGACGAGGAGAGCCTCACAATGATCAAGATGAGAGACCCAACATTGAGCATCGTCCTCAACCGCGACAAGATCTTCAACCACATCCTCACCGTGAACCAAGTGAAGCAAGTGTTCAACTCCACGGCCAACCCAATGCTATGGTTGGCCGTAGAAGACCTCCTATTCCACCTCTAGCCGCAAGAGATGAAGGCGCCCCTCCTCGTAGAAGAAACTTGGAGGATGAAGAGAACATGTATGGCAAGCTCAAGTTCAACATGCCCAAGTTCAAAGGTGAAGACGACGCCGAAGCTTACCTCTCATGGGCACTCAAGGTGGACAAGATCTTCCGCATCCACAACTACTCCGGTGCCAAGAAAGTGGCTACGGCATCACTCGAGTTTGAAGACTACGCCAACACTTGGTGGGAACAAGTCCTCACTCTTCGAGAAGAGAAGGGTGAACCCCCTATTGACACTTGGGAAGATATGAAGAAGGAGATGCATGCTCGCTTTGTCCCCGCACACTACATGACCGACCTCTTCAACAAGCTCCAAAAGTTGAAGCAAGGCACCAAGACCGTTGAGGAGTTCTACAAGGAGATGGAGCTCACTATGATGCGAGCCAACATCCAAGAGTCTGAGGAACAAACAATTGCTCGTTTCTTCAATGGCCTTACTTATCCTATCAAGAGGATTGTCGAGTTCCAACCCTACTCCAACAGGGTTGAGTTAGTCCACCAAGCATCGAAGGCCGAGCGCCAAGTGATTGAGGACATCAAGTACTCCAAGGCCAAGTCCTATTTCTCCTCCAAGCTCGCTACATCGACTCCTCCTACTACATCAACTCCTTATGCTACAAGTGCCAAGGCCGACGCATCCTCTACACCTTCCAAGAAGCCGACTATCCAAAGTCGCATGAAGCAAACGGTCTCCTCCACCGCCTCCTCTAAGGCATCCACGGGACCCTCTAGTGTCACTTGCTTCAAGTGTGGCACCCAAGGTCACAAATCGTTTGAGTGCAAGAACACCAAGGTCATGATCACTATGGAGAATGGTGACATCGAGACTCTTGATGAAGATGAATATGAAGCCCTTGTGCAAGCCGCCGTGGAAAGTGAAGAAGCTTATGAGCAAGAAAGTGGAGAAGATCCTCTCTTATGTGAGCATGACCCAAGCCCCTCACTTGTGGTCACAAGGGTGCTAACCACACAACCTCATGATATGGAAGAACAACGGTGCAACATCTTCCAAACCCGTGCCGGAATTGGTGGCAAGTCGATCAAGGTCATCATAGATGGTGGAAGTTGCCATAACCTTGCAAGCACCGAGTTGTGTGAGAAGCTCCACCTCACTCTCCGCAAGCATCCTCACCCTTACCATATCCAATAGTTGAGTGACAAGGGCAACGTCAAGATACAACATACCATCACCGTCAACTTCAAGATCGGCCCTTATGAGGACACCATCGAGTGTGACGTGGTACCCATGACGGTGTGCCACATGTTGCTTGGCCGCCCTTGGCAATATGACAAGAAGGCTATACATGATGGACTCTCCAACACATACACCTTCAAGGTCAACGACAAGAAGTTCGAGTTGCGCCCGATGACTCCTAGCCAAATCATCGCGGATAATGCGAAGGCTTTAGCGAGGGCACAACTCCGCACCCATAGTGAGATGAGAGGAGAGGGAGCGACCCACCACAAGGATAGTGAGCGCCACAAGCCATATATGAGTGAGTCCAAGAGTGTCCTTCTAGCCACCAAGAGTGAGTGGAGAGAGCTCCAAGAGAACCCATCCACCATATTGCACTATGTGCTCATATGCAAGGGACCCTCGTCGGCGACTAACGACTTAACCAACATTCCTTCGTCTTTGTTGTCTCTTTTGAAGGAGTTTCAAGACGTCTTCCCCGACGAGCTCCCTCATGGACTACCACCACTCCGAGGCATAGAACATCGCATCGACCTCATACCCGGCGCTCCGCTCCCAAACCGTGCCGCCTACCGCACCAATCCCGAAGAGACCAAGGAGATCAACCGCCAAATCCAAGATCTCCTCGCCAAAGGGTACGTCCGAGAAAGCCTTAGCCCTTGTGCGGTTCCCGTGATTCTTGTGCCTAAACCGGATGAGACGCAACGGATGTGTATGGATTGTCGCCCCATCAATGCCATTACCGTCCGTTACCGCCATCCCATTCCGCATTTAGATGACATGCTTGATGAACTTAGTGGTGCCACGATTTTCTCTAAAGTCAATTTGCGTAGTGGTTACCATCAAATCCGCATGGCTATTGGTGATGAATGGAAAACGGCATTCAAGACCAAACTTGGTCTCTATGAATGGCTCGTTATGCCTTTTGGTCTTTCCAATGCACCATCTACTTTCATGCGCCTCATGAATCACATCTTGCGTCCTCTCATTGGCAAGAGCGTGGTTGTCTACTTCGATGATATTCTTATTTATAGCAAAAACCTCGAGGACCATGTGCAACATGTGAGAGAAGTCTTGTGCATCTTGCGCCATGAAAAGCTTTATGCTAACCTCCCCAAATGCACATTTGCTCAAAACAAATTGGTGTTTCTTGGTTTTGTGGTTTCCGCTAATGGGATTGAAGTTGATTCTTCCAAGGTGGAGGCCATCCATAATTGGCCTACCCCTACAAATGTTGGCCAAGTCCGAAGCTTCCATGGACTTGCCGGGTTTTACCGCCGCTTTGTGAAAGACTTTAGCACCATCGCTTGCCCTTTGAATGAACTAACCAAGAAGAATGTTCCGTTTTGATGTAGCCCCGGTCACCGACGTTGCTACACCAAGACCAACAAGTCCCCCAAGTGGACCGATGACACGAGCCCGAGTCAAAGCTCTTCATGATGAGGTGAACTCGCTCCTCACCACCCTTGATCTTGGTACCCCTTTGGATGGATTGCTACCTCATGCCGACGTGCTATGTGTCATTAGGTACAAGGCGCGTCAAGACCACGGAGAGGAGAAGACGCCAAGGTCAAGGGAAGGAGAGAAGCAACTGGACATGGAGATGATCATGAAGCCGAAGCCGACGTCGCACGAAGCACTCCAAGGAAGTGACGGACGCTGGCCGGTCCAGGACCCGGTCAGACCGGACCTACAACCGGACGCCCCGGTCATAGGCCCGGTCGACCGGGCGCAAACCGGGCCAGCTCCCTCGTACCGGACGACGACCGGACCCAGGACCGGAAACTTCGCAGTTTCCCGGTTTGCGCCGGTCGACCAGGACCCATGACCGGACGGCCCGGTCCACAGTCCGTCGGACCGGCCCCAAACCGGACAGCCCGGTCCCAGGCCCGGTCAGACCGGCCCCAAACCGGACTCGACGAGAATGCCCCACCAAACTGCCTTAACTTATCCATTCGCTGCACTGTCGCCCTTGCTGGCCATGTATGACTATATAAGTAGCTGGAACCCCTCATTAGCTCTTTAGACTTGTTTTGAACTCAAACCTAAATTTGAGCTTAGTCTCCCTTGGGTATCATCCCTCTGTAATCAAGGCACCTTGGTTGTTGATTTGGAACTTGTTGAGTGAGATTCTAGTACAAGATACTCTCTCTCCCTCACCAAGCTCTTCTTCTCCAATCCCAATCTCTCCCCGGGGAATTCTACCGCGTGTCTCTTCCTCGGAGATTCTATTGGCGTGGTCCATCGAGCCACGGAGGTAAGCATCGGGTGTATCGGGGTGTGTGTGTGCGTGAGTCTCGGAGTTCCTCGTGTTCATCGCCGTGTTCTTCGTGTTCCTCGCGTTTTCCCATCTTCCCCCTTGGTTTCGAAGTCAATCCGTGAGATCGGGCCACACACGGGGTCTTAGACCTCATCATATGGTATCAGCAGCTCTTGGTTACCGCGGATTTGACCTCCCACCCACCCGATTTCGTCCCTAGAAAATTTTCCAAAAAATCCCCAAAAATAGCCCTAAATTGCCTCTTGACCGATCTGTGATTTGGTTGCGTTTTGAGTGGTTTTGGTCCGTGGATCTGGTGTTGTTGTGCTTGATCTACTATTTCCCCAACTTTTAGCCTCCAATTCCATCGTTTCCCTTCGTTTTGGTCGATTTGGCTTGGTTTTCGTGAAGAACAGGAGAGAGAAACCTTCATCCCGCGAAATCCGGTTTCGAGCCCGGTCAACCGGGCCACAGACCGGACGGCCCAGCACAGAACCCGGTCGACCGGGCGGCAACCGGACAGGCCGGTCCAGGAGCCGGTCCAACCGGACCCCAGACCGGGCGCAGCAACGCCCCCTCCTTCGACCTCGACATCCGGCGATCTCCACCACCACCACAACCACCACCACCACCACCACCATCGCAGGTATAACTTGCAGGTCACCTTGTAACCCCTCTTCCTTTTGCGATCTATCCCATCGAGCATTGCTTGTCTAGTGTTGCGAGACATTGCACGTGGCCCCGCATTGTGAGGTGTGTGTGTCGCGTTGAGTAAGGCACCCAAGCAAACACTCGTGTGGCAAGATAGCAAAAGCGAGGCTAACGCTAACATAGTGCGTCAAAAAGCCCCAAAAACACAAAAAGAGTGCGAGTAGCACCATACATCCATACATCCATACATCCATACGCCCATACATTCAAAGTGTCCACGTGCCACCAAAGATACAAACGAGTGCAAGTGCCGCCATATACAAAAGAGAACAAGCTTATGAGCAAAGAGAGATAGGAGAAGAGAGGCCACGTGTGAATCTTGTTGTCTCTTCCTTTGCAACCAAAGCTTTGGCTCTCCTTGTGTTAGTGTGACACCGAGCACTTATACATACACTTTTCCGCTCACTTTTGGTTGCACTAACCCCGTTTATCTCGTGTGTGTGTTCCACAACTTTTTCCGTGTTTATAGTGATCTTCACATTGACATTTGGATTTTTGGACCTCACCCACTTTTGACAACATACTCGATCTTGGATTTGTCTTTTGGCTTTCCACAACACTCGCCTAACACCATATTTGCTAGCTTTTGCGTGTGGTTTTGCGTGTGTTCCCGATACACTTGATCTTGCTTTCGGTTTGGTGGATTGCCTCAATACTATCTTACCTTGGTAAGAGTGCGAGGTAGTCTCCTTCCGCTAACATACACAACATAGTGCTTGTCTTTGCATCATGGATAGGAACGGAGATACCAATAGGGATGAAGAAATCCTTCGCAACACCGAGAGGTTGGCTACTCAACACAACCTATGGACGCAACGACAAGAGTTCAAGGAGCAACTCTCTCTCTTCGAGACGCGCATCGATGAGCAATACGATGAAGTGGCTCACAACTTCTCCACCGTGAACCACGACTTGGCCCTCCTTCGTGAAGCTACGGACAACTTGAATGGCCAAATGGCGGCCAATGATGCCAACATGGAGCGGCGCATGGATAGCCTCGAACGCGCCATCACCAACTTGGGTCGCCATCGTCGACACCGTTCTACTTCCTCTTCATCAAGCTCTTCCTCAAGGCATGAAGACCATTACTCTCATGGTGGCCTTTCGTCCCCAAGCTCCTCCTCAAGGCGTGAAGACCATCATCGACCTCATCGCTCACATGCTCGTCATGAAGACTCCCGCTCCAACTCTAGGCGTGGAGAAATACATCGCCATGCTCGTCCACATGAGCGTCCTCCACAAGCTCAAGGCCTTCAACAAGATCGTCACCAAGCGGATCGCCATGCTCACCATGGGCGTGATGGCCATCCCCAAGACCAAGATCCTCAAGATCCACCTCGGCGAGATCTTCGTCGCCACCCTCACCATGACCAACGTGGACGAGGAGAGCCTCACCATGATCAAGATGAGAGACCCAACATTGAGCATCATCCTCAACCGCGACAAGATCTTCAACCACATCCTCACCGTGAACCAAGTGAAGCAAGTGTTCAACTCCACCACCAACCCAATGCTATGGTTGGCCGTAGAAGACCTCCTATTCCACCTCTAGCCGCAAGAGTTGACGGCGCCCCTCCTCGTAGAAGAAACTTGGAGGATGAAGAGAACATGTATGGCAAGCTCAAGTTCAACATGCCCAAGTTCAAAGGTGAAGACGACGCCGAAGCTTACCTCTCATGGGCACTCAAGGTGGACAAGATCTTCCGCATCCACAACTACTCCGGTGCCAAGAAAGTGGCTATGGCATCACTCGAGTTTGAAGACTACGCCAACACTTGGTGGGAGCAAGTCCTCACTCTTCGAGAAGAGAAGGGTGAACCTCCTATTGACACTTGGGAAGATATGAAGAAGGAGATGCATGCTCGTTTTGTCCCCGCACACTACATGACCGACCTCTTCAACAAGCTCCAAAAGTTGAAGCAAGGCACCAAGACCGTTGAGGAGTTCTACAAGGAGATGGAGCTCACTATGATGCGAGCCAACATCCAAGAGTCCGAGGAACAAACAATTGCCCGCTTCTTCAATGGCCTTACTTATCCTATCAAGAGGATTGTCGAGTTCCAACCCTACTCCAACATGGTTGAGTTAGTCCACCAAGCATCGAAGGCCGAGCGCCAAGTGATTGAGGATATCAAGTACTCCAAGGCCAAGACCTACTTCACCTCCAAGTTCGCTACATCGACTCCGCCTACTACATCAACTCCTCAAGCTACAAGTGCCAAGGCCGACGCATCCTCTACACCATCCAAGAGACCGACTATCCAAAGTCGCATGAAGCAAACGGTCTCCTCCACCGCCTCCTCTAAGGCATCCACGGGACCCTCTAGTGTCACTTGCTTCAAGTGTGGCACCCAAGGTCACAAATCGTTTGAGTGCAAGAACACCAAGGTCATGATCACTATGGAGAATGGTGACATCGAGACTCTTGATGAGGATGAATATGAAGCCCTTGTGCAAGCCGCCGTGGCAAGTGAAGAAGCTTATGAGCAAGAAAGTGGAGAAGATCCTCTCTTATGTGAGCATGACCCAAGTCCCTCACTTGTGGTCACAAGGGTGCTAACCACACAACCTCATGATACGGAAGAACAACGGTGCAACATCTTCCAAACCCGTGCCGGAATTGGTGGCAAGTCTATCAAGGTCATCATCGATGGTGGAAGTTGCCATAACCTTGCGAGCACCGAATTGTGTGAGAAACTCCACCTCACTCTCCGCAAGCATCCTCACCCCTACCATATCCAATGGTTGAGTGACAAGGGCAACGTCAAGATACAACATACCGTCACCGTCAACTTCAAGATCGGCCCTTATGAGGACACCATCGAGTGTGACGTGGTACCCATGACGGTGTGCCACATGTTGCTTGGCCGCCCTTGGCAATATGACAAGAAGGCTATACATGATGGACTCTCCAACACATACACCTTCAAGGTCAACGACAAGAAGTTCGAGTTGCGCCCGATGACTCCTAGCCAAATCATCGCGGACAATGCGAAGGCTTTAGCGAGGGCACAACTCCGCACCCACCATAGTGAGATGAGAGGTGAGGGAGCGACCCACCACAAAGATAGTGAGCGCCACAAGCCATATATGAGTGAGTCCAAGAGTGTCCTTCTAGCCACCAAGAGTGAGTGGAGAGAGCTACAAGAGAACCCATCCACCATATTGCACTATGTGCTCATATGCAAGGGACCCTCGTCGGAGACTAACGACTTAACCAACATTCCTCCGTCTTTGTTGTCTCTTTTGCAGGAATTTCAAGACGTCTTCCCCGACGAGCTCCCTCATGGACTACCACCACTCCGCGGCATAGAACACCGCATCGACCTCATACCCGGCGCTCCGCCTCCCAAACCGTGCCGCCTACCGCACCAATCCCGAAGAGACCAAGGAGATCAACCGCCAAATTCAAGATCTCCTCGCCAAAGGGTATGTCCGTGAAAGCCTTAGCCCTTGTGCGGTTCCCGTGATCCTTGTGCCTAAACCGGATGAGACGCAACGGATGTGTATGGATGGTCGCCCCATCAATGCCATTACCGTCCGTTACCGCCATCCCATTCCGCGTTTAGATGACATGCTAGATGAACTTAGTGGTGCCACGATTTTCTCTAAAGTCGATTTGCGTAGTGGTTACCATCAAATCCGCATGGCTATTGGTGATGAATGGAAAACGGCATTCAAGACCAAACTTGGTCTCTATGAATGGCTCGTTATGCCTTTCGGTCTTTCCAATGCACCATCTACTTTCATGCGCCTCATGAATCACATCTTGCGTCCTCTCATTGGCAAGAGCGTGGTTGTCTACTTCGATGATATTCTTATTTATAGCAAAACCTCGAGGACCATGTGCAACATGTGAGAGAAGTCTTGTGCATCTTGCGCCATGAAAAGCTTTATGCTAACCTCCCCAAATGCACATTTGCTCAAAACAAATTGGTGTTTCTTGGTTTTGTGGTTTCCGCTAATGGGATTGAAGTTGATTCTTCCAAGGTGGAGGCCATCCATAATTGGCCTACCCCTACAAATGTTGGCCAAGTCCGAAGCTTCCATGGACTTGCCGGGTTTTACCGCCGCTTTGTCAAAGACTTTAGCACCATTGCTTGCCCTTTGAGTGAGCTTACCAAGAAGAATGTTCCGTTTGTTTGGGGCAAGGCCCAACAAAATGCTTTTGATGAGTTGAAGAAACGCCTTACCGAAGCTCCACTTCTTGTTCTTCCAAATTTTGCAAAAACTTTTGAGATTGAGTGTGACGCAAGTGGGCTTGGTATTGGTGGTGTTCTTATGCAAGAGGGCAAACCCGTGGCATACTATAGTGAGAAGTTAGATGGCGCACGCCTCAACTATCCTATATATGACAAGGAGCTCTACGCTTTGGTTCGTGTTCTTGAAGTTTGGCAACACTATCTTTGGCCAAAAGAGTTTATCATTCATTCCGACCATGAGTCCTTGAAGTATTTGAAAAGCCAACACAACTTGAACAAACGACATGCAAAATGGGTCGAGTTCATTGAGTCCTTCCCATATGTGATAAAATACAAGAAGGGCAAGGACAATGTTGTGGCGGATGCTCTTTCCCGCAAAAACACCCTTTTGCTAACTCGTTTGGATTTTCATGTTTTGGGACTTGAAGAGATCAAAGAACTCTATCCTTCCGATTCTTTCTTTGCTTCCATTTTTGAGAAGTGCTCCGTTGAGCGAGGAGTAGATGATTTCTATTTGCATGATGGCTATTTGTTCAAAGCCAACAAGGTTTGCATTCCCGCGTCTTCGCTTCGAAAATTGCTTTTGCAAGAGTCTCATGGAGGAGGTCTTATGGGCCACTTTGGCCGTGACAAGACATATGCCATGCTCTCAACCCACTACTATTGGCCAAAGATGAAGCGAGATGTGGAGCGCCTTGCCGTCGGTGCACAACATGCTTACAAGCTAAGTCTACCTCCAACCCTTATGGTCTCTACATGCCATTGCCTATTCCTTTTGCACCATGGACAGATATTAGCATGGATTTCGTTCTAGGCTTGCCTCGCACTAAGCATGGTCATGATTCCATATTTGTTGTAGTGGATAGATTCTCTAAGATGGCTCATTTCATACCTTGCCATAAGAGCGACGATGCTTCACACATTGCTTCATTGTTTTTCAGTGGAAATCGTTCGCCTACATGGAGTACCGCAAAGCATTGTGTCGGATCGAGACGTCAAGTTCATGAGCTATCTTTGGAAGTCGATCATGGCGAAGTTTGGAGTCAAGCTCTTGTTCTCATCATCATCGCACCGCAAACGGACGGCCAAACGGAAGTGGTCAATCGAAGCCTCTCCACCCTCCTACGGGTCCTCGTGAAGAAAAACTTGAGGTCATGGGAGGAGTGCCTTCCTCACGCCGAGTTCGCCTACAACCGCGCCAAGCACAAGACTACATCAAGGAGCCCTTCATGGTCGTCTACGGCTTCGAACCTTACACGGCACTCGACATACTTCCGCTTCCCCTCCACGAGCGCATCAACATGGACTTCGACAAGCGCGCCGCCGCCGTCAAGAAACTACATGAAGAGACAAGGGCAACCATACAAGCACATGTTCTTCGTCAAGCCAACCACATCAACGCCAAGAAGAAGGCAAGGATATTCGAAGAGGGAGACCTCGTTTGGATCCACCTCCGAAGGACCGGTTTCCCCATGAGCGCAACTCCAAGCTCAAGCCAAGAGGAGATGGCCCCTTCAAGGTCCTCAAGCGCATCAATGACAACGCTTACGTCATCGACATACCAACATCCAAGTACTTGGTGAGCAACACGTTCAACGTCTCGGACTTGTCACCCTATCATGGAGATGAGGAGGTGCAAGAGTCGAGGACGACTCTTTCCCAAGGGGGAGATGATGTAGCCCCTGGCCACCGACGTTGCTACACCAAGACCAACAAGTCCCCCAAGTGGACCGATGACACGAGCCCGAGTCAAAGCTCTTCATGATGAGGTGAACTCGCTCCTCACCACCCTTGATCTTGGTACCCCTTTGGATGGATTGCTACCTCATGCCGACGTGCTATGTGTCATTAGGTACAAGGCGCGTCAAGACCACGGAGAGGAGAAGACGCCAAGGTCAAGGGAAGGAAAGAAGCAATCGGACATGGAGATGATCATGAAGCCGGCCGACGTCGCACGAAGCACTCCAAGGAAGTGACGGACGCTGGCCGGTCCAGACCCGGTCGACCGACTCTACAACCGGACGCCTTGATCATAGGCCCGGCCGACCGCGCAACCGGCCAGCTCCTCGTACCGGACGACGACCGGACCCAGACCGGAAACTTCGCAGCTTTCGGTTTGCGCCCGGTCGACCGGACCCATGACCGGACGGCCCGGTCACAGGTCCGGTCGGACCGGCCCCAAACCGGACAGCCCGGTCCCAGGCCCGGTCAGACCGGCCCCAAACCGGACCTGACGAGAATGCCCCACCAAACTGCCTTAACTTATCCATTCGCGTACCTGTTCGCCCTTGCTGGCCATGTATGACTATATAAGTAGCTGGAACCCCTCATTAGCTCTTTAGACTTGTTTTGAACTCAAACCTAAATTTGAGCTTAGTCTCCCTTGGGTATCATCCCTCTGTAATCAAGGCACCTTGGTTGTTGATTTGGAACTTGTTGAGTGAGATTCTAGTACAAGATACTCTCTCTCCCTCACCAAGCTCTTCTTCTCCAATCCCAATCTCTCCCCGGGGAATTCTACCGCGTGTCTCTTCCTCGGAGATTCTATTGGCGTGGTCCATCGAGCCACGGAGGTAAGCATCGGGTGATGTAGCCCCGGTCACCGACGTTGCTACACCAAGACCAACAAGTCCCCCAAGTGGACCGATGACACGAGCCCGAGTCAAAGCTCTTCATGATGAGGTGAACTCGCTCCTCACCACCCTTGATCTTGGTACCCCTTTGGATGGATTGCTACCTCATGCCGACGTGCTATGTGTCATTAGGTACAAGGCGCGTCAAGACCACGGAGAGGAGGAGACGCCAAGGTCAAGGGAAGGAGAGAAGCAACTGGACATGGAGATGATCATGAAGCCAAAGGCAACGTCGCACGAAGCGCTCCAAGGAAGAGACGGACGCTGGCCGGTCCAGGACCCGGTCAGACCGGACCTACAACCGGACGCCCCGGTCATAGGCCCGGTCGACCGGGCGCAAACCGGGCCAGCTCCCTCGTACCGGACGACGACCGGAAACTTCGCAGTTTCCCGGTTTGCGCCCGGTCGATCGACCCGGACCGGACCGGCCCGGTCCACGGGCCAGTCTGATCAGACCTGCCCCAAACCGGACAGCCTCGGTCCCAGGCCCGGTCCGACCGGCCCCAAACCGGACCTGACGAGAATGCCCCACCAAACTGCCTTAACTTATCCATTCGCGTACCTGTTCGCCCTTGCTGGCCGTGTATGACTATATAAGTAGCTGGAACCCCTCATTAGCTCTTCAGACTTGTTTTGAACTCAAACCTAAATTTGAGCTTAGTCTCCCTTGGGTATCATCCCTCTGTAATTCAAGGCACCTTGGTTGTTGATTTGGAACTTGTTGAGTGAGATTCTAGTACAAGATACTCTCTCTCCCTCACCAAGCTCTTCTTCTCCAATCCCAATCTCTCACCGGGAATTCTGCCGCGTGCCTCTTCCGGGTGATTCTATTGGCGTGGTCCATCGAGCCACGGAGGTAAGCATCGGGTGTATCGGGGTGTGTGTGTGCGTGAGTCTCGGAGTTCCTCGTGTTCATCGCCGTGTTCTTCGTGTTCCTCGCGTTTTTCCCATCTTCCCCCTTGGTTTCGAAGTCAATCCGCGAGATCGGGCCACACACGGGTCTCAGACCTCATCATATGGTATCAGCAGCTCTTGGTTACCGCGGATTTGACCTCCCACCCACCCGATTTCGTCCCTAGAAAATTTTTCAAAAAATCCCCAAAAATAGCCCTAAATTGCCTCTTGACCGATCTGTGATTTGGTTGCGTTTTGAGTGGTTTTGGTCCGTGGATCTGGTGTTGTTGTGCTTGATCTACTATTTCCCCAACTTTTAGCCTCCAATTCCATCGTTTCCCTTCGATTTGGTCGCTTTGGCTTGGTTTTCGTGAAGAACAGGAGAGAGAAACCTTCATCCCGCGAAATCCGGTTTCGAGCCCGGTCAACCGGGCCACAGACCGGACGGCCCAGCACAGAACCCGGTCGACCGGGCGGCAACCGGACAGGCCGGTCCAGGAGCCGGTCCAACCGGACCCCAGACCGGGCGCAGCAACACCCCCTCCTTCGACCTCGACATCCGGCGATCTCCACCACCACCACCACCACCACCATCATCGCAGGTATAACTTGCAGGTCACCTTGTAACCCCTCTTCCTTTTGCGATCTATCCCATCGAGCATTGCTTGTCTAGTGTTGCGAGACATTGCACGTGGCCCCGCATTGTGAGGTGTGTGTGTCGCGTTGAGTAAGGCACCCAAGCAAACACTCGTGTGGCAAGATAGCAAAAGCGAGGCTAACGCTAGCATAGTGCGTCAAAAAGCCCCAAAAACACAAAAAGAGTGCGAGTAGCACCATACATCCATACATCCATACATCCATACGCCCATATACACAAAAGTGTCCACGTGCCACCAAAGATACAAACGAGTGCAAGTGCCGCCATATACAAAAGAGAAAAAGCTTTTAAGCAAAGAGAGATAGGAGAAGAGAGGCCACGTGTGAATCTTGTTGTCTCTTCCTTTGCAACCAAAGCTTTGGCTCTCCTTGTGTTAGTGTGACACCGAGCACTTATACATACACTTTTCCGCTCACTTTTGGTTGCACTAACCCCGCTTATCTCGTGTGTGTGTTCCACATCTTTTTCCGTGTTTATAGTGATCTTCACATTGACATTTGGATTTTTGGACCCCACCCACTTTTAACAACATACTTGATCTTGGATTTGTCTTTTGGCTTTCCACAACACTCGCCTAACACCATATTTGCTAGCTTTTGCGTGTGGTTTTGCGTGTGTCCCCGATACACTTGATCTTGCTTTCGGTTTGGTGGATTGCCTCAATACTATCTTACCTTGGTAAGGGTACGAGGTAGTCTCCTTCCACTAACATACACAACATAGTTCTTGTCTTTGCATCATGGATAGGACCGGAGATACCAATAGGGATGAAGAGATCCTTCGCAACACCGAGAGGTTGGCTACTCAACACAACCTATGGACGCAACGACAAGAGTTCAAGGAGCAACTCTCTCTCTTCGAGACGCGCATCGATGAGCAATACAATGAGGTGGCTCACAACTTCTCCACCGTCAACCAAGACTTGGCCCTTCTTCGTGAAGCTACGGACAACTTGAATGGCCAAATGGCGGCCAATGATGCCAACATGGAGCGGCGCATGGATAGCCTCGAGCGCGCCATCACCAACTTGGGTCGCCATCGTCGACACCGCTCTACTTCCTCTTCATCAAGCTCTTCCTCAAGGCATGAAGACCATTACTCTCATGGTGGCCTTTCGTCCCCAAGCTCCTCGACCTCTTCGCTCACATGCTCGTCATGAAGACTCCCGCTCCAACTCTAGGCGTGGAGAAATACATCGCCATGCTCGTCCGCATGAGCGTCCTCCACAAGCTCAAGGCCTTCAACAAGATCGTCACCAAGCGGATCGCCATGCTCACCATGGGCGTGATGGCCATCCCCAAGACCAAGATCCTCAAGATCCACCTCGGCGAGATCTTCGTCGCCACCCTCACCATGACCAACGTGGCCGAGGAGAGCCTCACCATGATCAAGATGAGAGACCCAACATTGAGCATCGTCCTCAACCGCGACAAGATCTTCAACCACATCCTCACCGTGAACCAAGTGAAGCAAGTGTTCAACTCCACCACCAACCCAATGCTATGGTTGGCCGTAGAAGACCTCCTATTCCACCTCTAGCCGCAAGAGTTGACGGCGCCCCTCCTCGTAGAAGAAACTTGGAGGATGAAGAGAACATGTATGGCAAGCTCAAGTTCAACATGCCCAAGTTCAAAGGTGAAGACGACGCCGAAGCTTACCTCTCATGGGCACTCAAGGTGGACAAGATCTTCCGCATCCACAACTACTCCGGTGCCAAGAAAGTGGCTATGGCATCACTCGAGTTTGAAGACTACGCCAACACTTGGTGGGAGCAAGTCCTCACTCTCCGAGAAGAGAAGGGTGAACCTCCAATTGACACTTGGGAAGATATGAAAAAGGAGATGCATGCTCGCTTTGTCCCAAAGCACTACATGAAAGACCTCTTCAACAAGCTCCAAAACTTGAAGCAAGGCACCAAAACCGTTGAGGAGTTCTACAAGGAGATGGAGCTCACTATGATGCGAGCCAACATCCAAGAATCCGAGGAGCAAACCATTGCTCGCTTCTTCAATGGCCTTACTTATCCCATCAAGAGGATTGTCGAGTTCCAACCTTACTCCAACATGGTTGAGCTAGTCCACCAAGCATCGAAGGCCGAGCGCCAAGTGATTGAGGACATCAAGTACTCCAAGGCCAAGTCCTATTTCTCCTCCAAGCTCGCTACATCGACTCCTCCTACTACATCAACTCCTTATGCTACAAGTGCCAAGGCCGACGCATCCTCTACACCGTCCAAGAAGACGACTATCCAAAGTCGCATGAAGCAAACGGTCTCCTCCACCGCCTCCTCTAAGGCATCCACGGGACCCTCTAGTGTCACTTGTTTCAAGTGTGGCACCCAAGGTCACAAATCGTTTGAGTGCAAGAACACCAAGGTCATGATCACTATGGAGAATGGTGACATCGAGACTCTTGATGAAGATGAATATGAAGCCCTTGTGCAAGCCGCCGTGGCAAGTGAAGAAGCTTATGAGCAAGATAGTGGAGAAGATCCTCTCTTATGTGAGCATGACCCAAGTCCCTCACTTGTGGTCACAAGGGTGCTAACCACACAACCCCATGATATGGAAGAACAACGGTGCAACATCTTCCAAACCCGTGCCGGAATTGGTGGCAAGTCTATCAAGGTCATCATCGATGGTGGAAGTTGCCATAACCTTGCGAGCACCGAGTTGTGTGAGAAGCTCCACCTCACTCTCCGCAAGCATCCTCACCCCTACCATATCCAATGGTTGAGTGACAAGGGCAACGTCAAGATACAACATACCGTCACCGTCAACTTCAAGATCGGCCCTTATGAGGACACCATCGAGTGTGACGTGGTACCCATGACGGTGTGCCACATGTTGCTTGGCCGCCCTTGGCAATATGACAAGAAGGCTATACATGATGGACTCTCCAACACTTACACCTTCAAGGTCAACGACAAGAAGTTCGAGTTGCGCCCGATGACTCCTAGCCAAATCATCGCGGATAATGCGAAGGCTTTAGCGAGGGCACAACTCCGCACCCACCATAGTGAGTTGAGAGGTGAGGGAGCGACCCACCAAATGGAGAGTGAGCGCCACAAGCCATATATGAGTGAGCGAACGAGCGTCCTCCTAGCCACCAAAAGCGAGTGGAGAGAAGTACAAGCAAACCCATCCACCATATTGCACTACGTGCTAATTTGCAAGGGACCGTCATCGGAAACTAACGACTTAACCAACATTCCTCCGTCTTTGTTGTCTCTTTTGCAGGAATTTCAAGACGTTTTCCCCGACGAGCTCCCTCATGGACTACCACCACTCCGCGGCATAGAACACCGCATCGACCTCATACCCGGCGCTCCGCTCCCAAACCGTGCCGCCTATCGCACCAACCCCGAAGAGACCAAGGAGATCAACCGTCAAATTCAAGATCTCCTCGCCAAAGGGTATGTCCGTGAAAGCCTTAGCCCTTGTGCGGTTCCCGTGATCCTCGTGCCTAAACCGGATGAGACGCAACGGATGTGTATGGATTGTCGCCCCATCAATGCCATTACCGTCCGTTACCGCCATCCCATTCCGCGTTTAGATGACATGCTTGATGAACTTAGTGGTGCCACGATTTTCTCTAAAGTCGATTTGCGTAGTGGTTACCATCAAATCCGCATGGCTATTGGTGACGAATGGAAAACGGCATTCAAGACCAAACTTGGTCTCTATGAATGGCTCGTTATGCCTTTTGGTCTTTCCAATGCACCATCTACTTTCATGCGCCTCATGAATCACATCTTGCGTCCTCTCATTGGCAAGAGCGTGGTTGTCTACTTCGATGATATTCTTATTTATAGCAAAACTCCTCGAGGACCATGTGCAACATGTGAGAGAAGTCTTGTGCATCTTGCGCCATGAAAAGCTTTATGCTAACCTCCCCAAATGCACATTTGCTCAAAACAAATTGGTTTTTCTTGGTTTTGTGGTTTCCGCTAATGGGATTGAAGTTGATTCTTCCAAGGTGGAGGCCATCCATAATTGGCCTACCCCTACAAATGTTGGCCAAGTCCGAAGCTTCCATGGACTTGCCGGGTTTTATCGCCGCTTTGTGAAAGATTTTAGCACCATCGCTTGCCCTTTGAATGAGCTTACCAAGAAGAATGTTCCGTTTGTTTGGGGCAAGGCCCAACAAAATGCTTTTGATGAGTTGAAGAAACGTCTTACCGAAGCTCCACTTCTTGTTCTTCCAAATTTTGCCACAACTTTTGAGATTGAGTGTGATGCAAGTGGGCTTGGTATTGGCGGTGTTCTTATGCAAGAGGGCAAACCCGTGGCATACTATAGTGAGAAGTTAGATGGCGCACGCCTCAACTATCCTATATATGACAAGGAGCTCTACGCTTTGGTTCGTGTTCTTGAAGTTTGGCAACACTATCTTTGGCCAAAAGAGTTTATCATTCATTCCGATCATGAGTCCTTGAAGTATTTGAAAAGCCAACACAACTTGAACAAACGACATGCAAAATGGGTCGAGTTCATTGAGTCCTTCCCATATGTGATAAAATACAAGAAGGGCAAGGACAATGTTGTGGCGGATGCTCTTTCCCGCAAAAACACCCTTTTGCTAACTCGTTTGGATTTTCATGTTTTGGGACTTGAAGAGATCAAAGAACTCTATCCTTCCGATTCTTTCTTTGCTCCCATTTTTGAGAAGTGCTCCGTTGAGCGAGGAGTGGATGATTTCTATTTGCATGATGGCTATTTGTTTAAAGCCAACAAGATTTGCATTCCCGTCTTCGCTTCGAAAAATTGCTTTTGCAAGAGTCTCATGGAGGAGGTCTTATGGGCCACTTTGGCCGTGACAAGACATATGCCATGCTCTCAACCCACTACTATTGGCCAAAGATGAAGCGAGATGTGGAACGCCTTTGCCGTCGGTGCACAACATGCTTACAAGCTAAGTCTACCTCCAACCCTTATGGTCTCTACATGCCATTGCCTATTCCTTTTGCACCATGGACAGATATTAGCATGGATTTCGTTCTAGGCTTGCCTCGCACTAAGCATGGTCATGATTCCATATTTGTTGTAGTGGATAGATTCTCTAAGATGGCTCATTTCATACCTTGCCATAAGAGCGACGATGCTTCACACATTGCTTCATTGTTTTTCAGGGAAATCGTTCGCCTACATGGAATACCACAAAGCATTGTGTCGGATCGAGACGTCAAGTTCATGAGTTATCTTTGGAAGTCGATCATGGCGAAGTTTGGAGTCAAGCTCTTGTTCTCATCATCATCGCACCCGCAAACGGACGGCCAAACGGAAGTGGTCAATCGAAGCCTCTCCACCCTCCTACGGGTCCTCGTGAAGAAAAACTTGAGGTCATGGGAGGAGTGCCTTCCCCACGCCGAGTTCGCCTACAACCGCGCCAAGCACAAGACTACATCAAGGAGCCCCTTCATGGTCGTCTATGGCTTCGAACCTTACACGGCACTCGACATACTTCCGCTTCCTCTCCACGAGCGCATCAACATGGACTTCGACAAGCGCGCCACCGCCGTCAAGAAACTACATGAAGAGACAAGGGCAACCATACAAGAACATGTTCTTCGTCAAGCCAACCGCCTCAACACCAAGAAGAAGGCAAGGATATTCGAAGAAGGAGACCTCGTTTGGATCCACCTCCGAAAGGAAAGGTTTCCTCATGAGCGCAACTCCAAGCTCAAGCCAAGAGGAGATGGCCCCTTCAAGGTCCTCAAGCGCATCAACGACAACGCTTACGTCATCGACATACCAACATCCAAGTACTTGGTGAGCAACACGTTCAACGTCTCGGACTTGTCACCCTATCATGGAGATGAGGAGGTGCAAGAGTCGAGGACGACTCTTTCCCAAGGGGGGGGAGATGATGTAGCCCCGGTCACCGACGTTGCTACACCAAGACCAACAAGTCCCCCAAGTGGACCGATGACACGAGCCCGAGTCAAAGCTCTTCATGATGAGGTGAACTCGCTCCTCACCACCCTTGATCTTGGTACCCCTTTGGATGGATTGCTACCTCATGCCGACGTGCTATGTGTCATTAGGTACAAGGCGCGTCAAGACCACGGAGAGGAGGAGACGCCAAGGTCAAGGGAAGGAGAGAAGCAACTGGACATGGAGATGATCATGAAGCCAAAGGCAACGTCGCACGAAGCGCTCCAAGGAAGAGACGGACGCTGGCCGGTCCAGGACCCGGTCAGACCGGACCTACAACCGGACGCCCCGGTCATAGGCCCGGTCGACCGGGCGCAAACCGGGCCAGCTCCCTCGTGGACGACGACCGGAAACCGCAGCTTCCGGTTTGCGCCCGGTCGACCGGACCCATGACCGGACGGCCCGGTCACAGGCCCGGTCAGACCGGCCCCAAACCGGACAGCCCGGTCCCAGGCCCGGTCCGACCGGCCCCAAACCGGACCTGACGAGAATGCCCCACCAAACTGCCTTAACTTATCCATTCGCGTACCTGTTCGCCCTTGCTGGCCGTGTATGACTATATAAGTAGCTGGAACCCCTCATTAGCTCTTCAGACTTGTTTTGAACTCAAACCTAAATTTGAGCTTAGTCTCCCTTGGGTATCATCCCTCTGTAATTCAAGGCACCTTGGTTGTTGATTTGGAACTTGTTGAGTGAGATTCTAGTACAAGATACTCTCTCTCCCTCACCAAGCTCTTCTTCTCCAATCCCAATCTCTCACCGGGAATTCTGCCGCGTGCCTCTTCCGGGTGATTCTATTGGCGTGGTCCATCGAGCCACGGAGGTAAGCATCGGGTGTATCGGGGTGTGTGTGTGCGTGAGTCTCGGAGTTCCTCGTGTTCATCGCCGTGTTCTTCGTGTTCCTCGCGTTTTTCCCATCTTCCCCCTTGGTTTCGAAGTCAATCCGCGAGATCGGGCCACACACGGGTCTCAGACCTCATCATCGGGTGTATCGGGGTGTGTGTGTGCGTGAGTCTCGGAGTTCCTCGTGTTCATCGCCGTGTTCTTCGTGTTCCTCGCGTTTTCCCATCTTCCCCCTTGGTTTCGAAGTCAATCCGCGAGATCGGGCCACACACGGGGTCTTAGACCTCATCACGTTTGTTTGGGGCAAGGCCCAACAAAATGCTTTTGATGAGTTGAAGAAACGCCTTACCGAAGCTCCACTTCTTGTTCTTCCAAATTTTGCCAAAACTTTTGAGATTGAGTGTGATGCAAGTGGGCTTGGTATTGGTGGTGTTCTTATGCAAGAGGGCAAACCCGTGGCATACTATAGTGAGAAGTTAGATGGCGCACACCTCAACTATCCTATATATGACAAGGAGCTCTACGCTTTGGTTCGTGTTCTTGAAGTTTGGCAACACTATCTTTGGCCAAAAGAGTTTATCATTCATTCCGACCATGAGTCCTTGAAATATTTGAAAAGCCAACACAACTTGAACAAACGACATGCACAATGGGTCGAGTTCATTGAGTCCTTCCCATATGTGATCAAATACAAGAAGGGCAAGGACAATGTTGTGGCGGATGCTCTTTCCCGCAAAAACACCCTTTTGCTAACTCGTTTGGATTTTCATGTTTTGGGACTTGAAGAGATCAAAGAACTCTATCCTTCCGATTCTTTCTTTGCTCCCATTTTTGAGAAGTGCTCCGTTGAGCGAGGAGTGGATGATTTCTATTTGCATGATGGCTATTTGTTTAAAGCTAACAAGATTTGCATTCCCGAGTCTTCGCTTCGAAAATTGCTTTTGCAAGAGTCTCATGGAGGAGGTCTTATGGGCCACTTTGGCCGTGACAAGACATATGCCATGCTCTCAACCCACTACTATTGGCCAAAGATGAAGCGAGATGTGGAGCGCCTTTGCCGTCGGTGCACAACATGTTTACAAGCTAAGTCTACCTCCAACCCTTATGGTCTTTACATGCCATTGCCTATTCCTTATGCACCATGGACCGATATTAGCATGGATTTCGTTCTAGGCTTGCCTCGCACTAAGCATGGTCATGATTCCATATTTGTTGTAGTGGATAGATTCTCTAAGATGGCTCATTTCATACCTTGCCATAAGAGCGACGATGCTTCACACATTGCTTCATTGTTTTTCAGGGAAATCGTTCGCCTACATGGAGTACCACAAAGCATTGTGTCGGATCGAGACGTCAAGTTCATGAGTTATCTTTGGAAGTCACTCATGGCGAAGTTTGGAGTCAAGCTCTTGTTCTCATCATCATCGCACCCGCAAACGGATGGCCAAACGGAAGTGGTCAATCGAAGCCTCTCCACCCTCCTACGCATCCTCGTGAAGAAAAACTTGAAGTCATGGGAGGAGTGCCTTCCTCACGCCGAGTTCGCCTACAACCGCGCCAAGCACAAGACTACGTCAAGGAGCCCCTTCATGGTCGTCTATGGCTTCGAACCTTACACGGCACTCGACATACTTCCGCTTCCCCTCCACGAGCGCATCAACATGGACTTCGACAAGCGCACCGCCGCCGTCAAGAAACTACATGAAGAGACAAGGGCAACCATACAAGCACATGTTCTTCGTCAAGCCAACCGCATCAACGCCAAGAAGAAGGCAAGGGTATTCGAAGAAGGAGACCTCGTTTGGATCCACCTCTGGAAGGAACGGTTCCCTCATGAGCGCAACTCCAAGCTCAAGCCAAGAGGAGATGGCCCCTTCAAGGTCCTCAAACGCATCAACGACAACGCTTACGTCATCGACATACCAACATCCAAGTACTTGGTGAGCAACACGTTCAACGTCTCGGACTTGTCACCCTATCATGGAGACGAGGAGGTGCAAGAGTCGAGGACGACTCTTTCCCAAGGGGGGGGGGAGATGATGTAGCCCCGGTCACCGACGTCGCTACACCAAGACCAACAAGTCCCCCAAGTGGACCGATGACACGAGCCCGAGTCAAAGCACTACATGATGAGGTGAACTCGCTCCTCACCACCCTTGATCTTGGTACCCCTTTGGATGGATTGCTACCTCATGCCGACGTGTTATGTGTCATTAGGTACAAGGAGCATCAAGGTCACCAAGAGGAGGATACGCCGTGGTCAAAGGGAGGAGAGGAGCAGCTGGACAAGAAGATGGACACGAAGATGGACATGAAGTTGGACAAGAAGTCGCCCGAAGAGCGCAAGGAAGAGAAGATGGACGGCCGGTCCAGAACCCGGTCAGACCGGCCTCCTGACCGGATCACCCGGTCCACAGCCCGGTCTGACCGGCCTCCTGACCGGGCCGCCCGGTCAGAAACCGGGATTTGCGCTCGTGACATCCGGGCGCCATCCAGGGGACTTGGAGCCTCGTCCGGACGCCGCCCGGTCACAGGCCCGGTCTGAAACCGGCCAGCCCGGTCACAGGCCCGGTCTGACCGGCCCCCTGACCGGCCTGCACAACTTAAGTCACTTATTTCGGCCCGAACCGTTTCACTTGTACCTTTTCGGCCCATGACGCCTTGTGAGACTATAAATACCCCCAGGACGCCCCTTTAGCTCTTTAGACTTGTTTTGAACTCAAACCTACCTTTGAGCTTAGTCTCCCTTGGGTATCATCCCTCTGTAATCAAGGCACCTTAGTTGTTGACTTTGAACTTGTTGAGTGAGATTCTAGTACAAGCTACTCTCTCTCCCTCACCAAGTTCTTCCTCTCCAACTCCAATCTCTCCCCGGGGAATTCTACCGCGTGTCTCTTCCTCGGAGATTCTATTGGCGTGGTCCATCGAGCCACGGAGGTAAGCATCGGGTGTATCGGGTTGTGTGTGTGCGTGAGTCTCGGAGTTCCCCGTGTTCGTCGCGTTCTTCGTGTTCCTCGCGTTTTCCCATCTTCCCCCTTGGTTTCGAAGTCAATCCGCGAGATCGGGCCACACACGGGGTCTTAGACCTCATCAGCACATATACGTAGTATCTTGGAAATTATAGTGCTCGTCGTTAAACCATCCCAACAGTTGTGCGCAAAAATACAAAGACTCCAAATGTCTAAACACACCATGCTTATAGAAGTAATAAAGTATCGAGCTATTCGGGCCATAATCAACATTATTGTTGGAGGTCATATCAAAACGATTCAGCACATGTATTCTTTTATTATCTATCAAACCAAGAAGTTCATCGCATGTAATGCAAATCCTATGCACCAAAAATTTATTGTCTATGCCATACTCTCCAATCAAATTAAAAATAAAAGCAGGGACGTAAACACTTTTCAAACATTTGAGTTCAGCAATCTTATTTCTAACATGTGACAAAGACAAAGGAGAATCCAATATAATAGACCACAAAGAAGTATCATGCAAAGATTTAGCTAAAACATCATCATGACGTAGCAATTTTATGTGATCCAAATCTGATGAGGTCTAAGACCCCGTGTGTGGCCCGATCTCGCGGATTGACTTCGAAACCAAGAGGGGAGATGGGAAAACGCGAGGAACACGAAGAACACGACGAACACGAGGAACTCCGAGACTCACGCACGCACACCAACCCGATACACCCGATACTTACCCCCGTGGCTCGATGGACCACGCCAATAGAATCACCCGGAAGAGGCACGCGGCAGAATTCCCGGTGAGAGATTGGTGTTGGAGAAAAGAGATTGGTGAGGGAGAGAGAGTAGCTTGTACTAGAATCTCACTCAACAATATCCAAATCAACAACAAGGATGGCCTTGATTACAGAGGGATGATACCCAAGGGAGACTAAGCTCAAAGGTAGGTTTGAGTTCAAAACAAGTCTAAAGAGGTCTAGGGGCGTCCTGGGGACTTATATAGTCTTACAAGGCGTCATGGGCCGAAAAGGTACAAGTGAAACGGTTCGGGCCGAAATAGATGACTTAAGTCGTGCAGGCCGGTCGTGGGGCCGGTCGACCGGGCTCGTGGACCGGCAAAGCCGGTTTCAGACCGGGCCTGGGACCGGGCGGCGACCGAACGAGGCTCCGAGTCCCCTGGATGGCGCCCGGATGTCACGAGCGGAAAATCCGGTTTCGGACCGGGTGGCCCGGTCAGGAGGCCGGTCAGACCGGGCTGTGGACCGGGTGACCCAGTCAGGAGGCCGGTCAGACCGGGTTCTGGACCGGCCGGCCATCTTCTCTTCCTTGCGCTCTTCGGGCGACTTCCGGTCCAGCTCCAGGTCCATCTTCGCGTCCAGCTGCTCCTCTCCTCCTCTTGACCATGGTGTGTCCTCCTCTTCGTGCTCTTGATGCTCCTTGTATCTAATGACACATAACACGTCGGCATGAGGTAGCAATCCATCCAAAGGGGTACCAAGATCAAGGGTGGTGAGGAGCGAGTTCACCTCATCATGGAGAGCCTTGACTCAGGCTCGTGTCATCGGTCCACTTGGGGGACTTGTTGGTCTTGGTGTGGAGGTGACCGAAGGCCACCCCGCATCATCTCCCCCCCCCTTGGGAAAGAGTCGTCCTCGACTCTTGTTCCTCCTCATCTTCATGATATGGCGACAAGTCCGCAACGTTGAAGGTGTTGCTCACCAAGTACTTGGAGGTGGGGATGTCGATGACGTAAGCGTTGTTGTGGATGCGTTTGAGGACCTTGAAGGGGCCATCTCCTCTTGGCTTGAGCTTGGAGTTGCGCTCACGAGGGAACCTTTCCTTCCGAAGGTGGATCCAAACGAGGTATCCTTCTTGAAATATCCTTTCCTTCTTCTTGGCGTTGAGGCGGGTAGCTTGACGAAGCACATGTTCTTGAATGGTAGCTCTTGTTTCTTCATGAAGTTTCTTCACATCGGCGGCGCGCTTGGTGAAGTCCATGTTCGTCCGCTGATGAAGGGGAAGTGGTAGTATGTCGAGCGGCTTGAGCGGCTCAAACCCGTAGACGACCATGAAGGGACTCCTTGATGTAGTCGAGTGCTTGGCGCGGTTGTAGGCGAACTCCGCGTGTGGAATGCATTCCTCCCATGACTTCAAGTTCTTCTTCACGAGGATGCGTAGGAGGGTGGAGAGGCTTCGATTGACCACTTCCGTTTGGCCGTCTGTTTGCGGGTGCGAGGATGATGAAAATAAGAGCTTCACTCCAAACTTTGCCATGAGCGTCTTCCAAAGATAACTCATGAACTTGACGTCTCGATCTGACACAATGCTTTGCGGTACTCCATGTAGGCGAACAATTTCCCTGAAAAACAATGAAGCAATGTGTGAAGCATCGTCGCTCTTATGGCAAGGTATGAAATGAGCCATCTTAGAGAATCTATCCACTACCACGAATATAGAATCATGACCATGCTTAGTACGAGGCAATCCTAGAACAAAATTCATGCTAATATCGGTCCATGGTGCATATGGAATAGGCAATGGGGTATAAAGACCATAGGGATTGGAGGTAGACTTAGCTTGTAAGCATGTGGTGCACCGGCGGCAAAGGCGTTCGACGTCGCGGTACATTCTTGGCCAATAGTAGTGGGTTGAGAGCATGGCATATGTCTTCTCTCGACCAAAGTGACCCATAAGACCACCTCCATGTGACTCTTGCAAAAGCAATTTTCGAAGCGAAGACTCGGGAATGCAAATCTTGTTAGCTTTGAACAAGTAGCCATCATGCAAATAGAAATCATCCACTCCTCGCTCAACGGAGCATTTCTCAAAAATTGGAGCAAAGAAAGAATCGGAAGGATAGAGTTCTTTGATCTCTTCAAGTCCCAAAACATGAAAATCCAAACGAGTTAGCAAAAGGGTGTTTTTGCGGGAAAGAGCATCCGCCACAACATTGTCCTTGCCCTTCTTGTATTTGATCACATATGGGAAGGACTCAATGAACTCGACCCATTTTGCATGTCGTTTGTTCAAGTTGTGTTGGCTTTTCAAATATTTCAAGGACTCATGGTCGGAATGAATGATAAACTCTTTTGGCCAAAGATAGTGTTGCCAAACTTCAAGAACACGAACCAAAGCGTAGAGCTCCTTGTCATATATAGGATAGTTGAGGCGTGCGCCATCCAACTTCTCACTATAGTATGCCACGGGTTTGCCCTCTTGCATAAGAACACCACCAATACCAAGCCCACTTGCATCACACTCAATCTCAAAAATTTTGCAAAATTTGGAAGAACAAGAAGAGGAGCTTCGGTAAGGCGTTTCTTCAACTCATCAAAAGCATTTTGTTGGGCCTTGCCCCAAACAAACGGAACATTCTTCTTGGTAAGCTCATTCAAAGGGCATGCAATGGTGCTAAAGTCTTTCACAAAGCGGCGGTAAAATCCGGCAAGTCCATGGAAGCTTCGGACTTGGCCAACATTTGTAGGGGTAGGCCAATTATGGATGGCCTCCACCTTGGAAGAATCAACTTCAATCCCATTAGCGGAAACCACAAAACCAAGAAAAACCAATTTGTTTTGAGCAAAGGTGCACTTGGGGAGGTTAGCATAAAGCTTTTCATGACGCAAGATGCACAATACTTCTCTCACATGTTGCACATGGTCCTCGAGGTTTTTGCTATAAATAAGAATATCATCGAAGTAGACAACCACGCTCTTGCCAATGAGAGGACGCAAGATGTGATTCATGAGGCGCATGAAAGTTGATGGAGCATTGGAAAGACCGAAAGGCATAACGAGCCATTCATAGAGACCGAGTTTGGTCTTGAATGCCGTTTTCCATTCATCACCAATAGCCATGCGGATTTGATGGTAACCACTACGCAAATCGACTTTAGAGAAAATCGTGGCACCACTAAGTTCATCAAGCATGTCATCTAAACGCGGAATGGTATGGCGGTAACGGACGGTAATGGCATTGATGGGGCGACAATCCATACACATCCGTTGCGTCTCATCCAGTTTAGGCACAAGAATCACGGGAACCGCGCAAGGGCTAAGGCTTTCGCGGACGTACCCTTTGGCGAGGAGATCTTGAATTTGGCGGTTGATCTCCTTGGTCTCTTCGGGGTTGGTGCGGTAGGCGGCACGGTTTGGGAGCGGAGCGCCGGGTATGAGGTCGATGCGGTGTCCTATGCCTCGGAGTGGTGGTAGTCCATGAGGGAGCTCGTCGGGGAAGACGTCATGAAATTCCTGCAAAAGAGACAACAAAGACGGAGGAATGTTGGTTAAGTCGTTAGCCGCCGATGAGGGTCCCTTGCATATGAGCACATAGTGCAATATGGTGGATGGGTTCTCTTGGAGCTCTCTCCACTCACTCTTGGTGGCTAGAAGGACACTCTTGGACTCACTCATATATGGCTTGTGGCGCTCACTATCTTTGTGGTGGGTCGCTCCCTCTCCTCTCATCTCACTATGGTGGGTGCGGAGTTGTGCCCTCGCTAAAGCCTTCGCATTATCCGCGATGATTTGGCTAGGAGTCATCGGGCGCAACTCGAACTTCTTGTCGTTGACCTTGAAGGTGTATGTGTTGGAGAGTTGATGTAGCCCCGGTCACCGACGTCGCTACACCAAGACCAACAAGTCCCCCAAGTGGACCGATGACACGAGCCCGAGTCAAAGCACTACATGATGAGGTGAACTCGCTCCTCACCACCCTTGATCTTGGTACACCTTTGGATGGATTGCTACCTCATGCCGACGTGTTATGTGTCATTAGGTACAAGGAGCATCAAGGTCACCAAGAGGAGGATACGCCATGGTCAAAGGGGGGAGAGGAGCAGCTGGACAAGAGGATGGACATGAAGATGGACGTGGAGCTGGACAGGAAGTCGCCCGAAGAGCGCAAGGAAGAGAAGACGGACGGCCGGTCCAGAACCCGGTCAACCGGCTCACCGACCGGACCACCCGGTCCACACCCGGCTCGACCGGCCTCCCGACCGACCGCCCGGTCAGCAACCGGGAATTGCGCTCGTGACATCCGGGCGCCATCCAGGGACTTGGAGCCTCGTCCGGTCGCCGCCCGGTCCCAGGCCCGGTTGCCGCCGGCCGACCGGCCTCGACTGCCCGCCTGGCCACCGGCCCGGTCTGACAGGCCTCCTGACCGGCCTGAACGACTTAAGTTATAATTTCGGCCCGAACTTACCTTTTCGGCCCATGACGCCTTGTAAGACTATAAATACCCCCAGGACGCCCCTTTAGCTCTTTAGACTTGTTTTGAACTCAAACCTAACTTTGAGCTTAGTCTCCCTTGGGTATCATCCCTCTGTAATCAAGGCAACCTTGGTTGTTGATTTGGAACTTGTTGAGTGAGATTCTAGTACAAGATACTCTCTCTCCCTCACCAAGCTCTTCTTCTCCAATCCCAATCTCTCCCCGGGGAATTCTACCGCGTGTCTCTTCCTTGGAGATTCTATTGGCGTGGTCCATCGAGCCACGGAGGTAAGCATCGGGTGTATCGGGTTGTGTGTGTGCGTGAGTCTCGGAGTTCCTCGTGTTCACCGCCGTGTTCTTCGTGTTCCTCGCGTTTTCCCATCTTCCCCTTTGATTTCGAAGTCAATCCGCGAGATCGGGCCACACACGGGGTCTTAGACCTCATCATATGGTATCAGCAGCTCTTGGTTACCGCGGATTTGACCTCCCACCCACCCGATTTCGTTCCTAGAAAATTTTCCAAAAAATCCCCAAAAATAGCCCTAAATTGCCTCTTGACCGATCTCGTGATTTGGTTGCGTTTTGAGTGGTTTTGGTCCGTGGATCTGGTGTTGTTGTGCTTGATCTACTATTTCCCAACTTTTAGCCTCCAATTCCATCGTTTCCCTTCGATTTGGTCGATTTGGTTTGGTTTTCGTGAAGAACAGAGAGAGAAAGCTTCATCCCGCGAAATCCGGTTGAGCAGCCGGGCCAACCGGGCCCACGACCGGCCGAGCCGGCCGAACCCGGTCAACCGGGCGGCAAACCGGGCAAGCCGGTCCACAACCCGGTCCAACCGGGCCTCCGACCGGGCGACGCAACGCCACTCCTTCGACCTCGTCTTCCGGCGATCTACACCACCACCACCACCACCACCACCATCTTCGCAGGTATAACTTGCAGGTCACCTTGTAACCCCTCTTCCTTTTGCGATCTATCCCATCGAGCATTGCTTGTCTAGTGTTGCGAGACATTGCACGTGGCCCCACATTGTGAGGTGTGTGTGTCGCGTTGAGTAAGGCACCCAAGCAAACACTCGTGTGGCAAGATAGCAAAAGCGAGGCTAACGCTAACATAGTGCGTCAAAAAGCCCCAAAAACACAAAAAGAGTGCGAGTAGCACCATACATCCATACATCCATACATCCATACGCCCATACATACAAAGTGTCCACGTGCCACCAAAGATACAAACGAGTGCAAGTGCCGCCATATACAAAAGAGAAAAAGCTTGTAAGCAAAGAGAGATAGGAGAAGAGAGGCCACGTGTGAATCTTGTTGTCTCTTCCTTTGCAACCAAAGCTTTGGCTCTCCTTGTGTTAGTGTGACACCGAGCACTTATACATACACTTTTCCGCTCACTTTTGGTTGCACTAACCCCGTTTATCTCGTGTGTGTGTTCCACATCTTTTTCCGTGTTTATAGTGATCTTCACATTGACATTTGGATTTTTGGACCTCACCCACTTTTGACAACATACTCGATCTTGGATTTGTCTTTTGGCTTTCCACAACACTCGCCTAACACCATATTTGCTAGCTTTTGCGTGTGGTTTTGCGTGTGTTCCCGATACACTTGATCTTGCTTCCGGTTTGGTGGATTGCCTCAATACTATCTTACCTTGGTAAGAGTGCGAGGTAGTCTCCTTCCACTAACATACACAACATAGTTCTTGTCTTTCCATCATGGATAGGAACGGAGATACCAATAGGGATGAAGAGATCCTTCGCAACACCGAGAGGTTGGCTACTCAACACAACCTATGGACGCAACGACAAGAGTTCAAGGAGCAACTCTCCCTCTTCGAGACGCGCATCGATGAGCAATACAATGAAGTGGCTCACAACTTCTCCACCGTGAACCACGACTTGGCCCTTCTTCGTGAAGCTACGGACAACTTGAATGGCCAAATGGCGGCCAATGATGCCAACATGGAGCGGCGCATGGATAGCCTCGAGCGCGCCATCACCAACTTGGGTCGCCATCGTCGACACCGCTCTACTTCCTCTTCATCAAGCTCTTCCTCAAGGCATGAAGACCATTACTCTCATGGTGGCATTTCGTCCCCAAGCTCTTCTTCAAGGCATGAAGACCATCATCGACCTCATCGCTCACATGCTCGTCATGAAGACTCCCGCTCCAACTCTAGGCGTGGAGAAATACATCGCCATGCTCGTCCACATGAGCGTCCTCCACAAGCTCAAGACCTTCCACAAGATCGACACCAAGCGGATCGCCATGCCCACCATGGGCGTGATGGCCATCCACAAGACCAAGACCCTCAAGATCCACCTCGGCGAGATCTTCGTCGCCACCCTAACCATGATCAACGTGGACGAGGAGAACTACACCATGATCAAGATGAGAGACCCAACATTGAGCATCGTCCTCAACCGCGACAAGATCTTCAACCACATCCTCACCGTGAACCAAGTGAAGCAAGTGTTCAACTCCACCGCCAACCCAATGCTATGGTTGGCCATAGAAGACCTCCTATTCCACCTCTAGCCGCAAGAGTTGACGGTGCCCCTCCTCGTAGAAGAAACTTGGAGGATGAAGAGAACATGTATGGCAAGCTCAAGTTCAACATGCCCAAGTTCAAAGGTGAAGACGACGCCGAAGCATACCTCTCATGGGCACTCAAGGTGGACAAGATCTTCCGCATCCACAACTACTCCGGTGCCAAGAAAGTGGCTATGGCATCACTCGAGTTTGAAGACTACGCCAACACTTGGTGGGAGCAAGTCCTCACTCTTCGCGAAGAAAAGGGTGAACCTCCTATTGACACTTGGGAAGATATGAAGAAGGAGATGCATGCTCGCTTTGTCCCAAAGCACTACATGAAAGACCTCTTCAACAAGCTCCAAAAGTTGAAGCAAGGCACCAATACCGTAGAGGAGTTCTACAAGGAGATGGAGCTCACTATGATGCGAGCCAACATCCAAGAATCCGAGGAGCAAACCATTGCTCGCTTCTTCAATGGCCTTACTTATCCCATCAAGAGGATTGTCGAGTTCCAACCTTACTCCAACATGGTTGAGCTAGTCCACCAAGCATCGAAGGCCGAGCGCCAAGTGATTGAGGACATCAAGTACTCCAAGGCCAAGTCCTATTTCTCCTCCAAGTTCGCTACATCGACTCCTCCTACTACATCAACTCCTCAAGCTACAAGTGCCAAGGCCGACGCATCCTCTACACCTTCCAAGAAGACGACTATCCAAAGTCGAATGAAGCAAACGGTCTCCTCCACCGCCTCCTCTAAGGCATCCACGGACCCTCTAGTGTCACTTGCTTCAAGTGTGGCACCCAAGGTCACAAATCGTTTGAGTGCAAGAACACCAAGGTCATGATCACTATGGAGAATGGTGACATCGAGACTCTTGATGAGGATGAATATGAAGCCCTTGTGCAAGCCGCCGTGGAAAGTGAAGAAGCTTATAAGCAAGATAGTGGAGAAGATCCTCTCTTATGTGAGCATGACCCAAGTCCCTCACTTGTGGTCACAAGGGTGCTAACCACACAACCTCATGATATGGAAGAACAACGGTGCAACATCTTCCAAACCCGTGCCGGAATTGGTGGCAAGTCTATCAAGGTCATCATCGATGGTGGAAGTTGCCATAACCTTGCGAGCACCGAGTTGTGTGAGAAGCTCCACCTCACTCTCCGCAAGCATCCTCACCCTTACCATATCCAATGGTTGAGTGACAAGGGCAACGTCAAGATACAACATACCGTCACCGTCAACTTCAAGATCGGCCCTTATGAGGACACAATCGAGTGTGACGTGGTACCCATGACGGTGTGCCACATGTTGCTTGGCCGCCCTTGGCAATATGACAAGAAGGCTATACATGATGGACTCTCCAACACATACACCTTCAAGGTCAACGACAAGAAGTTCGAGTTGCGCCCGATGACTCCTAGCCAAATCATCGCGGATAATGCGAAGGCTTTAGCGAGGGCACAACTCCGCACCCATAGTGAGATGAGAGGAGAGGGAGCGACCCACCACAAAGATAGTGAGCACCACAAGCCATATATGAGTGAGCCCAAGAGTGTCCTTCTAGCCACCAAGAGTGAGTGGAGAGAGCTCCAAGAGAACCCATCCACCATATTACACTATGTGCTCATATGCAAGGGACCCTCGTCGGAGACTAACGACTTAACCAACATTCCTCCGTCTTTGTTGTCTCTTTTGCAGGAATTCCAAGATGTCTTCCCCGACGAGCTCCCTCATGGACTACCACCACTCCGAGGCATCGAACACCGCATCGACCTCATACCCGGCGCTCCGCTCCCAAACCGTGCCGCCTACCGCACCAACCCCGAAGAGACCAAGGAGATCAACCGCCAAATTCAAGATCTCCTCGCCAAAGGGTACGTCCGAGAAAGCCTTAGCCCTTGTGCGGTTCCCGTGATCCTTGTGCCTAAACCGGATGAGACGCAACGGATGTGTATGGATTGTCGCCCCATCAATGCCATTACCGTCCGTTACCGCCATCCCATTCCGCGTTTAGATGACATGCTAGATGAACTTAGTGGTGCCACGATTTTCTCCAAAGTCGATTTGCGTAGTGGTTACCATCAAATCCGCATGGCTATTGGTGATGAATGGAAAACGGCATTCAAGACCAAACTTGGTCTCTATGAATGGCTCGTTATGCCTTTCGGTCTTTCCAATGCACCATCTACTTTCATGCGCCTCATGAATCACATCTTGCGTCCTCTCATTGGCAAGAGCGTGGTTGTTTACTTCGATGACATTCTTATTTATAGCAAAAACCTCGAGGACCATGTGCAACATGTGAGAGAAGTCTTGTGCATCTTGCGCCATGAAAAGCTTTATGCTAACCTCCCCAAGTGCACATTTGCTCAAAACAAATTGGTTTTTCTTGGTTTTGTGGTTTCCGCTAATGGGATTGAAGTTGATTCTTCCAAGGTGGAGGCCATCCATAATTGGCCTACTCCTACCAATGTTGGCCAAGTCCGAAGCTTCCATGGACTTGCCGGGTTTTATCGCCGCTTTGTGAAAGACTTTAGCACCATCGCTTGCCCTTTGAATGAGCTGATGTAGCCCCGGTCACCGACGTCGCTACACCAAGACCAACAAGTCCCCCAAGTGGACCGATGACACGAGCCCGAGTCAAAGCACTACATGATGAGGTGAACTCGCTCCTCACCACCCTTGATCTTGGTACGCCTTTGGATGGATTGCTACCTCATGCCGACGTGTTATGTGTCATTAGGTACAAGGAGCATCAAGGTCACCAAGAGGAGGATACGCCATGGTCAAAGGGAGGAGAGGAGCAGCTGGACATGGAGCTGGACAGGAAGTCGCCCGAAGAGCGCAAGGAAGAGAAGACGGACGGCCGGCCCAGAACCCGGTCGACCGGCTCCCTGACCGGACCACCCGGTCCACAGCCGGTCTCGACCGGCCTCTGACTGACCGCCCGATCAGCGACGGAATTTGCGCTCGTGGACATCCGGCGCCATCCAGGGGACTTGGAGCCTCGTCCGGTCGCCGGTCCCAGTGCCCGGCTCGAAACCGGACCGCCCGGTCCACAGCCCGGTCGGCCGGCCCCTCGACCGGCCCGCCGGTCACAGGCCCGGTCTGACCGGCCTCCGACCGGCCTGCACGACTTAAGTTATATTTTCGGCCCGAACTTACCTTTTCGACCCATGACGCCTTGTAAGACTATAAATACCCCTGTGACGCGCCTTTCGCTCTTTAGACTTGTTTTGAACTCAAACCTAAATTTGAGCTTAGTCTCCCTTGGGTATCATCCCTCTGTAATCAAGGCCATCCTTGTTGTTGATTTGGTTATTGTTGAGTGAGATTCTAGTACAAGCTACTCTCTCTCCCTCACCAATCCCCTTTTCTCCAACACCAATCTCTCACCGGGAATTCCCGCCGCGTGCCTCTTCCGGTGATTCTATTGGCGTGGTCCATCGAGCCACGGGGGTAAGTATCGGGTGTATCGGGTTGGTGTGCGTGCGTGAGTCTCGGAGTTCCTCGTGTTCATCGTGTTCTTCGTGTTCCTCGCGTTTTCCCATCTCCCCTCTTGGTTTCGAAGTCAATCCGCGAGATCGGGCCACACACGGGGTCTTAGACCTCATCATATGGTATCAGCAGCTCTTGGTTACCGCGGATTTGACCTCCCACCCACCCGATTTCGTTCCTAGAAAATTTCCAAAAAATCCCCAAAAATAGCCCTAAATTGCCTCTTGACCGATCTGTGATTTGGTTGCGTTTTGAGTGGTTTTGGTCCGTGGATCTGGTGTTGTTGTGCTTGATCTACTATTTCCCCAACTTTTAGCCTCCAATTCCATCGTTTCCCCTCGATTTGGTCGATTTGGCTTGGTTTTCGTGAAGAACAGAGAGAGAAAGCTTCATCCCGCGAAATCCGGTTGAGCAGCCGGTCAACCGGCCCACGACTGCCGAGCGCCCAGAAACCGGTCAACCGGGCGGCAAACCGGGCAAGCCGGTCCACAACCCGGTCCAACCGGGCCTCCGACCGGGCGACGCAACGCCCCCTTCGACCTCGACATCCGGCGATCTCCACCACCACCACCACCACCACCACCACCACCATCGCAGGGATAACTTGCGGTGTCACCTTGTAACCCCTCTTCCTTTTGCGATCTATCCCATCGAGCATTGCTTGTTTAGTGTTGCGAGACATTGCACGTGGCCCCGCATTGTGAGGTGTGTGTGTCGCGTTGAGTAAGGCACCCAAGCAAACACTCGTGTGGCAAGATAGCAAAAGCGAGGCTAACGCTAACATAGTGCGTCAAAAAGCCCCAAAAACACAAAAAGAGTGCGAGTAGCACCATACATCCATACATCCATACATCCATACGCCCATATACACAAAAGTGTCCACGTGCCACCAAAGATACAAACGAGTGCAAGTGCCGCCATATACAAAAGAGAAAAAGCTTTTAAGCAAAGAGAGATAGGAGAAGAGAGGCCACGTGTGAATCTTGTTGTCTCTTCCTTTGCAACCAAAGCTTTGGCTCTCCTTGTGTTAGTGTGACACCGAGCACTTATACATACACTTTTCCGCTCACTTTTGGTTGCACTAACCCCATTTATCTCGTGTGTGTGTTCCACATCTTTTTCCGTGTTTATAGTGATCTTCACATTGACATTTGGATTTTTGGACCTCACCCACTTTTAACAACATACTTGATCTTGGATTTGTCTTTTGGCTTTCCACAACACTTGCCTAACACCATATTTGCTAGCTTTTGCGTGTGGTTTTCCGTGTGTTCCCGATACACTTGATCTTGCTTTCGGTTTGGTGGATTGCCTCAATACTATCTTACCGTGGTAAGAGTGCGAGGTAGTCTCCTTCCACTAACATACACAACATAGTTCTTGTCTTTCCATCATGGATAGGAACGGAGATACCAATAGGGATGAAGAGATCCTCCGCAACACCGAGAGGTTGGCTACTCAACACAACCTATGGACGCAACGACAAGAGTTCAAGGAACAACTCTCTCTCTTCGAGACGCGCATCGATGAGCAATACAATGAGGTGGCTCACAACTTCTCCACCGTCAACCAAGACTTGGCCCTTCTTCGTGAAGCTACGGACAACTTGAATGGCCAAATGGCGGCCAATGATGCCAACATGGAGCGGCGCATGGATAGCCTCGAGCGCGCCATCACCAACTTGGGTCGCCATCGTCGACACCGTTCTACTTCCTCTTCATCAAGCTCTTCCTCAAGGCATGAAGACCATTACTCTCATGGTGGCATTTCATCCCCAAGCTCTTCCTCAAGGCGTGAAGACCATCATCGACCTCATCGTCAACATGCTCGTCATGAAGACTCTCACTCCAACTCTAGGCGTGGAGAAATACATCGCCATGCTCGTCCACATGAGCGTCCTCCACAAGCTCAAGACCTTCAACAAGATCGTCACCAAGTGGATCGCCATGCTCACCATGGGCGTGATGGTCATCCACAAGACCAAGACCTTCAAGATCCACCTCGGCGAGATCTTCGTCGCCACCCTCACCATGATCAACGTGGACGAGGAGAACTACGCCATGATCAAGATGAGAGACCCAACATTGAGCATCGTCCTCAACCGCGACAAGATATTCAACCACATCCTCACCGTGAACCAAGTGAAGCAAGTGTTCAACTCCAACGCCAACCCAATGCTATGGTTGGCCATAGAAGACCTCCTATTCCACCTCTAGCCGCACGAGTTGACGGCGCCCCTCCTCGTAGAAGAAACTTGGAGGATGAAGAGAACATGTATGGCAAGCTCAAGTTCAACATGCCCAAGTTCAAAGGTGAAGACGACGCCGAAGCTTACCTCTCATGGGCACTCAAGGTGGACAAGATCTTCCGCATCCACAACTACTCCGGTGCCAAGAAAGTGGCTATGGCATCACTCGAGTTTGAAGACTACGCCAACACTTGGTGGGAGCAAGTCCTCACTCTTCGCGAAGAAAAGGGTGAACCTCCAATTGACACTTGGGAAGATATGAAGAAGGAGATGCATGCTCGCTTTGTCCCAAAGCACTACATGAAAGACCTCTTCAACAAGCTCCAAAAGTTGAAGCAAGGCACCCAAACCGTTGAGGAGTTCTACAAGGAGATGGAGCTCACTATGATGCGAGCCAACATCCAAGAATCCGAGGAGCAAACCATTGCTCGCTTCTTCAATGGCCTTACTTATCCCATCAAGAGGATTGTCGAGTTCCAACCTTACTCCAACATGGTTGAGCTAGTCCACCAAGCATCGAAGGCCGAGCGCCAAGTGATTGAGGACATCAAGTACTCCAAGGCCAAGTCCTATTTCTCCTCCAAGCTCGCTACATCGACTCCTCCTACTACATCAACTCCTTATGCTACAAGTGCCAAGGCCGACGCATCCTCTACACCTTCCAAGAAACCGACTATCCAAAGTCACATGAAGCAAACGGTCTCCTCCACCGCCTCCTCTAAGGCATCCACGGGACCCTCTAGTGTCACTTGCTTCAAGTGTGGCACCCAAGGCCACAAATCGTTTGAGTGCAAGAACACCAAGGTCATGATCACTATGGAGAATGGTGACATCGAGACTCTTGATGAGGATGAATATGAAGCCCTTGTGCAAGCCGCCGTGGCAAGTGAAGAAGCTTATGAACAAGATAGTGGAGAAGATCCTCTCTTATGTGAGCATGACCCAAGTCCCTCACTTGTGGTCACAAGGGTGCTAACCACACAACCTCATGCTATGGAAGACCAACGGTGCAACATCTTCCAAACCCGTGCCGGAATTGGTGGCAAGTCGATCAAGGTCATCATAGATGGTGGAAGTTGCCATAACCTTGCAAGCACCGAGTTGTGTGAGAAGCTCCACCTTACTCTCCGCAAGCATCCTCACCCCTACCATATCCAATGGTTGAGTGACAAGGGCAACGTCAAGATACAACATACCGTCACCGTCAACTTCAAGATCGGCCCTTATGAGGACACCATCGAGTGTGACGTGGTACCCATGACGGTGTGCCACATGTTGCTTGGCCGCCCTTGGCAATATGACAAGAAGGCTATACATGATGGACTCTCCAACACATACACCTTCAAGGTCAACGACAAGAAGTTCGAGTTGCGCCCGATGACTCCTAGCCAAATCATCGCGGACAATGCGAAGGCTTTAGCGAGGGCACAACTCCACACCCACCATAGTGAGATGAGAGGAGAGGGAGCGACCCACCACAAAGAGAGTGAGCGCCACAAGCCATATATGAGTGAGTCCAAGAGTGTCCTTCTAGCCACCAAGAGTGAGTGGAGAGAGCTCCAAGAAAACCCATCCACCATATTGCACTATGTGCTCATATGCAAGGGACCCGCGTCGGAGACTAACGACTTAATCAACATTCCTCCGTCTTTGTTGTCTCTTTTGCAGAATTTCAAGACGTCTTCCCGACGAGCTCCCTCATGGACTACCACCACTCCGCGGCATAGAACACCGCATCGACCTCATACCCGGCGCTCCGCTCCCAAACCGTGCCGCCTACCGCACCAACCCCGAAGAGACCAAGGAGATCAACCGTCAAATTCAAGATCTCCTCGCCAAAGGGTATGTCCGTGAAAGCCTTAGCCCTTGTGCGGTTCCCGTGATCCTTGTGCCTAAACCGGATGAGACGCAACGGATGTGTATGGATTGTCGCCCCATCAATGCCATTACCGTCCGTTACCGCCATCCCATTCCGCGTTTAGATGACATGCTAGATGAACTTAGTGGTGCCACGATTTTCTCTAAAGTCGATTTACGTAGTGGTTACCATCAAATCCGCATGGCTATTGGTGATGAATGGAAAACGGCATTCAAGACCAAACTTGGTCTCTATGAATGGCTCGTTATGCCTTTCGGTCTTTCCAATGCACCTTCTACTTTCATGCGCCTCATGAATCACATCTTGCGTCCTCTCATTGGCAAGAGCGTGGTTGTCTACTTCGATGATATTCTTATTTATAGCAAAAACCTCGAGGACCATGTGCAACATGTGAGAGAAGTCTTGTGCATCTTGCGCCATGAAAAGCTTTATGCTAACCTCCCCAAATGCACATTTGCTCAAAACAAATTGGTGTTTCTTGGTTTTGTGGTTTCCGCTAATGGGGTTGAAGTTGATTCTTCCAAGGTGGAGGCCATCCATAATTGGCCTACCCCTACAAATGTTGGCCAAGTCCGAAGCTTCCATGGACTTGCCGGGTTTTACCGCCGCTTTGTGAAAGACTTTAGCACCATTGCTTGCCCTTTGAATGAGCTTACCAAGAAGAATGTTCCGTTTGTTTGGGGCAAGGCCCAACAAAATGCTTTTGATGAGTTGAAGAAACGCCTCACCGAAGCTCCACTTCTTGTTCTTCCAAATTTTGCCAAAACTTTTGAGATTGAGTGTGATGCAAGTGGGCTTGGTATTGGTGGTGTTCTTATGCAAGAGGGCAAACCCGTGGCATATTATAGTGAGAAGTTGGATGGCGCACGCCTCAACTATCCTATATATGACAAGGAGCTCTACGCTTTGGTTCGTGTTCTTGAAGTTTGGCAACACTATCTTTGGCCAAAAGAGTTTATCATTCATTCCGACCATGAGTCCTTGAAGTATTTGAAAAGCCAACACAACTTGAACAAACGACATGCAAAATGGGTCGAGTTCATTGAGTCCTTCCCATATGTGATCAAATACAAGAAGGGCAAGGACAATGTTGTGGCGGATGCTCTTTCCCGCAAAAACACCCTTTTGCTAACTCGTTTGGATTTTCATGTTTTGGGACTTGAAGAGATCAAAGAACTCTATCCTTCCGATTCTTTCTTTGCTCCAATTTTTGAGAAGTGCTCCGTTGAGCGAGGAGTGGATGATTTCTATTTGCATGATGGCTATTTGTTTAAAGCTAACAAGATTTGCATCCCCGAGTCTTCGCTTCGAAAATTGCTTTTGCAAGAGTCACATGGAGGAGGTCTTATGGGCCACTTTGGCCGTGACAAGACATATGCCATGCTCTCAACCCACTACTATTGGCCAAAGATGAAGCGAGATGTGGAGCGCCTTTGCCGTCGGTGCACAACATGCTTACAAGCTAAGTCTACCTCCAACCCTTATGGTCTTTACATGCCATTGCCTATTCCTTATGCACCATGGACCGATATTAGCATGGATTTCGTTCTAGGCTTGCCTCGCACTAAGCATGGTCATGATTCCATATTTGTTGTAGTGGATAGATTCTCTAAGATGGCTCACTTCATACCTTGCCATAAGAGCGACGATGCTTCACACATTGCTTCATTGTTTTTCAGGGAAATCGTTCGCCTACATGGAGTACCACAAAGCATTGTGTCGGATCGAGACGTCAAGTTCATGAGTTATCTTTGGAAGTCGATCATGGCGAAGTTTGGAGTCAAGCTCTTGTTCTCATCATCATCGCACCCGCAAACGGACGGCCAAACGGAAGTGGTCAATCGAAGCCTCTCCACCCTCCTACGGGTCCTCGTGAAGAAAAACTTGAGGTCATGGGAGGAGTGCCTTCCCCACGCCGAGTTCGCCTACAACCGCGCCAAGCACAAGACTACATCAAGGAGCCCCTTCATGGTCGTCTATGGCTTCGAACCTTACACGGCACTCGACATACTTCCGCTTCCTCTCCACGAGCGCATCAACATGGACTTCGACAAGCGCGCCACCGCCGTCAAGAAACTACATGAAGAGACAAGGGCAACCATACAAGAACATGTTCTTCGTCAAGCCAACCGCCTCAACGCCAAGAAGAAGGCAAGGATATTCGAAGAAGGAGACCTCGTTTGGATCCACCTCCGAAAGGAAAGGTTCCCTCATGAGCGCAACTCCAAGCTCAAGCCAAGAGGAGATGGCCCCTTCAAGGTCCTCAAGCGCATCAACGACAACGCTTACGTCATCGACATACCAACATCCAAGTACTTGGTGAGCAACACGTTCAACGTCTCGGACTTGTCACCCTATCATGGAGATGAGGAGGTGCAAGAGTCGAGGACGACTCTTTCCCAAGGGGGGGGAGATGATGTAGCCCCGGTCACCGACGTCGCTACACCAAGACCAACAAGTCCCCCAAGTGGACCGATGACACGAGCCCGAGTCAAAGCACTACATGATGAGGTGAACTCGCTCCTCACCACCCTTGATCTTGGTACGCCTTTGGATGGATTGCTACCTCATGCCGACGTGTTATGTGTCATTAGGTACAAGGAGCATCAAGGTCACCAAGAGGAGGATACGCCATGGTCAAAGGGAGGAGAGGAGCAGCTGGACATGGAGCTGGACAGGAAGTCGCCCGAAGAGCGCAAGGAAGAGAAGACGGACGGCCGGCCCAGAACCCGGTCGACCGGCTCCCTGACCGGACCACCCGGTCCACAGCCCGGTCTGACCGGCCTCTGATCGGACCGCCGGTCAGCCGACCGGAATTTGCGCTCGTGACATCCGGGCGCCATCCAGGGACTTGGAGCCTCGTCCGGTCGCCGCCCGGTCCTGTGCCCGGTTCGAAACCGGACCGCCCGGTCACAGTCCCGATCGGCCTCGACTGACCCGGCCCGCCCGGTCACAGGCCCGGTCTGACCGGCCTCCTGACCGGCCTGCACGACTTAAGTTATATTTTCGGCCCGAACTTACCTTTTCGACCCATGACGCCTTGTAAGACTATAAATACCCCCAGGACGCCCCTTTAGCTCTTTAGACTTGTTTTGAACTCAAACCTAAATTTGAGCTTAGTCTCCCTTGGGTATCATCCCTCTGTAATCAAGGCCATCCTTGTTGTTGATTTGGTTATTGTTGAGTGAGATTCTAGTACAAGCTACTCTCTCTCCCTCACCAATCCCCTTTTCTCCAACACCAATCTCTCACCGGGAATTCTGCCGCGTGCCTCTTCCGGGTGATTCTATTGGCGTGGTCCATCGAGCCACGGGGGTAAGTATCGGGTGTATCGGGTTGGTGTGCGTGCGTGAGTCTCGGAGTTCCTCGTGTTCATCGTGTTCTTCGTGTTCCTCGCGTTTTCCCATCTCCCCTCTTGGTTTCGAAGTCAATCCGCGAGATCGGGCCACACACGGGGTCTTAGACCTCATCATGAGCTTACCAAGAAGAATGTTCCGTTTGTTTGGGGCAAGGCCCAACAAAATGCTTTTGATGAGTTGAAGAAACGTCTTACCGAAGCTCCACTTCTTGTTCTTCCAAATTTTGCCAAAACTTTTGAGATTGAGTGTGATGCAAGTGGGCTTGGTATTGGCGGTGTTCTTATGCAAGAGGGCAAACCCGTGGCATACTATAGTGAGAAGTTAGATGGCGCACGCCTCAACTATCCTATATATGACAAGGAGCTCTACGCTTTGGTTCGTGTTCTTGAAGTTTGGCAACACTACCTTTGGCCAAAAGAGTTTATCATTCATTCCGATCATGAGTCCTTGAAGTATTTGAAAAGCCAACACAACTTGAACAAACGACATGCAAAATGGGTCGAGTTCATTGAGTCCTTCCCATATGTGATAAAATACAAGAAGGGCAAGGACAATGTTGTGGCGGATGCTCTTTCCCGCAAAAACACCCTTTTGCTAACTCGTTTGGATTTTCATGTTTTGGGACTTGAAGAGATCAAAGAACTCTATCCTTCCGATTCTTTCTTTGCTCCCATTTTTGAGAAGTGCTCCGTTGAGCGAGGAGTGGATGATTTCTATTTGCATGATGGCTATTTGTTCAAAGCCAACAAGATTTGCATTCCCGCGTCTTCGCTTCGAAAATTGCTTTTGCAAGAGTCTCATGGTGGCGGTCTTATGGGCCACTTTGGCCGTGACAAGACATATGCCATGCTCTCAACCCACTACTATTGGCCAAAGATGAAGCGAGATGTGGAGCGCCTTTGCCGTCGGTGCACAACATGCTTACAAGCTAAGTCTACCTCCAACCCTTATGGTCTCTACATGCCATTGCCTATTCCTCATGCACCATGGACCGATATTAGCATGGATTTCGTTCTAGGCTTGCCTCGCACTAAGCATGGTCATGATTCCATATTTGTTGTAGTGGATAGATTCTCTAAGATGGCTCATTTCATACCTTGCCATAAGAGCGACGATGCTTCACACATTGCTTCATTGTTTTTCAGGGAAATCGTTCGCCTACATGGAGTACCGCAAAGTATTGTGTCGGATCGAGACGTCAAGTTCATGAGTTATCTTTGGAAGTCAATCATGGCGAAGTTTGGAGTCAAGCTCTTGTTCTCATCATCATCGCACCCGCAAACGGACGGCCAAACGGAAGTGGTCAATCGAAGCCTCTCCACCCTCCTACGGGTCCTCGTGAAGAAAAACTTGAGGTCATGGGAGGAGTGCCTTCCTCACGCCGAGTTCGCCTACAACCGCGCCAAGCACAAGACTACATCAAGGAGCCCCTTCATGGTCGTCTACGGCTTCGAACCTTACACGGCACTCGACATACTTCCGCTTCCCCTCCACGAGCGCATCAACATGGACTTCGACAAGCGCGCCGCCGCCGTCAAGAAACTACATGAAGAGACAAGGGCAACCATACAAGAACATGTTCTTCGTCAAGCCAACCGCCTCAACGCCAAGAAGAAGGCAAGGATATTCGAAGAAGGAGACCTCGTTTGGATCCACCTCCGAAAGGAAAGGTTCCCTCATGAGCGCAACTCCAAGCTCAAGCCAAGAGGAGATGGCCCCTTCAAGGTCCTCAAGCGAATCAACGACAACGCTTACGTCATCGACATACCGACATCCAAGTACTTGGTGAGCAACACGTTCAACGTCTCGGACTTGTCACCCTATCATGGAGATGAGGAGGTGCAAG
Source organism: Lolium perenne (assembly GCF_019359855.2). NCBI lineage: Eukaryota > Viridiplantae > Streptophyta > Magnoliopsida > Poales > Poaceae > Lolium > Lolium perenne. Next base: position 99,993,697 of record NC_067244.2, on the reverse strand, counting down.
AGTCGAGGACGACTCTTTCCCAAGGGGGAGATGATGTAGCCCCGTCACCGACGTCGCTACACCAAGACCAACAAGTCCCCCAAGTGGACCGATGACACGAGCCCGAGTCAAAGCACTACATGATGAGGTGAACTCGCTCCTCACCACCCTTGATCTTGGTACACCTTTGGATGGATTGCTACCTCATGCCGACGTGTTATGTGTCATCGTACAAGGAGCATCAAGGTCACCAAGAGGAGGATACGCCATGGTCAAAGGGGGAGAGGAGCAGCTGGACAAGAGGATGGACATGAAGATGGACGTGGAGCTGGACAGAAGTCGCCCGAAGAGCGCAAGGAAGAGAAGACGGACGGCCGGTCCGGAACCCGGTCAACCGGCTCACCGACCGGACCACCCGGTCCACAGCCGTCGACCGGCCTCCTGACCGGACCGCCCGGTCAAGAACCGGGAATTGCGCTCGTGACATCCGGCGCCATCCAGGGGACTTGGAGCCTCGTCCGGTCGCCGCCCGGTCCCAGCCCGGTTGCCGCCCGGTCGACCGGCCCCCTGACTGCCCGCCGGTCACTGCCCGATCTGACCGGCCTCCTGACCGGCCTGCACGACTTAAGTTATAATTTCGGCCCGAACTTACCTTTTCGGCCCATGACGCCTTGTAAGACTATAAATACCCCCAGGACGCCCCTTTAGCTCTTTAGACTTGTTTTGAACTCAAACCTAACTTTGAGCTTAGTCTCCCTTGGGTATCATCCCTCTGTAATCAAGGCAACCTTGGTTGTTGATTTGGAACTTGTTGAGTGAGATTCTAGTACAAGATACTCTCTCTCCCTCACCAAGCTCTTCTTCTCCAATCCCAATCTCTCCCCGGGGAATTCTACCGCGTGTCTCTTCCTCGGAGATTCTATTAGCGTGGTCCATCGAGCCACGGAGGTAAGCATCGGGTGTATCGGGTTGTGTGTGTGCGTGAGTCTCGGAGTTCCTCGTGTTCATCGCCGTGTTCTTCGTGTTCCTCGCGTTTTCCCATCTTCCCCCTTGGTTTCGAAGTCAATCCGCGAGATCGGGCCACACACGGGGTCTTAGACCTCATCAAGAGTCCATCATGTATAGCCTTCTTGTCATATTGCCAAGGGCGGCCAAGCAACATGTGGCACACCGTCATGGGTACCACGTCACACTCGATGGTGTCCTCATAAGGGCCGATCTTGAAGTTGACAGTGACGGTATGTTGTATCTTGATGTTGCCCTTGTCACTCAACCATTGGATATGGTAAGGGTGAGGATGCTTGCGGAGAGTGAGGTTGAGCTTCTCACACAACTCGGTGCTCGCAAGGTTATGGCAACTTCCACCATCTATGATGACCTTGATCGACTTGCCACCAATTCCGGCACGGGTTTGGAAGATGTTGCACCGTTGTTCTTCTGTAGCATGAGGTTGTGTGGTTAGCACCCTTGTGACCACAAGTGAGGGACTTGGGTCATGCTCACATAAGAGAGGATCTTCTCCACTTTCTTGCTCATAAGCTTCTTCACTTTCCACGGCGGCTTGCACAAGGGCTTCATATTCATCCTCATCAAGAGTCTCGATGTCACCATTCTCCATAGTGATCATAACCTTGGTGTTCTTGCACTCAAATGATTTGTGACCTTGGGTGCCACACTTGAAGCAAGTGATACTAGAGGGTCCCGTGGATGCCTTAGAGGAGGCGGTGGAGGAGACCGTTTGCTTCATGCGACTTTGTATAGTCGGTTTCTTGGAAGGTGTAGAGGATGCGTCGGCCTTGGCACTTGTAGCATGAGGAGTTGATGTAGTAGGAGGAGTCGATGTAGCGAGCTTGGAGGAGAAATAGGACTTGGCCTTGGAGTACTTGATGTCCTCAATCACTTGGCGCTCGGCCTTCGATGCTTGGTGGACTAACTCAACCATGTTGGAGTAGGGTTGGAACTCTACAATCCTCTTGATGGGGTAAGTAAGGCCATTGAAGAAACGAGCAATGGTTTGTTCCTCGGACTCTTGGATGTTGGCTCTCATCATAGTGAGCTCCATCTCCTTGTAGAACTCCTCAACGGTCTTGGTGCCTTGCTTCAACTTTTGGAGCTTGTTGAAGAGGTCGGTCATGTAGTGCGTTGGGACAAAGCGAGCATGCATCTCCTTCTTCATATCTTCCCAAGTGTCAATAGGAGGTTCACCCTTCTCTTCTCGAAGAGTGAGGACTTGCTCCCATCAAGTGTTGGCGTAGTCTTCAAACTCGAGTGATGCCATAGCCACTTTCTTGGCACCGGAGTAGTTGTGGATGCGGAAGATCTTGTCCACCTTGAGTGCCCATGAGAGGTAGGCCTCGGCGTCGTCTTCACCTTTGAACTTGGGCATGTTGAACTTGAGTTTGCCATACATGTTCTCTTCATCCTCCAAGTTTCTTCTACGAGGAGGGGCGCCATCATCTCTTGCGGCTAGAGGTGGAATAGGAGGTCTTCTACGGCCAACCATAGCATTGGGTTGGCGTTGAAGATGAACGCTTGCTTCACTTGGTTCACGGTGAGGATGTGGTTGAAGATCTTGTCGCGGTTGAGGACGATGCTCAATGTTGGGTCTCTCATCTTGATCATGGTGTAGTTCTCCCCGTCCACGTTGATCATGGCGAGGGTGGCGACAAAGATCTCGCCGAGGTGGATCTTGAGGATGATGAGGTCTAAGACCCCGTGTGTGGCCCGATCTTGCGGTTGACCCGAAATCCAAAGGGGAAAAGGTGGGAGAGCGCGAAGAACACGATGAACACGAAGAACACGAGGACTCACGCACGCACACCAACCCGATACAACCGATACTTACCCCCGTGGCTCGATGGACCACGCCGATAGAATCTCCTACGGAAGAGACCGCGGTAGAATTCCTAGGAGAGAGACCGGTGTTGGAGAAGAAGATCGGGGAGAGAGAGAGAGTGCTCACACTAGAATCTCACTCACAGATCTAGATCAACAACAAGGGTTGCCTTGATTACAGAGGGATGAAACCCTAGGGAGACAAAGCTCAAGTTCATGTTTAAGCTATCATCTTGTCTAAAGGGGTAAGGGGGGTGTCTTGGGTCTATATATAGGCCTACAGGACAACACATGGCGAAAAGGTACATAAGTGGGTAACTTGGGCAGTTTGGTGGGTAGTTCCCGTCGGATCCGGTCTGGGGCCGGTCAGACCGGGCCTGGGACCGGGCGGTCCGGTTGTGGAGCCGGTCGACCGGTCGCCAACCGGGCAGGTCGGTCTGGGGCCCGGTCGGACCGGACTCTGGGCCGGCTGGGCCTCCTCCTCCCTCTTCCTTCTTCTTCTTCCTTCTTCCTTGCACCATGATGAATGGCTCCTCTTCCCTTCCCTTGCTTCCTTGCACCATGGGTGTTCCTCCTCTCCGGTTCCTCGATGATTCTTGTACCTAATGATATGTAGCACACCGATATGAGGTAGCATTCCATTCAAGGTATTGACGAGGTCGAGTATCGAGAGGAAGGAGTTCACCTTGTCGCGTGTAGCGTGGTTTAGGGTTGAAGGTCCACTTGGGGGACTCTTTGGCCATGGTGTAGCGTCGACAATAGGCGGGGTTGCACTTGATGGTCTTGGTGTAGCGACGTCGGTGACCGGGGCTACATCATCTCCCCCCCCTTGGGGAAGAGTCGTCCTCGACTCTTGTGCCTCCTCACCGAAGAGGTAGTCCATGACGGTTGTCCCATGTAGAGTTGGGTAGTCGCGGTCGAAGAAGAACTTGGAGAAAAACCACTTGCGAAGGGAAAGCTCCAAGAGGCATTTGGCAAAAATGGGAACCAAAAGAGTGTGGGTGTATCCAACATGTGGAAAGGCAAAAATTTGTGCATGTAAGAGTTGTATGGTGTCAAAAATGTGTGGTGTAGCATTGTCCCAAACAAGTGGAACAAACAAAAGGCAAGTGTCGGCGGCAAAATTTGGGGCAAAATTGTTATGTGCAATGGCAAAGCGGTGGAAACTTCTAGCTTGGGAAAGTATGGTTGGCGTGAGCCTCGTATGGGTATCCTCAAGTGTCAAAGAATCCAATGCAAATGCCAAAGATGAAATGAAAAATCCAAAGAAGGGCAACTTTTTGTGTGACATGTGGCACAAGATGCATAAGGTATCTCTCCCATGTATGACATGGTCCTTGAGAATCTCGGAGTGTATGATGAAAGCATCAAGACATACAACAATCATTGTGCCAACAAGATGTTTCAAGATAAGTTGCATAAGAGGCAAAAGGGGCGACGAGGAGTTGGACCAAACCGGAAACTCGACAAGGCAAGTCGGAAACACATGAGGGCGAAGGCTTGTGGGAACATACCTTTTGGTGTGATTCCCGCAGGTTCGGTCCTTGTTGGGGTAGCTCTCAATTGCGCGTTTCGTGAGCTCATGCTCCGTGGCGGTGGAAATTGTCATGCGAGTACCTATACATGGAATGAGCAAAACAAAGAGCGTATGTGCATGGTAGAGGAACACATCATCCATCATGATGTTCCAAGACTTGTGCACATCACCATTAGTGTCAATCAAGATAGTATGGAATGCATGGCGATGGTGCAAATGGCAAGAAGGTGCATTCATAGCATGTGGTAACTCATGATCATCAAAAAGTGAGAAGGCTATGGGGGCCATCTCATGGACAATGAAATAAGCATTCTTGCATACCAAGCATAAGAAAGAGCAATTGTTCACAATCTTAGATGCAAGGATCATGGAATGGTGTAAACATTTGGGGCAAAGCATGTGGAACATGTTATCATTGTTGTCGACAACCCTATGTAAAGAGCAAGTGTTCATCAAGGGTGTCACAACACAAGCATGATCATAATCATTATCATTACAAGCAAGCGGGGAAAATGTGAAGCTCTCATAGCATGGCATGGTCATTGTATCACAAGCAATCAATTTCACATGATCAACAATGTTATCAAGCAAAGCATCACATGGGAAAGTGAAAGTAGCATGTGAAGTAGCAAATGGATCATCTAGATCATGCATGCACTCATAAGTCATCATGTCCACTAGTGGGATCATGGCATCATCAACACCTATGTTGTTACCTTTGTAGGCCGACTCATTTGAGGTAGGTGTTGTGGAAGTAGGAGGATCCATGTGGTCGACATGTCCATCTTGGAGCAAGCATGGTGAGATATCATCATCTTCATGCACCATGTACATCGTCTCCATGAGCGGGAACTCATCCTCCGTGGAACCTAGTGCAACATAAGAAGACACAAACGAGGGAGAGGTTAATGTGTTAGCAAAAGCGATGTCCTCCATGGACCTATCATCTACCTCTCTCAACTCACTTTGTGTATCACTCATGTCCTCCAAATGGAAGCACTCAAACTCGCATATGGGGTGGAAGTCACTCAACTCACTATCACTCTCACTCAAGTGGGCTAAGTGGCTCTCATCCTCACATGGGATTGGTACCAACTCATCAATCAAGCATATAGGAGTAGGCTCGACTTTCGCATCTCCATGCGCCTCCTTGGTTGAAGGGAAATTCCCATGCTCAACCATCTCAACTCCATGCGCCTCCATAGGTGAAGGGAGAATCCCATAGTCACCATGCTCAACTCCATCGCCTCCCAAGTCATCCTCAAGCGGTGGCTCCGTAGTGTTGATGAGAGCTAGGCTCGTCTCGATGTCACCCTTGAGTTCATCTTGGCGATCTTCATCTTGAAGTGTTGGCGCAATAGGCATCTTGGGGGCTTGTGCTTGTAGCTTGTCGAAGTAGAGCGTCTTGGCACTTGGCGTTGTGCATTGCCATGCCACGTGACCCTTGGCCTTGCACACCTCACATAGGAGATTGGGACATTCCCGTGGAGGGTGGCCTTGTTGCTTGCACTTGTAGCATCGGAGTCCATAGGCGTATGGCGAAGTAGGGGCCATTGTGGTGGTGGCACAAGAGGTGGAAGTCGCCTCATGAGGAAGGTATGCGCGATGTGCACTTGCCGTCCTTGTAGTAGTGGACACCCTATGATGGTGTTTGTCGCCGTCATGTCGAGGCTCTCGTCTTCGTACATCATCACCATGGCTTGAGTGGTGTCGTCGAAGACTCGTGGAAGGTTTTGGTCGATGGCGATCATGAAGTGGCTTGTGGCGGCGAAGCTCATGTGGTGACGTATGTCGATGGACTTCCGTCCTTGCCATGCCTAGATGATGGCTCATGCGACTTGGCATGTTGCTTGCCGCGCCTTGTGGAGCTTGGAGAAGATTGTCGATGACGCTCATGATGGGGACGCTCTTGATGCTCCATATGGTGTACTTGACGTCGACGATCTTGTGCATGAGCACTCTCATGGTGGCGCCTTGTGGAGCTCGTAGACGAGTGGCGATGACGATCATGATGAGGACGCTCTTGATGATCCATATGATGGTGCCATCGTGGAGGTCCTCCATCTTCATATGTAGCTCCATTGGCCAAGTAAGGGTATGTAGGAGCATCGTCTTTGCTCATCGTGGAGCGTAGGTGAGGCTCCGCCATGGTGTCGATGTCGTACTCGTGGCGTTGCTCCACCATGTCGTCCATGCTTGAGGAGCCATTGTCGATGTAGAGCTCCTCGATGTCGTCCTCAAGGTGGTTCTCCACCATGTCGTCGATGCTTGAGGAGCCATTGTCGATGTAGAGCTCCTCGATGTCGTCCTCAAGGTGGTGCTCCACCATGTCGTCGATGCTTGACGAGCCATTGTCGATGTAGAGCCTCGTCGATGTCGTCCTCAAGGTGGTGCTCCACCATGTCATCCATGCTTGAGGAGCCATTGTCGATGTAGAGCTCCTCGATGTCTGGTCATGTCGGTGATGCTCGCGGAGCCATAGTCGGTGTCGAGCTCCACATGTTCCTCCACATCCGCGGTGCTTGAAGAGGTATCCTCCTCGAAGTGCTCCGTGTACTCCTCCGTATCCTCATCTTCGCTATCCATGTTAGCACGATGGTATGTATATGGTGTATGTTAGTGGAAGAACACTACCTCGCAATCTTACCGTGGTATGATAAGATCGGGCGATCCAACAAGCCGAGGTCAAAGTCAATTGTATCGGGCACTCACACAAAGACACACGCAAAAGCTAGCAAATATGGTGGTAGGTGAGTGTGGTGGAAAGCCAAAAGACGAAATCCAAGATCAAGTATGTTGTCAAGAGTGGGTGAAGTCCAAAAATTCAAATGTCAAAGCGATGATCACTAGAAACACGGAAAAGATATGGAACACACACACGAGATGAACGGGGTTAGTGCGACCAAAAAGTGAGCGGAAAAGTGTATGAAGCCCTTAATCAAGGGTGCTCGGTGTCACACTAACACAAGAAGAGATCAAAGCTTGGTTGCAAACGAAGAGACAACAAGATTTACACGCGGCCTCTCTTCTCTTTTTCTCTCTTTTGCTTAAAAGCTTTTCCCTCTTTTGTATTTGGTGGCACTTGCACTCTTTTGTATCTATGGTGGCGCTTTGGACACTTTGGTATGTATGATGGCACTATGCACACTTGTGCTCTTTTTGTATTTTGGCGGCTTTTTCTCGCACTATGTTAGCGTTAGCTCGCTTTTGCTATCTTGCCACACGAGTTTTGCTTAGAAGCTTTACTCCACACGACACACACACCTCACAATCGGGGCCACGTGCAATGTCTCGCAACACTCGATAAGCAATGCTCGTAGGATAGATCGCAAAAGGAAGAGGGGCTACACGGTGGGGAGCAAGTTATACCTAGATGAAAAGTTAGGCGGTGTCGTAACACACAACTTGCGAGGATGGCGACGATGGTGTCGTAGTTGCGCCGGAGTCCGGGGTGCCGAAGGTGTCGCCGCGGTGTTGATGTAGACGCGGAAGCTCGAAAGACAATCCTTGCACTCCAAAACGGAAACCGGGCAAAATAAGTCAATGCCCGAAAATTTGGGTCACGACGAGCGATCGAAGGTGTCAAAATTTTGGAGTCGAAAAATTTCGGAAACGGTGTCAAAATTAGAGTTAAGATGAAAGGGGGTAACTGTGAAAGTTTGGGGTCAAACGGGCGCCGGAAAGTTGTCAAAATTTGGAGCAAAAAGTGGAGTCAAAATGGGCGAAAACTGGGTCAAACCCGGTCCAGAACCCGGTCAAACCGGACCTGGGACCGGCCGGCCCGGTCCAGAACCGGATCTGGAACCGGATGGGCCCCTGGACTTGGTCCGGATGGCACCGGTCTGAGCCCCGGTTGCAGACCGGACGGCCCGGTCAGAAATCCGGTCTGACCGGATTTTGCGCTGGCGTGCGAGCAGATGTGGCCAGAGCTTGCGCGGGGCGAAATGGTGGAGGTGCAGTGATGCTGCGCGCGTGGGGAGCTTGCAGGGGGCGGCCTGGCCTGGAGATGAGCGCGCGCGGCAGTGGAGCTTGGGCGCAGGCTGGGCGGAAGCGGGAGTGCGCGGGAGCCCGGCTTGCTGCGCGCGGCCAGGGTGCGGGTGAGGCCTGCGCGCGTGCGGGCGGTTGGGGCGGCCGCTGCTCCCGTGGAGATGGGCCGGCGCGGTGAGGTGGGCCAGCGGGAGCGCGTGCTGGCGGCGTGGCTTGCGCGGACGCGCGCGTGGAGCAAGTGCGGGAGCGGGTTCCTGGCGGCTGCGCAGTGCTGCGCGTTGTGCGGGGCGGCAGATGGTGTGGGCCGGCGGCGCTGTGGGACCAAGGGCGCGCGGTGCTGCAGGCGAGAGCAGTGCTAGCGACGCGGATGGATGGCGCGACAGGAGGTCAACACGCGCGGATGAACAGCCACGAAGAACAGCTCGTGTTCTTGACGAAAACAGACCGAAAATGCTCAGATTCGAGCGAAATTTGACGAAATTGATGGGAAAAAGATGGGGAAGTAGTAGATCAAGCACTTCAACACCAAATCCATGGACTAAAACCACTCAAAACGCAACGAAATCGCAGATCCGTCCAAAGGCAATTTAGGGCTATTTTTTGGGGATTTTTTGGGGAAAATTTTTAGAAACGAAATTGGATGGGTGGGGGGTCAAATCCGCGGAAACCAAAGGCTGCTGATACCATATGATGAGGTCTAAGACCCCGTGTGTGGCCCGATCTTGCGGTTGACCCGAAATCCAAAGGGGAAAAGGTGGGAGAGCGCGAAGAACACGATGAACACGAAGAACACGAGGACTCACGCACGCACACCAACCCGATACAACCGATACTTACCCCCGTGGCTCGATGGACCACGCCGATAGAATCTCCTACGGAAGAGACCGCGGTAGAATTCCTAGGAGAGAGACCGGTGTTGGAGAAGAAGATCGGGGAGAGAGAGAGAGTGCTCACACTAGAATCTCACTCACAGATCTAGATCAACAACAAGGGTTGCCTTGATTACAGAGGGATGAAACCCTAGGGAGACAAAGCTCAAGTTCATGTTTAAGCTATCATCTTGTCTAAAGGGGTAAGGGGGTGTCTTGGGTCTATATATAGGCCTACAGGACAACACATGGCGAAAAGGTACATAAGTGGGTAACTTGGGCAGTTTGGTGGGTAGTTCCCGTCGGATCCGGTCTGGGGCCGGTCAGACCGGGCCTGGGACCGGGCGGTCCGGTTGTGGAGCCGGTCGACCGGTCGCCAACCGGGCAGGTCGGTCTGGGGCCCGGTCGGACCGGACTCTGGGCCGGCTGGGCCTCCTCCTCCCTCTTCCTTCTTCTTCTTCCTTCTTCCTTGCACCATGATGAATGGCTCCTCTTCCCTTCCCTTGCTTCCTTGCACCATGGGTGTTCCTCCTCTCCGGTTCCTCGATGATTCTTGTACCTAATGATATGTAGCACACCGATATGAGGTAGCATTCCATTCAAGGTATTGACGAGGTCGAGTATCGAGAGGAAGGAGTTCACCTTGTCGCGTGTAGCGTGGTTTAGGGTTGAAGGTCCACTTGGGGGACTCTTTGGCCATGGTGTAGCGTCGACAATAGGCGGGGTTGCACTTGATGGTCTTGGTGTAGCGACGTCGGTGACCGGGGCTACATCAGAGGATCTTGGGTCTTGTGGATGGCCATCACGCCCATGGTGGGCATGGCGATCCGCTTGGTGATGATCTTGTTGTAGGACTTGGTCTTGTGGAGGACGCTCATGTGGACGAGCATGGCGATGTATTTCTCCACGCCTAGAGTTGAAGCGGGAGTCTTCATGACGAGCATGTGAGCGATGATGTCGATGATGGTCTTCATGCCTTGAGGAAGAGCTTGGGGACGAAAGGCCACCATGAGAGTAATAGTCTTGTGGCGAGCTTGATGAAGAGGAAGTAGAGCGGTGTCGACGATGACGACCCAAGTTGGTGATGGCGCGCTCGAGGCTATCCATGCGCCGCTCCATGTTGGCATCATTGGCCGCCATTTGGCCATTCAAGTTGTCCGTAGCTTCACGAAGAAGAGCCAAATCTTGGTTCACGGTGGCGAAGTTGTGAGCCACCTCATCGTATTGGTCATCGATGCGGGTCTCGAAGAGGGAGAGTTGCTCCTTGAACTCTTGTCGTTGCGTCCATAGGTTGTGTTGAGTAGCCAACCTCTCGGTGTTGCGGAGGATCTCTTCATCCCTATTGGTATCTCCGTTCCTATCCATGATGCAAAAACAAGAACTATGTTGTGTATGTTAGTGGAAGGAGACTACCTCGCACTCTTACAAAAGTAAGATAGTATTGAGGCAATCCACCAAACCGAAAGCAAGATCAAGTGTATCGGGAACACACGCAAAACCACATGCAAAAGCTAGCAAATATGGTGTTAGGCGAGTGTTGTGGAAAGCCAAAAGACAAATCCAAGATCGAGTATGTTGTTAAAAGTGGGTGAGGACCAAAAATCCAAATGTCAATGTGAAGATCACTATAAACACGGAAAAAAGTTGTGGAACACACACACGAGATAAGCTGGGTTAGTGCGACCAAAAGTGAGCGGAAAAGTGTATGTATAAGTGCTCGTTGTCACACTAACACAAAGAGAGCCAAAGCTTCGGTTGCAAAGGAAGAGACAACAAGATTCACACGTGGCCTCTCTTCTCCTATCTCTCTTTGCTTAAAAGCTTTTTCTCTTTTGTATATGGTGGCACTTGCACTCGTTTGTATCTTTGGTGGCACGTGGACACTTTGTATGTATGAGCGTATGGATGTATGGATGTATGGATGTATGGTGCTACTCGCACTCTTTTTGTGTTTTTGGGGCTTTTTGGACGCACTATGTTAGCGTTAGCCTCGCTTTTGCTATCTTGCCACACGAGTGTTTGCTTGGGTGCCTTACTCAACGCGACACACACACCTCACAATGCGGGGCCACGTGCAATGTCTCGCAACACTAGACAAGCAATGCTCGATGGGATAGATCGCAAAAGGAAGAGAGGTTACAAGGTGAAAGCTGCAAGTTATACCTGCGATGGTGGTGGTGGTGGTGGTGGTGGTGGTGGAGATCGCCGGAAGACGAGGTCGAAGGAGGGGGCGTTGCTGCGCCCGGTCTGGGGCCCGGTTGGACCGGCTCCTGGACCGGCCTGGCCGGTTGTACGGCCGGTCGACCGGATTCTGGACCGGACCGGCCGGTCTGTAGCCCGGTTGACCGGTGCTCAATCGGATCGCGCGATTTCTCTCTCTTGTTCTTCACGAAAACCAAGCCAAATCGACCAAATCGAAGGGAAACGATGGAATTGGAGGCTAAAAGATGGGGAAATAGTAGATCAAGCACAACAACACCAGATCCACGGACCAAAACCACTCAAAACGCAACCAAATCACAGATCGGTCAAGAGGCAATTTAGGGCTATTTTTGGGGATTTTTTTTTGGAAAATTTTCTAGGGACGAAATCGAGTGGGTGGGAGGTCAAATCCGCGGTAACCAAGAGCTGCTGATACCATATGATGAGGTCTAAGACCCCGTGTGTGGCCCGATCTCGCGGATTGACTTCGAAACCAAGAGGGGAGATGGGAAAACGCGAGGAACACGAAGAACACGACGAACACGAGGAACTCCGAGACTCACGCACGCACACCAACCCGATACACCCGATACTTACTGATGAGGTCTTAGACCCCGTGTGTGGCCCGATCTCGCGGATTGACTTCGAAACCAAGGGGGAAGATGGGAAAACGCGAGGAACACGAAGAACACGGCGATGAACACGAGGAACTCCGAGACTCACGCACACACACAACCCGATACACCCGATGCTTACCTCCGTGGCTCGATGGACCACGCCAATAGAATCTCCGAGGAAGAGACACGCGGTAGAATTCCCCGGGGAGAGATTGGGATTGGAGAAGAAGAGCTTGGTGAGGGAGAGAGAGTATCTTGTACTAGAATCTCACTCAACAAGTTCCAAATCAACAACCAAGGTGCCTTGATTACAGAGGGATGATACCCAAGGGAGACTAAGCTCAAAGTTAGGTTTGAGTTCAAAACAAGTCTAAAGAGCTAAAGGGGCGTCCTGGGGGCATTTATAGTCTTACAAGGCGTCATGGGCCGAAAAGGTAAGTTCGGGCCAAAAATATAACTTAAGTCGTGCAGGCCGGTCAGGAGGCCGGTCGAGCCGGGCTGTGGACCGGGCGGGCGGTCAGAGGCCGGTCGACCGGGCTGTGGATCAAGCGGCCCGGTTTCAGACCGGGCCTGGGACCGGGCGGCGACCGGACGAGGCTCCAAGTCCCCTGGATGGCGCCCGGATGTCACGAGCGCAAATCCCGGTTGCTGACCGGGCGGTCCGGTCAGGAGGCCGGTCAGACCGGGCTGTGGACCGGGTGATCCGGTCAGGGAGCCGGTCGACCGGGTTCTGGACCGGCCGTCCGTCTTCTCTTCCTTGCGCTCTTCGGGCGACTTCCTGTCCAGCTCCATGTCCATCTTCGTGTCCATCTTCTTGTCCAGCTGCTCCTCTCCTCCCTTTGTCCATGGCGTATCCTCCTCTTGGTGACCTTGATGCTCCTTGTACCTAATGACACATAACACGTCGGCATGAGGTAGCAATCCATCCAAAGGTGTACCAAGATCAAGGGTGGTGAGGAGCGAGTTCACCTCATCATGTAGCGCTTTGACTCGGGCTCGTGTCATCGGTCCACTTGGGGGACTTGTTGGTCTTGGTGTAGCGACGTCGGTGACCGGGGCTACATCATCTCCCCCCTCTTGGGAAAGAGTCGTCCTCGACTCTTGCACTTCCTCATCTCCATGATAGGGTGACAAGTCCGAGACATTGAACGTGTTGCTCACCAAGTACTTGGATGTTGGTATGTCGATGACGTAAGTGTTGTCGTTGATGCGTTTGAGGACCTTGAAGGGGCCATCTCCTCTTGGCTTGAGCTTGGAGTTGCGCTCATGGGGGAACCGTTCCTTCCGGAGGTGGATCCAAACGAGGTCTCCTTCTTCGAATATCCTTGCCTTCTTCTTGGCGTTGATGCGGTTGGCTTGACGAAGCACATGTGCTTGTATGGTTGCTCTTGTCTCTTCATGTAGTTTCTTGACGGCGGCGGCGCGCTTGTCGAAGTCCATGTTGATGCGCTCGTGGAGGGGAAGCGGAAGTATGTCGAGTGCCGTGTAAGGTTCGAAGCCGTAGACGACCATGAAGGGGCTCCTTGATGTAGTCTTGTGCTTGGCGCGGTTGTAGGCGAACTCGGCGTGAGGGAGGCACTCCTCCCATGACCTCAAGTTTTTCTTCACGAGGACCCGTAGGAGGGTGGAGAGGCTTCGATTGACCACTTCCGTTTGGCCGTCCGTTTGCGGGTGCGATGATGATGAGAACAAGAGCTTGACTCCAAACTTCGCCATGATCGACTTCCAAAGATAGCTCATGAACTTGACGTCTCGATCCGACACAATGCTTTGCGGTACTCCATGTAGGCGAACGATTTCCCTGAAAAATAATGAAGCAATGTGTGAAGCATCGTCGTGATGAGGACATCTCTATGATAGATACAACCAATACTCCTACAACCACATCTCAGGTACATTCGTTACTAGGAATCCTTCCTGATATATATGAGAATATGATGCTGCCTAAATCAAATGTATTTATATTATTTAGGAATGGATCTAGCATGGACGCCAAGCATTGGATTAGGAACGTGCATGGAGATGGCAGCAGACCTGCAAGGATTCTGGATGGCGTTGCAAGCGAGGATTTCAGAACATTGAAGCCACCATAGTGAAGCAATGATGCTTGGATGAATTATACAAGTTACTCCATCATAAAATTCGTCCAAAGAGTTATTATTGGTGCTGCGTCACCTTATTTAATGGGCCAGGCCCATGTATTTTCGGATTAGGTATTTTAGGGGATTTTAAGAGGCCATATAAGTGGAGGAAGGCCCATTTAGGGGTGTTTTTGGCCAACCCTAGCTGGTTGGACGAAAATCCCTTGACTTCCCCCATATATATCCCTCTGTAGCCGTCATTAGAACTTGGATTTTGATTAGATTAAAAGTTAGCCATTGCTGCAACTCTCGTGTACTTCTTTTGAGGCCAACGCCCAGAACAAGACCGACTATTCGGAATCCCACCTTTTCAATAAAGCTTTCATCTATATCCGCAATATTCTGATTGCATTATTAGTTCTTACTTGTTCTCGATTTCAGGTAGGAATTAAGACCCTTGCTGGTCAGGCTGATCGTGCTCCCGCAAGATCAGTAACTCCCGGAGATTGTCCTAGCGATTGCATTGGCGCACGAGCTTTGCACGTGTAGTCGGATCGTCAAGCACGAACCCCACCAACAAATCGATCTATCCACGTCTCATCGAAAGATCGGCCACCTTTGCCCTGCCAAGCCATTGCATGATCTTTTCAGTTTTTGCTTTTTGAGTCTTTGTCTGCAATCGTTGTGTCGCGTGCTGGTCTTAGCGTCTAGAGTCATTAGAGTTTCGAGTTCTGATCATAGTAGTCGCGTCGCCGCCGCACCATCTCCGCTTGCAGTCCTCGCCATATCACAGCCACCATATACTTCCGCCACATCTGCCATAAACTCTTTGTTGTTTCCCTTTGATTCCCATCATCGTAGGGTCTTTCTTGATCTTCGTTTCAGAGTTTTTTCGGGTTTTAGATCCGTTTTCTTGGTCAATTTCACGTTTTCCGTCGGAATCCTGATAGCAGTCTAGCTGCAAAAAAAAAAAAAAAAAAAAAAAAAAAATCTGGGCGCCCGACCATAGAGGTCTCTATGGTCTAGCGCCAAGGTTGATTCTGCAAAAAAAAAAAAAAAAAAAAAAAAAAAAAAAAATCTGGGCGCCCGACCATAGAGGTCTCTATGGTCTAGCGCCAAGGTAGATTCTGCAAAAAAAAAAAAAAAAAAAAAAAAAAAAAAATCCGAAAAAAAAAAAATTTCTGGGCGCCCTACCATAGAGACCTCTATGGTCATGCGCCAAGGTTGATCCCAAAAAAAAAAAAAAAAAAAAAAAAATCCGAAAAAAAAAAAAAAAATCTGGGCGCCCTACCATAGAGACCTCTAGGGTCATGCGCCAAGATTGAGTCCAAAAAAAAAAAAAAAAAAAAACTAGGCGCCTTACCTTAGGTGCCTCTATCCTCCAGTGCCAGTTTCGCTGCCTCTTGCATCTTGTGCCGCATTGTGACCTCGTTGGTGATTTAGGCTCGCGTCTCTAATACGATCTAGCCTAGGACCAGCACAGTACCTTCGTTGAGCATTTACTCAATTTGCATCGCTGATTTGATTACTGTGCCACCATATCACTATACTTTGCCTTCCCAGAGCTCCACATATTTCTCCACGTGCTTTGTGTCGACACCTGGTAATCGCTTTGTGCAATCTCGGGGAGAAGCTGATCCTTGTTGGTTGCTATATCGCCTTCCTCCTGTTTGGTAAGAACTTGTAAGAGCTTTGTATTTTGCTTGACGAATTGCGCGTGATACCACCATATTCCGTAGTTTGTAGGCATATACATTTGTGCTTTTTGGGTACTAACCATGACAGGAATTGAGAACCAAGCCATCGACCCGAGTACCATGACGACTACGGAGCTGCATGTGCAACCATTTACAGGAGATCATGATCAGGTTATATCTTTACCAGTTTATGAGGGTAGATATAATACAGATGCTTATTTTGATTGGGAGTTTGAGGTTGACAATATTTTTGGATGCCATGATTTTAATGAACATGACAAAGTAAGAATTGCCGCCCAAACTTTTATTGATCTTGCTTCCGTTTGGTGGGACTGGAATTATAAAGAAAATATTGATAATACACCTACTACTTGGGTAGATTTAAAATCTGTTTTGAGACGTAAATTTGTGCCTCTTTTTCATCAACGTGAAATGATCCGCAAACTTAAACGGTTAGAACAAGGTAGTAACACCGTGCATGTTTACTATCAGGAATTTCAATTTTACATGTACCGTTGTGATATAAAGGAATTTGAGGAAAGTACTAGAAACATGTTTTTCAACGGCTTAAACCCTGATATTAAGGTTATGTTTAAGTATATTCCTCGTTCTACTATGGGTATATATGTTCGCGCTTGTGCTTTTGAGAAACACATACAGGAAAACACGGTGGACCATTTCAACTCTTTCAAGTCATGCACACTAGCACCGGTTGTTTCTTCCAACGTTCCACGCATGAATATTGTTGTGCGAGTCGCCCAGCCACAGACTTGTGACACGTCGCTGCGAACATCTTCTAAGTCGGATTTACAAGGTAAAAATAAAGGTACTGATTTCATCCCTCCACATGAGATTGATGAATGCAATCTTGATATTAATATACCATGTGTTGAGTTCGTTGATGATTTGGCCACACCGCCTATATTAGAGGTTCATACTTCTGATTTGCAAGTACCATGTGATCATACCACTGAGATTGATGTTGTTGTGAGCGCAATTAGTCATGTTTTCAATTCTTCCTTGACTATGTGTGCGTCCACTGAAATTGTTAATGCTGAAATGGATTCTTCTAGTGATTTAAATACACCCACTGAATTGCATGCTACAATACCAAATGTTTTGGATGCTTCTTTTGCGGACATTCATGCATCTATCCATTCGAGTGGCCCAAATGAGTTACATGCTAAGAGAGATTTTGGGTTGGGTGTACCAATTGATCACTTTAATATGTCTTGGAATATGAGTGCACCCACTGAAAATATCATTGCTAGGACTAGCAATCTTTTTGTTGACTCTAGTTATGATAGACCTACAGATTTGTGTGTACCATGTGCTGTTTTTCGTTCCTCTATTGATATGAGTGTACCAACGGAGACTTTTGTTTCCAAGGATGACCATGTGTTAGGACATTGTGGAACTGATATACCAACTATATTGAGTACACCTACTGTACAAGTTAATTCTTCCATATCTATGAGTGTACAAACTGAATTTTTTGCTCCTGATAATGCACCTTGTGACTTGAACATTGACTCTAGTATGGATCATATAAAACTGGTTATGAACAATGAAGTGTTGGCTAAGATTTCTCATGCTAATTCTTTATTTTCTGTTGTGATGGATCCACCTATATCCTTGTCACATGCTAGAAACAAGATTGCTGAATTAAAATGTTTAAACAGTGTTTATGCCCCTGATTTTACTTTTAATTTGGTTGGGTGTTATGACATAGCGGATACTTTTATGGTGCATAGGATTTGCAGCATGTGTGATGATTCTTCTAATTCCAATAAAACTGAATTTGTAAATATGCTTTGTCATTTTGATATGACCTCCAATGTTGGTATTCATTCTATGCCAAATAACTTGCTGCAAAATTGTTTAATTCAACATTGTGTGGCTAGTAAATTTGAGACCTTACAGTTTGGTTTACCAACTTTGGGATGGTTTAATGATGAGCATTATCATTTGAAAGGAGTTAATATGTGCTTCACTTATATCTGCAAATTGAGTTGTGATAAATGTTTAATGGAGACTAATAAGCTTCTACGCTACTACAATACTGGAATATGTACAAACTTAAATGGGAAACATGAGAGATCTGTTAAAACGGATGACATATACATATACCATGCATATACCTTGTCTCTTTTGTTAGCATGTTTACAGAATAAACATCGCCGAGGACGGCTTTTCTTTCAAGAAAGGGAGGATGATGAGGACATGATTACCTGCGATTTGAAGGCATATCTTGGTGAAAAAGATGAGACTACGTCGAGGACGACTTCAATTCAAGTAGGGGAGGATGATGAGGACATCTCTATGATAGATACAACCAATACTCCTACAACCACATCTCAGGTACATTCGTTACTAGGAATCCTTCCTGATATATATGAGAATATGATGCTGCCTAAATCAAATGTATTTATATTATTTAGGAATGGATCTAGCATGGACGCCAAGCATTGGATTAGGAACGTGCATGGAGATGGCAGCAGACCTGCAAGGATTCTGGATGGCGTTGCAAGCGAGGATTTCAGAACATTGAAGCCACCATAGTGAAGCAATGATGCTTGGATGAATTATACAAGTTACTCCATCATAAAATTCGTCCAAAGAGTTATTATTGGTGCTGCGTCACCTTATTTAATGGGCCAGGCCCATGTATTTTCGGATTAGGTATTTTAGGGGATTTTAAGAGGCCATATAAGTGGAGGAAGGCCCATTTAGGGGTGTTTTTGGCCAACCCTAGCTGGTTGGACGAAAATCCCTTGACTTCCCCCATATATATCCCTCTGTAGCCGTCATTAGAACTTGGATTTTGATTAGATTAAAAGTTAGCCATTGCTGCAACTCTCGTGTACTTCTTTTGAGGCCAACGCCCAGAACAAGACCGACTATTCGGAATCCCACCTTTTCAATAAAGCTTTCATCTATATCCGCAATATTCTGATTGCATTATTAGTTCTTACTTGTTCTCGATTTCAGGTAGGAATTAAGACCCTTGCTGGTCAGGCTGATCGTGCTCCCGCAAGATCAGTAACTCCCGGAGATTGTCCTAGCGATTGCATTGGCGCACGAGCTTTGCACGTGTAGTCGGATCGTCAAGCACGAACCCCACCAACAAATCGATCTATCCACGTCTCATCGAAAGATCGGCCACCTTTGCCCTATCACGTCGCTCTTATGGCAAGGTATGAAATGAGCCATCTTAGAGAATCTATCCACTACAACAAATATGGAATCATGACCATGCTTAGTGCGAGGCAAGCCTAGAACGAAATCCATGCTAATATCGGTCCATGGTGCATAAGGAATAGGCAATGGCATGTAGAGACCATAAGGGTTGGAGGTAGACTTAGCTTGTAAGCATGTTGTGCACCGACGGCAAAGGCGCTCCACATCTCGCTTCATCTTTGGCCAATAGTAGTGGGTTGAGAGCATGGCATATGTCTTGTCACGGCCAAAGTGGCCCATAAGACCTCCTCCATGAGACTCTTGCAAAAGCAATTTTCGAAGCGAAGACTCGGGAATGCAAATCTTGTTAGCTTTGAACAAATAGCCATCATGCAAATAGAAATCATCCACTCCTCGCTCAACGGAGCACTCCTCAAAAATGGGAGCAAAGAAAGAATCGGAAGGATAGAGTTCTTTGATCTCTTCAAGTCCCAAAACATGAAAATCCAAACGAGTTAGCAAAAGGGTGTTTTTGCGGGAAAGAGCATCCGCCACAACATTGTCCTTGCCCTTCTTGTATTTGATCACATATGGGAAGGACTCAATGAACTCGACCCATTTTGCATGTCGTTTGTTCAAGTTGTGTTGGCTTTTCAAATATTTCAAGGACTCATGGTCGGAATGAATGATAAACTCTTTTGGCCAAAGATAGTGTTGCCAAACTTCAAGAACACGAACCAAAGTGTAGAGCTCCTTGTCATATATAGGATAGTTGAGGCGTGCGCCATCTAACTTCTCACTATAGTATGCCACGGGTTTGCCCTCTTGCATAAGAACACCACCGATACCAAGCCCGCTTGCATCACACTCAATCTCAAAAGTTTTGGCAAAATTTGGAAGAACAAGAAGTGGAGCTTCGGTAAGGCGTTTCTTCAACTCATCAAAAGCATTTTGTTGGGCCTTGCCCCAAACAAACGGAACATTCTTCTTGGTAAGCTCATTCAAAGGGCAAGCGATGGTGCTAAAGTCTTTCACAAAGCGGCGATAAAACCCGGCAAGTCCATGGAAGCTTCGGACTTGGCCAACATTTGTAGGGGTAGGCCAATTATGGATGGCCTCCACCTTGGAAGAATCAACTTCAATCCCATTTGCGGAAACCACAAAACCAAGAAAAACCAATTTGTTTTGAGCGAATGTGCACTTGGGGAGGTTAGCATAAAGCTTTTCATGGCGCAAGATGCACAAGACTTCTCTCACATGTTGCACATGGTCCTCGAGGTTTTTGCTATAAATAAGAATATCATCGAAGTAGACAACCACGCTCTTGCCAATGAGAGGACGCAAGATGTGATTCATGAGGCGCATGAAAGTAGATGGTGCATTGGAAAGACCGAAAGGCATAACGAGCCATTCATAGAGACCAAGTTTGGTCTTGAATGCCGTTTTCCATTCATCACCAATAGCCATGCGGATTTGATGGTAACCACTACGCAAATCGACTTTAGAGAAAATCGTGGCACCACTAAGTTCATCAAGCATGTCATCTAAACGCGGAATGGGATGGCGGTAACGGACGGTAATGGCATTGATGGGGCGACAATCCATACACATCCGTTGCGTCTCATCCGGTTTAGGCACAAGAATCACGGGAACCGCACAAGGGCTAAGGCTTTCTCGGACGTACCCTTTGGCGAGGAGATCTTGAATTTGGCGGTTGATCTCCTTCGTCTCTTCGGGGTTGGTGCGGTATGCGGCACGGTTTGGTAGCGGAGCGCCGGGTATGAGGTCGATGCGGTGTTCTATGCCGCGGAGTGGTGGTAGTCCATGAGGGAGCTCGTCGGGGAAGACGTCTCGAAATTCCTGCAAAAGAGACAACAAAGACGGAGGAATGTTGGTTAAGTCGTTAGTCTCCGACGTGGGTCCCTTGCATATGAGCACATAGTGCAATATGGTGGATGGGTTTTCTTGGAGCTCTCTCCACTCACTCTTGGTGGCTAGAAGGACACTCTTGGACTCACTCATGTATGGCTTGTGGCGCTCACTCTCTTTGTGGTGGGTCGCTCCCTCTCCTCTCATCTCACTATGGTGGGTGCGGAGTTGTGCCCTCGCTAAAGCCTTCGCATTATCCTCGATTATTTGGCTAGGAGTCATCGGGCGCAACTCGAACTTCTTGTCGTTGACCTTGAAGGTGTATGTGTTGGAGAGTCCATCATGTATAGCCTTCTTGTCATATTGCCAAGGGCGGCCAAGCAACATGTGGCACACCGTCATGGGTACCACGTCACACTCGATGGTGTCCTCATAAGGGCCGATCTTGAAGTTGACGGTGACGGTATGTTGTATCTTGACGTTGCCCTTGTCACTCAACCATTGGATATGGTAAGGGTGAGGATGCTTGCGGAGAGTAAGGTGGAGCTTCTCACACAACTCGGTGCTTGCAAGGTTATGGCAACTTCCACCATATATGATGACCTTGATCGACTTGCCACCAATTCCGGCACGGGTTTGGAAGATGTTGCACCGTTGTTCTTCCATATCATGAGGTTGTGTGGTTAGCACCCTTGTGACCACAAGTGAGGGGCTTGGGTCATGTTCACATAAGAGAGGATCTTCTCCACTTTCTTGCTCATAAGCTTCTTCACTTTCCACGGCGGCTTGCACAAGGGCTTCATATTCATCCTCATCAAGAGTCTCGATGTCACCATTCTCCATAGTGATCATGACCTTGGTGTTCTTGCACTCAAACGATTTGTGACCTTGGGTGCCACACTTGAAGCAAGTGACACTAGATGGTCCCGTGGATGCCTTAGAGGAGGCGGTGGAGGAGACCGTTTGCTTCATGCGACTTTGGATAGTCGGTTTCTTGGAAGGTGTAGATGAGGCGTCGGCCTTGGCACTTGTAGCATAAGGAGTTGATGAAGTAGGAGGAGTCGATGTAGCGAGCTTGGAGGAGAAATAGGACTTGGCCTTGGAGTACTTGATGTCCTCAATCACTTGGCGCTCGGCCT
Source organism: Lolium perenne (assembly GCF_019359855.2). Lineage (NCBI taxonomy): Eukaryota > Viridiplantae > Streptophyta > Magnoliopsida > Poales > Poaceae > Lolium > Lolium perenne. Next base: position 99,971,705 of record NC_067244.2, on the reverse strand, counting down.
TCGATGCTTGGTGAACTAGCTCAACCATGTTGGAGTAAGGTTGGAACTCGACAATCCTCTTGATGGGATAAGTAAGGCCATTGAAGAAGCGAGCAATGGTTTGCTCCTCGGATTCTTGGATGTTGGCTCGCATCATAGTGAGCTCCATCTCCTTGTAGAACTCCTCAACGGTTTTGGTGCCTTGCTTCAACTTTTGGAGCTTGTTGAAGAGGTCTTTCATGTAGTGCTTTGGGACAAAGCGAGCATGCATCTCCTTCTTCATATCTTCCCAAGTGTCAATTGGAGGTTCACCCTTTTCTTCGCGAAGAGTGAGGACTTGCTCCCACCAAGTGTTGGCGTAGTCTTCGAACTCGAGTGATGCCATAGCCACTTTCTTGGCACCGGAGTAGTTGTGGATGCGGAAGATCTTGTCCACCTTGAGTGCCCATGAGAGGTAAGCTTCGGCGTCGTCTTCACCTTTGAACTTGGGCATGTTGAACTTGAGCTTGCCATACATGTTCTCTTCATCCTCCAAGTTTCTTCTACGAGGAGGGGCGCCGTCAACTCTTGCGGCTAGAGGTGGAATAGGAGGTCTTCTACGGCCAACCATAGCATTGGGTTGGCGTTGGAGTTGAACGCTTGCTTCACTTGGTTCACGGTGAGGATGTGGTTGAATATCTTGTCGCGGTTGAGGACGATGCTCAAGGTTGGGTCTCTCATCTTGATCATGGCGTAGCTCTCCTCGGCCACGTTGGTCATGGTGAGGGTGGCGACGAAGATCTCGCCGAGGTGGATCTTGAGGATCTTGGTCTTGGGGATGGCCATCACGCCCATGGTGGGCATGGCGATCCGCTTGGTGACGATCTTGTTGAAGGTCTTGAGCTTGTGGAGGACGCTCATGTGGACGAGCATGGCGATGTATTTCTCCACGCCTAGAGTTGGAGCGGGAGTCTTCATGACGAGCATGTGAGCGATGAGGTCGATGATGGTCTTCACGCCTTGAAGAAGAGCTTGGGGACGAAAGGCCACCATGAGAGTAATGGTCTTCATGCCTTGAGGAAGAGCTTGATGAAGAGGAAGTAGAGCGGTGTCGACGATGGCGACCCAAGTTGGTGATGGCGCGCTCGAGGCTATCCATGCGCCGCTCCATGTTGGCATCATTGGCCGCCATTTGGCCATTCAAGTTGTCCGTAGCTTCACGAAGAAGGGCCAAGTCGTGGTTCACGGTGGAGAAGTTGTGAGCCACTTCATCGTATTGCTCATCGATGCGCGTCTCGAAGAGAGAGAGTTGCTCCTTGAACTCTTGTCGTTGCGTCCATAGGTTGTGTTGAGTAGCCAACCTCTCGGTGTTGCGAAGGATCTCTTCATCCCTATTGGTATCTCCGTTCCTATCCATGATGCAAAGACAAGAACTATGTTGTGTATGTTAGTGGAAGGAGACTACGTCGTACCCTTACCAAGGTAAGATAGTATTGAGGCAATCCACCAAACCGAAAGCAAGATCAAGTGTATCGGGAACACACGCAAAACCACACGCAAAAGCTAGCAAATATGGTGTTAGGCGAGTGTTGTGGAAAGCCAAAAGACAAATCCAAGATCGAGTATGTTGTCAAAAGTGGGTGAGGTCCAAAAATCCAAATGTCAATGTGAAGATCACTATAAACACGGAAAAAGTTGTGGAACACACACACGAGATAAACGGGGTTAGTGCAACCAAAAGTGAGCGGAAAAGTGTATGTATAAGTGCTCGGTGTCACACTAACACAAGGAGAGCCAAAGCTTTGGTTGCAAAGGAAGAGACAACAAGATTCACACGCGGCCTCTCTTCTCCTATCTCTCTTTGCTTACAAGCTTTTTCTCTTTTGTATATGGCGGCACTTGCACTCGTTTGTATCTTTGGTGGCACGTGGACACTTTGTATGTATGGGCGTATGGATGTATGGATGTATGGATGTATGGTACTACTCGCACTCTTTTTGTGTTTTTGGGGCTTTTTGACGCACTATGTTAGCGTTAGCCTCGCTTTTGCTATCTTGCCACACGAGTGTTTGCTTGGGTGCCTTACTCAACGCGACACACACACCTCACAATGCGGGGCCACGTGCAATGTCTCGCAACACTAAACAAGCAATGCTCGATGGGATAGATCGCAAAAGGAAGAGGGGTTACAAGGTGACCTGCAAGTTATACCTGCGATGATGGTGGTGGTGGTGGTGGTGGAGATCGCCGGAAGACGAGGTCGAAGGAGTGGCGTTGCGCCGCCGGTCGGGGCCCGGTTGGACCGGCTGCTGGACCGGCTTGCCCGGTTTGCCGCCCGGCTGACCGGGTCTTGGAGCCGCTCGACGTCGTGGGCCCCGCTGACCGCTGCTCAACCGGATTGCTCGGGATGAAGCTTTCTCTCTCCTGTTCTTCACGAAAACCAAGCCAAATCGACCAAATCGAGGGGAAACGATGGAATTGGAGGCTAAAAGTTGGGGAAATAGTAGATCAAGCACAACAACACCAGATCCACGGACCAAAACCACTCAAAACGCAACCAAATCACAGATCGGTCAAGAGGCAATTTAGGGCTATTTTTGGGGATTTTTTGGAAAATTTTCTAGGGACGAAATCGGGTGGGTGGGAGGTCAAATCCGCGGTAACCAAGAGCTGCTGATACCATATGATGAGGTCTTAGACCCCGTGTGTGGCCCGATCTCGCGGACTGACTTCGAAACCAAGGGGGAAGATGGGAAAACGCGAGGAACACGAAGAACACGGCGATGAACACGAGGAACTCCGAGACTCACGCACACACACAACCCGATACACCCGATGCTTACCTCCGTGGCTCGATGGACCACGCCAATAGAATCTCCGAGGAAGAGACACGCGGTAGAATTCCCTGGGAGAGATTGGGATTGGAGAAGAAGAGCTTGGTGAGGGAGAGAGAGTATCTTGTACTAGAATCTCACTCAACAAGTTCCAAATCAACAACCAAGGTGCCTTGATTACAGAGGGATGATACCCAAGGGAGACTAAGCTCAAAGTTAGGTTTGAGTTCAAAACAAGTCTAAAGAGCTAAAGGGGCGTCCTGGGGGCATTTATAGTCTTACAAGGCGTCATGGGCCGAAAAGGTAAGTTCGGGCCGAAAATATAACTTAAGTCGTGGCAGCAGTCAGAGGCCGGTCGAGGCGGAGCTCAGACTGGCGGGCCGGTCAGAGGCCGGCCGACCGGGCTCGTGGACCAGGCAGTCCGGTTGCATCGGGCCTCGACCGGGCGGCGACCGGACGAGGCTCCAAGTCCCCTGGATGGCGCCCGGATGTCACGAGCGCAAATCCCGGGTTGGCCAAGGCGGTCCGGTCAGGCCAGAGGCCTCAGACCGGGCTGTGGACCGGGTGATCCGGTCAGGGAGCCGGTCGACCGGGTTCTGGACCGGCCGTCCGTCTTCTCTTCCTTGCGCTCTTCGGGCGACTTCCTGTCCAGCTCCATGTCCATCTTCGTGTCCATCTTCTTGTCCAGCTGCTCCTCTCCTCCCTTTGTCCATGGCGTATCCTCCTCTTGGTGACCTTGATGCTCCTTGTACCTAATGACACATAACACGTCGGCATGAGGTAGCAATCCATCCAAAGGTGTACCAAGATCAAGGGTGGTGAGGAGCGAGTTCACCTCATCATGTAGCGCTTTGACTCGGGCTCGTGTCATCGGTCCACTTGGGGGACTTGTTGGTCTTGGTGTAGCGACGTCGGTGACCGGGGCTACATCACTTACCCCCGTGGCTCGATGGACCACGCCAATAGAATCACCCGGAAGAGGCACGCGGCAGAATTCCCGGTGAGAGATTGGTGTTGGAGAAAAGAGATTGGTGAGGGAGAGAGAGTAGCTTGTACTAGAATCTCACTCAACAATATCCAAATCAACAACAAGGATGGCCTTGATTACAGAGGGATGATACCCAAGGGAGACTAAGCTCAAAGGTAGGTTTGAGTTCAAAACAAGTCTAAAGAGGTCTAGGGGCGTCCTGGGGACTTATATAGTCTTACAAGGCGTCATGGGCCGAAAAGGTACAAGTGAAATGGTTCGGGCCGAAATAGATGACTTAAGTCGTGCAGGCCGGTCAGGGGGCCGGTCAGACCGGGCCTGTGACCGGGCAGGCCGGTTTCAGACCGGGCCTGGGACCGGGCGGCGACTGGACGAGGCTCCGAGTCCCCTGGATGGCGCCCGGATGTCACGAGCGGAAAATCCGGTTTCGGACCGGGTGGCCCGGTCAGGAGGCCGGTCGACCGGCCGTGGACCGGGTGACCCGGTCAGGAGGCCGGTCAGACCGGGTTCTGGACCGGCCGGCCATCTTCTCTTCCTTGCGCTCTTCGGGCGACTTCCGGTCCAGCTCCAGGTCCATCTTCGCGTCCAGCTGCTCCTCTCCTCCTCTTGACCATGGTGTGTCCTCCTCTTCGTGCTCTTGATGCTCCTTGTACCTAATGACACATAACACGTCGGCATGAGGTAGCAATCCATCCAAAGGGGTACCAAGATCAAGGGTGGTGAGGAGCGAGTTCACCTCATCATGGAGAGCCTTGACTCGGGCTCGTGTCATCGGTCCACTTGGGGGACTTGTTGGTCTTGGTGTGGAGGTGACCGAAGGCCACCCCGCATCAAAATCAGGTTTAGTTTCCATTTCACAAGGTTGACTTTTAGCAACAACCGATTCCTTAGTTCCACTCATATCAAGACACAAATTAGAATCAGAAAAATGCGCACTCGATCCAACATCTATCTCATTTGACTTATCACATAAGACATTCAAACCACTAGCACACTCCTCTAGTACATGCGGTGTGACCAAATCATTTTCTATCTTACCACATGGTATATTCAAGACAACATTGCATTCACCAATCTCATGTGGAGGGATAAAATCAGTACCTTTACTTTTACCTTGTGAATCCGGCTCAAAATATGTCGGCAACGACATGTCATAAGTGTGCGGATGTGCGATCCGCACAATAATATTCATGCGCGGGACATTGGAGGAAACAACCGATGCTAGTGTGCATGAGCCGAAGGGGTCGGAATGGTCCAACGCTTTCACCTGTATGTGTTTCTCAAAAGTACATGCACGAACATACATGCCAACAATAGAGCGGGGAATATATTTAAACATAGCCTTTATATCAGGATTCAAGCCATTATAAAACATGTTTCTAGTATTTTCCTCAAATTCTTTTACATCGCAACGGTACATGTAATATTTAAATTTCTGATAGTAAAGACTCAGATCGACCGAGCATGGATGGAACGGACGCAGTAGAAACTTACGGTGAGACGATCAAATTTTCCAATGAAAAGGAGCCACGACCAGGACAACTAGAAACAGATCTTACTGTCCTTGATATACGAAGCACAAACTGAATTCTCCTTCGCATGCAAATATAGCAATGTGCACAACCAATCTGCCTGTCCCTTTTTTTTCTCTAACCAAACAGACTCGCTGATGAAGTAGAACAAAGCGATCTATAAACCAACTGAACTCGTGTTGACCAAAGTGCAAGCGCACGCAAGAAAAGATGGTGGCGGAAACTAGGAAGAACAATGGGTGGCCGGTGATGAGAAACAAAACAAAAATATTCTGACGACAATGGCGAGGCGGAAACAAAGGTGGACGAGACTAGAACTCTAAACTTAAAAAAACACTAGAAACCAGCAACTCAACACACGATGCAACGAAAATTCAACAAAACAAAAACAAAGTGGTGATAGCAAAAAGGCTAAGACTGGTTTTTAGGTGAGGATGAACTAATCTAGCTTCTTTTTGTGGGGCTTTTTGATGAGGTCTAAGACCCCGTGTGTGGCCCGATCTCGCGGATTGACTTCGAAACCAAGGGGGAAGATGGGAAAACGCGAGGAACACGAAGAACATGGCGATGAACACGAGGAACTCCGAGACTCACGCACACACACACCCCGATACACCCGATGCTTACCTCCGTGGCTCGATGGACCACGCCAATAGAATCTCCGAGGAAGAGACACGCGGTAGAATTCCCCGGGGAGAGATTGGGATTGGAGAAGAAGAGCTTGGTGAGGGAGAGAGAGTATCTTGTACTAGAATCTCACTCAACAAGTTCCAAATCAACAACCAAGGTGCCTTGATTACAGAGGGATGATACCCAAGGGAGACTAAGCTCAAATTTAGGTTTGAGTTCAAAACAAGTCTAAAGAGCTAAAGGGGCGTCCTGGGGGTATTTATAGTCTTACAAGGCGTCATGGGCCGAAAAGGTAAGTTCGGGCCGAAAATATAACTTAAGTCGTGCAGGCCGGTCAGAGGCCGGTCGAGACGGGCTCGTGGACCGGGCGGGCAGTCGGGGGCCGGCGACCGAGCTGTGTGACCGGGCGGTCCGGTTTCGGACCGGGCCTGGGACCGGCGGCGACCGGTCGAGGCTCCAAGTCCCCTGGATGGCGCCCGGATGTCACGAGCGCAAATCCCGATTGCTGACCAAGGCGGTCCGGTCAGAGGCCGGTCGTATCGGGCCGGTGGACCGGTGGTCCGGTCGAGGAGCCGGTCGACCGGGTTCTGGGCCGGCCGTCCGTCTTCTCTTCCTTGCGCTCTTCGGGCGACTTCTGTCCAACTCCATGTCCATCTTCATGTCCATCTTCTTGTCCACTGCTCCTCTCCTCCCTTTGACCATGGCGTATCCTCCTCTTGGTGACCTTGATGCTCCTTGTACCTAATGACACATAACACGTCGGCATGAGGTAGCAATCCATCCAAAGGTGTACCAAGATCAAGGGTGGTGAGGAGCGAGTTCACCTCATCATGTAGTGCTTTGACTCGGGCTCGTGTCATTGGTCCACTTGGGGGACTTGTTGGTCTTGGTGTAGCGACGTCGGTGACCGGGGCTACATCATCTCCCCCCCCTTGGGAAAGAGTCGTCCTCGACTCTTGCACCTCCTCATCTCCATGATAGGGTGACAAGTCCGAGACGTTGAACGTGTTGCTCACCAAGTACTTAGATGTTGGTATGTCGATGACGTAAGCGTTGTCGTTGATGCGCTTGAGGACCTTGAAGGGGCCATCTCCTCTTGGCTTGAGCTTGGAGTTGCGCTCATGAGGGAACCTTTCCTTTCGGAGGTGGATCCAAACGAGGTCTCCTTCTTCGAATATCCTTGCCTTCTTCTTGGCGTTGAGGCGGTTGGCTTGACGAAGAACATGTTCTTGTATGGTTGCCCTTGTCTCTTCATGTAGTTTCTTGACGGCGGCGGCGCGCTTGTCGAAGTCCATGTTGATGCGCTCGTGGAGAGGAAGCGGAAGTATGTCGAGTGCCGTGTAAGGTTCGAAGCCATAGACGACCATGAAGGGGCTCCTTGATGTAGTCTTGTGCTTGGCGCGGTTGTAGGCGAACTCTGCGTGGGGAAGGCACTCCTCCCATGACCTCAAGTTTTTCTTCACGAGGACCCGTAGGAGGGTGGAGAGGCTTCGATTGACCACTTCCGTTTGGCCGTCCGTTTGCGGGTGCGATGATGATGAGAACAAGAGCTTGACTCCAAACTTCGCCATGATCGACTTCCAAAGATAACTCATGAACTTGACGTCTCGGTCCGACACAATGCTTTGCGGTACTCCATGTAGGCGAACGATTTCCCTGAAAAACAATGAAGCAATGTGTGAAGCATCGTCGCTCTTATGGCAAGGTATGAAATGAGCCATCTTATAGAATCTATCCACTACAACAAATATGGAATCATGACCATGCTTAGTGCGAGGCAAGCCTAGAACGAAATCCATGCTAATATCGGTCCATGGTGCATAAGGAATAGGCAATGGCATGTAAAGACCATAAGGGTTGGAGGTAGACTTAGCTTGTAAGCATGTTGTGCACCGACGGCAAAGGCGCTCCACATCTCGCTTCATCTTTGGCCAATAGTAGTGGGTTGAGAGCATGGCATATGTCTTGTCACGGCCAAAGTGGCCCATAAGACCTCCTCCATGAGACTCTTGCAAAAGCAATTTTCGAAGCGAAGACGCGGGAATGCAAATCTTGTTGGCTTTGAACAAATAGCCATCATGCAAATAGAAATCATCCACTCCTCGCTCAACGGAGCACTTCTCAAAAATGGGAGCAAAGAAAGAATCGGAAGGATAGAGTTCTTTGATCTCTTCAAGTCCCAAAACATGAAAATCCAAACGAGTTAGCAAAAGGGTGTTTTTGCGGGAAAGAGCATCCGCCACAACATTGTCCTTGCCCTTCTTGTATTTGATCACATATGGGAAGGACTCAATGAACTCGACCCATTTTGCATGTCGTTTGTTCAAGTTGTGTTGGCTTTTCAAATATTTCAAGGACTCGTGGTCGGAATGAATGATAAACTCTTTTGGCCAAAGATAGTGTTGCCAAACTTCAAGAACACGAACCAAAGCGTAGAGCTCCTTGTCATATATAGGATAGTTGAGGCGTGCGCCATCTAACTTCTCACTATAGTATGCCACGGGTTTGCCCTCTTGCATAAGAACACCACCAATACCAAGCCCACTTGCGTCACACTCAATCTCAAAAGTTTTTGCAAAATTTGGAAGAACAAGAAGTGGAGCTTCGGTAAGGCGTTTCTTCAACTCATCAAAAGCATTTTGTTGGGCCTTGTCCCAAACAAACGGAACATTCTTCTTGGTAAGCTCATTCAAAGGGCAAGCAATGGTGCTAAAGTCTTTGACAAAGCGGCGGTAAAACCCGGCATGTCCATGGAAGCTTCGGACTTGGCCAACATTTGTAGGGGTAGGCCAATTATGGATGGCCTCCACCTTGGAAGAATCAACTTCAATCCCATTAGCGAAAACCACAAAACCAAGAAAAACCAATTTGTTTTGAGCAAATGTGCACTTGGGGAGGTTAGCATAAAGCTTTTCATGGCGCAAGATGCACAAGACTTCTCTCACATGTTGCACATGGTCCTCGAGGTTTTTGCTATAAATAAGAATATCATCGAAGTAAACAACCACGCTCTTGCCAATGAGAGGACGCAAGATGTGATTCATGAGGCGCATGAAAGTAGATGGTGCATTGGAAAGACCGAAATGCATAACGAGCCATTCATAGAGACCAAGTTTGGTCTTGAATGCCGTTTTCCATTCATCACCAATAGCCATGGATTTGATGGTAACCACTACGCAAATCGACTTTAGAGAAAATCGTGGCACCACTAAGTTCATCTAGCATGTCATCTAAACGCGGAATGGGATGGCGGTAACGGACGGTAATGGCATTGATGGGGCGACAATCCATACACATCCGTTGCGTCTCATCCGGTTTAGGCACAAGGATCACGGGAACCGCACAAGGGCTAAGGCTTTCACGGACATACCCTTTCGCGAGGAGATCTTGAATTTGACGGTTGATCTCCTTGGTCTCTTCGGTTGGTGCGGTAGGCGGCACGGTTTGGGAGCGGAGCGCTCGGTATGAGGTCGATGCGGTGTTCTATGCCGCGGAGTGGTGGTAGTCCATGAGGGAGCTCGTCGGGGAAGACGTCTTGAAATTCCTGCAAAAGAGACAACAAAGACGGAGGAATGTTGATTAAGTCGTTAGTCTCCGACGCGGGTCCCTTGCATATGAGCACATAGTGCAATATGGTGGATGGGTTTTCTTGGAGCTCTCTCCACTCACTCTTGGTGGCTAGAAGGACACTCTTGGACTTACTCATATATGGCTTGTGGCGCTCACTCTCTTTGTGGTGGGTCGCTCCCTCTCCTCTCATCTCACTATGGTGGGTGTGGAGTTGTGCCCTCGCTAAAGCCTTCGCATTGTCCGCGATGATTTGGCTAGGAGTCATCGGGCGCAACTCGAACTTCTTGTCGTTGACCTTGAAGGTGTATGTGTTGGAGAGTCCATCATGTATAGCCTTCTTGTCATATTGCCAAGGGCGGCCAAGCAACATGTGGCACACCGTCATGGGTACCACGTCACACTCGATGGTGTCCTCATAAGGGCCGATCTTGAAGTTGACGGTGACGGTATGTTGTATCTTGACGTTGCCCTTGTCACTCAACCATTGGATATGGTAGGGGTGAGGATGCTTGCGGAGAGTAAGGTGGAGCTTCTCACACAACTCGGTGCTTGCAAGGTTATGGCAACTTCCACCATCTATGATGACCTTGATCGACTTGCCACCAATTCCGGCACGGGTTTGGAAGATGTTGCAACCGTTGGTCTTCCATAGCATGAGGTTGTGTGGTTAGCACCCTTGTGACCACAAGTGAGGGACTTGGGTCATGCTCACATAAGAGAGGATCTTCTCCACTATCTTGTTCATAAGCTTCTTCACTTGCCACGGCGGCTTGCACAAGGGCTTCATATTCATCCTCATCAAGAGTCTCGATGTCACCATTCTCCATAGTGATCATGACCTTGGTGTTCTTGCACTCAAACGATTTGTGACCTTGGGTGCCACACTTGAAGCAAGTGACACTAGAGGGTCCCGTGGATGCCTTAGAGGAGGCGGTGGAGGAGACCGTTTGCTTCATGCGACTTTGGATAGTCGGTTTCTTGGAAGGTGTAGAGGATGCGTCGGCCTTGGCACTTGTAGCATAAGGAGTTGATGTAGTAGGAGGAGTCGATGTAGCGAGCTTGGAGGAGAAATAGGACTTGGCCTTGGAGTACTTGATGTCCTCAATCACTTGGCGCTCGGCCTTCGATGCTTGGTGGACTAGCTCAACCATGTTGGAGTAAGGTTGGAACTCGACAATCCTCTTGATGGGATAAGTAAGGCCATTGAAGAAGCGAGCAATGGTTTGCTCCTCGGATTCTTGGATGTTGGCTCGCATCATAGTGAGCTCCATCTCCTTGTAGAACTCCTCAACGGTTTGGGTGCCTTGCTTCAACTTTTGGAGCTTGTTGAAGAGGTCTTTCATGTAGTGCTTTGGGACAAAGCGAGCATGCATCTCCTTCTTCATATCTTCCCAAGTGTCAATTGGAGGTTCACCCTTTTCTTCGCGAAGAGTGAGGACTTGCTCCCACCAAGTGTTGGCGTAGTCTTCAAACTCGAGTGATGCCATAGCCACTTTCTTGGCACCGGAGTAGTTGTGGATGCGGAAGATCTTGTCCACCTTGAGTGCCCATGAGAGGTAAGCTTCGGCATCGTCTTCACCTTTGAACTTGGGCATGTTGAACTTGAGCTTGCCATACATGTTCTCTTCATCCTCCAAGTTTCTTCTACGAGGAGGGGCGCCGTCAACTCGTGCGGCTAGAGGTGGAATAGGAGGTCTTCTATGGCCAACCATAGCATTGGGTTGGCGTTGGAGTTGAACACTTGCTTCACTTGGTTCACGGTGAGGATGTGGTTGAAGATCTTGTCGCGGTTGAGGACGATGCTCAATGTTGGGTCTCTCATCTTGATCATGGTGTAGTTCTCCTCGTCCACGTTGATCATGGTGAGGGTGGCGACGAAGATCTCGCCGAGGTGGATCTTGAGGATCTTGGTCTTGGGGATGGCCATCACGCCCATGGTGGGCATGGCGATCCGCTTGGTGACGATCTTGGTGACGGCCTTGAGCTTGTGGAGGACGCTCATGTGGACGAGCATGGCGATGTATTTCTCCACGCCTAGAGTTGGAGTGAGAGTCTTCATGACGAGCATGTTGGCGATGAGGTCGATGATGGTCTTCACGCCTTGAGGAAGAGCTTGGGGATGAAATGCCACCATGAGAGTAATGGTCTTCATGCCTTGAGGAAGAGCTTGATGAAGAGGAAGTAGAACGGTGTCGACGATGGCGACCCAAGTTGGTGATGGCGCGCTCGAGGCTATCCATGCGCCGCTCCATGTTGGCATCATTGGCCGCCATTTGGCCATTCAAGTTGTCTGTAGCTTCACGAAGAAGGGCCAAGTCTTGGTTGACGGTGGAGAAGTTGTGAGCCACCTCATTGTATTGCTCATCGATGCGCGTCTCGAAGAGAGAGAGTTGCTCCTTGAACTCTTGTCGTTGCGTCCATAGGTTGTGTTGAGTAGCCAACCTCTCGGTGTTGCGAAGGATCTCTTCATCCCTATTGGTATCTCCGGTCCTATCCATGATGCAAAGACAAGAACTATGTTGTGTATGTTAGTGGAAGGAGACTACCTCGTACCCTTACCAAGGTAAGATAGTATTGAGGCAATCCACCAAACCGAAAGCAAGATCAAGTGTATCGGGTACACACGCAAAACCACACGCAAAAGCTAGCAAATATGGTGTTAGGCGAGTGTTGTGGAAAGCCAAAAGACAAATCCAAGATCGAGTATGTTGTTAAAAGTGGGTAAAGTCCAAAAATCCAAATGTCAATGTGAAGATCACTATAAACACGGAAGAAGTTGCGGAACACACACACGAGATAAGCGGGGTTAGTGCAACCAAAAGTGAGCGGAAAAGTGTATGTATAAGTGCTCGGTGTCACACTAACACAAGGAGAGCCAAAGCTTTGGTTGCAAAGGAAGAGACAACAAGATTCACACGTGGCCTCTCTTCTCCTATCTCTCTTTGCTTAAAAGCTTTTTCTCTTTTGTATATGGCGGCACTTGCACTCGTTTGTATCTTTGGTGGCACGTGGACACTTTGTATGTATGGGCGTATGGATGTATGGATGTATGGTGCTACTCGCACTCTTTTTGTGTTTTTGGGGCTTTTTCACACACGATGATGGTGTTAGCCTCGCTTTTGCTGTCTTGCCACACGAGTGTTTGCTTGGGTGCCTTACTCAACGCGACACACACACCTCACAATGCGGGGCCACGTGCAATGTCTCGCAACACTAAACAAGCAATGCTCGATGGGATAGATCGCAAAAGGAAAAGGGGTTACAAGGTGACCTGCAAGTTATACCTGCGATGGTGGTGGTGGTGGTGGTGGTGGTGGAGATCGCCGGATGTCGAGGTCGAAGGGGGCGTTGCGTCGCCCGGTCGGAGGCCCGGTTGGACCGGGTTCTGGACCGGCTTGCCCGGTTGCCGCCCGGTTGACCGGGTGCTGGGCCGGCTCGGCCGGTCGTGGGCCCGGTTGACCGGCTGCTCAACCGGATTTCGCGGGATGAACTTTCTCTCTCCTGTTCTTCACGAAAACCAAGCCAAATCGACCAAATCGAGGGGAAACGATGGAATTGGAGGCTAAAAGTTGGGGAAATAGTAGATCAAGCACAACAACACCAGATCCACGGACCAAAACCACTCAAAACGCAACCAAATCACAGATCGGTCAAGAGGCAATTTAGGGCTATTTTTGGGGATTTTTTGGAAAATTTTCTAGGAACGAAATCGGGTGGGTGGGAGGTCAAATCCGCGGTAACCAAGAGCTGCTGATACCATATGATGAGGTCTAAGACCCCGTGTGTGGCCCGATCTCGCGGATTGACTTCGAAACCAAGGGGGAAGATGGGAAAACGCGAGGAACACGAAGAACACGGCGATGAACACGAGGAACTCCGAGACTCACGCACACACACACACCCCGATACACCCGATGCTTACCTCCGTGGCTCGATGGACCACGCCAATAGAATCTCCGAGGAAGAGACACGCGGTAGAATTCCCCGGGAGAGATTGGGATTGGAGAAGAAGAGCTTGGTGAGGGAGAGAGAGTATCTTGTACTAGAATCTCACTCAACAAGTTCCAAATCAACAACCAAGGTGCCTTGATTACAGAGGGATGATACCCAAGGGAGACTAAGCTCAAATTTAGGTTTGAGTTCAAAACAAGTCTAAAGAGCTAAAGGGGCGTCCTGGGGGTATTTATAGTCTTACAAGGCGTCATGGGCCGAAAAGGTAAGTTCGGGCCGAAATTATAACTTAAGTCGTGCAGGCCGGTCAGGAGGCCGGTCAGACCGGGCTCGTGGACCGGGCGGCCGGTCGGGCCGGTCGACCGGGCCCGTGACCGGGCGGTCCGGTTTCATCGGGCCCTGGGACCGGGCGGCGACCTGGTCGAGGCTCCAAGTCCCCCGGATGGCGCCCGGATGTCACGAGCGCAAATCCCGGTTGCTGACCGGGCGGTCCGGTCAGGAGGCCGGTCAGACCGGGCTGTGGACCGGGTGGTCCGGTCAGGGAGCCGGTCGACCGGGTTCTGGGCCGGCCGTCCGTCTTCTCTTCCTTGCGCTCTTCGGGCGACTTCCTGTCCAACTCCATGTCCATCTTCATGTCCATCTTCTTGTCCAGCTGCTCCTCTCCTCCCTTTGACCATGGCGTATCCTCCTCTTGGTGACCTTGATGCTCCTTGTACCTAATGACACATAACACGTCGGCATGAGGTAGCAATCCATCCAAAGGTGTACCAAGATCAAGGGTGGTGAGGAGCGAGTTCACCTCATCATGTAGTGCTTTGACTCGGGCTCGTGTCATTGGTCCACTTGGGGGACTTGTTGGTCTTGGTGTAGCGACGTCGGTGACCGGGGCTACATCACTTTTTCTGGGTTATAGGTAAAAACAAATCTACACTAGGAAAACTGTAAATCTCACCGAGCAACATGAAATCTGATACCACTTGATAGGGCAAAGTTGGCCGATCTTTCGATGAGACGTGGATAGATCGATTTGTTGGTGGAGTTCGTGCTTGACGATCCGACTACACGTGCAAAGCTCGTGCGCCAATGCAATCGCTAGGACAATCTCCGGGAGTTACTGATCCTGCGGATGCACAATCAGCCTGACCAGCGAGGGTCTTAATTCCTACCTGAAATCGAGAACAAGTAAGAACTAATGATGCAATCAGAATATTGTGGATGAAAGATGAAAGCTTTATTGAATAAGGTGGGATTCCGAATAGTCGGTCTTGTTCTGGGCGTTGGCCTCAAAAGAAGTACACGAGAGTTGCAGCGATGGCTAACTTTTAATCTAATCAAAATCCAAGTTCTAATGACGGCTACAGAGGGATATATATGGGGAAAGTGAAGGGATTTTCGTCCAACCAGCTAGGGTTGGCCAAAAACACCCCTAAATGGGCCTTCCTCCACTTATATGGCCTCTTAAAATCCCCTAAAATACCTAATCCGAAAATACATGGGCCTGGCCCATTAAATAAGGTGACGCAGCACCAAAACTAACTCTTTGGACGAATTTTATGATGGAGTAACTTGTATAATTCATCCAAGCATCGTTGCTTCACTATGGTGGCTTCAATGTTCTGAAATCCTCGCTTGCAACGCCATCCTGAATCCTTGCAGGTCTGCTGCCCTCTCCATGCACTTTCCTAATCCAATGCTTGGCATCCATGCTAGATCCATTCCTAAATAATATAAATACATTTGATTTAGGCAACATCATATTCTCATATATATCAGGAAGGATTCCTAGTAACGAATGTACCTTAGATGTGGTTGTAGGAGTATTGGTTGTATCTATCATAGAGATGTCCTCATCACGTGCCGACAGCGATCACATCGACCTTGGATCCATTTCCAACGCGCATCGTCACTTCATCCCTCGATAGGCTTCGTTTATTCCGTAGTTCCTGTTTCGAGTTACAAATGTGAGCAACCGAACCAGTAGCAAATACCCAGGCACTAGTACGAGAACTAGTAAGATAAACATCTATAACATGTATATCGGATATACCTTTCTTATTCTTGACAAGGCCGCTCTTCAGATCAGCCAAGTACTTGGGGCAATTACGCTTCCAGTGTCCCTTCTCCTTGCAGTAATAGCACTCAGCATCAGGCTTAGGGCCAGCCTTAGGCTTCACAGAAGGCGCAACAACTTTCTTGCCGCCCTTCTTGAAGTTGCCCTTAGGCTTGACCTGTTTCTTGAAACTGGTGGTCTTGTTGACCATCAACACTTGGTGCTCTTTCTTTATCTCAATCTCAGCAGATTTCAGCATGGAGAAGAGTTCAGGTAACTCTTTGTTCATGTTCTGCATATTGTAGTTCATCACAAAGTTCTTGTAACTAGGTGGCAGTGATTGAAGGACACGATTAATCCCCAGTTTGTTGGGAATCACTATCCCCAAGTCACTGAGTTTCTTCGCATGCCCAGTCATGGTGAGCATGTGCTCACTAACGGAGCTGCCCTCTTCCATCATGCAACTGAAGAAGTGTTTCGATGCTTCATAGCATTCCACAGCCGCATGAGTTTCAAAGATAGCTTTCAGCTCATTGACCAACTCATACGGATCGTGGTGCTCAAAACGTTTTTGAAGATCGGCTTCCAGACTGCATAGGATGGCACACTGAACTTGAGAGTACCGAGTTTTCCGAGTCTCGTAAACATTCTTTACTTCATCGGATTCAGTTTCTGCGGGTGGGGCACCTAGCGGTGCATCGAGCACATATTGCAGGTTTCCACCAGCGAGGAAAATCCTCACATGACGGAACCAATCGGTGAAGTTGCTACCGTTGCTCTTAAGCTTTTCTTTCTCTAGGAACTGGTTAAAATTGATTGATGGGGACACCATGATCTACAACATATATTTGCAATAGTTTAGACTAAGTTTATGACAAATTGAGTTCAAATTTTAATTCAACAAAATTAAAAACTAGGTGAACTCCCACTCAAAACAATATCCCTCGCATTGTCTTAGTGATCACACGAACCAAATCCACCACACCAAGTCCGATCATCACGAGACAAGATGTAACTTCAATGGTGAACACTCAAAGTGTTCATCATATCAATCATATGATTCATGCTCTACCTTTCGGTATCCCGTGTTCCGAGACCATGTCTGTACATGCTAGGCTCGTCAAGGCAACCTTAGTATATCCGCGTGTGCAAATCTGGCTTGCACCCGTTGTATGCACATGTTGAATCTATCACACCCGATCATCACGTGATGTTTTGAAACGACAAGTCTTGGCAACGGTGCTACTAAGGATGAAAACTTTATTATCTTGATATTCAGTGAGAGGGATCATATTATAATGCTACCGTCGCGATCTAAGCAAAATAAGATGCATAAAGGGATTAACATCACATGCAATTCATATGTGATATGATATGGCCCCTTTGTCTTTGCGCCTTTGATCTTCATCTCCAAAGCACGGACAAGATCTCCATCATCAACGGGCATGATCTCCATCATCGTCGGCGTAACGTCAAGGTCAATGGCGCCGTCTTCATGATTGTTGATGAGGTCTAAGACCCCGTTTGTGGCCCGATCTTGCGAATTGACCCGGAAACGAAAGGGGAAAAGAGGAAGAACACGAAGAACACGACGAACGCGATGAACACGATGAACACGGGGACACACGCACACACACCAACCCGATACAACGATGCTTACCCTCGTGGCTCGATGGACCACGCCGAATAGAATCACCCACGGAAGAGACCGCGGTAGAATTCCGAGGTGAGAGATACGGTGTTGGAGACGGAATCGGTGAGGGAGAGAGAGTGCACACACTAGAATCTCACTCACAAACTCAATCAACAACAAGGGTGGCCTTGATTACAGAGGGATGATACCCTAGGGAGACATAGCTCAAATCCTATTCTAAGCCAAATCTTGTCTAACCCTAGCAAATGGGGAGTACGGGGATACATATAGCTCAGATTTAGGCAGGGGTACTTTAGGCATTACAAGGGATGGAAGCGTAGACGTTCAGATGAAGAGGAACGGCTCAGATTGAAGTAATTCGCGCACGGGCGGTACCTCGGGCGGTACCTCCGGTGGAGGTACCGGAAGATGCACCAAAATGCATCAAAGTGTCCAGGGTACTTGGATGCACGAGCGGTACCTTGGGCGGTACCTCGGGTGGAGGCTCCACCCGTGCCTGGGTGGAGGTACCGCTCAAGGTACCGGTCCTGCTTTTTCTCCCGCAGCAAGGAGGTGCCGCCCAGCCTTCCACCGGTAGTACCGGCCATGCTTGGCCGGTAGTACCGGCCTTGATCTTCCCCGCGTGGAGGGTGTGGCCGCCTGGAGCTGGCCTGGCCCTGGCCGGAGGTACCGGCCCTTGGTGGCCGGTAGTACCGCCCTCCCCATGGCCGGTGGTGCAGGCCATGCTACCGGCCACCTCCTCTTCTCTCTCTCTTCCTTCTTCTTCCTTCTTCTTTCTTCTTCTTCCTTCTTCTTCTCCCTTTCTTCTTCCTTCTCCCTTGCACCAAGTGAGTGGCTCCTCCTCTCCGGATCCTTGACGTAGCTCGTACCTAGTGACACAATGAATATCGACATGAGGTAGTACTCTATCCAAGGGTGTACCGAGGTCGAGGGTAAAGAGGATTGTGTTCACCTTGTCATGTATCGCACGGGTTCGGGTTGTCGGTCCACTTGGGGGACTCCTTGGCCATGGTGTAGCGTCGTCGTTAGGCGGGGCTACATCATCTCCCCCCCCTTGGGGAAGAGTCGTCCTCGACTCTTGTTCTTTCTCACCGACGGTGTAGTCCATGACGACTCTCCCATGTTGTGGTAGAGGGATAAAGTCGCGGTCGAAGAAGAACTTGGGGAAAAACGAGTTGCAAATGGAAAGCTCGTGGATGCCAATTTCGTGATCGGCGAACAAGAGGCTCTCAATCCAATACGAAGCATCAAGTCGTTTCTCCAAGAGGCATTTGGCAAAAATGGGAAACAAAAGTGTGTCGATGTATCCAAAATTTGGAAGGGCAAAAATTTGTGCATGTAAGAGTTGTAAGGTGTCAAAAATGTGTGGTGTAGCATTGTCCCAAACAAGTGGAACAAACAAAAGGCAAGTGTCGGCAAAATTTGGGGCAAAATTGTTATGTGCAATGGCAAAGCGGTGGAAACTTGTAGCTTGGGAAAGTATGGTTGGCGTGAGCCTAGTATGGGTATCCGCAAGTGTCAAAGAATCCAATGCAAATGCCAAAGATGAAATGAAAAATCCAAAGAAGGGCAACATTTTGTGTGACATGGGGCACAAGATGCATAAGGTATCTCTCACATGTACGACATGGTCCTTGAGAATCTCGGAGTGTATGATGAAAGCATCAAGACATACAACAATCATTGTGCCAACAAGATGTGTCAAGATTTGTTGCATAAGAGGCAAAAGAGGTGACGAGGAATTGGTCCAAACCGGAAGCTCGACAAGACAAGCCGGAAACACACGAGGGCGAAGGCGTTTGGGAACATACCCTTTGGCGTGAATCCCATGGGTTGGATCATGTATCTCGTCCGTGTTGGGGTAGCTCTCAATTGCGCGTTTCATGAGCTCATGCTCCGTAGCGGTGGAAGTTGTCATTCGGGTACCTATACACACAATAGATAGAACAAAAAGCGTGTGTGCATGGTAAAGGAACACATCATCCATCATGATGTTCCAAGACTTGTGCACATCACCATTAGTGTCAATCAAGATAGTATGAAATGCATGGCGATGGTGCATATGGCAAGAAGGTGCATTCATGGCATGTGGTAACTCATGATCATCAAAAATAGAGAAGGCTATGGGGGCCATC
Source organism: Lolium perenne (assembly GCF_019359855.2). Lineage (NCBI taxonomy): Eukaryota > Viridiplantae > Streptophyta > Magnoliopsida > Poales > Poaceae > Lolium > Lolium perenne. Next base: position 99,952,403 of record NC_067244.2, on the reverse strand, counting down.
TCGTGGACAATGAAATAAGCATTCTTGCATACCAAGCATAAGTAAGAGCAATTGTTCGTAATCTTGGATGCAAGGATCATGGAAGAGTGTAAACATTTGGGGCAAAGCATGCGGAAGCTAATGTCATCCTTGTCATTATCATTGCAAGCAATACATGGTAAAGAGCAAGTGGTCGGCATATTGCAAGCAATGGTGGAAAAATTGAAGCTCTCATAGCATGGCATGGTCATGGTATCACAAACATTCACTTCCACATGATCAACAATGTTATCAAGCAAAGTATCACATGGGAAAATGAAAGTAGCATGTGACGTATCAAATGTATCATCAAGAGCATGCATGCACTCATAAGTCATCATGTCCACTAGTGGGATCATGGCATCATCAACACCTATGTTGTTACCTTTGAAGGCCGACTCATGTGAAGTAGGTGTTGTGGAAGTAGGAGGATCCATGTGGTCGACATGTCCATCTTGGAGCAAGCATGGTGAGATATCATCGTCTTCATGCACCATGTACATCTTCTCCATGAGCGGGAACTCGTCCTCCGTGGAACCTAGTGCAACATAAGAAGACACAAACGAGGGAGAGGTTAATCTGTTAGCAAATGCGATGTCCTCCATGGACCTATCATCTACCTCTCTCAACTCACTTTGTGTATCACTCATGTCCTCCAAACGGAAGCACTCAAACTCACATATGGGGTGGAAGTCACTCAACTCACTATCACTCTCACTCAAGTGGGCTAAGTGGCTCTCATTCTCACATGGGATTGGTACCAACTCATCAATGAAGCATAGGGGAGTAGGCTCGACTTTCTCATCTCCATGCGCCTCCTTGGTTGAAGGGAAATTCCCATGCTCAACCATCTCAACTCCATGCGCCTCCATAGGTGAAGGGAGAATCCCATGGTCACCATGCTCAACTCCATCGCCTCCCAAGTCGTCCTCAAGTGGTGGCGTCGTGGTGTAGTGGAGAGCTAGGCTCGGATCCACATCATCCTTGCGATGGCCTTGGAGGTCTTCATCTTGAAGTGTGGGCGCGATAGGCATCTTGGAGACTTGTGCATTGAGCTCGTCGAAGTAGAGCTTCTTGGCGCTTGGCGTTGTGCATTGCCATGCCACGTGACCCTTGGCCTTGCACACCTCACATAGGAGATTGGGACATTCCCGAGGAGGGTGGCCTTGTTGCTTGCATTTGTAGCATCGGAGTCCATAGGCACGTGACGAGGTAGAGGCCATTGTGGTGGTGGCACAAGAGGTGGAAGTCGCCTTATGAGGAAGGTATGCTCGATGTGCACTTGCTATCCTTGGAGTGGTAGGCATCCTATCATGGTGTTTGTCGCCTTCATGTCGAGGCTCTCGTCTTCGTGCATCATCACCATGGCTTGAGTGGTGTCGTCGAAGACTCGTGGAAGATGTTGGTCGGTGGAGATCATGAAGTGGCTTGTGGCGGCGAAGCTCATGTGGTGACGTATGTCGATGACGGTCCTTGCCATGCCTAGATGATGGCTCATGCGACTTGGCATGTTGCTTGCGGCGCCTTGTGGAGCTTGGAGAAGAGTGTCGATGACGATCATGTTGGGGACGCTCTTGATGCTCCATATGATGTACGTGAGGTCGACGATCTTGTGCATAAGCACTCTCATGGTGGCGCCTCGTGGAGCTCGAAGAAGTGTGTCGATGGCGATCATGTTGGGGACGCTCTTGATGATCCATATGATGGTGCCATCGTGGAGGTCCTCCATCTTCATATGTAGCTCCAATGGCCAAGTGGTGGTACTTGGGAGCATCGTCGTTGCTCCTTGTGGAGACTAGGTGAGGTTCTGCCATGGTGTCGATGTCGTAGGCGTGGCGTTGCTCCACTAAGTCGTCGATGTCGTACTCGTGGTGTTGCTCCGCCATGTCGTCGATGTCGTAGTCGTGGCGTTGCTCCACCATGTCGTCCATGCTTGAGGAGCTATTGTCGATGTAGAGCTCCTCGATGTCGGTCATGTCGGTGATGCTCGTGGAGCCAAAGTCGGTGTAGAGCTCCTCGATGTCGGTCATGTTGGCGATGCTCGCGGAGCCATAGTCGGTGTCGAGCTCCATATGTTCCTCCACATCCTCGTTGCTTGAGGAGGTATCGTCCTCGAAGTGCTCAATGTACTCCTCCGTATCTTCTTCTTCGCTATCCATGTTAGCACGACAAGATCTATATGGTGGGTGTTAGTGGAAGAACACTACCTCGCAACCTTACCGTGGTATGATAAGATCGGGGTGATCCAACAAAACCGAGAGTTAGAACAATTGTATCGGGTACTCACGCAAAAACACATGCAAAAGCTAGCAAATATGGTGTTAGGTGAGTATGGTGGAAAGCCAAAAGACGAAATCCAAGATCGAGTATGTTGTTAAAAGTGGGTGAGGTCCAAAAATCCAAATGTCAATGTGAAGATCACTATAAACACGGAAAAGATATGGAACGCACACACGAGATGAACGGGGTTAGTGCGACCAAGGAATGAGCGGAAAAGTGTAAGAAGCCCTTAAGCAAGGGTGCTCGGTGTCACACTAACACAAGAAGAGATCAAAGCTTTGGTTGCAAATGAAGAGACAACAAGATTCACACGGCCTCTCTTCTCTTATCTCTCTTTTGCTTAAAAGCTTTTTCTCTTTTGTATATGGTGGCACTTGCACTCTTTTGTATCTATGGTGGCACTTTGTACACTTTTGTATGTATGATGGCACTTGCACTCTTTTTGTGCTTTTCTTTCTTTTTCACGCTCTATGTTAGCGTTAGCTCGCTTTTGCTATCTTGCCACACGAGTTTTGCTTAGAAGCTTGACTCCACACTACACACACACCTCACAATCGGGGCCACGTGCAATGTCTCGCAACACTAGATAAGCAATGCTCGATAGGATAGATCGCAAAAGAAGAGGGGTTACAAGGTGGGGTGCAAGTTATACCTAGATGTTAGGCGGTGTCGGAACACACAACTTGCGATGAAGGCGGTGATGTCAAGAGTACGGTTGCAAGTCCGGGGTGCCGAGGATGTCGTCGCTTGCTTCGGGGCTACGGGTTAGTTTCACGAACAAGGCACTCAAACCGGAACAAGCAAACACAAGTTAGCGGAAGAAAAGGGTCAAAGTAGCTTGGCGTCGATGGTGGTGGTATGCCGGTGGTGATATCGGAGAGCTAGCGGCGGCGGCGGTGATGGTGGGGCAGCGGCGATGCTTGCCGGTGGTATGCCGATGGCGGTATCGGTGAGCTAGCGGCGGCGGTGGTGATGGTGGGGCAGCGGCGATGCTTGCCGGTGGTATGCCGATGGCGGTATCGGTGAGCTTGCGGTGGCGGCGGCGGTGGTGGTGGTGCCACGGCGGTGTTTCCCGATGGTTTGGGGGGGTGGCGGTGTTTGCCGGTGATGAAGGGGGGTGGCGGTGCTTGCCGGCTGCGGAGAGGAGTGGTGGTGGTCGGCGGTGGTGGGGTGGAGATGGTGGTGGTGGCCGGCTTGGGGAAGGAGGAGCGGTAGTGGAGGGTGGAGCCTCCACCCGGAGGTACCGCTCGTGCACGGGTGGAGGCTCCACCCGTAGGTACCGCTCAGCCTTCTCCTTCCTGGGAGCTCACACGCACGAGCTGTTCTTCCCTTTCTCTCTCTTGTTCTTCCCAAAAGCCAACCAAATTGACCCAAACTCGAAAATCGAAGGAATTTGTGGATAGAAAGTGGGGGAATTAGTAGATCAACACTAGAGACACCAAATCCATCGACCAAAACCACTCAAAACGCAACGAAATCGCAGATCGGTCAAAAGGCAAATTAGGGCTATTTTTTGGGGATTTTTTGGGAAATTTTTCAGAGATGAAATTGGGTGGGTGGGGGGTCAAATTCGCGGAAACCAAAGGCTGCTGATACCATATGATGAGGTATCTCTGGCTCTGATTACCATATGATGAGGTCTAAGACCCCGTTTGTGGCCCGATCTTGCGAATTGACCCGGAAACGAAAGGGGAAAAGAGGAAGAACACGAAGAACACGACGAACGCGATGAACACAATGAACACGGGGACACACGCACACACACCAACCCGATACAACGATGCTTACCCTCGTGGCTCGATGGACCACGCCGAATAGAATCACCCACGGAAGAGACCGCGGTAGAATTCCGAGGTGAGAGATACGGTGTTGGAGACGGAATCGGTGAGGGAGAGAGAGTGCACACACTAGAATCTCACTCACAAACTCAATCAACAACAAGGGTGGCCTTGATTACAGAGGGATGATACCCTAGGGAGACATAGCTCAAATCCTATTCTAAGCCAAATCTTGTCTAACCCTAGCAAATGGGGAGTACGGGGATACATATAGCTCAGATTTAGGCAGGGGTACTTTAGGCATTACAAGGGATGGAAGCGTAGACGTTCAGATGAAGAGGAACGGCTCAGATTGAAGTAATTCGCGCACGGGCGGTACCTCGGGCGGTACCTCCGGTGGAGGTACCGGAAGATGCACCAAAATGCATCAAAGTGTCCAGGGTACTTGGATGCACGAGCGGTACCTTGGGCGGTACCTCGGGTGGAGGCTCCACCCGTGCCTGGGTGGAGGTACCGCTCAAGGTACCGGTCCTGCTTTTTCTCCCGCAGCAAGGAGGTGCCGCCCAGCCTTCCACCGGTAGTACCGGCCATGCTTGGCCGGTAGTACCGGCCTTGATCTTCCCCGCGTGGAGGGTGTGGCCGCCTGGAGCTGGCCTGGCCCTGGCCGGAGGTACCGGCCCTTGGTGGCCGGTAGTACCGCCCTCCCCATGGCCGGTGGTGCAGGCCATGCTACCGGCCACCTCCTCTTCTCTCTCTCTTCCTTCTTCTTCCTTCTTCTTTCTTCTTCTTCCTTCTTCTTCTCCCTTTCTTCTTCCTTCTCCCTTGCACCAAGTGAGTGGCTCCTCCTCTCCGGATCCTTGACGTAGCTCGTACCTAGTGACACAATGAATATCGACATGAGGTAGTACTCTATCCAAGGGTGTACCGAGGTCGAGGGTAAAGAGGATTGTGTTCACCTTGTCATGTATCGCACGGGTTCGGGTTGTCGGTCCACTTGGGGGACTCCTTGGCCATGGTGTAGCGTCGTCGTTAGGCGGGGCTACATCAATTGTTCTCCCATGTAGCAACTATTACAACTTCTTTGAAATACTACTCAACATGAAATTTAAAGACAACCATAAGGCTCCTGCCGGTTGCCACAATACAATAATGATCATCTCATACATATTCATCATCACATTATGGCCATATCACATCACCAAACCCTGCAAAAACAAGTTAGACGTCTCTAATTTGGTTTGCATATTTTACGTGGTTTAGGGTTTTCGAGTAAGATCCAATCTACCTACGAACATGAACCACAACGGTGATACTAGTATTGTCAATAGAAAGAGTAAATTGGATCTTCACTATAGTAGGAGAGACAGACACCCGCAAAGCCACTTATGCAATACAAGTTGCATGTCGAGCGTGGAGTAAATCTCATGAACGCGGTCATGTAAAGTTAGCCCGAGCCGCTTCATCCCATTATGCCACAAAGATGCAAAGTACTCGAACTAAAGACAACAAAGCATCAACGCCCACAAAACAATTGTGTTCTACTCGTGCAACCAATCTATGCATAGACACGGCTCTGATACCACTATAGGAATTCGTAGCATAGAAAACAAAAAATTTCCTACCGCGAGAACGAAAACCAAGCCAAGATGCAATCTAGAAGATGGTAGCAACGTGGGGATAACGAGACTAACCCTTGAAGATTTCCAAAGCCTACGAGATTAGATCTCGTTGTTGCAGAAGATGATCACTTGCCGCTTTCAAAAGCGCGTAGAAGATCTTGACGGTGCCACAATCGGGCAGCACCTCCGTACTCGATCACACCTTCGGTGTTGATGAAGACGACGTCCTTCTCCTCATTCCAGCGGGCAGCGGAAGTAGTAGATCCTCCTCGGAATCCCGGCAGCACGACGGCGTGGTGGCGGTGGTGGTGGAGATCTCCGGCAGGGCTTGGCCTATGCGCCGCGGGAGAGATATGTGGAGGAGGGGCGCTAGGGTTTGGGGAGAGAGGGGGTCTAGGGCGCCGGCCACTTGGGTGCTGCGGCCTAGGAGGCTTTGGTGTGGCCGGCCCCTCCCCTTGGCTCCTCATTATATAGGTGGAAGCCCCAAGTGTTGGACTACAAGTCTTCGAATAAGACCCCAACCCAAAACTTTCCATATGGTGGGAAACCTACTCAAGGAGGGAGTCCTACTCAAGGTGGGACCTTTCCTTGAGGGGGGGTGGCCGGCCACCTTAGGTGGAGTCCACCTGGGACTCCTCCCCCTTAGGGTTGGCCGGCCATGCTAGTGGAGTCCCTCCGGGACTCCACCTTCCATAGTGATTTCTTCCGGACTTTTCTAGAACCTTCTAGAACCTTCCATCAATGCATCGGATCATTTTCAAACTTATAAAATGACTTCCTATATATGAATCTTATTCTCCGAACCATTCCGGAACTCCTCGTGATGTCCTGGATTCCATCCGAGACTCCGAACAAAACTTCGAACTCCATTCCATATTCCATATCTACTCAAACGACATCAAACCTTAAGTGTGTCACCCTACGGTTCGTGAACTATGCAGACATGCTTGAGACTTCTCTACGACCAATAACCAATAGCGTGATCTGGAGATCCATAATGGCTCCCACATATTCAACGATGACTTAGGGATCGAATGAACCATTTACATACGATACCGATTCCCTTTGTCACGCGATATTTTACTTGTCCGAGGTTTGATCATCAGTATCTCTATACCTTGTTCAACCTCGTCTCTTGACAAGTACTCTTTACTCGTACCGTGGTATGTGGTATCTTATGAACCTTTCATATGCTTGCAAGATAATTAGACAACATTCCACCGAGAGGGCCCAGAGTATATCTATCAGTCATCGGAATGGACAAATCCCACTGTTGATCCATATGCCTCAACTCATACTTTCCGAATACTTAATCCCACCTTTATAACCACCCATTTACGCAGTGGCGTTTGATGTAATCAAAGTACCCTTCCGGTATAAGTGATTTACATGTTCTCATGGTCGAAAGGACTAGGTAACTATGTATCGAAAGCTTATAGCAAATGAACTTAATGACGTGATCTTATGCTACGCTTAATTGGGTGTGTCCATTACATCATTCACATAATGATATAACCTTGTTATTAATAACATCCATTGTTCATGATCATGAAACTATGATCATCTATTAATCAACAAGCTAGGTATACAAGAGGCTTACTAGGGACTCCTTGTTGTTTACATAACACACATGTATCAATGTTTCGGTTAATACAATTATAGCATGGTATATAAACATTTATCATAAACACAAAGATATATAATAACCACTTTATTATTGCCTCTTGGGCACATCTTCAACAGTCTCCCACTTGCACCAGAGTCAATAATCTAGATTACATTGTAAGGTACCTAACACCCATGGCATTCTGGTGTTGGTCATGCTTTGCCCTAGGGAGAGCTTTAGTCAATGGATCTGCCACATTCAGATCAGTGTGTACTTTGCAAATCTTTACTTCTCCATCTTTGATGTATTCACGAATCGAATGAAAACGCAGCTTGATATGCTTCAGGTTCTTGTGTGACCTTGGTTCTTGTGCCTTGGCGATGGCACCCATGTTGTCACAATAGATGACTAGTGGGTCCAATGCACTAGGAACCACACCAAGCTCAACAATGAACCTCTTCATCCATACCGCTTCTGATGAAGCCGCTGAAGCCGCTATGTATTCCGATTCTATTGAAGACTTCGCCACCGTGCACTGCTTCGAGCTGCACAAGCTTACTACAACACCATTCAATATAAACATGTACCCAGACTGAGACTTAGCGTCATTAGGATCAGTGTTCCAACTTGCATCGGTGTAACTGGTTACAACGAGCTCTTGGTCACCTCCATAACAAAGAAACATATCCTTAGTTCTTTTCAAGTACTTCAGGATATTCTTGACCGCTGTCCAGTGTTCCATTCCTGGATCACTTTGATATCTGCTAGTCAAACTAACATCATGTGCTATATCCGGTCTAGTACACAACATGGCATACATGATAGAGCCTACTGCCGAGGCATAGGGGATCTGATTCATCCTCTCTCTTTCTTCTACCGTAGCCGGACCTTGAGTTTTACTCAAGACCTTACCTGGCAACATAGGTAAGAACCCTTTCTTACATTCATCCATTCTAAACTTCTTTAGAATCTTGTCCAGGTATGTACTCTGTGAAAGCCCTATTAGGCGTCTTGATCTATCTCTATAAATCTTGATGCCTAAAATGTACGCTGCTTCACCAAGGTCTTTCATTGAAAAACACTTTTTCAAATAACCTTTTACACTGCTTAATAGTTCTATATCATTCCCAATCAATAATATGTCATCTACATATAATATCAGGAATGCTACAAAGCTCCCACTCACTTTCTTGTAAATACAGGCCTCTCCATGACACTGTATAAACCCGAAGTCTTTGATCACCTTATCAAAGCGTCGGTTCCAACTCCTGGATGCTTGCTTCAGTCCATAAATTGAACGCTAAAGTTTGCACACCTTGTCAGCATTTTTAGGATCGACAAAACCTTTGGGTTGTACCATATACAACTCTTCCTCAATGTCTCCATTAAGGAACGCCGTTTTGACATCCATCTGCCAAATCTCATAATCATAAAATGCAGCTATTGCTAACAAAATCCTCACAGACTTTAGCTTCGCTACAGGTGAGAAAGTCTCATCGTAGTCAACACCTTGAATTTTTCGGAAACCCTTTGCGACAATCGAGCTTTATAGACAGTAATATTACCATCAGCATCTGTTTTTCTCTTGAAGATCCATTTATTCTCGACAGCCTTGCGGCTATCAGGTAAGTCTACCAAAGTCCACACTTTGTTATCATACATGGATCCCATTTCGGATTTCATGGCTTCTTTCCATTTGTTGGAATCTGTGATGCGGGGTGGCCTTCGGTCACCTCCACACCAAGACCAACAAGTCCCCCAAGTGGACCGATGACACGAGCCCGAGTCAAGGCGCTACATGATGAGGTGAACTCGCTCCTCACCACCCTTGATCTTGGTACCCCTTTGGATGGATTGCTACCTCATGCTGACGTGTTATGTGTCATTAGGTACAAGGAGCATCAAGGTCACCAAGAGGAGGATACGCCATGGTCAAAGGGAGGAGAGGAGCAGCTGGACAAGAAGATGGACACGAAGATGGACATGGAGCTGGACAGGAAGTCGCCCGAAGAGCGCAAGGAAGAGAAGATGGACGGCCGGTCCAGAACCCGGTCAGACCGGCCTCCTGACCGGATCACCCGGTCCACAGCCCGGTCTGACCGGCCTCCTGACCGGGCCGCCCGGTCAGAAACCGGGATTTGCGCTCGTGACATCCGGGCGCCATCCGGGGGACTTGGAGCCTCGTCCTGGTCGCGCCGGCCCCAGCCCGGCCTCGAAACCGGCCAGCCCGGCCACTGGACTCCGGTCTGGCCAGGCCTCTCGACCGGCCTGCACAACTTATTCACTTATTTCGGCCCGAATCGTTTCACTTGTACCTTTTCGGCCCATGACGCCTTGTAAGACTATAAATACCCCCAGGACGCCCCTTTAGCTCTTTAGACTTGTTTTGAACTCAAACCTACCTTTGAGCTTAGTCTCCCTTGGGTATCATCCCTCTGTAATCAAGGCACCTTAGTTGTTGACTTTGAACTTGTTGAGTGAGATTCTAGTACAAGCTACTCTCTCTCCCTCACCAAGTTCTTCCTCTCCAACTCCAATCTCTCCGGGGAATTCTACCGCGTGTCTCTTCCTCGGAGATTCTATTGGCGTGGTCCATCGAGCCACGGAGGTAAGCATCGGGTGTATCGGGTTGTGTGTGTGCGTGAGTCTCGGAGTTCCTCGTGTTCGTCGCGTTCTTCGTGTTCCTCGCGTTTTCCCATCTTCCCCCTTGGTTTCGAAGTCAATCCGCGAGATCGGGCCACACACGGGGTCTTAGACCTCATCATATGGTATCAGCAGCTCTTGGTTACCGCGGATTTGACCTCCCACCCACCCGATTTCGTTCCTAGAAAATTTTCCAAAAAATCCCCAAAAATAGCCCTAAATTGCCTTTTGACCGATCTGTGATTTGGTTGCGTTTTGAGTGGTTTTGGTCCGTGGATCTGGTGTTGTTGTGCTTGATCTACTATTTCCCCAACTTTTAGCCTCCAATTCCATCGTTTCCCCTCGATTTGGTCGATTTGGTTTGGTTTTCGTGAAGAACAAGAGAGAGAAATCGTGCGTTCCGGTTGAGCACCGGTCAACCGGGCTACAGACCGGCCGGTCCGGTCCAGAATCCGGTCGACCGGCCATACAACCGGCCGGGCCGGTCTAGCAGCCGGTCCAACCGGGCCCCAGACCGGGCACAGCTACGCCCCCTCCGTCGACCTCGTCTTCCGGCGATCTCCACCACCACCACCACCACCACCACCATCATCGCAGGTATAACTTGCAGCTTTCACCTTGTAACCCCTCTTCCTTTTGCGATCTACCCCATCGAGCATTGCTTGTCTAGTGTTGCGAGACATTGCACGTGGCCCCGCATTGTGAGGTTTGTGTGTCGCGTTGAGTAAGGCACCCAAGCAAACACTCGTGTGGCAAGATAGCAAAAGCGAGGCTAACGCTAACATAGTGCGTCAAAAAGCCCCAAAAACACAAAAAGAGTGCGAGTAGCACCATACATCCATACATCCATACATCCATACGCGCATACATACAAAAGTGTCCACGTGCCACCAAAGATACAAACGAGTGCAAGTGCCACCATATACAAAAGAGAAAAAGCTTTTAAGCAAAGAGAGATAGGAGAAGAGAGGCCACGTGTGAATCTTGTTGTCTCTTCCTTTGCAACCAAAGCTTTGGCTCTCTTTGTGTTAGTGTGACACCGAGCACTTATACATACACTTTTCCGCTCACTTTTGGTTGCACTAACCCCGCTTATCTCGTGTGTGTGTTCCACAACTTTTTCCCGTGTTTATAGTGATCTTCACATTGACATTTGGATTTTTGGACTTTACCCACTTTTAACAACATACTCGATCTTGGATTTGTCTTTTGGCTTTCCACAACACTCGCCTAACACCATATTTGCTAGCTTTTGCGTGTGGTTTTGCGTGTGTTCCCGATACACTTGATCTTGCTTTCGGTTTGGTGGATTGCCTCAATACTATCTTACCTTGGTAAGAGTGCGAGGTAGTCTCCTTCCACTAACATACACAACATAGTTCTTGTCTTTCCATCATGGATAGGAACGGAGACACCAATAGGGATGAAGAGATCCTCCGCAACACCGAGAGGTTGGCTACTCAACACAACCTATGGACGCAACGACAAGAGTTCAAGGAGCAACTCTCCCTCTTCGAGACCCGCATCGATGAGCAATACGAAGAGGTGGCTCACAACTTCTCCACCGTGAACCAAGATTTGGCTCTTCTTCGTGAAGCTACGGACAACTTGAATGGCCAAATGGCGGCCAATGATGCCAACATGGAGCGACGCATGGATAGCCTCGAGCGCGCCATCACCAACTTGGGTCGTCATCGTCGACACCGCTCTACTTCCTCTTCATCAAGCTCATCACAAGACTATTACTCTCATGGTGGCCTTTCGTCCCCAAGCTCTTCCTCAAGGCGTGAAGACCATCATCGACCTCATCGCCCACATGCTCGTCATGAAGACTCCCGCTCCAACTCTAGGCTCCACTAAAATACATCGCCATGCTCGTCCACATGAGCGTCCTCCACAAGACCAAGTCCTTCACCAAGATCGTCACCAAGCGGATCGCCATGCCCACCATGGGCGTGATGGCCATCCCCAAGACCAAGATCCTCAAGATCCACCTCGGCGAGATCTTCGTCGCCACCCTCGCCATGACCAACGTGGACGAGGAGAACTACACCATGATCAAGATGAGAGACCCAACCTTGAGCATCGTCCTCAACCGCGACAAGATCTTCAACAACATCCTCACCGTGAACCAAGTGAAGCAAGTGTTCAACTCCAACGCCAACCCAATGCTATGGTTGGCCGTAGAAGACCTCCTATTCCACCTCTAGCCGCAAGAGATGACGGCGCCCCTCCTCGTAGAAGAAACTTGGAGGATGAAGAGAACATGTATGGCAAGCTCAAGTTCAACATGCCCAAGTTCAAAGGTGAAGACGACGCCGAAGTTCTCATGGGCACTCAAGGTGGACAAGATCTTCCGCATCCACAACTACTCCGGTGCCAAGAAAGTGGCTATGGCATCACTCGAGTTTGAAGACTACGCCAACACTTGGTGGGAGCAAGTCCTCACTCTTCGAGAAGAGAAGGGTGAACCCCCTATTGACACTTGGGAAGATATGAAGAAGGAGATGCATGCTCGCTTTGTCCCCGCACACTACATGACCGACCTCTTCAACAAGCTCCAAAAGTTGAAGCAAGGCACCAAGACCGTTGAGGAGTTCTACAAGGAGATGGAGCTCACCATGATGCGAGCCAACATCCAAGAGTCCGAGGAACAAACAATTGCTCGTTTCTTCAATGGCCTTACTTATCCTATCAAGAGGATTGTCGAGTTCCAACCCTACTCCAATATGGTTGAGTTAGTCCACCAAGCATCGAAGGCCGAGCGCCAAGTGATTGAGGACATCAAGTACTCCAAGGCCAAGTCCTATTTCTCCTCCAAGTTCGCTACATCGACTCCTCCTACTACATCAACTCCTTATGCTACAAGTGCCAAGGCCGATGCATCCTCTACACCTTCCAAGAAGCCGACTATCCAAAGTCGCATGAAGCAAACGGTCTCCTCCACCGCCTCCTCTAAGGCATCCACGGGACCCTCTAGTGTCACTTGCTTCAAGTGTGGCACCCAAGGTCACAAATCGTTTGAATGCAAGAACACCAAGGTCATGATCACTATGGAGAATGGTGACATCGAGACTCTTGATGAAGATGAATATGAAGCCCTTGTGCAAGCCGCCGTGGAAAGTGAAGAAGCTTATGAGCAAGAAAGTGGAGAAGATCCTCTCTTATGTGAGCATGACCCAAGTCCCTCACTTGTGGTCACAAGGGTGCTAACCACACAACCTCATGATATGGAAGAACAACGGTGCAACATCTTCCAAACCCGTGCCGGAATTGGTGGCAAGTCGATCAAGGTCATCATAGATGGTGGAAGTTGCCATAACCTTGCGAGCACCGAGTTGTGTGAGAAGCTCCACCTCACTCTCCGCAAGCATCCTCACCCTTACCATATCCAATGGTTAAGTGACAAGGGCAACGTCAAGATACAACATACCGTCACCGTCAACTTCAAGATCGGCCCTTATGAGGACACCATCGAGTGTGACGTGGTGCCCATGACGGTGTGCCACATGTTGCTTGGCCGCCCTTGGCAATATGACAAGAAGCTATACATGATGGACTTTCCAACACATACACCTTCAAGGTCAACGACAAGAAGTTCGAGTTGCGCCCGATGACTCCTAGCCAAATCATCGCGGATAATGCGAAGGCTTTAGCGAGGGCACAACTCCGCACCCATAGTGAGATGAGAGGAGAGGGAGCGACCCACCACAAAGAGAGTGAGCGCCACAAGCCATACATGAGTGAGTCTAAGAGTGTCCTTCTAGCCACCAAGAGTGAGTGGAAAGAGCTACAAGAGAACCCATCCACCATATTGCACTATGTGCTCATATGCAAGGGACCCTCGTCGGCAACTAACGACTTAACCAACATTCCTTCGTCTTTGTTGTCTCTTTTGCAGGAATTTCAAGACGTCTTCCCCGACGAGCTCCCTCATGGACTACCACCACTCCGAGGCATAGAACACCGCATCGACCTCATACCCGGCGCTCCGCTTCCAAACCGTGCCGCCTACCGCACCAACCCCGAAGAGACCAAGGAGATCAACCGCCAAATTCAAGATCTCCTCGCCAAAGGGTACGTCCGAGAAAGCCTTAGCCCTTGTGCGGTTCCCGTGATTCTTGTGCCTAAACCGGATGAGACGCAACGGATGTGTATGGATTGTCGCCCCATCAATGCCATTACCGTCCGTTACCGCCATCCCATTCCGCGTTTAGATGACATGCTTGATGAACTTAGTGGTGCCACGATTTTCTCTAAAGTCGATTTGCGTAGTGGTTACCATCAAATCCGCATGGCTATTGGTGATGAATGGAAAACGACATTCAAGACCAAACTTGGTCTCTATGAATGGCTCGTTATGCCTTTTGGTCTTTCCAATGCTCCTTCTACTTTCATGCGCCTCATGAATCACATCTTGCGTCCTCTCATTGGCAAGAGCGTGGTTGTCTACTTCGATGATATTCTTATTTATAGCAAAAACCTCGAGGACCATGTGCAACATGTGAGAGAAGTCTTGTGCATCTTGCGCCATAAAAAGCTTTATGCTAACCTCCCCAAGTGCACATTTGCTCAAAACAAATTGGTTTTTCTTGGTTTTGTGGTTTCCGCTAATGGGATTGAAGTTGATTCTTCCAAGGTGGAGGCCATTCATAATTGGCCTACCCCTACAAATGTTGGCCAAGTCCGAAGCTTCCATGGACTTGCCGGGTTTTACCGCCGCTTTGTGAAAGACTTTAGCACCATTGCTTGCCCTTTGAATGAGCTTACCAAGAAGAATGTTCCGTTTGTTTGGGGCAAGGCCCAACAAAATGCTTTTGATGAGTTGAAGAAACGCCTTACCGAAGCTCCACTTCTTGTTCTTCCAAATTTTGCCAAAACTTTTGAGATTGAGTGTGATGCAAGTGGGCTTGGTATTGGTGGTGTTCTCATGCAAGAGGGCAAACCCGTGGCATACTATAGTGAGAAGTTAGATGGCGCACGCCTCAACTATCCTATATATGACAAGGACCTCTACGCTTTGGTTCGTGTTCTTGAAGTTTGGCAACACTATCTTTGGCCAAAAGAGTTTATCATTCATTCCGACCATGAGTCCTTGAAATATTTGAAAAGCCAACACAACTTGAACAAACGACATGCAAAATGGGTCGAGTTCATTGAGTCCTTCCCATATGTGATCAAATACAAGAAGGGCAAGGACAATGTTGTGGCGGATGCTCTTTCCCGCAAAAACACCCTTTTGCTAACTCGTTTGGATTTTCATGTTTTGGGACTTGAAGAGATCAAAGAACTCTATCCTTCCGATTCTTTCTTTGCTCCAATTTTTGAGAAGTGCTCCGTTGAGCGAGGAGTGGATGATTTCTATTTGCATGATGGCTATTTGTTTAAAGCTAACAAAATTTGCATTCCGTCTTCGCTTCGAAAATTGCTTTTGCAAGATTCTCATGGAGGAGGTCTTATGGGTCACTTTGGTCGAGAGAAGACATATGCCATGCTCTCAACCCACTACTATTGGCCAAGAATGTACCGCGACGTCGAACGCCTTTGCCGCCGGTGCACCACATGTTTACAAGCTAAGTCTACCTCCAATCCCTATGGTCTTTATACCCCATTGCCTATTCCATATGCACCATGGACCGATATTAGCATGGATTTTATTCTAGGATTGCCTCGCACTAAGCATGGTCATGATTCTATATTCGTGGTAGTGGATAGATTCTCTAAGATGGCTCATTTCATACCTTGCCATAAGAGCGACGATGCTTCACACATTGCTTCATTGTTTTTCAGGGAAATCGTTCTCCTACATGGAGTACCGCAAAGCATTGTGTCGGATCGAGACGTCAAGTTCATGAGTTATCTTTGGAAGACGCTCATGGCAAAGTTTGGAGTGAAGCTCTTATTTTCATCATCCTCGCACCCGCAAACGGACGGCCAAACGGAAGTGGTCAATCGAAGCCTCTCCACCCTCCTACGCATCCTCGTGAAGAAGAACTTGAAGTCATGGGAGGAATGCATTCCACACGCGGAGTTCGCCTACAACCGCGCCAAGCATTCGACTACATCAAGGAGTCCCTTCATGGTCGTCTATGGGTTTGAGCCGCTCACGGCACTCGACATACTACCACTTCCCCTTCATGAGAGGACGAACATGGACTTCGCCAAGCGCGCCGCCGACGTGAAGAAACTACATGAAGAGACAAGGGCAACCATACAAGAACATGTGCTTCGTCAAGCTACTCGCCTCAACGCCAAGAAGAAGGAAAGGATATTTCAAGAAGGAGACCTCGTTTGGATCCACCTCCGGAAGGAACGGTTCCCTCGTGAGCGCAACACCAAGCTCAAGCCAAGAGGAGATGGCCCCTTCAAGGTCCTCAAACGCATCAACAACAACGCTTACGTCATCGACATCCCCACCTCCAAGTACTTGGTGAGCAACACCTTCAACGTTGCGGACTTGTCACCATATCATGAAGATGAAGAGGAACAAGAGTCGAGGACGACTCTTTCCCAAGGGGGGGGGAGATGATGCGGGGTGGCCTTCGGTCACCTCCACACCAAGACCAACAAGTCCCCCAAGTGGACCGATGACACGAGCCCGAGTCAAGGCGCTACATGATGAGGTGAACTCGCTCCTCACCACCCTTGATCTTGGTACCCCTTTGGATGGATTGCTACCTCATGCCGACGTGTTATGTGTCATTAGGTACAAGGAGCATCAAGGTCACCAAGAGGAGGATACGCCATGGTCAAAGGGAGGAGAGGAGCAGCTGGACAAGAAGATGGACACGAAGATGGACATGGAGCTGGACAGGAAGTCGCCCGAAGAGCGCAAGGAAGAGAAGATGGACGGCCGGTCCGTAACCCGGTCGACCGGCCTCCGACCGGATCACCCGGTCCACAGCCCTGGTCTGACCGGCCTCTGACCGGGCCGCCGGTCAGAAACCGGGATTTGCGCTCGTGACATCCGGGCGCCATCCAGGGACTTGGAGCCTCGTTCGTCGCCGCCCGGTCCCAGGCTCCGGTCTGAAACCGGCCAGCCCGGCCACGGACCCGGTCGACTGCCCCCGACCGGCCTGCACAACTTAGTCACTTATTTCGGCCCGAATCGTTTCACTCGTACCTTTTCGGCCCATGACGCCTTGTAAGACTATAAATACCCCCAGGACGCCCCTTTAGCTCTTTAGACTTGTTTTGAACTCAAACCTACCTTTGAGCTTAGTCTCCCTTGGGTATCATCCCTCTATAATCAAGGCACCTTAGTTGTTGACTTTGAACTTGTTGAGTGAGATTCTAGTACAAGCTACTCTCTCTCCCTCACCAAGTTCTTCCTCTCCAACTCCAATCTCTCCCCGGGGAATTCTACCGCGTGTCTCTTCCTCGGAGATTCTATTGGCGTGGTCCATCGAGCCACGGAGGTAAGCATCGGGTGTATCGGGTTGTGTGTGTGCGTGAGTCTCGGAGTTCCTCGTGTTCATCGCGTTCTTCGTGTTCCTCGCGTTTTCCCATCTTCCCCCTTGGTTTCGAAGTCAATCCGCGAGATCGGGCCACACACGGGGTCTTAGACCTCATCAATCTGGGCTCACCATCGCTTCTTCATACGTCGCAGGGTCCTCATCATTGTTGTCCACAATCATGAAATTTAGACAAGGATCATACCAATCAGGATTGGTACGTTCCCTTGTCGATCTGCGAGGTTCAGTAGCTATCTCGCTCGAAGTTTCATGATCATTATCATTAGCTTCCTCTGTTACCAGTGCAGGCGACACATGAACATCTTCCGGTACTGCGCTACTCTGATCAACGAGAGAAGGTTCAGTAACCTCGTCGAGTTCTACTTTTCTTCCAGTCACTTCTTTAGTGAGAAATTCTTTCTCAAGAAAGGTTCCGTTCTTAGCAACAAAGATTTTGCCTTCAGATCTGTGATAGAAAGTATACCCTATAGTTTCCTTAGGGTATCCTATGATATTCGTAACTAATAATGGGGTTGCGGAATATTCGCTCCTAGTAGATCCCGCTAAAATTTGGTTCTAAATCCCGCGTGGTCGCTTTCGAACCAGATCGCTTCGGGCGTGCCTCCTCTTTTGAGGTGGTACACATAAACTCACCAGCCGCCAGCCACTGTCTATGTATCACTGTTCGGCAAATAAATCACACCCACGGATCCGCTCTACCTTTCTCTCATACTCATGTGCCCACCGGTTCCTTCGATGAATCAAATACTCCGTACAAGATATTTTTGTTGATGGATTGGTTTCCATCAAGGCGAAAATCGAGCAGACGGGGGAGGAGTTTGTTGGATTCAAGGGGCAGCAATCAACCGTTGAGGACAAGGATCCGCCGGCCACGCCGAAACTGCTGGCGGTGGCAGAGCCGGGATTGTCCCCTGGTTCTATTCGAATCTACCGCTGGCGTCATTGAGACCTCGGGCCAGCTCAAAACCCTCGTCGGCAGCGCTTGCGCGGACGTGTTTGTCGCCGCTGGCATGTGTGCCAACCCCGCCATCACCGAAAAGCGGTTGCAGTTCCTTATTCGGCTGGCTCCGCCGAAATCCTCATCGGTTGCAGAGCCGTCGCTGAAACCTACCTCGTCGGCTGCCTTTGGGCTGAATCCTTGTGCGGCGGCGGCACCTCTGAAGCCGTGGGATGATTGGACTCTCACGTCTACTTGTTGTACTTGATTGGCCGTGCGGAGACCCAGATTTTACGCGTCGAAACCCTTATCGGTCGCTGATAGTGCGTGACGGTGATGGAGTGTTGATTCCTCCCCGATGACTGCGCCAGCAAAGTAGCTGCTTGTGACGGTAAAGCACACGTCCGTTGGGAACCCCAAGAGGAAGGTATGATGCGTACAACAGCGAGTTTTCCCTGAGTAAGAAACCAAGGTTATCGAACCAGTAGGAGATGAAGAACACGTGAAGGTTGTTGGTGAAGGAGTGTAGTGCGGCGCAACACCAGGGATTCCGGCGCCAACGTGGAACCTGCACAACACAATCAAAATACTTTACCCCAACTTAACAGTGAGGTTGTCAATCTCACCGGCTTGCTGAAAACAAAGGATTAAACGTATGGTGTGGAGAATGATGTTTTCTTGCAAAGAACAACAGAGAACAATGATTCCAGTAGGTTGCATTTCAGATATAAAAGAATGGACCGGGGTCCACAGTTCACTAGTGGTGTCTCTCCAATAAGGTAAATAACATGTTGGGTGACCAAATTACAGTTGGGCAATTGACAAATAGAGAGGGCATAACAATGCACATACATATCATGATGACTACTATGAGATTTACTTAGGGCATTACGACAAAGAACATAGACCGCCATCCAGCATGCATCTATGCCTAAAAAGTCCACCTTCGGGTTATCATCTGCACCCCTTCCAGTATTAAGTTGCAAACAACAGACAATTGCATTAAGTACTGTGCGTAATGTAAACAATACAAATATCCTTAGACAAAGCATTGATGTTTTATCCCTAGTGGCAACAGCACATCCACACCCTTAGAACTTTCTGTCACTGTCCCAGATTCAATGGAGGCATGAACCCACTATCTAGCATAAATACTCCCTCTTGGAGTTACAAGTATCAACTTGGCCAGAGCCTCTACTAGCAACGGAGAGCATGCAAGATCATAAACAACACATATATGATAGATCGATAATCAACTTGACATATTATTCCATATTCATCAGATCCCAACAAACACAACATGTAGCATTACAATAAGATGATCTTGATCATGATAGGCAGCTCACAAGATCTAAACATGATGGCGCAATAGGAGAAGACAACCATCTAGCTACTGCTATGGACCCATAGTCCAAGGATGAACTACTCACGCATCAGTCCGGAGGCGGACATGGTGATGTAGAGCCCTCCGGTGATGATTCCCCTCTCCAGCAGGGTGCCGGAGGAGATCTTCATAACCCCCCAAGATGGGGTTGACGGCGGCGGCGTCTCTGGAACTTTTCTCGTATTTTGGCTCTCGGTACTAGGGTTTTCCGATACGAAGGAATATATAGGCGAAGAGGCAGCGTCGGGGGAGCCAGGGGGTGGGCTCCCCACACCTGGGCGCGCCAGGAGGGTGGGCCGCGCCGCCCTATGGGGTG
Organism: Lolium perenne; assembly: GCF_019359855.2. Taxonomy (NCBI): domain Eukaryota; kingdom Viridiplantae; phylum Streptophyta; class Magnoliopsida; order Poales; family Poaceae; genus Lolium; species Lolium perenne. The sequence continues at coordinate 99,932,347 of NC_067244.2, read as the reverse complement.
GCCCCCTGCTGGCCATCTCTGACTCTTCTTCGATGTTCTGGAACACTCCGTGGAAAATAGGGCCGTGGGCTTTTGTTTCGTCCAATTCCGAGAATATTTCCTGTGTAGGATTTGTGAAACCAAAAACAGCAGAAAACAGGAACTGGCGCTTCGGCATCTTGTTAATAGGTTAGTACCGGAAAATGCATCAAAATGATATAAAGTATGAATAAAACATGTAGGTATTGTCATAAAACTAGCATGGAACATAAGAAATTATAGATACGTTGGAGACATATCAGTCGCCCCCTCTCCACCAGCGATAGTTGTTCCTTCTTCGGCGGCGCCCAGGCCATGTGCTCAACCCTTCGCCCCTTTCTCCAGTGGTGCATCCCCAAAGTGCAGCCAGGTCAGATTTAGACGATGCGTTGATCGGTTTTCTTATTTTGACAATGCATTTGGCTGTTTTGGGTAACTTTAATACAGATTGTGCATTTAGGTTATTTAGATGATGCCTTTTGCTCTTTGGATAATTTATATTGATGATTTAGGGCTCCTTTGATTCATAGGGTTTGTAAAGGGATTGTGTAGAATTTTGGATCCTATGGGAATTTTCCTATACAAGTTGTTTGATTCATGGGAACACATCATATAGGAACTAATCCTATATGAATCTTGTAGTGTAAATCCTATATGAATAAAGCATTAGGTCACATACATCATGGAAAAAATATCGCTTGCTACAGTCAAACACACTTCATCTTCCCATATGATTCAAACGGGCATGCCATCTCAACCTTAAGCTTTTCATGTTCCGATATTTTTCTTATCCTATGAATGAAAGGAACCCTTAGTGTGCGGTTTAGGTAATTTGTTATGATGTGGTGTGTTTATTTTTTAAATAATTTTGCTAATACATCATGCTGTTACATGGTTAGGTAATTTAGATGATGCAATTTGCGTATAAGGCAATATGATGATGCAGTGTAGCGGTGCTAACGAATTTCGATGATGTAAGATAGCCACTTTTTAGTTATGCATATGATGATATGATTCATTATGGTGCTTAGGTTATTATATGGTCATTTTTGCTGAAGAGGCAATAAGTATATGATGGACATGATGGTGCATTTGTCTTGCATTGCATTGTAAATGATAATGGTGAATTAAATGATATTTAAACTAGTCATAGTCATGAGTAACATAAAGTAGTAACATGTACTATATGTTAGAGCATCTCCACTAGCGGCCCCCAAATAGGCGCCGGCAGAGCATCCTCTATCTGGGGATGCTGCTCCCACACTGGCGCCCCCATAGTGTAGCTGCAACAGAAATTTAAATTTAAAATGACATTTAAAAACAGAAATTCATATGAAATTCATACAAAATTTATACACAAGTAACTCGAATTTAAACCTAAAAGAAATTAAAAAATGCATTGTGGACATAATAACAGCGAAAATTCAATTTGGCTCCCAGGTGCATATGCTCCCTCTACCAAAAAATCATATTTAAAATGTCAAAAAAATTCAGCAAATTGTTTTACATGTACATATTCATAATATATGTTCGTTCATCAAGTTTCACGAGAAACCAATATTTTTTGTGGTCTATGTAAAAAAGAGAAAACTTATCTTATGAAAAGCATTATTTTTAGACTGAGTTTTATATTTTTACACACGTCACATGACAAGTCGACTTTTTATGAAACAACTTTGTAAGCGCGTAGCACAAGAAGATGTACATGCGAATTTTTTGTTTCACTTTTTTGAAATTAAAAATATGTGTAAGATGCATTTCAAAATAGAGGGAGCATATGCTCCCATGTTTCAAAACACCACTCCCTATATATAGTACGGAGTAGTATCATACACATGATACTTCTATATGATACTATGCATTGTGACTAGTTTTAGACTACTCATATTGGGAGTAACTAAGGTAGTAAGACAAGCCACAATGGGAGTATCATAAGTAGTATCATGCATGTCATGTTGGCAAAAATCTGATGTGGCGCACCAATAAATAAGGTGAGAGATGGGTGTGGTATCATAATATGATACCAAATCATAGCACGTAAAAATAGAAAACTTAATAGCAAATACATCATGTACACACATTTACATTGAGATTCTACAAAACATTCAATATGATGATACTATCTTATGATACTATGCATTGTGGGGTAGTATCATAAACTAGTATCATGTGATGATACTAGTGTATGATACTTCCCATTGTGACTAGTCTAACATAGAGCTACATGTATTGCCAACTAGGCAAATTGATGGCATGGCATGATATTAAATGAAGAAAGAGATGGTTGTGGTAACTAGCTATGTTACCATAACATCACACTTTTCAAGATTGAATGAGTCTACAAGCTAATTAATACACTCATGCATGATACATGCATTGCCAAATAGGCAAATTGAGTAGTACTACATCTAAGTTTCTATGCATTATGAAGGTAGTAACATAGAGTAGTGTCATATGAATGCGGAAATTCAATTCGGCTCCCCGGTGCGTATGCTCCCTCTACAAAAAAATTATATTTTGAAATGTCGAAAAATTTGGACAAAAAATTATACATGTACATCTTCATAATATACGTGCGTTCGTCAATTTTCATGAAAAACCAATATTTTGTGTGGTCTATATAAAAAAGAGAAAGTTTATCTTGTGAAAAGCATTATTTTAAGCACTGAATTTTTTCTTTTTTACACATGTCACATGATAAGTCGATTTTTTATGAAACAACTTTGTGAGCACGTAGCACGTGAAGATGTACGTGCGAACTTTTAGTTTCAATTTTTTACATTTAAAATGTATGTAAGATGCATTTCGAAATATATAGAGCATATGGACCCATGTTCCAAAACACCGCTCCCGAATGATGTTTATGTCATAGCTACCACCTCACTCTCTTTCTTCATTTATTAGCAAAATGTCTTGTATACTTATGTGATGTTTACTCCCATTATGAGTAGTTACCAAGGTCTATTGCGATGTTAATTTTCATGCAGGGCTACCAACATTCTATCGCCATGAGCCGGAAGGAGTCAAAAGTCCCAGGCAGGAGAGAGAGGAAGCCTTGGCAAGAGTAGCTGGCAGTTCTATGTTGTTATCTGGTTGCAAACTGAGAAGCCGCCCTGCGAAGGTTGGGCACCACGCTGCAGTGCCACGTCCCAAGCACTTCTATGTCCGGTTGGACAACAATGACTTGTATATGCTTGTTATCCCGAAGGGGTTCAGGCTTTACGTGAAGGGGCGTCCCTACCCGTACCTAGTGGTGATCAAGAATTGCAAGGAATGCGAGTGGGTTGTCCATGCCAATCGGTACAAAGACGAGGTCGTCCTGGATAATGGGTGGCCTGCATTTGCTTCTTTCCATGACTTGAAGGAAGGTTACTATGTGATGTTCAAGGTCACAGCAGACGGATTGAAGATGACAATGTATGACCCCATCACCTCCTGCGAGCAGGAGTTAATCTGTTGTGAGCACACTGGTCTTCATTAAGTTATACTTAGTTTGCATGCCCTTACTTTGATAAATGTTTGTAATGATTAGTGTCATCCTCTTCCTCATCTTAATTACTCCCTCTGTCCACAAATAAGTTTCTTAGATTTTCTAGATACAAAGCTGCTTTAGTATGTAGACATATCTCTATGAATACAAGTGTCCCTGCAGGTTTGGCCTCTGATTTGAAAAAAAATGTATATGATGGCTTATGTTGACCTGCAGGCAGGGGGTGCGTTGTTGTGAACTGAACTACTGAATGTTTAATCGTCATGCATGGTCAGGTTATGTTCTTCATTTTTTGAAATCAGAGTAATACCTACCACTATATAATACGGTTGTTTTTGAAATCATATAAGCCATCACCATGATGCACAAGCAATTATTGGCTGTTGGTTTTTCTCACACAGTTCTCCAACACTTGATCCAGCGATCAAAGTTCCTTAGATTCAGCCGGCAACCGCGCGCGCCAAAATGAGTCTGACGATGTTGTTTCTAGAGTTCTGACAGACTCGCACTAGCGATACACTGAATGAAATCTTGCAGGATGAGCTGAAGTAATCCATGAAACCATGATCATACATGTAGATGACCAGAAGAACGACCCCCTGCAGTTCTCACAAATCCATCTAGTCTACATGACTTTGATAAACTTTAATTAAGAAGCAGCCACTTAACAATAATTACCCAAAATCTAACAGCTGGTTCGACAACAACCTGGTAATTCTATATAATAAACACCAAAAAACAAATTAGCAAGTAAGAAAGGGGTGTCAAGGCCATCAGGACTTAAAAAAGGGAATTAGCACTTAGTAAGTTTGTTTTAAAATAGTTGATTTAGATTTGTCTATATTTGTATACATACTAAAATACGTCTACAAATATGCAAATCTTGATAAATCCATATCAATCATTTTAGAACGGATAAGGTAGGAGCAGGGAGTAGTTAAATTTAATCCATCAAATATGTACCATGGTGATTTTATATGCAGCTGGGCATCAGACATCATGTGCATAACACATACCTTCTGCAAGTATATCAATGCACATCAGTCCTTGCTCCAGAAAACCCACATTTTTGTAACCTGGGCGTTACGCTAAAATGAACTGCGAAAACAACGAACATCACTTTTGTAGTACTATACTCCGTACTTGCTCCAGATAATCCCCATTGCTTCTACTACTACTACCCTGGTGCGCATTCATTGTTTCCCCTGACTATTCAGAGCTTTGGACGTCCATCAGAGTAGTAGTAGTCAGTAGTGTACAGTACTTCTTGCTCGATTAATGGCGTATTATAAAATTATATACTAGCCGACAGATGTCCATTTCTCGGGTTGCGCGCCAGAGCCTTCGAAGAGAAGGTAGCCTCTCTGTCCCATTGATTTACGGTGGACGGACAGGATAGAACGTCTCTATGTTGAAGCATACGTACTACTCCAGACCGCTCTCGATTCATTTGCTTCTGCTCCCGAGTCCTGACCCTTCGTAGGCAAGGGAGGGACTGAGATCCAGTGACTTCACAAAGAGAAGTCACCATGCGACTTTACACACGTGAGCCATTCGATCAAGATCCTACGCACGCGGCTGATCCAAATTTCGAACTTAAACTAAACTAAATTTTTAAATGGACTGGAACTTTCCGAGAATACTCAAGGGAATATATACGTCTTAATGTTATGTTTTTCAGTTTTTTCTGAGCAACTTAAATTTTAATTTCAAATTTTAGATCAACCATATGCGTTTGATCTTAATCTGATGGCTCGTATAGGTAAAGTTCATGGTAACTTCTGTTGGGTAAAGTTACTGGATCTCAGTTCGCAAGGGAGCCCCCTCTCGGTCGTTGATTTAGGATGGGCGACCCAGATTGCTCGAAGCGAGGGCAGGAGACGGATGTCTGGTTTTAATAGTGGGGAGTACTTCTTCCATCCCCTTCTTGCTTCACTTCCAGTCTCCTTCCACTTCCAGTGATGCCTCCGAAGTCAGGGACACCATCTCGCCGGAAGAAGCACCATCTAGTGTTGACCAAGGACGCGGAGAGTTCCTGCCGGCGGTCTATCTAGATGCTGGCTGTGAGAAAGGGCCCGCCCGAAAACGAAGGCCCTGCTTCGCGCTCGTCTTGGAACGGCGTCCGTCGTGCGGTTGAAGATTCCTGGTTGGTTTCCATCCCCCGCCATGTTTCTTGATTCTTCCTGGCCCGGAGGTCCCAACTATTTATTCCGTATTTATTCCGTATTAATCCTTTTTATACATATCTCAGTGCCCCACGACGCACCCTGACATCTTCTCATGACGACTTCAACCCCTGTCTCCTGCGCTTAGGGGTTACCACTGATTGGACATTTTCGTCTTCCTCTCGTCACTTGGTTTTGGTACTGATGATATTGCCATGCAGGAAGCGTCGGCGTGTTTCAGAGATGAGCTTAAAACTCTCGTGGAACTCGCCTCCAACTTTCGTGATGATCTCGATACTTTGAAGGAGGAGGTCACCGGCCGGGGCAAGCTGCATGATGTGAGCGTTCCATCAAGTTAGGAAACGAACTCTGTCATCAAGAAGCTTAAGGGAGAGAATTTGATGCTTAAGATCGAGTGCGGCTTTCTTCGCGAAGAAAACGTCGAGCTATCAAACAGGTGCGTTCAAGCTCTCAACGGGACCCTCAACACCCAACATGAGAGAGAAAATGCCATGTATGCGGTGAAGAAGATGATGGATGATAGCATCTTGAAGAAAAACAATATGGTGGAGGACACGCGCGGGATGGTCGATCCAATCCAGGCACCGCAGAAGGAAGTCGATGTGCTCCGAGTCCAGCCACCTTTGCGTAGGTTGCCGAGGCGCCATCGCGCAGGTTGCTGAGTAGCGCACGTCGCCGAGTAGGCTGAGGGATAAGGAATTCCAGGGAGAGAAGCAGAATCACCACCTGACTTGATCAAGGGCCGCTCCGCCAAGTAGGCTGGGGGAGAGAAGCACTACCGCTCATTGTTCTTTAGCTAGTCCTCCGATCCATATTACTTGATGTTAAAATTGATGTATCTACAACTGAAATATTTCTAGATACATATATTTTAGTATCACAAAGTAAGTATCAATGTTTATATTGCTCAATTCTTATTATCCATCCCTAAGCTGGATGGCTTTTGTAACTACTAATTGCCGAGTCGACTTTTCAGTCTTATTATCCTTTCTTGTTCTTTTGCTAGTAGTACTAGTACGGAGTATTATATTGCCCAAGTCTTATTATCCATCCCTAAGCTGGGTCGGTTTTGTAACTACAGATTGCAGATTTGACTCTTCTACAGACCGAAAGATTTGTGGCCATGTGTCTTACAAGTCTAGTTCCAAGTGACATTATTTGTACTCGCTAAAAATGTATTATTCAGTACCCCCTCTATCCGAAAGTAGGGTGCCAATAATATGTGAAAAGGTTGGCCAGCTATATAGAAACTAGTGTCAACACTTATAATCCTGTATTAATATTTTAAGAACCACCATGCAATATACTTTCGTAATATGTGCTTCTAAAATTGTAGATGTTGATATTTTTTATGTAGAGTTGCTCAATCTTTTGAATTTTGACTTGGCTGAAAAAATATATGTATCGTAATTAGGGAAGGAGATAGTAGCAAGTTGGGTTGCTTCTGGATTTGGATGTTTGGTGTCACTCGAACCTCTGTTCATAGGATTTGCTCAGGATTTCTGTAGGATTGATCCCCTTGATTTTTTTTGTTTTTCAGGGCTTCTTTGATTCATAGGATAGGAAAAGAACATGAATTGGAAAAGCATAGGATTTAGATGTCATGCCTATGTGAATCATGTGGTAGGATGTAGTGTGTTTGATTGTAGCAAAGGAATTTTCCAACGAGTTATGACCTAATTAGTTCTTATAGGATGTGTTCCTACCAATCAAACAACTTTTATAGGAAAATTTCCATATGGTCCAAATCCTACACAATTCCTTTACAAATCCTATGAATCGAATGATCCCTCAAAGTTTTTCGATTCCTGCTAACTTATCCCACATATATTTATAACATGTCCATTTTTTAACACAATTTTCATGGAGAAAAGCCTCATCAAACATGCATTTGGGCACACCATACCAATAAATGATGTAACATATTCATTTGTTTCTCTTATCTTATAAATTAAAACATGCCTAAAATAATGAAAAATGTATGTTGTTAAAGGAAGTACACTAAAACTGCTGAAACTGATTGATGTTCCTTGGCGCGTGATTCATAGAGGATCACAAATACATATACACTCAAAATAACCTCATCCAAACGGCCCTATCCCATCTTCCACAACCGTTACAATATACTACACCCCCCATCTATGAAAAATGTCGGATGCTTGTCTAAATGTGAGGGCTCCTTTGATTCACGAGAGGTAAATCATAGGAATAGGGAAAGCATATGATTGAGATGTCATGGCTAGTTGAATCCTATAAGAACATGGGTTGTGTTTAATTGTACCAAAGGAAACTTTCCATGAGGTATGACCTAATGTTTTATTCGCGTAGGATTTGCACTTCAAGATTCTACATGATTACTTCATGTAGGATATGTTCATATGAAACAAATAACTAGTGTAGAATAATTGCCATAGGATCTAAAATCTCCTGCACAATTCCTATACTAATCCTATGAATCAAGCAAGCCCTAAATTTATATAGTTCCTATTGGATTTGCCTTCAAGGTTCCTATAGGATTAGTTCATGTAGGATATGTTTATATGAATGAAAGAACTAGTGTAGGAAAAATTCCCATAGGATCTAAATCCTACACAATTCATATACTAATCCTATGAATCAAATAATCCCTAAATGCATGTAGACACAAAATAGCATCTAGATACATATAGATTTAAACAAATCTTAGAGGTCTATTTATAGACAAAGTGAGTACTCCCTCTGGTTCAAAATAATTGTCCAAAAGTAGATGCATCTAGACATGTTTTAGTGTGCAGATACATCCATTTTTAGGCAATTATTTTCAACAGGAGGGAGTACTAGATTCGGGAGTATTAGATTTGGATGCAGTAGAGTCGTTATTTTTAATAGAACATTGACCATACATTTTTAAAAATGGAATTATATGTCAAAAAAGTTAAATTGTTTGATTCATATCGAAAGTAAATTTCCAAGGTTTCTTTTTTTTGTCACAGCTGGTTGACCAAATTTACGGGCAAACTCCCGAATCGATGACATAAATAAGACCAAAGGGGGGTAGTAAACATAAATTGGTCTCAACTTCGCATGATACCTTGCTATTCATCAATGTGCATCAAACCTGAATGCGAAGTCCATGTATGCTATTTACGGAGTACTTTCTTTGTGTGGAGAAGAAGATACACATTATTTCCCATGACACATAAAGGATAGGAGTAGTAGTAATAAATGCCTAGCTAGTTTATAGTACTCCATATCTGATTTTTTGCAACATATAGAATGATGGATCGATCATGAAAAGTACCTCCCATCGTGTGTCTAAATAAATTAAAACAAAACAATATGATATTCCCCGTGTACCCATCGCAGTACTACAAATGACCAAATTAACACGGGAAAGTGTGAGTATTTTCGTGTCAATGAAGGGTACTTTCAGAATTATCCTTTACCCCCCTCCGCACCTCTACAGTAGTACTTTCTTGGCGCACCCGAACTACACTCCTTCCTCACTAGCTTCTCACTCTTGTCCCTAAAAAAAGCTCTCATTCATGGGGAACCACTCCTCTCACCCACTTCCATGGCCACCATGCCGGAATATCCCCGCCGGACTTCCACGGCGTTATCGCCACACCACGAATCCATATGGTCCTCATCATCCAGTTTACCGTAGCCGTTTTGCTCCCATCCACCCTATCGGACCTAGGGCACCGATTCCCTGGTCCATCTCACATGTCCAGATCTGCTTCATCCTTGACCACCGGACTGGATCTAGTTTACCCACTGCCGCCTCCAACCCACTGTTCCAGCCTCACCGACGACGGCATGCACTGCCCTGGATTTCCTTCACCGTCGACCACATCACCGGATCTTGTTCACCTACGCCGACGTGTTCTGCACTGGATCCGCTTCATCGACGCTCTTGTCCACCACGCCATAGCCTTAATCGACCTCCCCAGATCGACTTCACCACCGAGGCGCCGAAAGATATCGCAACCGCTTCACCACCTTCCACCGCATCGTGCCTGATGCGCTTCACCGACCTCTCCATTCATGGCACCGGATATGCTTCTGGCACGATCTCGTCCACCGCACCGAAACCTTCCAGTACCGCCCTAGACCTACTTCCCCGACGATGACAACCAAACCAACTTCAGCAACCTCGGCGATCTAGACGTGACCGGCATCGACAACAACGATGCTTAGATGCCGCACCCATTTAGGTAACCATATATTTGTTCCCGTTTTTTTTGAGTTAGCATTATAGCTGGTTCAAGCTTGTTGCCATGAACTATATTTGTTTATTCGTGTTACTTACCAACTAGCAAGCCACTCCGCATGTTACCATTTGTACTACTCCCTCTGATCCATATTAGTTGCAACCAATATAGATGTATCTAGACATATTTTAGTTGTAGGTACATCCATAGGCACTGGACATGATAGTTCTCTGCTATACATACCCAGTCATTGAACACATTGGTTTTCATTCAGTGCTCTACATGTTGACAAGTGATGCCTTTATAATTTGATTCATTCTACGAAAGTCACATCCTGCTACAATCTAATTCATGGCAAATTTTAAGTCATTGCACCTGTTGATTTGCATTCCTACTCTACAAGTTCACAAGTGATTCCATTATTAATTCCTGCATGCTATCGATCTGCTGTCCTACAATACAAATTTATTTAAACTTGTCACACTAGCTACTTCGATAATAATTTTATGTGCCATCCGGTTCTTCTAAAGCTGCAGTATTAACTTGTTTCTCTTACTTAGCATGGCGCTCACATATGGAATGCGAACATATTGGTTTCATTCCATGTTCTACAAGTTCACAGGTGATCCCACTATATTCTGTATTTGCTCCATCCTAAGCTTCAGCATTGACTATCCTTTGTGTGTTGCTCATTACAAATTTATATCCCGAAACATATTGATTTGCATTCCCTTCTCTATTAGTAGTGATACCATTATAAGTCCTATCTGGTTCATTCCTAGCTATTACAGTAACATCCTGGTATTATGTAGTTCATGGCCAATTTTAATTAACTGCACAGGTTAGTTGCATTCCCTGCTCTATAGCTGTTGCCATCTTAACTTCTATTTGGCTCATTGATTGTTACAAAAGTAACATCCTTACTATTACAGAGTTAATGCCAATGTTGAGGTCACTGTACATGTTACTCTGCATTCCTTGTACTAGAAGTGATACATTTATTATTTGTAGCTGGTTCATCGTAAGGTACTACATTAACTACCTGCTATTAGTTCCTGCATGCTATCGCTCTGCCATCCTGCAGTACAAATCTATTTGAACTCGTCACAGTAGCTACTTCGATCATAATTTTGTCTGCCATCTGATTCTTCAAAAGCTGCAATATTAACTTGTTTCTCTTACTTGGCATGGCGCTCATATATGGAATGCTGAACATATTGGTGTGCATTCTCTCTTCTACAAGTTCACAGGTGCTCCCACTATGTTCTGTTTCTGTTCCATCCTGAGCCCTAGCATTAACTATCCTCTATGTGTTGCTCATTACAAATTTATATCCCGAAACAAATTGATTTGCATTCCCTTATGTACAAGTTTATGAGTGATGCCATTATAACTCCTATCTATTTTATTCCTAGCTATTATAGTAACATCCTGCTATTATTTAGTTCATGGCCAGTTTTAAGTCATTGCACATGTTGGTTCGCATTCCCTGCTCTATAGCTTTTTGCATCGTAACTTCTATTTTTGGTTTACATTCCCTGCTCTGTAGATGTAGTCATCATAACTTTATCTTGCTCAGTCGTTACAAAAATTATGACCTGCTACTATGTTGTTCATGCTAATTTTTTACTCCATGAACATCTTGGCTTGCATTCCCTATACTACAGGTGATGCCATTGTTTTGTATCTAGTTCGTCGTAAGCTAACAAAGTAAGGACTTAGTTCGGCATGCTATCACTCTGCTATCTGGCCTGTAGTACAAATAAACTTGTCATACTACTAGATAATAATTTTGTGTGCCATCTTGTTCTTCAAAGGCTACAATATTGACTTGTTTCTCTTACTTGGCATGACAATCACATATGGAATGCTGAACGTATTGGTTTGCATTCCCTCTTCTACAAGTTCACAGGTGATCCCACTATATTCTGTATCTGGTCCATCCTAAGTTCCAACATTAACTATCCTCTACATGTTGCTCATTACAAGTTTATATCCCGAAACATCTTGTTTTGCATTCCCTTCAATATAAGTTTAGGAGTAGTATTTAGTTCACGACCAATTTGAAGTAATTTCACTTGGCACATGTTGGTTCACATTCCCTCCTCTTTATCTTTTGCCATTGTAACTTCTATTTTTGGTTTACATTCCGTGCTCTGTACATGTAGCCATCATAACTTCATCTTGCTCAGTCGTTGTTACAAAATTTATAGCCTGCTACTATGTTGTTCTTGCCAATTTTGTACTCCCTGAACATGTTGGTTTGCATTCCCTGCACTACAGGTGATACCATTGTTAATTCTGTCTAGTTCGTCGTAAGCTAACGAATTAAGGACTTAGTTCAGCATACTATCACTCTGCAGTCTGGCCTGTAGTACAAATAAACTGTTCATACTACTAGATAATAATTTTGTGTGCCATCTTGTTCTTCAAAAGCTGCAATACTGACTTATTTCTCTTAGTGTGGTGCTCACGTAGGCCTGCCCATGTGTATATATGCATGAACACACAGTCTAGGGAGAATCATGCCACATCGCTCACTATTTTTGGTATTCAATGCATGAATACCACCGGGACGGAGGGAGTACTTAATTCTGTTTTATCAAGCTGGAACTCGTATGTATAACTGATCGTGTCTTGATGTAGAGTAACAAATAACTCACTTCAGAAATAAGGGCAACATTGGACATGTTCAAGTGCAGCAACCAGGTAAGCTGCATGGGACTCGACAGTAGTAAGTCTGCTGTTTCATTCTAGCGTGCTCTGTTATATTGGCTGTTGGTATGCGGCATGCACTCTTTGTTTGCTTATTGGTAGTCTATATTAGCACCATACTGGTAGACTATCTGTGCGCATTACAATGATATTGTTATAACGAGGAAATGATGAGTTCCAAATTCGTTGGCAAACAACATTGTAGTGTCTTTGCCTTTCCATTGTTGCTGTCTTAACTTGTAATGTCTTTGTTTCATATATAGGTGGTGCACGGACACCTTAAAAGATTGCCGAATTGCTTCATTGTATTGCTAGGTTTAATTGCCATTCAATTTCTCTGGGTTCTGTAATATTTTTTCAAAGCCTTGCAGATGATGTAATATTTAGTTAGTTTCTATAGTTCTTTCGCGCGTTCTTTCTATGGTGCTTGTGGTAAGTGAGGCTATCCGACAGAAATCATGTGCTGCGTAAATATTCTCAGTATCTTTCGATGTGCGGCGCAATCTAAATCACAATTTCCCTTCCCTTCAACGGCCCAATTAAGCGAAATCACATATGTGTCGGCCCACAAAATCCTAAAGTGCCTAACAGGACGACATATGAACAGTAACTAAACGGGTTGGCCCATTTACTTATTGGGCCAGCCCACTTTATTTAAGGTGGACCCCACACACTAACTGGGCCGGCCCTGCAACATGAAAGTGGTCCCGACGTGCTTATTGGGCCAGTCCATTTGGTAACTAGATCGGCCCGTTAGTAGGAAAGTGGGCCCCACAAGCTTATTGGGCCGGCCCACTAAATTGTTGGGCCAGCCCAATTGCTTTTATGGTGGACCCCACTTACTAACTCGGTCGGCCCATCAGCAGGAAAGTGGGCCCACATGTTTATTGGGCCGGCCCGCCAACCTGTTGGCCCAGCCCACTTGCTTTATCGTGGACCCCACTTACTGACTGGGCCGGCCCGTTTACAGGAAAGTGGGCCCCACATGCTTATCGGGCCGATCCCACTATCTTGTTGGGCCAGCCCAGTTGCTATATGGTGGACCCCACATACTAACTGGCCCAGCCCTTTAACAGGAAAGTGGGCCCCACCTATGTTTTGGGGCTGGCCCACTAGCTTGTTAGGCCGTCCCATTTTCTCTATTGTGGTCCCCACTTACTAAATGGGCCGGCCCGATAACAGGAAATGGGGACCCACATGCTAATTGGGCCAGCCCACTAACTTCTTGGGCCGGCCCACTTGCTTTATGGTGGACCCCACTTGTTAAATGGGCCGGCCCGGTAATAGGAAAGTAGGCCCCACATGTCTAGTGGGCCGGCCCGTTTGCCTGTTGTCCGGTCAAACGAGAGCATTCGGCCTGGCCCACATGCTTAGTGGGCCGAACCATTTAAATTTTGACCAGTCAACCTTAGAGGTTAGGCCCGGCCCACGTACCTAATGGACCAGCCCAGCTATATAGTTGACCGGTCAAACTAAGTCAGCTGGCCCGACCCGCAAACTAAATGGGTCGGCCCGCAGGCCTCGTGTGGGCCTACCATCTACCACGGGGTTTCAGCCGATTAACGGCGTTAACTGGGAGTTAACGGCGTCTGCCACGTGTCAGTTTGCATGACGTCAGCAGTCAACAGGCTCCCGAAAACACTTCTGCAACGGTCCGATTTTCCGCGGCGGAAGGGCGCCCAAACGCGACGAACTAAAAAAAAACGTGGTAGGACTTTGCCTGACGCAGTTTCGACCACATAACCCGTATCGTCGGGTTAGGCCCATAGGAGGCGAAAAATGGGCCTTAGTGGACGATTTTCGGACGTTGTGTATTTGAACTTTTCTTGTAGTGGTGGATAGAATTGAGCAATGGTAGAAACCTGTCAAAAGCACAATAACAAATTTTAGGTTCGGGAGCAAAAATGACATCGGATGCAGGGACAAATAAAATAATTACCTCGGAAGGAAGATGTTTAAAGTCAAAAGGAGGGCGAGCCGAAGTCATAGCTATGTTATCCTTCTTACTGAAGCAAGTCAGACGCCGCACTGCGTCCCGAAGATCTTCTTCAGAAAAATCATTTGGGTTGACCCTCGATTTGTCCTTGGCACCAGTGTACAGCTAGAGTTGATGATCTCTCGACATTATTGGTTGCACCCGACGCTTAAGGAACACTGTGACCACTTCAGTATCGCACATCATCTGACCTCCTACACTCTTTAGATCTAAGATCTTTTTGAACAATTGGTCGGCTACCTCACTTTCCTCAGCAGTCAAGGTGTTTTGCCAAGAATTCTTCGACACAACAGCTAGAACATCTTCAAATGGTGGCAGATTGGAGCGATGACCTGATGTTGGGATATCCCGAAGATAGAACCAGTTCTGCCGCCAGCCTTGGACAGACTCCCTCATCGGGAAGTTGAAGTAATTAACTTCCTTCCTGACGACGAAGCCGATGCCACCGACCACGTGAGGACCCTCATTACCACTGTGGCGTTTAACATAAAAAATCTTCCTCCACAGACCCCAGTGGGGGTTGATGCCGATGAAAGCTTCGCACACGGTGATAAAGATAGAGAGATGGAGAATGGAATTAGGAGTCAGCTGCCAGAGCTGAATTCCGTAGAAAAAGAGGAGAGATCGAAGAAATTCATGGGCTGGAAAAGAAAGCCCATGATGCAGAAAGGCAACAAACATGATGGTAAAACCCTTTGGAGGCTTTGGGCAAGAAGTGGAACCTGGATGAGCGAAGTCCGATTTGGTAGAAGAAATGAGCCCTAGCGAACTCATCTTGTTCTCCTCACGCTTGGAGATGGTGGATGTTGTCCAGTCGAGGCTGGCTTTGGGTGCGCTTGCGGTTGCACCGGAGCTGGCCAGTCGAGGCTGGCTTTGGGTGCGCTTGCGGTTGCACCGGAGCTGGCAGTACCCTTCTTCCTGCCCATGGTTGCTGGCGAGCTCGTGGAGGCAGAGGCAATGGTGAGAAGAAGGCAAAGGAAGAAGATGAGCAGTATGGGAGGCGTAAAAAGTGATAACGTAAGAGTTCCTCTATTTATAACAAGAAATGACCGAGGATTGTGGCCGCTATTTCTGCATCGCGGGGAGATGGACAAAGATCCAGTCATACAAGTGTTAAGAAGAGAGAGAACCCAGCGGCCCATTACTCCCACTATGTTCGGAAATCGAGGAGGCGCCTCGGTCAACGCGCAAGGACTAGTCATTTCCTAACTGACCGCGCAGAAGTAGGGTGGGCCCGTTAGGTCACGTCCTATCAATCGAACCACCACAGTGGCTACGTCACTAATGATGTCATCAAAAGTATTGGCTCCTCATGAAGCATATGAAAAAATCTATAACATCCGGTTGCTCGACTTGAGTCTACGCATGGTTGCAAGCATCTGTCCCTAGACTCGGGGGTTACTCCCATCGGGACTGCTGGACGCGCACCCGATAAAAATTATGGACTCGAAGATTTTAGAAGATCCAGGATCATGCCCGGGACTTGATTCTGAGTAGAGTAACGTTGTTCTGGCATCGGCAGTTAACCAGCATCGATCCATCGAGTAAAACAAGGCACGTTACTCAAATCCCTTACGTACTATCAATTGGCATGAATTTACTCGAAGTTATGAAAAATCCGATATAAAAATATATCGGATGATTATGACATCTTGCGAAAATCATCGGCAGCCAAAAACATTCGAGTAGTACAACTTGAGGCTACACACGGTTGCAAGCATTCGTGCCTAGACTCGGGGGCTACTCCCATCGGGAGCGCTGGACGCGCACACGATAAAGATGAGCTTTTGGTTTCAAGAGATCAAGATCTTCCAGAAATTATGGACGTTCGATAAAAGACAATTTTAGTCCCTGCCCGAAGCTTTACTTCGGCCAGTCACTCTGGGGCAACTGATGTGGGCATTACCCAACGGGTAATCAATGTTTATGCTACCTCCTACGGCCCAACCAGGGGCCCGTGAAGATCATCCACCGACCAAGGTGGGCCGATATGTCGGTTCCGAAGAAAGATTCTTGATGGACAAGGCAAGAAGACGAATAACAAGGAAAGTTTATACATATAACTCTTTGTAACCTAGCTGAACCTAGACAGAATTCTCGAGACCTAGCCTACAATATAAGGTCCAGGAGAGGGTCTGCCAAGGGACACACAATCACGGTAGCCAGATTCACCGCAAGTCTAGAGCTAGGTCATTAGAAAGCTTAGCCTCTCGATGAGATCTTCTTCTTAGCCTTTGGCTACCCCATTGTAACCCGATAATTTCGATAATAAAGATCATACAAGCAGGAAGTAAGGGTTTTACCTCATCGAGGGCCCCGAACCTGGGTAAATCTCTCTTCCTGTCTGTTTGGTATCCGATGTCTCGTGTCAGCCTGCAGGATTCCGTCAACCCTAAGCCCCAAAAGGTGGGCATTGCTAAGGAGCACCCTCGTCATATGCCCTCTCGAATCTATCGACATGAAGGACATGTCGAGATCGTGAATCAAATGCTCTCCTCGCTCGGCCTCGGGTATGCCTGCCATCCGAGACCTTGCTATTCCTCGGGGTTCTCTGTGGTTGTTTGTTGAGTTCCCTGATTGCGCGCTCAGATTAGCTCTGTGTTCGCTGGATGCATCCGCTGGAACTTTCCTTGCATCTTGTTTCTCTTGCATCTTCTGTAACTCGCATCTTGTGCGGCTGAGTTTATATTGATATGTTGTTAGCTCCTTCGCTGTTGCTTGCATTGTCATCGGTTCTGTACCGTTTATGGCCCATGCGGCTCTATCCCATAGAGCTTGGGAAAGTTGTACCTGCTCTCTTGGCTGAGCTCTAGCATACTTATTTCATGTTCCTTTTGTGAGATCTGCAGGATCGACATAGGGATTACACAACCCGATGCTGTGAGAATGCATATCTGATGGTGTGTCAAGTTTGCACTATCGTCGAGCTCGAGATCTTGGATCATCGAGTTCTTGTTGTGTGGTGCAAGACTTAGCACCCGCACACCATGCAGAGGGTAGGTGACACCGTCGTATAGATCGGTGAAGACCTCCTCACTAAGCTGATGTTGTTAGTTAAGTCGAAGTTGGTGAAGCTATCAGAGTCGCTGCTCCGAAGTTGACCGATTTCAGCGGTCGACCCGAAAGTCATCCTGCCAAACAGATCGGCCAGATTCCCGCTATCAACGGGCTTGGTGAAGCGTGGCGCCGAAATCTCCTCGTCGCCTGAGCCAATGGATGGTGTTGAGGATCCCGACAATTCGGGTTCGGCCGCCGGCGGTCCCAAAAAAATCGGGGCTGAAGAGCGATATGAACCTTCTTTCCCGACGAGGAAGCGGAAGCTCCCGAACGTCAGGTCCATTGCTTCTCCCAGGTTGGCATTGCTGGCGTGCACACATAGTACGCATACACGCTATTGGGGAACCCCAAGAGGAAGGTGTGAACAACACAGCAGCAAGTTTTCCCTCAGTATGAAACCAAGGTTTAATCAACCAGTAGGAGAAAGGCGTGACTTCTGGAGGTGTTGCTGGCTGACTAGTGGCAGGGCGCACTACCGGCGTTAGTAACAACGTGTAACCTGCACACAACACAACCCAAATACTTTTCCCCAACTTATAGTGAGGTTGTCAATCTCACCGATTTACAGAACACAAAAGATTAGACGTATCGAATGGAAGGAGATGTTTGCAGAAAGTAAACAGAACATGATTGAAGTTTAATTTATCTGTGAAGGAAATATGACCAGGGTCCACAGTTCACTAGAGGTGTTTCTTCATAAAGAAATAGCATGTTGGATGAACAAATTACAGCTGGGTAATTGACGGAATATCGATCGATACATGACAAGATGATTACTATGATAATTTGGTATTGGGCATTACAACATAATACATAGACCGTAACCCAACTGTGTCTATGACTAATAATCCACCTTCAGGTTAGTGTCCGCACCCTTCCAGTATAAAGTTGCAAGCAACAGACTATCGCATTAAGCAATGTGTGTAAAGTAAATAATAGAGTTACCCTCGGATAAAACATTGTTGGGTTATCCCTAGTAGCAACAGCATATCTACAACCTTAGAAGTTATAAAGTCACTCTCCCAGGAAACTAGAGGCATGAACCTACTATCGAGCATAAATACCCCCTCTTGGAGTCACAAGTATCCACTTGGCCAGAGTTTCTACTAGCAATGGAGAGCATGCAAGATCAAAAATAACATATGACATGAATATATAATCAATCTTAACATAGTACACAATATTCATCGGATCCCAGCAAACCAAACATGGAGGATTACAGAAGGATGATCTTGATCATGTACGGCAGCTCACAAGATCGATAAATGAAGCACAAAGTGGAGAAGACAACCATCTAGCTGCTGCTATGGACCCATAGTCAAGGGATGAACTACTCATGCATCACTTCGGAGGCGGGCATGGCGATGTAGATGCCTCCTGCGATGATTTCCCCCTTTGGCAGGGTGTCGGGAAGAGCTTCAGAACCCCCTGAGATGGGTTCGGCGATGGCGGCCGCGACAGAACTTTCCGTGGATAGAGGCTCAGGTATCCAGGGTTTTCCTGAGAAGATGTATAAATAGGCGGAGGATTCAGGTCGGTGGGGTGCATGTGGGCCCCACACTTTCCCTAGGTGCGAGCCAGCTCTAGTCCGCGCCTAGGGGTGGTGTGGGCGCCCTGGTGCGCCTCTTTGCCGCCCCTCCGGACCTCGTCTTCCTTTCGGTAAAATATTGACTTCGGCTTTTGTTTCATCCAATTCCGAGAATATTTCCTATACAACTTTTCTGAAATACAAAAACAGCAGAAAACAGGGAACTGGCACTGTGGCATCTTGTTAATAGGTTAGTGCCAGAAATTATGTAAAAGTGCAACGAAGTGTAAACAAAACACATATGAATCGGTGTAACAAGCATGGAGCATCAAAATTATAGATACATTTGATATGTATGAGCATCCCCAAGCTTAAGTCCTGCTCGTCCTCGAGTAGATAATTGATAAAAAAATAATTTTTGAGGTGACATGAAGCCAACACAATCTTGATATAGCATGTAAAGCATTGTGAGCTCGGATCTAAGTACTCTAACATAGGCATGATAGATATAATTCAGTTGAACTTAGCAACTATGTTATAACATGAAGAGTAACTCAAACAAAGGATCATGAATAATAGTGCATTGAAAAGCAGCTGTGTGTTTATGATCGTAGAGTAAACATAATAAAGTGGTACTCAACATGTCCTTATGGAATAGCAAAACATAAATGCAAGGACACCTTCAAAGTTCAAAGGGTGACTAGATACACATAATTTGAGAGCAAGCAATAGCAAAATCATGAATCAATCAATAATAATTTCGGGACTATGCACATTGCACTAAGAATGACAACTATGCTCTCTTAATCGGTGCATAAATTAGAAGGTGGAGACTCAACATGAAAGTAAAATGAAAGCCCTTAGCAGAGGGAAGCAGAGATTACCCATGTCCTAGAGCTTTTTCTTTCGAAAGCAAAAGGAGTGTTGAAAATATTTATTTTGAGAGGAGCTACTTATGTCAACGGTAGTGATAAATAGTATGGCTTATGTCAACACCCGGATTTTTAAGTCCAGATGCCTATTATGTCATTCATCGCAATCCCAGGAATATTGTTGTTGCGAGGCATAATAGTTAAGTATCCCAGTCATCATTCATTACAAACCATATTGTCTTACAACTTGAATCACATGATCCATATTACACGAATAGTTGATCTATTGATCAACGAACAAACACAAGTTCATAGCGGAAGCGTAAAGATAAATGGACTCTCTAGTACACAGGCCAACGCTTGACGTTGGAAGACTCCTAGTTGTCGTAGGCATCCTGCTGGTCATCTCCTTGGTAGTTCTGTTCATCTTCATACTCTGGCCATTTAAATAGCCAGGGACAAAGCCGTGAGTACTTTAAGTACTCGCAAACTAATACTAGTGTAAGTGCTAACAATTCTAGTAGTGGTTGCTAAGTTCTAGTTTATTTGCATAAAGCCAATTTTAGTTCACAAGTATTTGAGAAAAGACTTATTCATGTGCTAACTAACTCAAGTGGGAACATTAGTGTCATTCCCACAACTCAAGTTGTGATTCAAAATTCAAGTCACAATTCACCATTCACTTCACCAATATTTTCAAGAATCTGACACCGGAAACTGTATGGCCTTTCCAACCGTCCGTAACCGTGGACACGGCTATTCGAATAGGTTTACACTCTGCAGAGGTTGCACACTTGTGCCACAACATTTGATTTCATCCGTCGGGATTACCCCGAATCATCGTAACACACTACGCGGATCATCAACCATAACCTTTCACTTACAAACCCTAGTATGAGCACCTCTCCCCATGAGCTTGGGCTCCCAGTGAAGACCAACTGTCAACCTGGGAACTGCACAGGGCTTGGCCGTACAATTCACCTCAATTCACATCATTTCTCAACAACGGAGGTAGCCTCGGCATAACCCCTATGATGTGTGTTCAGAGGGAACCCATACTAAGATGCATAAATTTCCAGTTAAGCCCTACCCATAATCAGGTATTGTGGGGGTACTCAAAATTGGAAAGGTATCGCATTCAAACCAATATCAATTTTATCAAAAATCACCATCTTCTCCAAGTCATATTCACCTTCAAAATTCATTCAATGGAATGACTCATCATTCCAAGGTTTCAAATTCAATTCAAGTCACATGTTCCCATCTAGAGTAGTCAAGTTTTAGTATTTAGCACTAGCACTAATCATGAGGGGTGCTTTCTTGCTTGGCTAGCTTTGAGACTAACTTTGCTACTCTAGTAACCTTCTTTAACTTAGACCAAAGTTAACTATAAAAGTAACTCTTTAAATAAACAAGCAAAAACTTGTAGGGTAAAAACTTGGGATAGGGTTGTGGTAAGAAAGGTAAGACTAATTGTGCCTTGCCCCAAAGGGCTTTGCACTTTGCAAGAGTATTAGCTTGCCTTGGTAGTGGTCAAAGTTCTCCTCTTCCTCACTAGTGGAAAATAGGGCTTTCGTGGGAGCCATTTGTCGCGGGCGCGCCTGCACCCGCGACAAATGGGGTGGCCACGTCGCTCCGAAGCCGGCAGAGGCTTTTGTCGCGGCCTTTTCTCGCGGGCCGTATTACGACCCGTGAAAAAAGGGGTCGGCACCCCTTTTGTCGCGGGTCGTAATACGGCCCGCGACAATATGGCCATGCCTATATATATAGACACGCAGCCAGCCCCCCCCACCTCATTTTTTCCTTGGTGGTGAAGGTGGAGGTGTATGCTAGCTCATTTTTTCTACATGTGCACAAGAGGTGTTTGATGGAATGCTTGTGAAAGGGAAGCCACTTGATTTTATTTGATAAGATTTCTCCTCTTTTTGATCCTAAAAGGTTAGCAACTATTTTCTCGACTATATATGCATAGTCCGTACAATACTAATTTTAGCAAGGTGATTGCATCTGATACATATATAATTGTACTTATGATGCAGATAAGTCATCCATGGATGTACGGTAACCGATGTGCTCCCGCTTTCAGAGAGGGCGTGAATCTTTCCTGCTTGTGGCCGAGGCCAACAAGTCGAAGCAAGGTTTTATGTGCTATCCATGTCTAAAATGTAAGAATGAGAAGGATTACTCTTGCTCAAGAGACATTAAGAGCCACCTGCTTCGGTTTGGATTCATGTCCAGCTATAATGTTTGGACCAAGCACGGAGAATAAGGGGTTATGATGGAAGACGGCGATGAAGAAGAAGATAATGATGACCAATACCGATCTATGTTCTCTGAATGCGATGATACTGCAATGGACGACAATGAAGAAGAAGGAGGTGAAGAACAAGCATCAGATGATCCTGTTGATGATGATCTTCGTCGGGC
This sequence comes from Lolium perenne, assembly GCF_019359855.2. Lineage (NCBI taxonomy): Eukaryota > Viridiplantae > Streptophyta > Magnoliopsida > Poales > Poaceae > Lolium > Lolium perenne. The sequence continues at coordinate 99,909,865 of NC_067244.2, read as the reverse complement.
CATTTCTGATGCAAGAAGAGACTGTGGCACGGATAAGGAGAGGTTGCAGTTCGACAAGATGTTAGAGGACCACCACAAATTGTTGTACCCAGGTTGTGAAGATGGGCAGAGAAAGCTGGGTAGCATATTGGAATTGTTGAAATGGAAGGAAGAGGTCGGTGTGACTGACTCGGGTTTTTAGAAATTGATGATAATATTAAAGAAGCTGTTTCCAAGAAATAATGAATTGCCCGTCAGTACATATGAAGCAAAGAAGATTGTCTGCCCTCTAGGATTAGATGTGCAGAAGATACATGCATGCATTAATGACTGTATCCTCTACCGTGGTGAGAAGTACGAGAATTTGAATAAATGTCCGATATGTGGTGCATTGCGGTATAAGATCAGAAAAGATGACCCTGGTGATGTTGAGGGCGAGCCACCCAGGAAGAGGGTTCCTGCGAAGGTGATGTGGTATGCTCCAATAATACCACGGTTGAAACGTTTGTTCAGAAACAAAGAGCATGCCAAGTTGTTGCGATGGCACATGGAAGAACGTAAGAAAGATGCGATGTTGAGGCACCCCGCTGATGGTCGGCAGTGGAGGAACATCGGGAGAGAGTTCCCGGATTTTGCAGGTGAGGCAAGGAACTTATACTTTGGTCTAAGTACAGATGGCATGAATTCTTTTGGGGAGCAGAGCTGCAGTCACAGCAGTTGGCCCGTGACTTTATGTATCTACAACCTTCCTCCTTGGTTGTGCATGAAGCGGAAGTTCATTATGATGCCAGTGCTTATCCAAGGCCCAAAGCAACCCGGCAACGACATTGATGTGTACCTAAGGCCATTAGTTGATGAACTTTTGGAGTTGTGGGCCAAACCATGTGTACGTGTGTGGGATGAGCACACCGAGCAAGAATTTGACCTACGAGCGTTGCTATTCGTAACCATCAATGATTGGCCTGCTCTTAGTAACATTTCAGGATAGACGAACAAAGGATACAACGCATGCACACACTGTTTAGATGAGACTGAAGGTAAATATTTGGGAAAAAGCAAAAAAGTTGTGTACCCGTACAATCGCTGTTTCCTTCCGCGCAAGCATCCCTTAAGGAAAAAAGGCAAGCATTTCGATGGCGAGGCAGACAACCGTCCGAAGCCTGTCCCCCGTAGTGGTGGTGATATATTTGACATGGTCAAGGATTTAAATGTTATCTTTGGAAAGGGTCCAGGCAGTCGACCTGTTCCGAAAGACGCTGACGGACACGCGCCCATGTGGAAGAAGAAATCTATTTTTTGGGAGCTAGAATATTGGAAAGTCCTGGAAGTCCGCTCTGCAATCGACGTGATGCACCTGACCAAGAATCTTTGTGTGAATATTCTAGGTTTCCTGGGCGTGTATGGGAAGACAAAAGATACACCAGAAGCACGGGAGGACCAGAAACAACATAAAGGACGAAACGGCAACCATCCAGGGAAGTTTGAAGGGCCTGCCAGCTACGCTCTTACCAAACAAGAGAAGGAGATCTTTTTTGAAACCCTATTCAGTATCAAGGTTCCGTCTGGTTTCTCGTCGAATATAAAGGGAATAGTAAATATGAAGGAGAAAAATTTCCAGAACCTAAAGTCCCATGACTGCCAAGTGCTTATGACACAATTGCTTCCGGTTGCATTGAGGGGACTTCTACCAGAAAATGTTCGACTAGCCATTGTGAAGATATGTGCATTCCTCAACGCAATTTCTCAGAAGGTAATGGATCCAGAAATTTGTCAGGATTACAGGAAGATGTGGTCGAATGTCTTGTCAGCTTCGAGTTGTTGTTCCCACCATCCTTCTTCAATATTATGACGCACCTCCTCTGATGAGGTCTAAGACCCCGTGTGTGGCCCGATCTCGCGGATTGACTTCGAAACCAAGGGGGAAGATGGGAAAACGCGAGGAACACGAAGAACACGGCGATGAACACGAGGAACTCCGAGACTCACGCACACACACAACCCGATACACCCGATGCTTACCTCCGTGGCTCGATGGACCACACCAATAGAATCTCCGAGGAAGAGACACGCGGTAGAATTCCTCGGGGAGAGATTGGGATTGGAGAAGAAGAGCTTGGTGAGGGAGAGAGAGTATCTTGTACTAGAATCTCACTCAACAAGTTCCAAATCAACAACCAAGGTGCCTTGATTACAGAGGGATGATACCCAAGGGAGACTAAGCTCAAAGTTAGGTTTGAGTTCAAAACAAGTCTAAAGAGCTAAAGGGGCGAGCTGGGGGTATTTATAGTCTTACAAGGCGTCATGGGCCGAAAAGGTAAGTTCGGGCCGAAAATATAACTTAAGTCGTGCAGGCCGGTCAGGAGGCCGGTCAGACCGGGCCTGTGACCGGGCGGGCCGGTCAGGGGGCCGGTCGACCGGGCCTGTGACCGGGCGGTCCGGTTTCAGACCGGGCCTGGGACCGGGCGGCGACCGGACGAGGCTCCAAGTCCCCTGGATGGCGCCCGGATGTCACGAGCGCAAATCCCGGTTGCTGACCGGGCGGTCCGGTCAGGAGGCCGGTCAGACCGGGCTGTGGACCGGTGGTCCGGTCGAGAGCCGGTCGACCGGGTTCTGGCCGGCCGTCCGTCTTCTCTTCCTTGCGCTCTTCGGCGACTTCCTGTCCAGCTCCATGTCCATCTTCATGTCCATCTTCTTGTCCAGCTGCTCCTCTCCTCCCTTTGACCATGGCGTATCCTCCTCTTGGTGACCTTGATGCTCCTTGTACCTAATGACACATAACACGTCGGCATGAGGTAGCAATCCATCCAAAGGTGTACCAAGATCAAGGGTGGTGAGGAGCGAGTTCACCTCATCATGTAGTGCTTTGACTCGGGCTCGTGTCATCGGTCCACTTGGGGGACTTGTTGGTCTTGGTGTAGCGACGTCGGTGACCGGGGCTACATCATCTCCCCCCCCTTGGGAAAGAGTCGTCCTCGACTCTTGCACCTCCTCATCTCCATGATAGGGTGACAAGTCCGAGACGTTGAACGTGTTGCTCACCAAGTACTTGGATGTTGGTATGTCGATGACGTAAGCGTTGTCGTTGATGCGCTTGAGGACCTTGAAGGGGCCATCTCCTCTTGGCTTGAGCTTGGAGTTGCGCTCATGAGGGAACCTTTCCTTTCGGAGGTGGATCCAAACGAGGTCTCCTTCTTCGAATATCCTTGCCTTCTTCTTGGCGTTGAGGCGGTTGGCTTGACGAAGAACATGTTCTTGTATGGTTGCCCTTGTCTCTTCATGTAGTTTCTTGACGGCGGCGGCGCGCTTGTCGAAGTCCATGTTGATGCGCTCGTGGAGAGGAAACGGAAGTATGTCGAGTGCCGTGTAAGGTTCGAAGCCATAGACGACCATGAAGGGGCTCCTTGATGTAGTCTTGTGCTTGGCGCGGTTGTAGGCGAACTCGGCGTGGGGAAGGCACTCCTCCCATGACCTCAAGTTTTTCTTCACGAGGACCCGTAGGAGGGTGGAGAGGCTTCGATTGACCACTTCCGTTTGGCCGTCCGTTTGCGGGTGCGATGACGATGAGAACAAGAGCTTGACTCCAAACTTCGCCATGATCGACTTCCAAAGATAACTCATGAACTTGACGTCTCGATCCGACACAATGCTTTGCGGTACTCCATGTAGGCGAACGATTTCCCTGAAAAACAATGAAGCAATGTGTGAAGCATCGTCGCTCTTATGGCAAGGTATGAAATGAGCCATCTTAGAGAATCTATCCACTACAACAAATATGGAATCATGACCATGCTTAGTGCGAGGCAAGCCTAGAACGAAATCCATGCTAATATCGGTCCAAGGTGCATAAGGAATAGGCAATGGCATGTAAAGACCATAAGGGTTGGAGGTAGACTTAGCTTGTAAGCATGTTGTGCACCGACGGCAAAGGCGCTCCACATCTCGCTTCATCTTTGGCCAATAGTAGTGGGTTGAGAGCATGGCATATGTCTTGTCACGGCCAAAGTGGCCCATAAGACCTCCTCCATGAGACTCTTGCAAAAGCAATTTTCGAAGCGAAGACGCGGGAATGCAAATCTTGTTGGCTTTGAACAAATAGCCATCATGCAAATAGAAATCATCCACTCCTCGCTCAACGGAGCACTTCTCAAAAATGGGAGCAAAGAAAGAATCGGAAGGATAGAGTTCTTTGATCTCTTCAAGTCCCAAAACATGAAAATCCAAACGAGTTAGCAAAAGGGTGTTTTTGCGGGAAAGAGCATCCGCCACAACATTGTCCTTGCCCTTCTTGTATTTGATCACATATGGGAAGGACTCAATGAACTCGACCCATTTTGCATGTCGTTTGTTCAAGTTGTGTTGGCTTTTCAAATATTTCAAGGACTCATGGTCGGAATGAATGATAAACTCTTTTGGCCAAAGATAGTGTTGCCAAACTTCAAGAACACGAACCAAAGCGTAGAGCTCCTTGTCATATATAGGATAGTTGAGGCGTGCGCCATCCAACTTCTCACTATAGTATGCCACGGGTTTGCCCTCTTGCATAAGAACACCGCCAATACCAAGCCCACTAGCATCACACTCAATCTCAAAAGTTTTGGCAAAATTTGGAAGAACAAGAAGTGGAGCTTCGGTAAGGCATTTTTTCAACTCATCAAAAGCATTTTGTTGGGCCTTGCCCCAAACAAACGGAACATTCTTCTTGGTAAGCTCATTCAAAGGGCAAGCAATGGTGCTAAAGTCTTTGACAAAGCGGCGGTAAAACCCGGCAAGTCCATGGAAGCTTCGGACTTGGCCAACATTTGTAGGGGTAGGCCAATTATGGATGGCCTCCACCTTGGAAGAATCAACTTCAATCCCATTTGCGGAAACCACAAAACCAAGAAAAACCAATTTGTTTTGAGCAAATGTGCACTTGGGGAGGTTAGCATAAAGCTTTTCATGGCGCAAGATGCACAAGACTTCTCTCACATGTTGCACATGGTCCTCGAGGTTTTTGCTATAAATAAGAATATCATCGAAGTAGACAACCACGCTCTTGCCAATGAGAGGACGCAAGATGTGATTCATGAGGCGCATGAAAGTAGATGGTGCATTGGAAAGACCAAAAGGCATAACGAGCCATTCATAGAGACCAAGTTTGGTCTTGAATGCCGTTTTCCATTCATCACCAATAGCCATGCGGATTTGATGGTAACCACTACGCAAATCGACTTTGGAGAAAATCGTGGCACCACTAAGTTCATCTAGCATGTCATCTAAAACCGGAATGGGATGGCGGTAACGGACGGTAATGGCATTGATGGGGCGACAATCCATACACATCCGTTGCGTCTCATCCGGTTTAGGCACAAGAATCACGGGAACCGCACAAGGGCTAAGGCTTTCTCGGACGTACCCTTTGGCGAGGAGATCTTGAATTTGGCGGTTGATCTCCTTGGTCTCTTCGGGGTTGGTGCGGTAGGCGGCACGGTTTGGGAGCGGAGCGCCGGGTATGAGGTCGATGCGGTGTTCTATGCCGCGGAGTGGTGGTAGTCCATGAGGAAGCTCGTCGGGGAAGACGTTTCGAAATTCCTGCAAAAGAGACAACAAAGACGGAGGAATGTTGGTTAAGTCGTTAGTCTCCGACGCGGGTCCTTTGCATATGAGCACATAGTGCAATATGGTGGATGGGTTCTCTTGGAGCTCTCTCCACTCACTCTTGGTGGCTAGAAGGACACTCTTGGGCTCACTCATGTATGGCTTGTGGCGCTCACTATCTTTGTGGTGGGTCGCTCCCTCTCCTCTCATCTCACTATGGGTGCGGAGTTGTGCCCTCGCTAAAGCCTTCGCATTATCCGCGATGATTTGGCTAGGAGTCATCGGGCGCAACTCGAACTTCTTGTCGTTGACCTTGAAGGTGTATGTGTTGGAGAGTCCATCATGTATAGCCTTCTTGTCATATTGCCAAGGGCGGCCAAGCAACATGTGGCACACCGTCATGGGTACCACGTCACACTCGATGGTGTCCTCATAAGGGCCGATCTTGAAGTTGACGGTGACGGTATGTTGTATCTTGACGTTGCCCTTGTCACTCAACCATTGGATATGGTAGGGGTGAGGATGCTTGCGGAGAGTGAGATGGAGCTTCTCACACAACTCGGTGCTTGCAAGGTTATGGCAACTTCCACCATCTATGATGACCTTGATCGACTTGCCACCAATTCCGGCACGGGTTTGGAAGACGTTGCACCGTTGTTCTTCCATATCTTGAGGTTGTGTGGTTAGCACCCTTGTGACCACAAGTGAGGGACTTGGGTCATGCTCACATAAGAGAGGATCTTCTCCACTATCTTGCTCATAAGCTTCTTCACTTTCCACGGCGGCTTGCACAAGGGCTTCATATTCATCCTCATCAAGAGTCTCGATGTCACCATTCTCCATAGTGATCATGACCTTGGTGTTCTTGCACTCAAACGATTTGTGACCTTGGGTGCCACACTTGAAGCAAGTGACACTATAGGGTCCCGTGGATGCCTTAGAGGAGGCGGTGGAGGAGACCGTTTGCTTCATTCGACTTTGGATAGTCGGCTTCTTGGAAGGTGTAGAGGATGCGTCGGCCTTGGCACTTGTAGCATAAGGAGTTGATGTAGTAGGAGGAGTCGATGTAGCGAGCTTGGAGGAGAAATAGGACTTGGCCTTGGAGTACTTGATGTCCTCAATCACTTGGCGCTCGGCCTTCGATGCTTGGTGGACTAGCTCAACCATGTTGGAGTAAGGTTGGAACTCGACAATCCTCTTGATGGGATAAGTAAGGCCATTGAAGAAGCGAGCAATGGTTTGCTCCTCGGATTCTTGGATGTTGGCTCGCATCATAGTGAGCTCCATCTCCTTGTAGAACTCCTCAACGGTTTTGGTGCCTTGCTTCAACTTTTGCAGCTTGTTGAAGAGGTCTTCCATGTAGTGCTTTGGGACAAAGCGAGCATGCATCTCCTTCTTCATATCTTCCCAAGTGTCAATTGGAGGTTCACCCTTCTCTTCTCGGAGAGTGAGGACTTGCTCCCACCAAGTGTTGGCGTAGTCTTCAAACTCGAGTGATGCCATAGCCACTTTCTTGGCACCGGAGTAGTTGTGGATGCGGAAGATCTTGTCCACCTTGAGTGCCCATGAGAGGTAAGATTCGGCGTCGTCTTCACCTTTGAACTTGGGCATGTTGAACTTGAGCTTGCCATACATGTTCTCTTCATCCTCCAAGTTTCTTCTACGAGGAGGGGCGCCGTCAACTCTTGCGGCTAGAGGTGGAATAGGAGGTCTTCTACGGCCAACCATAGCATTGGGTTGGCGTTGGAGTTGAACACTTGCTTCACTTGGTTCACGGTGAGGATGTGGTTGAAGATCTTGTCGCGGTTGAGGACGATGCTCAATGTTGGGTCTCTCATCTTGATCATGGTGTAGTTCTCCTCGTCCACGTTGATCATGGTGAGGGTGGCGACGAAGATCTCGCCGAGGTGGATCTTGAGGGTCTTGGTCTTGTGGATGGCCATCACGCCCATGGTGGGCATGGCGATCCGCTTGGTGACGATCTTGTGGAAGGTCTTGAGCTTGTGGAGGACGTTCATGTGGACGAGCATGACGATGTATTTCTCCACGCCTAGAGTTGGAGCGGGAGTCTTCATGACGAGCATGTGAGCGATGAGGTCGATGATGGTCTTCACGCCTTGAAGAAGAGCTTGGGGACGAAAGGCCACCATGAGAGTAATGGTCTTCATGCCTTGAGGAAGAGCTTGATGAAGAGGAAGTAGAGCGGTGTCGACGATGGCGACCCAAGTTGGTGATGGCGCGCTCGAGGCTATCCATGCGCCGCTCCATGTTGGCATCATTGGCCGCCATTTGGCCATTCAAGTTGTCCGTAGCTTCACGAAGAAGGGCCAAGTCGTGGTTCACGGTGGAGAAATTGTGAGCCACTTCATCGTATTGCTCATCGATGCGCGTCTCGAAGAGGGAGAGTTGCTCCTTGAACTCTTGTCGTTGTGTCCATAGGTTGTGTTGAGTAGCCAACCTCTCGGTGTTGTGAAGGATCTCTTCATCCCTATTGGTATCTCCGTTCCTATCCATGATGCAAAGACAAGAACTATGTTGTGTATGTTAGTGGAAGGAGACTACCTCGTACCCTTACCAAGGTAAGATAGTATTGAGGCAATCCACCAAACCGAAAGCAAGATCAAGTGTATCGGGAACACACGCAAAACCACACGCAAAAGCTAGCAAATATGGTGTTAGGCGAGTGTTGTGGAAAGCCAAAAGACAAATCCAAGATCGAGTATGTTGTTAAAAGTGGGTGAGGTCCAAAAATCCAAATGTCAATGTGAAGATCACTATAAACACGGAAAAAGATGTGGAACACACACACGAGATAAGCGGGGTTATTGCAACCAAAAGTGAGCGGAAAAGTATATGTATAAGTGCTCAGTGTCACACTAACACAAGGAGAGCCAAAGCTTTGGTTGCAAAGGAAGAGACAACAAGATTCACACGTGGCCTCTCTTCTCCTCTCTCTCTTTGCTTACAAGCTTTTTCTCTTTTGTATATGGCGGCACTTGCACTCGTTTGTATCTTTGGTGGCACGTGGACACTTTTGTGTATATGGGCGTATGGATGTATGGATGTATGGTGCTACTCGCACTCTTTTTGTGTTTTTGGGGCTTTTTGACGCACTATGTTAGCGTTAGCCTCGCTTTTGCTATCTTGCCACACGAGTGTTTGCTTGGGTGCCTTACTCAACGCGACACACACACCTCACAATGCGGGGCCACGTGCAATGTCTCGCAACACTAAACAAGCAATGCTCGGTGGGATAGATCGCAAAAGGAAGAGGGGTTACAAGGTGACCTGCAAGTTATACCTGCGATGATGGTGGTGGTGGTGGTGGTGGTGGAGATCGCCGGAAGTCGAGGTCGAAGGAGTGGCGTTGCGTCGCCCGGTCGGAGGCCCGGTTGGACCGGGTTCTGGACCGGCTTTCCCGGTTTGCCGCCCGGTTGACCGGGTGCTGGGCCGGCTCGGCCGGTCGTGGGCCCGGTTGACCGGCTGCTCAACCGGATTTCGCGTGATGAACTTTCTCTCTCCTGTTCTTCACGAAAACCAAGCCAAATCGACCAAATCGAAGGGAAACGATGGAATTGGAGGCTAAAAGTTGGGGAAATAGTAGATCAAGCACAACAACACCAGATCCACGGACCAAAACCACTCAAAACGCAACCAAATCACAGATCGGTCAAGAGGCAATTTAGGGCTATTTTTGGGGATTTTTTGGAAAATTTTCTAGGGACGAAATCGGGTGGGTGGGAGGTCAAATCCGCGGTAACCAAGAGCTGCTGATACCATATGATGAGGTCTAAGACCCCGTGTGTGGCCCGATCTCGCGGATTGACTTCGAAACCAAGGGGGAAGATGGGAAAACGCGAGGAACACGAAGAACACGGCGATGAACACGAGGAACTCCGAGACTCACGCACACACACAACTCGATACACCCGATGCTTACCTCCGTGGCTCGATGGACCACGCCAATAGAATCTCCGAGGAAGAGACACGCGGTAGAATTCCCCGGGGAGAGATTGGGATTGGAGAAGAAGAGCTTGGTGAGGGAGAGAGAGTATCTTGTACTAGAATCTCACTCAACAAGTTCCAAATCAACAACCAAGGTGCCTTGATTACAGAGGGATGATACCCAAGGGAGACTAAGCTCAAAGTTAGGTTTGAGTTCAAAACAAGTCTAAAGAGCTAAAGGGGCGAGCTGGGGGTATTTATAGTCTTACAAGGCGTCATGGGCCGAAAAGGTAAGTTCGGGCCGAAAATATAACTTAAGTCGTGCAGGCCGGTCAGGAGGCCGGTCGACCGGGCTGTGGACCGGGCGGGCCGGTCAGGGGCCGGCCGACCGGGCTCGTGACCGGCGGTCCGGTTTCGAACCCGGGCTCGGGGACCGGCGGCGACCGGACGAGGCTCCAAGTCCCCTGGATGGCGCCCGGATGTCACGAGCGCAAATCCCGGTTGCTGACCGGCGGTCGGTCAGAGGCCGGTCAGACCGGGCTGTGGACCGGGTGGTCCGGTCAGGGAGCCGGTCGACCGGGTTCTGGGCCGGCCGTCCGTCTTCTCTTCCTTGCGCTCTTCGGGCGACTTCCTGTCCAGCTCCATGTCCATCTTCATGTCCATCTTCTTGTCCAGCTGCTCCTCTCCTCCCTTTGACCATGGCGTATCCTCCTCTTGGTGACCTTGATGCTCCTTGTACCTAATGACACATAACACGTCGGCATGAGGTAGCAATCCATCCAAAGGTGTACCAAGATCAAGGGTGGTGAGGAGCGAGTTCACCTCATCATGTAGTGCTTTGACTCGGGCTCGTGTCATCGGTCCACTTGGGGGACTTGTTGGTCTTGGTGTAGCGACGTCGGTGACCGGGGCTACATCATCCTCGTTCACCTAGTTGAAGAGATTAGAATTCTCTGTCCTGTATGTCTACACAATATGTTCCCCTTCGAGAGGTTCATGGGAGTTTTAAAGAAATATGTTCATAACCGAGCTAGGCCGGAAGGAAGTATCTCAAAGGGCTACGGAACTGAGGAGGTCATTGAGTTTTGTGTTGACTTTATTCCTGACCTTAAGCTGATTGGTGTTCCTGAATCTCGGTATGAGGGGAGGCTGACTGGACAAGGCACACTAGGAAGGAAAGCAACGGTGTGCAGGGACAAGATTTCTTTCAATCAAGCACACTACACAGTTCTATACAATTCCAGCTTGGTGGCTCCGTACATCGAGAAACATAAGAATGTTTTACGAGAAATAAACCCGGGCAAGCCCCATTCATGGATTACACGTGAACACATGAATACCTTCAGCAGTTGGTTGCAAAGACATCTCCTTTTCCATCGAAGCGGACACCACTGTTGTAGAGCAGCTGTACTTGTTGGCCAGGTTACCATCTTCAAACATATGTACATTCCAAGGGTACGAGATAAATGGGAATACATTTTACACGATCGACCAAGATAAAAAGAGCACCAACCAAAACAGTGGTGTCCGCTTCGATGCAAAAGACGAGAATGGGCAAACCACCACATATTATGGATACATAGAGGAGATATGGGAACTTGACTATGGACCCAGTTTTAAGGTCCCTTTGTTTCGGTGCAAATGGGTAAAGCTCAGCGGTGTACATATAGACGATAAGTACGGTATGACAAAAGTGGATCCCAACAATCTTGCGTACATGGACGAGCCATTTGTCCTAGCCAACGAGGTGGCTCAAGTTTTCTACGTGAAGGACATGTCTAGCAAATCGATAAAAAGAAATCAACAAAATAATACATCAACGGAGGAGCCAAAGCGCCACATAGTTCTTTCTAGGAAAAGAAACATAGTGGGAGTGGATGACAAGACAGACATGTCAGAAGATTATAATAAGTTTAAAGAAATTCCGCCCTTCACGGTGAAAATTGACCCAAGCATTTTGCTAAATGATGAAGATTCTCCATGGCTACGGCGTAGAAGATCACAACAGTAGATGGCGATGTAAGAATGTATTCCCAAGACAATCTCTACATTTATGTAATAATAAGAACCCTTTCCCCAACACTCTTAGAGGAGAATGAGTCTTTCACGGGCTTGCAGGGAAATTTTTCCGAGGAGCAGCTTCCGAAGATGCCGTAGGGCGTGTGCACCAACGACATCTTCGAGAAGCTGCGCCACGGGAGATTTCCCAACGCATTCCTTCATCCATGTGAATGAAACTGTGTTTGGCTTGTTGATCTGCTTGGCAAGGCGTATCGATGCTCCTTTTATAGGCACGGCACCACTTCTACTTTGTATTGTTCCTTCGACAGGGCGTCATGCGCTACATGCTTTATCTCATCGAGCAGTGCGTCCACCCACGCGTCCTTATCCTGCCGACAGCTTTAGTCCCGGTTGCAGCCACCAACCGTGACAAAAGGTTACCGACACATCCTTATCCTGCCGACAGCTTTAGTCCCGGTTGGAATCACCAACCGTGACAAAAGGTTACCAACACATCCTTATCCTGCCGGCAGCTTTAGTCCCGGTTGGAGCCTCCACCCGGGATGAAAGTTTCGCGCGCCACTTCGTTCCCGCCTATTTTCTTCCCGCATTCCCGCCATTTTTCCACTATATATATGTAGGCTTGGACTCATATCTGCAAACATCATCACTCTCTCCCATGGCTTCCATCGTATGTCTAACACCCCGGGAGGCGGAGGCGCTTTGCGCCTCGAACTACCCCTGCCCGCCCGGCTGCCGCGTCCCGACCGGCTGGTTGCTGAGCGTCGGAGGCGTACCGGTCCCTCCTATCCCTCTAGGTGTGCCACGCGAGATGGCCATCACGAACCACTACTATTTCGAGCTAACGCCTGAGCAGCGGAGGAATCCCCAGTGGCATCCCGACTACAGCCCGACTTGGGATAGCTTCTTCATCAATCGGCGTGAGAGGGCGGTTGCCAGGTACGAGGAGGACAGCCCGCCTCCTTCGAACTTCAACGAGGCCGGCCGTCGGATGTGGTGGTGCGGACGGACTCTCCAGAGCGTCATGGCCTATCGTGCCCCCCGCCTGCGCTACCCTCAATCCCAGCCCACACGTGCTCACGCGCCGAGGTTTGAAAACCGCGACCCCGATGCTAGCGACGATGACGTCGGCGACTATGATGACTACAGTGGCGACTATTATAGGGCTAGGCAGGACTATGATTGAATGGCTCCAACATTCGAATCTGGCCATGTATCTTAATTTTCAGTTGAGCTCTGTACTTTAATTTCAGTTCAATCGTAATAAATTTCGTGTCAACCACTTTATTGAACAAAAACAACCGTCAACGACTTTATAAACTAAATTTAAACTAATAGAACCGACAACGACTTTATTGAAATTACAATAAAATAGATAAATTACTAGTCTAGTCTCTACTCGTCGTCGGAGGTTGTCTCCGTCCAAATGTCATCCCACCGAGGGTCTTTTTCGGTCCAAGTTGTATTCGGGTTCTCGAGCTCGAAGGTGGCGACGGCCCGACGGTGGCGCCTGCTGGACCTGCGTTGTGCCCTAAAGATAGCGAAAAACGCGTCGGTGTTGTCGACGTCGTTGGGGAACTGCGCCCTCCACTGGCGCATCAACTGCTCGTCGTGCTCGGTGATGGCGATCCTGCGCTGCATCTGGCAGTGCCGGCGACGGTCCTCGTCGTCGACGAGGCACGGCGGTGGCGCGAGGAACTCTGCCTCCTCTAGCGATTCAACATCCGGGAAGTTCATGTCGCGCCGTGGCCGCCGAAAACGCCACGCCGCCGCGTCGTAAGCGCGCGCCGCCAGCTCCGGCGTGTTGTACGTGCCGAGGGTGAGGCGGAAGCCACCGGCGCGTATCTCGGCTTAGAACCTACCGCTCGGACGCACTCGAACGCCACGGAAACCGGACGTCCCTCGACGACGTGGAGGCATCCCGAAGATGAATGAGCGGAGGAGGCGGTGGCGACGTGTGGTTGCGCCCGCACTCGTCGCTATATATAGCGCACGCGGGGCATGGCACGTGTAAGCCACGGCTACACACGTCGCACGCCGGCGTCGGCGGTGAGGCACGTGGAAGCGGTGGCTACACGTCACACGACGGCGTCGACGGGGCGATGCACGTGGAAGCGGTGGCTACACGTCGCACGACGGCGTCGACGGGGCGAGGCACGTGGAAGCGGTGGCTACACGTCGCACGGTAGCATCGACGGGGCGAGGCACGTGGAAGCGGTGGCGACATGTCGCATGACGGCGTCGACGGGACGCGACACGTGGCACGGGGACGCGACACGTGTGGCGCGGTGGCGGTGCACAGGGGTGAAACATACCCGACTATCAATGTTTCATATGATGCGAGATGCAAATAGGTATATGGATGTCATATTCATGTTCATTAGCTTTTTCTGATCAATATTCATATATAAAACATTTGTATTTGAGTTACCATTCAAAAGTTATTGAAATAATAGTTTTATTAATTTAAAATAGAAAAAAAAGAAAAGGGGTGAAGAGGTATGATGAGCTGATTCGTGGCACAGGCCATCCAACGGCTCTAGGCCGTTGGATTCAAACGGCCAGAGCTGTTGGATGGGCTGTGCCATGGATCAGCCCAAAGGCCTTTTGTCGCGGGTGGTGGCTCGACCCGCGACAAAAGACCACCCCTTTTGTCGCGGGTGGTGGCACCACCCCCGACAAAAGCGGGTCGTGCCACCACCCGCGACAAAAGAGGGGTGGGTATATGATGCGGGGTGGCCTTCGGACACCTCCACACCAAGACCAACAAGTCCCCCAAGTGGACCAATGACGCGAGCTCGAGTTAAAGCTCTACATGATGAGGTGAACTCGCTCCTCACCACCCTTGATCTTGGTACCCCTTTGGATGGGATGCTACCTCATGCCGATGTGCTATGTGTCATTAGGTACAAGGCGCATCAAGACCCCGGAGAGGAGGACAGGCCAAGGTCAAGGGAAGGAGAGGAGCAGCGGGACATGGAGATGATCACGAAGCTGAACTCGACGTCGCTCGAAGTGCTCAAAGGAAGAGAAGGGAGCTGGCCGGCCCAGGACCCGGTCAGACCGGCCCCACAACCGGGCCATCCGGTCCCAGGACCGGTTAATCGGGCGCCCAACCGGATTCCCTGCATCGTACTGGAAGGAAACCGGAAAACCTCGCAAGTTGCCGGTTCGCGCCCGGTCGACCGGACCCAGGACCGGACCACCCGGTCATAGGCCCGGTGTGACCGGATTCCAAACCGGATTTGACGGGATTGCTCCACCAAACTGCCTAAGTTATCCCTTCGTGCACCTTCTCGCCCTTGCTGGCCATGTATGCCTATATAAGTAGCCTGGACCCCTCCTTTACCCCTTAGACTTGTTTTGAACTCAAACCTACCTTTGAGCTTAGTCTCCCTAGGGTTACCATCCCTCTGTAATCAAGGCATCCTGGTTGTTGATTTGGATATTGTTGAGTGAGATTCTAGTACAAACTACTCTCTCTCCCTCATCAATCTCTTCTTCTCCAACCCCAATCTCTCTCCGGGAATTCTGCCGCGTGCCTCTTCCAGGAGATTCTATTGGCGTGGTCCATCGAGCCACGGGGGTAAGCATCGGGTGTATCGGGTTGGTGTGCGTGCGTGAGTACCGGCGTTCTTCGTGTTCTTCGTGTTCCTCGCGTTCTCCCACCTCTTCCCTTGGTTTTCGGGGTCAAATCGCGAGATCGGGCCACTCCCGGGATCTTAGATCTCATCATATGGTATCAGAAGCTTTTGGTTACCGCGATTTTGACCCTCCACCCACCCGATTTCGTTTCTAGAAAATTTTCCACAAAATCCCCAAAAATAGCCCCAAAGTGCCTCTTGACCGATCTGTGATTTGGTTGCGTTTTGAGTGGTTTTGGTCCGTGGATTCGGTGTTGTTGTGCTTGATCTACTATTTCCCCAACTTTTAGCCTCCAATTCCATCGTTTCCTGTCGATTTGCTCTTTTGGTTTTGGTTTGGGGAAGAACATGAGAGAGAAACGACGAATCCGGTTGAGAAACCCGGCCAACTGGACCCCAGACCGGACCAGCCGGCCCAGCACCCGGTCAAACGGGCGGCAACCGGATCCATCCGGTCCTCAGTCCGGTCCAACCGGCCCCAGACCGGGCGCAACCCCGCGCCCTCCTTCGAGCTCGATTTCCGGCGACAACCACCACCACCACCACCACCATCATCGCAGGTATAACTTGCAGTTTTCCCTTGTAACCCCTCTTCCTTTTGCGATCTATCCCATTGAGCATTGCTTGTTTAGTGTTGCGAGACATTGCACGTGGCCCCGCATTGTGAGGTGTGTGTGTCGTGTTGAGTAAAGCATCCACGCAAACACTCGTGTGGCAAGATAGCAAAAGCGAGGCTAACGCTAACATAGTGTGTGAAAAAGCCCCAAAAACACAAAACGAGTGCAAGTAGCACCATACTTCCATACATCCATACATCCATATATCCATACATACAAAAGTGTGCAAGTGCCACCAAAGATACAAAAGAGTGTGAGTGCCACCGTGTACAAAAGAGTGTCATAAGCTTTTAAGCAAATGAGAGAAGAGAAGAGAGGCCGCGTGTGAATCTTGTTGTCTCTTCCTTTGCAACCAAAGCTTTGGCTCTCCTTGTGTTAGTGTGACACCGAGCACCTTTACATACACTTTTCCGCTCACTTTTGGTTGCACTAACCCCGCTTATCCCGTGTGTGTGTTCCACAACTTTTCCGTGTTTATAGTGATCTTCACATTGACATTTGGATTTTTGGACCTCACCCACTTTGAACAACATACTCGATCTTGGATTTGTCTTTTGGCTTTCCACAACACTCGCCTAACACCATATTTGCTAGCTTTTGCGTGTGGTTTTGCGTGTGTCCCGATACACTTGATCTTGCTTTTGGCTTGGTTGATTGCCTCAATACTATCTTACCTTGGTAAGAGTGCGAGCTGGTCTCCTTCCACTAACATACACAACATAGTTCTTGTCTTGCCATCATGGATAGGAACGGAGACGACTCAAGGGATGGAGAAGTCCTCCGCAACACCGAGAGATTGGCTACTCAACACAACCTATGGACACAACACCAAGAGTTCAAGGAGCAACTCGCTCTATTCGAGACGCGCATCGATGAACAATACGAGGAAGTGGCTCACAACTTCTCCACCGTGAACCAAGACTTGGTTCTCCTTCGTGAAGCTACGGACAACTTGAATGGCCAAATGGCGGCCAATGATGCAAACATGGAGCGGCGCATGGATAGCCTCGAACGCGCCATCACCAACTTGGGTCGCCATCGCCGACACCGCTCTACTTCATCTTCCTCAAGCTCGCCACAAGATTACTACTCTCATGGTGGCCTTTCGTCCTCAAGCTCTTCCTCAAGGCATGAAGACCATCATCGACCTCATCGCCCACATGCTCGTCATGAAGACTCTCGCTCCAACTCTAGGCGCGGAGAAATCCATCGCCATGCTCGTCCACTTGAGCGTCCTCCACAAGACCAAGTCCTACAACAAGATCGTCACCAAGCGGATCGCCATGCCCACCATGGGCGTGACGACCAACCCCAAGACCAAGGTCCTCAAGATCAACCTCGGCGAGATCTCCGCCCCCACCCTCGCCATGATCAACGTGGACGAGGAGAACCACACCATGATCAAGATGAGAGGGCAAACATAGAGCATCATCAACAACCTCGACAAGATCTTCAATCACATCCTCACCGTGAACCAAGTGAAGCTAGTGTCCACCTTCAACGCCAACCCAATGCTATGGTTGGCCGTAGAAGACCTCTTATTCCTCCTCTAGCCGCAAGAGATGAAGGCGCCCCTCCTCGTCGAACAAACTTGGAGGATGAGGAAAACATGTTTGGAAGGCTCAAGTTCACCATGCCAAAGTTCAAGGGTGAAGAAGATGCCGAGGCCTACCTCTCATGGGCACTCAAGGTTGACAAGATATTCCGCATCCACAACTACTCTGGTGCCAAGAAAGTGGCTATGGCATAGCTTGAGTTTGAAGATTATGCCAACACTTGGTGGGAACAAGTCCTCACTTTTAGGAAAGAAAAGGGTGAACCTCCAATTGACACTTGGGAAGAGATGAAGAAAGAGATGCATGCTCGTTTTGTCCCAACGCACTACATAACCGACCTCTTCAACAAGCTACAACAATTGAAGCAACGAACCAAGACCGTTGAGGAGTTCTTCAAGGAGATGGAGCTCACTATGATGCGAGCCAACATCCAAGAGTCCGAGGAACAAACCATTGCTCGTTTCTTCAATGGCCTCAACTACCCCATCAAGAGAATTGTGGAGTTCCAACCCTACTCCAACTTGGTTGAGTTGGTCCACCAAGCATCCAAGGCCGAGCGCCAAGTGATTGAGGACATCAAGTACTCCAAGCCCAAGACGTACTTCGCCTCCAAGCTAGCGACCTCAACCCCTCCCACTACAAGTGTCAAGCCCGACGCGTCCTCTACATCAACCAAGAAACCGACTATCCAAAGTCGCATGAAGCAAACGGTGTCCTCTACCGCCTCCTCTAAGGCATCTACGGGATCCTCTAATGTCACTTGCTTCAAGTGTGGCACCCAAGGCCACAAATCGTTTGAGTGCAAGAATACCAAGGTCATGATCACTATGGAGAATGGTGACATTGAGACGCTCGATGAGGATGAATATGAAGCCCTTGTGCAAGCCGCCGTTGCAAATGAAGAAGCTTATGAGGAAGATAGTGGAGAAGACCCTCTCTTATGCGAGCATGACCCAAGTCCCTCACTTGTGGTCACAAGGGTGCTAACAACACAACCTCAAGCTATGGAAGACCAACGGTGCAACATCTTCCAAACCCGTGCCGGAATTGGTAGCAAATCGATCAAGGTCATCATCGATGGTGGAAGTTGCCATAACCTTGCTAGCACCGAATTGTGTGAGAAGCTCAACCTCACTCTCCGCAAGCATCCTCACCCTTACCATATCCAGTGGTTGAGTGACAAGGGCAACGTCAAGATACAACATACCGTCACCATCACCTTCAAGATTGGACCTTATGACGGTGTGCCACATGTTGCTTGGCCGCCCTTGGCAATTTGACAAGAAGGCTATACATGATGGACTCTCCAACACATACACCTTCAAGGTCAACGACAAGAAGTTCGAGTTGCGCCCGATGACTCCTAGCCAAATCATCGCGGATAATGCGAAGGCTTTAGCGAGGGCTCAACTCCGCACCCACCATAGTGAGATGAGAGGAGAGGGAGCGACCCACCACAAAGATAGTGAGCGCCACAAGCCATATATGAGAGAGACCAAGAGTGTTCTCCTAGCCACCAAGAGTGAGTGGAGAGAGGTCCAAGAAAACCCATCCACCATATTGCACTACGTGCTCATATGCAAGGGACCCTCGTCGGCGACTAACGACTTATCCAACATTCCTTCGTCTTTGTTGTCTCTTTTGCAGGAGTTTCAAGACGTCTTCCCCGACGAGCTCCCTCATGGACTACCACCACTTCGAGGCATAGAACACCGCATCGACCTCATACCCGGCGCTCCGCTTCCAAACCGTGCCGCCTACCGCACCAACCCCGAAGACACAAAGGAGATACAACGCCAAATACAAGATCTCCTCGCCAAAGGGTATGTCCGCGAAAGCCTTAGTCCTTGTGCGGTTCCCGTGATTCTTGTGCCTAAACCGGATGAGACGCAACGGATGTGTATGGATTGTCGCCCCATCAATGCCATTACCGTCAGTTACCGCCATCCCATTCCGCGTTTAGATGACATGCTTGATGAGTTAAGTGGTGCCACGATTTTCTCTAAAGTCGATTTGCGTAGTGGCTACCACCAAATTCGCATGGCCATTGGTGATGAATGGAAAACGGCATTCAAGACCAAGCTTGGTCTCTATGAATGGCTCGTTATGCCTTTTGGTCTTTCCAATGCTCCATCTACTTTCATGCGTCTCATGAATCACATCTTGCGTCCTCTCATTGGCAAGAGTGTGGTTGTCTATTTCGATGATATTCTCATTTATAGCAAAAACCTGGAGGACCATGTGCAACATGTGAGAGAGATCTTGTGCATCTTGCGTCATGAAAAGCTTTATGCTAACCTCCCCAAGTGCACCTTTGCTCAAAACAAATTGGTTTTCCTTGGCTTTGTGGTTTCCGCTAATGGGATTGAAGTTGATTCTTCCAAGGTGGAGGCCATCCACAATTGGCCTACTCCTACAAATGTTGGTCAAGTCCGAAGTTTTCATGGACTTGCCGGGTTTTACCGCCGCTTTGTGAAAGATTTTAGCACCATTGCTTGCCCTTTGAATGAGCTTACCAAGAAGAATGTTCCGTTTGTTTGGGGCAAGGCCCAACAAAATGCTTTTGATGAGTTGAAGAAACGCCTTACCGAAGCTCCCCTTCTTGTGCTTCCAAATTTTGCAAAAACTTT
Organism: Lolium perenne; assembly: GCF_019359855.2. Lineage (NCBI taxonomy): Eukaryota > Viridiplantae > Streptophyta > Magnoliopsida > Poales > Poaceae > Lolium > Lolium perenne. The sequence goes on along the minus strand of NC_067244.2, from coordinate 99,889,895 downwards.
TGAGATTGAGTGCAAGTGGAGTCGGTATTGGTGGCGTTCTTATGCAAGAGGGCAAACCCGTGGCATATTATAGTGAGAAGTTAGATGGCGCACGCCTCATTTATCCTATATATGACAAGGAGCTCTACGCTTTGGTTCGTGTTCTTGAAGTTTGGCAACACTATCTTTGGCCAAAAGAGTTTATCATTCATTCCGACCATGAGTCCTTGAAATATTTGAAAAGCCAACACAACTTGAACAAACGACATGCAAAATGGGTCGAGTTCATTGAGTCCTTCCCATATGTGATCAAATACAAGAAGGGCAAGGACAATGTTGTGGCGGATGCTCTTTCCCGCAAAAACACCCTTTTGCTTACTCGTTTGGATTTTCATGTTTTGGGACTTGAAGAGATCAAAGAACTCTATCCTTCCAATTCTTTCTTTGCTCCAATATTTGAGAAGTGCTCCGTTGAACGAGGAGTGGATGATTTCTATTTGCATGACGGCTACTTGTTTAAAGCTAACAAGATTTGCATTCCCGAGTCTTCGCTTCGAAAATTGCTTTTGCAAGAGTCACATGGAGGTGGTCTTATGGGACATTTTGGTCGAGAGAAGACATATGCCATGCTCTCAACCCACTACTATTGGCCAAGAATGTACCGCGACGTGGAACGCCTTTGCCGCCGGTGCACAACATGCTTACAAGCTAAGTCTACCTCCAACCCTTATGGTCTTTACACACCATTGCCTATTCCATATGCACCATGGACCGATATTAGCATGGATTTCGTTCTAGGATTGCCTCGCACTAAGCATGGTCATGATTCCATATTTGTGGTAGTGGATAGATTCTCTAAGATGGCTCATTTCACACCTTGCCATAAGAGCGACGATGCTTCACACATTGCTTCATTGTTTTTCAAGGAAATTGTTCGCCTACACGGAATACCCGCAAGCATTGTGTCGGATAGAGACGTCAAGTTCATGAGCTATCTTTGGAAGTCGCTCATGGCAAAGTTTGGAGTGAAGCTCTTGTTCTCATCATCCTCGCACCCACAAACGGACGGCCAAACGGAAGTGGTCAATCGAAGCCTCTCCACTCTCCTACGCATCCTCGTGAAGAAGAACTTGAAGTCATGGGAGGAGTGCCTTCCACACGCGGAGTTCGCCTACAACCGCGCCAAGCACTCGACAACATCAAGGAGTCCCTTCATGGTCGTCTACGGGTTCGTGCCGCTCACGGCACTCGACATACTACCACTTCCCCTTCATGAGCGAACGAACATGGACTTCGACAAGCGCACCGCCGCCATGAAGAAACTACATGAAGACACAAGAGCAACCATTGAAGAACATGTGCTTCGTCAAGCTACACGCCTCAACTCCAAGAAGAAGGAACGCATATTTCAAGAAGGAGACCTCGTTTGGATCCACCTCCGGAAGGAAAGATTCCCTCATGAACGCAACTCGAACCTCAAGCCAAGAGGAGATGGCCCCTTCAAGGTCCTCAAACGCATCAACAACAACGCTTACGTCATCGACATCCCAACCTCCAAGTACTTGGTGAGCAACACGTTCAACGTTGCGGACTTATCGCCATATCATGAAGATGAGGAGGCACAAGAGTCGAGGGCGACTCTTTCCCAAGGGGGGGGGGGGAGATGATGCGGGGTGGCCTTCGAACACCTCCACACCAAGACCAACTGATGTAGCCCCGGTCACCGACGTCGCTACACCAAGACCAACAAGTCCCCCAAGTGGACCGATGACACGAGCCCGAGTCAAAGCACTACATGATGAGGTGAACTCGCTCCTCACCACCCTTGATCTTGGTACACCTTTGGATGGATTGCTACCTCATGCCGACGTGTTATGTGTCATTAGGTACAAGGAGCATCAAGGTCACCAAGAGGAGGATACGCCATGGTCAAAGGGAGGAGAGGAGCAGCTGGACAAGAAGGTGGACATGAAGATGGACATGGAGCTGGACAGGAAGTCGCCCGAAGAGCGCAAGGAAGAGAAGACGGACGGCCGGCCCAGAACCCGGTCGACCGGCTCCCTGACCGGACCACCCGGTCCACAGCCCGGTCTGACCGGCCTCCTGACCGGACCGCCCGGTCAGCAACCGGGATTTGCGCTCGTGACATCCGGGCGCCATCCAGGGGACTTGGAGCCTCGTCCGGTCGCCGCCCGGTCCCAGGCCCGGTCTGAAACCGGACCGCCCGGCCACACAGCTCCGGCCGACCGGCCTCTCACTGCCCGCCCGAGTCACAGTTCGGGCCCGACCGGCCTCCTCGACCGGCCCTGCACGACTTAAGTTATATTTTCGGCCCGAACTTACCTTTTCGGCCCATGACGCCTTGTAAGACTATAAATACCCCCAGGACGCCCCTTTAGCTCTTTAGACTTGTTTTGAACTCAAACCTATATTTGAGCTTAGTCTCCCTTGGGTATCATCCCTCTGTAATCAAGGCACCTTGGTTGTTGATTTGGAACTTGTTGAGTGAGATTCTAGTACAAGATACTCTCTCTCCCTCACCAAGCTCTTCTTCTCCAATCACAATCTCTCCCAGGGGAATTCTACCGCGTGTCTCTTCCTCGGAGATTCTATTGGCGTGGTCCATCGAGCCACGGAGGTAAGCATCGGGTGTATCGGGGTGTGTGTGTGCGTGAGTCTCGGAGTTCCTCGTGTTCATCGCCGTGTTCTTCGTGTTCCTCGCGTTTTCCCATCTTCCCCCTTGGTTTCGAAGTCAATCCGCGAGATCGGGCCACACACGGGGTCTTAGACCTCATCATATGGTATCAGCAGCTCTTGGTTACCGCGGATTTGACCTCCCACCCACCCGATTTCGTTCCTAGAAAATTTTCCAAAAAAAAAAAAATCCCCAAAAATAGCCCTAAATTGCCTCTTGACCGATCTGTGATTTGGTTGCGTTTTGAGTGGTTTTGGTCCGTGGATCTGGTGTTGTTGTGCTTGATCTACTATTTCCCCAACTTTTAGCCTCCAATTCCATCGTTTCCCCTCGATTTGGTCGATTTGGCTTGGTTTTCGTGAAGAACAGGAGAGAGAAAGTTCATCCCGCGAAATCCGGTTGAGCAGCCGGTCAACCGGGCCCACGACCGGCCGAGCCGGCCCAACACCCGGTCAACCGGGCGGCAAACCGGGCAAGCCGGTCCAGAACCCGGTCCATCCGGGCCTCCGACCGGGCGACGCAACGCCCCCTTCGACCTCGACATCCGTCGATCTCCACCTCCACCACAACCACCACAACCACCACCACCATCGCAGGTATAACTTGCAGGTCACCTTGTAACCCCTCTTCCTTTTGCGATCTATCCCATCGAGCATTGCTTGTTTAGTGTTGCGAGACATTGCACGTGGCCCCGCATTGTGAGGTGTGTGTGTCGCGTTGAGTAAGGCACCCAAGCAAACACTCGTGTGGCAAGATAGCAAAAGCGAGGCTAACGCTAACATAGTGCGTCAAAAAGCCCCAAAAACACAAAAAGAGTGCGAGTAGCACCATACATCCATACATCCATACATCCATACGCCCATATACACAAAAGTGTCCACGTGCCACCAAAGATACAAACGAGTGCAAGTGCCGCCATATACAAAAGAGAAAAAGCTTTTAAGCAAAGAGAGATAGGAGAAGAGAGGCCACGTGTGAATCTTGTTGTCTCTTCCTTTGCAACCAAAGCTTTGGCTCTCCTTGTGTTAGTGTGACACCGAGCACTTATACATACACTTTTCCGCTCACTTTTGGTTGCACTAACCCCGCTTATCTCGTGTGTGTGTTCCACAACTTTTTCCGTGTTTATAGTGATCTTCACATTGACATTTGGATTTTTGGACCTCACCCACTTTTGACAACATACTCGATCTTGGATTTGTCTTTTGGCTTTCCACAACACTCGCCTAACACCATATTTGCTAGCTTTTGCGTGTGGTTTTGCGTGTGTTCCCGATACACTTGATCTTGCTTTCGGTTTGGTGGATTGCCTCAATACTATCTTACCTTGGTAAGAGTGCGAGGTAGTCTCCTTCCACTCACATACACAACATAGTTCTTGTCTTTGCATCATGGATAGGAACGGAGATACCAATAGGGATGAAGAGATCCTTCGCAACACCGAGAGGTTGGCTACTCAACACAACCTATGGACGCAACGACAAGAGTTCAAGGAGCAACTCTCCCTCTTCGAGACGCGCATCGATGAGCAATACGATGAAGTGGCTCACAACTTCTCCACCGTGAACCACGACTTGGCCCTTCTTCGTGAAGCTACGGACAACTTGAATGGCCAAATGGCGACCAATGATGCCAACATGGAGCGGCGCATGGATAGCCTCGAGCGCGCCATCACCAACTTGGGTCGTCATCATCGACACCGCTCTACTTCCTCTTCATCAAGCTCCTCCTCAAGGCATGAAGACCATTACTCTCATGGTGGCCTTTCGTCCCCAAGCTCTTCTTCAAGGCGTGAAGACCATCATCGACCCCATCGCTCACATGCTCGTCATGAAGACTCTCGCTCCAACTCTAGGCGTGGAGAAATACATCGCCATGCTCGTCCACATGAGCGTCCTCCACAAGCTCAAGACCTTCAACAAGATCGTCACCAAGTGGATCGCCATGCTCACCATGGGCGTGATGGTCATCCACAAGACCAAGACCTTCAAGATCCACCTCGGCGAGATCTTCGTCGCCACCCTCACCATGATCAACGTGGACGAGGAGAGCTTCACCATGATCAAGAGGAGAGACCCAACATTGAGCATCGTCCTCAACCGCGACAAGATCTTCAACCACATCCTCACCGTGAACCAAGTGAAGCAAGTGTTCAACTCCACCACCAACCCAATGCTATGGTTGGCCGTAGAAGACCTCCTATTCCACCTCTAGCCGCAAGAGTTGACGGCGCCCCTCCTCGTAGAAGAAACTTGGAGGATGAAGAGAACATGTATGGCAAGCTCAAGTTCAACATGCCCAAGTTCAAAGGTGAAGACGACGCCGAAGCTTACCTCTCATGGGCACTCAAGGTGGACAAGATCTTCCGCATCCACAACTACTCCGGTGCCAAGAAAGTGGCTATGGCATCACTCGAGTTTGAAGACTACGCCAACACTTGGTGGGAGCAAGTCCTCACTCTTCGCGAAGAAAAGGGTGAACCTCCAATTGACACTTGGGAAGATATGAAGAAGGAGATGCATGCTCGCTTTGTCCCAAAGCACTACATGAAAGACCTCTTCAACAAGCTCCAAAAGTTGAAGCAAGGCACCCAAACCGTTGAGGAGTTCTACAAGGAGATGGAGCTCACTATGATGCGAGCCAACATCCAAGAATCCGAGGAGCAAACCATTGCTCGCTTCTTCAATGGCCTTACTTATCCCATCAAGAGGATTGTCGAGTTCCAACCCTACTCCAACATGGTTGAGTTAGTCCACCAAGCATCGAAGGCCGAGCGCCAAGTGATTGAGGATATCAAGTACTCCAAGGCCAAGTCCTATTTCTCCTCCAAGCTCGCTACATCGACTCCTCCTACTACATCAACTCCTTATGCTACAAGTGCCAAGGCCGACGCATCCTCTACACCTTCCAAGAAGCCGACTATCCAAAGTCGCATGAAGCAAACGGTCTCCTCCACCGCCTCCTCTAAGGCATCCACGGGACCCTCTAGTGTCACTTGCTTCAAGTGTGGCACCCAAGGTCACAAATCATTTGAGTGCAAGAACACCAAGGTCATGATCACTATGGAAAATGGTGACATCGAGACTCTTGATGAAGATGAATATGAAGCCCTTGTGCAAGCCGCCGTGGAAAGTGAAGAAGCTTATGAGCAAGAAAGTGGAGAAGATCCTCTCTTATGTGAGCATGACCCAAGTCCCTCACTTGTGGTCACAAGGGTGCTAACCACACAACCTCATGATATGGAAGAACAACGGTGCAACATCTTCCAAACCCGTGCCGGAATTGGTGGAAGATCGATCAAGGTCATCATCGATGGTGGAAGTTGCCATAACCTTGCGAGCACCGAGTTGTGTGAGAAGCTCCACCTCACTCTCCGCAAGCATCCTCACCCCTACCATATTCAATGGTTGAGTGACAAGGGCAACGTCAAGATACAACATACCGTCACCGTCAACTTCAAGATAGGCCCTTATGAGGACACCATCGAGTGTGACGTGGTACCCATGACGGTGTGCCACATGTTGTGATGAGGTCTAAGACCCCGTGTGTGGCCCGATCTTGCGGTTGACCCGAAATCCAAAGGAGGGAGAGAGGGAGAACGCGAAGAACACGATGAACACGAAGAACACGATGAACTCACGCACGCACACCAACCCGATACAATCGATACTTACCCCGTGGCTCGATGGACCACGCCAATAGAATCAACCCGGAAGAGACACGCGGTAGAATTCCGAGAGGAGAGATTGGTGAGGGAGATGAATCTAGGAGTGGGAGAGAGAGTGGGTAACACTAGAATCTCACACACCAAATCCAATCATCCAACATGGGTTGCCTTGATACAAAGGGGATGAAACCCTAGGGAGACAAAGCTCATCTTCATGTTTAAGCTATCATCTTGTCTAAGGGGTAAAGGAGGGGTCCTAGGTGCTTATATAGAGGTACAAGCCAGCTTGGGCCGAAAAGGTACGCAAGTGGATAACTTAGGCAGCTTGGGGAGTCATTCCCGTCGGATCCGGTTTGGGGCCGGTCCGACCGGGCCTGGTACCGGGTGGTCCGGTCCTGGGGCCGGTCGACCGGGCGGCAACCGGACAGTCCGGTCGTGGGGCCGGTCCAACCGGGTTCTGGGCCGGCCAGCCTTCTTCTCCTCTTTCCTTCTTCTTCTTCTTCTTCTTCTTCTTCTTCTTCCTTGCACCATGATGAATGGCTCCTCTTCCCTTCCCTCGCTTACGTGCACCATGGGTGTTCCTCCTCTCCGGTCCTCGATGACTCTTGTACCTAATGACATATAACATGTCGACATGAGGTAGCATTCCATTCAAGGTATCTACGAGGTCGAGTATCGAGAGGAAGGAGTTCACCTTGTCGCGTGTAGCGTGGGTGAGGGTTGAAGGTCCACTTGGGGGACTCTTTGGCCATGGTGTAGCGTCGACGATAGGCGGGGTTGCACTTGATGGTCTTGGTGTAGCGACGTCGGTGACCGGGGCTACATCATCTCCCCCCCCTTGGGGAAGAGTCGTCCTCGACTCTTGTTCCTCCTCATCGAAGGTGTAGTCCATGACGGTTCTCCCATGTTGTGGTAGAGGGATAAAGTCGCGGTCGAAGAAGAGCTTGGGGAAAAACGAGTTGCGAATGGTTCTCCAAGAGGCGAACAAGAGTCTCTCAATCAAATACGAAGCATCAAGTCGTTTCTCCAAGAGGCAATAGGCAAAAATGGGAACCAAAAGAGTGTGTTTGTATCCAAAATGTGGAAGGTCAAAAATTTGTGCATGTAAGAGTTGTATGGTGTGAAGAAAGTGTGATGTGGTCTTGTCCCAAACAAATGGAACAAGCAAAAGGCATGTATCGGCGGCAAAATTGTGGGCAAAATTGTTATGTGCAATGGCAAAGCTTTGGAGACTTCTAGCTTGGGAAAGTGTGGTTGGCTTGAGCCAAGTATGGGTATCCTCAAGTGTCAAAGAATCCATTGCAAATGCCAAAGATGAAATGAGAAATCCAAAGAAGAGCAACTTTTTGTGTGACATGTGGCACAAGATGCATAAGGTGTCTCTCACATGTATGACATGGTCCTCGAGAATCTCGGAGTGTATGATGAAAGCATCAAGACATACAACAATCATTGTGCCAACAAGATGTTTCAAGATAAGTTGCATAAGAGGCAAAAGGGGCGACGAGGAGTTGGACCAAACCGGAAACTCGACAAGGCAAGTCGGAAGCACATGAGGGCGAAGGCTTGTGGGAACATACCCTTTGGTGTGATTCCCGCTGGTTAGGTCCTTGTCGGGGTAGCTCTCAATTGCGCGTTTCGTGAGCTCATGCTCCGTAGCGGTGGAAGTCGATGGTCGGGTACCTACACATGGAATGAGCAAAACAAAGAGCGTATGTGCATGGTAGAGGAACACATCATCCATCATGATGTTCCAAGACTTGTGCACATCACCATTAGTGTCAAGCAAGATAGTATGAAATGCATGGCGATGGTGCATATGGCAAGAAGGTGCATGCGTGGCATGTGGGAACTCATGATCATCAAAAATGGAGAAGGCTATGGGGGCCATCTCATGGACAACAAAATAAGCATTCTTGCATACCAAGCATAGAAAAGAGCAATTGTTCACAATCTTGGATGCAAGGATCATGGAATGGTGTAAGCATGAAGGGCAAAGCATGCGGAAGCTAATGTCATCACTATCATTATCATTGCAAGCAATACATGGCAAAGAGCAAGTGGTCGACATATTGCAAGCAATGGTGGAAAAATTGAAGCTCTCATAGCATGGCATGGTCAAGGTATCACAAGCACTCAAATTCACAGGATCAACAATGTTATCAAGCAAAGTAGCACATGGGAACATGAAAGTAGCATATGATGTATCAAATGTGTCATCAAGATCATGCATGCATTCAAAAGTCGTCATGTCCACTAGTGGGATCATGGCATCACCAACACCTATGTTGTTACCTTTGTAGGGCGACTCATTTGAAGTAGGTGTGGTGGAAGTAGGAGGATCCATGTGGTCGACCTGTCCATCTTGGAGCAAGCATGGTGAGATATCATCGTCGTCATGCACCATGTACATCGTCTCCATGATCGGGAACTCATCCTCCTCGGAACCTAATGCAACATAAGAAGACACCAAAGAGGGAGAGGTTAATGTGTTAGCAAAATCGATGTCCTCCATGGACCTATCATCTACCTCTCTCAACTCACTTTGTGTATCACTCATGTCCTCCAATTGGAAGCACTCAAACTCACATGTGGAGTGGTAGTCACTCAACTCACTATCACTCTCGCTCAAGTGGGCTATGTGGCTCTCATGCTCACATGGGTTTGGTACCAACTCATCAATCAAGCATATGGGAGTAGGCTCGACTTTCTCATCTCCATGCGCCTCCTTGGTTGAAGGGAGATTCCCATGCTCAACCATCTCAACTCCATGCGCCTCCATAGGTGAAGGGAAGATCCCATGCTCACCATGCTCAACTCCATCTCCTCCCAAGTCATCCTCCATCGGTGGCGCCATAGTGTCGTGGAGAGCTATGCTCGGATCCACATCATCCTTGTGTTGGCCTTGTCGATCTTCATCTTGAAGTGTGGGCGTCGAAGGCTTCTTGGTGGCTTGAGCTTGGAGTTTGTCGAAGAAGAGTGTCTTGGCGCTTGGCGTTGTGCATTGCCATGCCTCATGACCCTTGTCCTTGCACACCTCACATAGGAGATTGGGACATTCCCGCGGAGGGTGGCCTTGTTGCTTGCACTTGTAGCATCGGAGTCCATAGGCATGTGACGAGGTAGAGGCCATTGTGGTGGTGGCACTAGAGGTGGAAGTCGCCGTATGAGGAATGTATGCGCGATGTGCACTTGCCATCCTTGGAGTGGTAGACACCGGATGATGGTGTTTGTCGTCTTCATGTCGAGGATCTCGTCTTCGGACATCATCACCATGGCTTGAGGAGTGTCGTCGATGATCCGTGGAAGATGTGTGTCGATGGCGCTCATGGAGTATCTTGTGTCGGCGGTGATCATGTGGTGACGTATGTCGATGGGCTCCATGAGGTGGTGATGGTCGACGACGATCATGAGATGGTGTATGTCGATGACGATCATGAGATGGTGTATGTCGATGACGATCCTCGACATGCCTAGATGATGGCTCATGTGGCGTGGCATGTCGCTTGTGGCGCCTTGTGGAGCTTGGAGAAGAGTGTCGATGACGATCATGTCGGGGACGCTCTTGATGCTCCATATGATGTACTTGAGGTCGACGATCTTGTGCATAAGCACGCTCATGGTGGCGCCTTGTGGAGCTCGAAGAAGTGTGTCGATGACGCTCATGTTGAGGACGCTCTTGGTGGTCCAAATGATGGTGCCATCGTGGATGTCCTCCATCTTCATATGTAGCTCCCTTGGCCAAGTATGGATGCGAGGGTGCATCGTCTTTGCTCCATGTGGAGACTAGGTGAGGCTCCGCCATGGTGTCGATGTCGAAGTCGTGGCGTTGCTCCACCATGTCGTCCATGAGTGGTGAGCTAGTGTCGATGTAGAGCTCGTCGATGTCGTCCTCAAGGTGGTGCTCCACCATGTCGTCCATGTCGTCCTCGAGGTGGTGCTCCACCATGTCGTCCATGTCGTGCTCGAGGTGGTGCTCCACTATGTCGTCCATGCATGAGGAGCCATTGTCGATGTAGAGCTCCTCGATGTTGGTCATGTCGGTGATGCTTGGGGAGCCATGGTCGTTGTCGAGCTCCTCGATGTCGGACATGCCGATGATGCTTGTGGAGCTAGAGTCGGTGTCGAGCTCCACATGTTCGTCCACATCCGCGGTGCTTGAGGAGGTGTCCTCCTCGAAGTACTCCATGTACTCCTCCGTGTCGTCTCCGTCGCTATACATGTTAGGACGATGGTATCTATATGGTGTATGTTAGTGGAAGAAGACTACCTCGATATCTTACCGTGGTATGATAAGATCGGGGCGATCCAAAAAGCCGAGGTCAAAATCAATTGTATCGGGCACTCACACAAAAGCACACGCAAAAGCTAGCAAATATGGTGTTAGGTGAGTGTGGTGGAAAGCCAAAAGACGAAATCCGAAATCAAGTATGTTGTCAAGAGTGGGTGAAATCCAAAAATTTCAAATGTCAAAGCGATGATCACTATAAACACGGAAAAGATGTGGAACGCACACACGAGATGAACGGGGTTAGTGCGACCAAGGAATGAGCGGAAAAGTGTAAGAAGCCCTTGAGCAAGGGTGCTCGGTGTCACACTAACACAAGAAGAGATCAAAGCTTCGGTTGCAAAGGAAGAGACAACAAGATTCACACGTGGCCTCTCTTCTCTTTTTCTCTCTTTTGCTTAAAAGCTTTTCCCTCTTTTGTATTTGGTGGCACTTGCACTCGTTTGTATCTTTGGTGGCACGTGGACACTTTGTATGTATGGGCGTATGGATGTATGGATGTATGGATGTATGGTGCTACTCGCACTCTTTTTGTGTTTTTGGGGCTTTTTCACACACTATGATGGTGTTAGCCTCGCTTTTGCTATCTTGCCACACGAGTGTTTGCTTGGGTGCCTTACTCAACGCGACACACACACCTCACAATGCGGGGCCACGTGCAATGTCTCGCAACACTAGACAAGCAATGCTCGATAGGATAGATCGCAAAAGAAAAGAGGTTACAAGGTGGGGAGCAAGTTATACCTAAGATGTTAGGCGGTGTCGGAACACACAACTTGCGATGAAGGCGGTGGTGTCAAGAGTACGGTTGCAAGTCCGGGGTGCCGAGGATGTCGTCACTTGCTTCGGAGCTGCGGGTTAGTCTCACAAACAAGGCACTCAAACCGGAACAAGCAAACACAAGGTAGCGGAAGAAAAGGGTCAAAGTAGCTTGGCGGCGGTGGCGGTGGTAAGCCGGTGGTGGTGGTGTCGATGCTCTTGCGGTTGCGGCGGAGGTTATGGGGCCGCGGTGATGTTTCCCGGTGGTTTGGGGAGGGTGGCGGTGCTTGCCGGCGGCGGAGAGGGTGGCGGTGGTTGGCGGAGGTGGTGGTGGAGGTGGCGCCCGGTTGGCGCCCGGTTGACCAGGCCCTGGACCGGCCTGCCCGGTCTGGCGCCCGGTTGGCGCCCGGTCTGGCGCCCGGTTGACCGGCCCTGGTGCCAGGCTGCCCGGTCTACAGCCCGGTTGAAACCCGGTTGACCGGATTTCGCGGGCAGGAAGTTTTCTCTCTCCTGTTCTTGAGCAAAACTCGCCCAAATCGACCCAAATCGAAGGAAACGATGGAATTGGGGGCTAGAAAGTGGGGGAAATAGTAGATCAAGCACCTCAACACCAAATCCATGGACCAAAACCACTCAAAACGCAACCAAATCGCAGATCCATCCAAAGGCAAATTAGGGCTATTTTTTGGGGATTTTTTGGAAAATTTTTAGAGGGCAAATCCGGTGGGTGGAGGGTCAAATCCGCGGAAACCAAAGGCTTCTGATACCATATGATGAGGTCTAAGACCCCGTGTGTGGCCCGATCTTGCGGTTGACCCGAAATCCAAAGGAGGGAGAGAGGGAGAACGCGAAGAACACGATGAACACGAAGAACACGATGAACTCACGCACGCACACCAACCCGATACAATCGATACTTACCCCGTGGCTCGATGGACCACGCCAATAGAATCAACCCGGAAGAGACACGCGGTAGAATTCCGAGAGGAGAGATTGGTGAGGGAGATGAATCTAGGAGTGGGAGAGAGAGTGGGTAACACTAGAATCTCACACACCAAATCCAATCATCCAACATGGGTTGCCTTGATACAAAGGGGATGAAACCCTAGGGAGACAAAGCTCATCTTCATGTTTAAGCTATCATCTTGTCTAAGGGGTAAAGGAGGGGTCCTAGGTGCTTATATAGAGGTACAAGCCAGCTTGGGCCGAAAAGGTACGCAAGTGGATAACTTAGGCAGCTTGGGGAGTCATTCCCGTCGGATCCGGTTTGGGGCCGGTCCGACCGGGCCTGGTACCGGGTGGTCCGGTCCTGGGGCCGGTCGACCGGGCGGCAACCGGACAGTCCGGTCGTGGGGCCGGTCCAACCGGGTTCTGGGCCGGCCAGCCTTCTTCTCCTCTTTCCTTCTTCTTCTTCTTCTTCTTCTTCTTCTTCTTCTTCCTTGCACCATGATGAATGGCTCCTCTTCCCTTCCCTCGCTTACGTGCACCATGGGTGTTCCTCCTCTCCGGTCCTCGATGACTCTTGTACCTAATGACATATAACATGTCGACATGAGGTAGCATTCCATTCAAGGTATCTACGAGGTCGAGTATCGAGAGGAAGGAGTTCACCTTGTCGCGTGTAGCGTGGGTGAGGGTTGAAGGTCCACTTGGGGGACTCTTTGGCCATGGTGTAGCGTCGACGATAGGCGGGGTTGCACTTGATGGTCTTGGTGTAGCGACGTCGGTGACCGGGGCTACATCATGTTGCTTGGCCGCCCTTGGCAATATGACAAGAAGGCTATACATGATGGACTCTCCAACACATACACCTTCAAGGTCAACGACAAGAAGTTCGAGTTGCGCCCGATGACTCCTAGCCAAATCATCGCGGACAATGCGAAGGCTTTAGCGAGGGCACAACTCCACACCCACCATAGTGAGATGAGAGGAGAGGGAGCGACCCACCACAAAGAGAGTGAGCGCCACAAGCCATATATGAGTGAGTCCAAGAGTGTCCTTCTAGCCACCAAGAGTGAGTGGAGAGAGCTCCAAGAGAACCCATCCACCATATTGCACTATGTGCTCATATGCAAGGGACCCGCGTCGGAGACTAACGACTTAACCAACATTCCTCCGCCTTTGTTGTCTCTTTTGCAGGAATTTCAAGACGTCTTCCCCGACGAGCTCCCTCATGGACTACCACCACTCCGCGGCATAGAACACCGCATCGACCTCATACCCGGCGCTCCGCTCCCAAACCGTGCCGCCTACCGCACCAACCCCGAAGAGACCAAGGAGATCAACCGTCAAATTCAAGATCTCCTCGCCAAAGGGTATGTCCGTGAAAGCCTTAGCCCTTGTGCGGTTCCCGTGATCCTTGTGCCTAAACCGGATGAGACGCAACGGATGTGTATGGATTGTCGCCCCATCAATGCCATTACCGTCCGTTACCGCCATCCCATTCCGCGTTTAGATGACATGCTAGATGAACTTAGTGGTGCCACGATTTTCTCTAAAGTCGATTTGCGTAGTGGTTACCATCAAATCCGCATGGCTATTGGTGATGAATGGAAAACGGCATTCAAGACCAAACTTGGTCTCTATGAATGGCTCGTTATGCCTTTCGGTCTTTCCAATGCACCATCTACTTTCATGCGCCTCATGAATCACATCTTGCGTCCTCTCATTGGCAAGAGCGTGGTTGTTTACTTCGATGATATTCTTATTTATAGCAAAAACCTCGAGGACCATGTGCAACATGTGAGAGAAGTCTTGTGCATCTTGCGCCATGAAAAGCTTTATGCTAACCTCCCCAAGTGCACATTTGCTCAAAACAAATTGGTTTTTCTTGGTTTTGTGGTTTCCGCTAATGGGATTGAAGTTGATTCTTCCAAGGTGGAGGCCATCCACAATTGGCCTACTCCTACAAATGTTGGTCAAGTCCGAAGTTTTCATGGACTTGCCGGGTTTTACCGCCGCTTTGTGAAAGATTTTAGCACCATTGCTTGCCCTTTGAATGAGCTTACCAAGAAGAATGTTCCGTTTGTTTGGGGCAACGCCCAACAAAATGCTTTTGATGAGTTGAAGAAACGCCTTACCGAAGCTCCACTTCTGGTTCTTCCAAATTTTGCAAAAACTTTTGAGATTGAGTGTGATGCAAGTGGGCTTGGTATTGGTGGTGTTCTTATGCAAGAGGGCAAACCCGTGGCATACTATAGTGAGAAGTTAGATGGCGCACGCCTCAACTATCCTATATATGACAAGGAGCTCTACGCTTTGGTTCGTGTTCTTGAAGTTTGGCAACACTATCTTTGGCCAAAAGAGTTTATCATTCATTCCGACCACGAGTCCTTGAAATATTTGAAAAGCCAACACAACTTGAACAAACGACATGCAAAATGGGTCGAGTTCATTGAGTCCTTCCCATATGTGATCAAATACAAGAAGGGCAAGGACAATGTTGTGGCGGATGCTCTTTCCCGCAAAAACACCCTTTTGCTAACTCGTTTGGATTTTCATGTTTTGGGACTTGAAGAGATCAAAGAACTCTATCCTTCCGATTCTTTCTTTGCTCCCATTTTTGAGAAGTGCTCCGTTGAGCGAGGAGTGGATGATTTCTATTTGCATGATGGCTATTTGTTCAAAGCCAACAAGATTTGCATTCCCGTGTCTTCGCTTCGAAAATTGCTTTTGCAAGAGTCACATGGAGGAGGTCTTATGGGCCACTTTGGCCGTGACAAGACATATGCCATGCTCTCAACCCACTACTATTGGCCAAAGATGAAGCGAGATGTGGAGCGCCTTTGCCGTCGGTGCACAACATGCTTACAAGCTAAGTCTACCTCCAACCCTTATGGTCTTTACATGCCATTGCCTATTCCTTATGCACCATGGACCGATATTAGCATGGATTTCGTTCTAGGCTTGCCTCGCACTAAGCATGGTCATGATTCCATATTTGTTGTAGTGGATAGATTCTCTAAGATGGCTCATTTCATACCTTGCCATAAGAGCGACGATGCTTCACACATTGCTTCATTGTTTTTCAGGGAAATCGTTCGCCTACATGGAGTACCACAAAGCATTGTGTCGGATCGAGACGTCAAGTTCATGAGTTATCTTTGGAAGTCGATCATGGCGAAGTTTGGAGTCAAGCTCTTGTTCTCATCATCATCGCACCCGCAAACGGACGGCCAAACGGAAGTGGTCAATCGAAGCCTCTCCACCCTCCTACGGGTCCTCGTGAAGAAAAACTTGAGGTCATGGGAGGAGTGCCTTCCCCACGCCGAGTTCGCCTACAACCGCGCCAAGCACAAGACTACATCAAGGAGCCCCTTCATGGTCGTCTATGGCTTCGAACCTTACACGGCACTCGACATACTTCCGCTTCCTCTCCACGAGCGCATCAACATGGACTTCGACAAGCGCGCCGCCGCCGTCAAGAAACTACATGAAGAGACAAGGGCAACCATACAAGAACATGTTCTTCGTCAAGCCAACCGCCTCAACGCCAAGAAGAAAGCAAGGATATTCGAAGAAGGAGACCTCGTTTGGATCCACCTCCGAAAGGAAAGGTTCCCTCATGAGCGCAACTCCAAGCTCAAGCCAAGAGGAGATGGCCCCTTCAAGGTCCTCAAGCGCATCAATGACAACGCTTACGTCATCGACATACCAACATCCAAGTACTTGGTGAGCAACACGTTCAACGTCTCGGACTTGTCACCCTATCATGGAGATGAGGAGGTGCAAGAGTCGAGGACGACTCTTTCCCAAGGGGGGGGAGATGATGTAGCCCCGGTCACCGACGTCGCTACACCAAGACCAACAAGTCCCCCAAGTGGACCGATGACACGAGCCCGAGTCAAAGCACTACATGATGAGGTGAACTCGCTCCTCACCACCCTTGATCTTGGTACACCTTTGGATGGATTGCTACCTCATGCCGACGTGTTATGTGTCATTAGGTACAAGGAGCATCAAGGTCACCAAGAGGAGGATACGCCATGGTCAAAGGGAGGAGAGGAGCATTTGGACAAGAAGGTGGACATGAAGATGGACATGGAGCTGGACAGGAAGTCGCCCGAAGAGCGCAAGGAAGAGAAGACGGACGGCCGGCCCAGAACCCGGTCGACCGGCTCCCTGACCGGACCACCCGGTCCACAGCCCGGTCTGACCGGCCTCCTGACCGGACCGCCCGGTCAGCAACCGGGATTTGCGCTCGTGACATCCGGCGCCATCCAGGGGACTTGGAGCCTCGTCCGGTCGCCGCCCGGTCCCAGGCCCGGTTCGAAACCGGACCGCCCGGTCACGAGCCCGGTCGACGGCCCCGACTGCCCGCCCGGTCCACAGTTCGAGCCTGGTCTGACCGGCCTCCTGACCGGCCTGCACGACTTAAGTTATATTTTCGGCCCGAACTTACCTTTTCGGCCCATGACGCCTTGTAAGACTATAAATACCCCCAGGACGCCCCTTTAGCTCTTTAGACTTGTTTTGAACTCAAACCTATATTTGAGCTTAGTCTCCCTTGGGTATCATCCCTCTGTAATCAAGGCACCTTGGTTGTTGATTTGGAACTTGTTGAGTGAGATTCTAGTACAAGATACTCTCTCTCCCTCACCAAGCTCTTCTTCTCCAATCCCAATCTCTCCCCGGGGAATTCTACCGCGTGTCTCTTCCTCGGAGATTCTATTGGCGTGGTCCATCGAGCCACGGAGGTAAGCATCGGGTGTATCGGGGTGTGTGTGTGCGTGAGTCTCGGAGTTCCTCGTGTTCATCGCCGTGTTCTTCGTGTTCCTCGCGTTTTCCCATCTTCCCCCTTGGTTTCGAAGTCAATCCGCGAGATCGGGCCACACACGGGGTCTTAGACCTCATCACGACGGCTCCGGAGCTGGAGAAGACCGCGGCTCCGGTGATGGAGAAGCCGACGGCTCCGGAGCTGGAGAAGACCGCGGCTCCGGTGATGGAGAAGCCGAGGACTTCGGTGATGGAGAAGCCGACGGCTCCGGTGATGGAGAAGCCGACGGCTCCAGTGATGACGAGGTATACGATCAATTGAGGCATTAATGGAATTCTATATGTACATATGTATATAAATTAACTGATTTTTATTCTCTTAGGCCTCTGAAGATAAGTTGGAGAAACGAGGCCTGTCAAAGAAATTGGGCAAAAAAGACCACTTCAACATTGAAGCTATATCACCGATAGGCCAACCGGTGGCACCCGCAAGTGTCAGAGTGACATTTAAGAATCAGTGCGGAGTTCTGGTTAGAGATCATCTCCCGATCACTATTAGAGAATGGAACAAGACCAAGAATGTGTCCGAAGATCAGGTTGCCGATAGGTACAAGAACACACTTTTTGACGACCTCATGTCACATTTCAGTTTGCCAAATTTGGGATCGGACTCTGAGAATGCCAAGCAGAGGGCGCTAGTGAAGAAATGGGCTCTTAAGAAGATGGGGGAACTTTTCCGAGCGTATAAGAACCGGTTATTGAAAGCTTATAAGGCCGAGAAGAAGCCTCCAGTATTCGAAAACTACCTAGCGAAGCAGGAGCATAACTGGGAAGAATTTGTGAGGTACAAAGAATCAGAGGAGGCTATGAACCTGTCAAAGAAAAACAAGAAGAATGCAAGCGAAAAGAAATATCACCATCATACGGGCCGAGTGAAGGAGATATGCCCTAGAGGCAATAATAAAGTGGTTATTATTTATATCTTTATGTGTATGATAAATGTTTATATATCATGCTATAATTGTATTAACCGAAACATTAGTACATGTGTGATATGTAGACAACAAGAAGTCCCTAGTATGCCTCTTAAACTAGCTTGTTGATTAATGGATGATTAGTTTCATAATCATGAACATTGGATGTTATTAATAACAAGGTTATATCATTATATGAATGATGTAATGGACACACCCAATTAAGCGTAGCATAAGATCTCGTCATTAAGTTATTTGCTATAAGCTTTCGATACATAGTTACCTAGTCCTTATGACCATGAGATCATGTAAATCACTTATACCGGAAAGGTACTTTGATTACACCAAACGCCACTGCGTAAATGGGTGGTTATAAAGGTGGGATTAAGTATCCGGAAAGTATGAGTTGAGGCATATGGATCAACAGTGGGATTTGTCCATCCCGATGACGGATAGATATACTCTGGGCCCTCTCGGTGGAATGTCATCTAATGTCTTGCAAGCATATGAATAAGTTCATAAGAGACCACATACCACAGTACGAGTAAAGAGTACTTGTCAGGAGACGAGGTTGAACAAGGTATAGAGTGATACCGAAGATCAAACCTCGGACAAGTAAAATATCGCGGTGACAAAGGGAATTGGTATTGTATGTGAATGGTTCATTCGATCACTAAAGTCATCGTTGAATATGTGGGAGCCATTATGGATCTCCAGATCCCGCTATTGGTTATTGGTCGGAGTGAGTACTCAACCATGTCCGCATAGTTCACAAACCGTAGGGTGACACACTTAAAGTTGGATGTTGAAATGGTAGAACTTGAATATGGAATGGAGTTCGAATATTTGTTCGGAGTCCCGGATGAGATCCCGGACATCACGAGGAGTTCCGGAATGGTCCGGAGAGTAAGATTCATATATAGGATGTCATTTTATGTGAATTAAAATGATGCGGAAGGTTCTATGGAAGGTTCTAGAAGGTTCTAGAAAAGTCCGGAAGAAACCACCAAGGAAGGTGGAGTCCCGGAGGGACTCCACCTCCATGGCCGGCCAACCCTAGAGGCGGAGGAGTCCCAAGTGGACTCCCCCAAGGGGGGCCGGCCACCCCCTCCATGGAAGGTGGAACTCCCACCTCTAGTGGGAGTCCTAGCTTGGGTAGGTTTCCCTATCTTATGGAAGGTTTTTGGTTCGGGTCTTATTCGGAGACTTGTAGTCCAACCCTTGGGGCTTCCACCTATATAATGAGGGACAAGGGGAGGGGGATGGCCACCTCAAGACCACCACCTGGCCGCACCCCTCAAGTGGCCGGCCACCCCCTCCCAAACCCTAGCCGCCCCCCTCTCCTCCATAGCTCCCGCGTGCTTTAGCGAAGCTCCGCCGGAGTTCTCCACCACCACCGACACCACGCCGTCGTGCTGTCGGATTCAAGAGGAGCTACTACTTCCGCTGCCCGCTGGAACGGGAGGTGGACGTCGTCTTCATCAACAACCGAACGTGTGACCGAGTACGGAGGTGCTGCACGTTCGTGGCGCCGGAGGGATCGTGATCAAGATCTTCTACGCGCTTTTGCAAGCGGCAAGTGAACGTCTACCGCAGCAACAAGAGCCTCCTCTTGTAGGCTTTGGAATCTCTTCAAGGGTGAGACTCGATAAACCCCTCGTTGCTACTGTCTTCTAGATTGCATCTTGGCTTGGATTGCGTGTTCGCGGTAGGAAATTTTTTGTTTTCTATGCAACGTTATCCTACAGTGGTATCAGAGCCGTGTCTATGCATAGATGGTTGCACGAGTAGAACACAAT
Source organism: Lolium perenne (assembly GCF_019359855.2). NCBI lineage: Eukaryota > Viridiplantae > Streptophyta > Magnoliopsida > Poales > Poaceae > Lolium > Lolium perenne. The sequence continues at coordinate 99,870,019 of NC_067244.2, read as the reverse complement.
GGTTTTGTGGGCGTTGATGCTATTGTTATCTTTAGCTTGAGTACTTTGCATCTTTGTGGCATAGTGGGATGAAGCGGCTCGGACTAGCTTTACATGACCGCGTTCATGAGACTTGTTCCTCGTTCGACATGCAACTTGTATTGCATAAGAGGCTTTGCGGGTGTCTGTCTCTCCTACTATGGTGAAGATTCAATTTACTCTTCTATTGAAAACATTAGTATCAATGTTGTGGTTCATGTTCGTAGGTAGATTAGATCTCTCTCGAAAACCCTAAACCACGTAAAATATGCAAACCAAATTAGAGACGTCTAACTTGTTTTTGCAGGGTTTGGTGATGTGATATGGCCATAATGTGATGATGAATATGTATGAGATGATCATTATTGTATTGTGGCAACCGGCAGGAGCCTTATGGTTGTCTTTAAATTTCATGTTGAGTAGTATTTCAAAGTAGTTGTAATAGTTGCTACATGGAGGACAATCATGAAGACGGCGCCATTGACCTTGACGCTATGCCGACGATGATGGAGATCATGCCCGAAGAAGATTGAGATCATGTCCGTGCTTTGGAGATGAAGATCAAAGGCGCAAAGACAAAAGGGCCATATCATATCACATATGAACTGCATGTGATGTTAATCCTTTTATGCATCTTATTTTGCTTAGATCATGACGGTAGCATTATAAGATGATCCCTCACTAAAATCTCAAGATAATAAAGTGTTCATCCTTAGTAGCACCATTACCAAGTCTTGTCGGTTCGAAGCATCTCGTGATGATCGGGTGTGATAGAATCAACAAGTACATACAACGGGTGCAAGACAGTTTTGCACATGCAGATACTAAGGTGGCCTTGACGAGCCTAGCATGTACAGACATGGTCTCGGAACACGTGATACCGAAAGGTAGAGCATGAATCATATGGTTGATATGATGAACACTTTGAGTGTTCGCCATTGAAATCACACCTTGTCTCGTGATGATCGGACTTAGGTGCGGTGGATTTGGTTCGTGTGATCACTAAGACAATGCGAGGGATATTGTTTTGAGTGGGAGTTCACTTAGATTTTTAATTATGTTGAATTAAAATTTGAACTCAATTTGTCATAAACTTAGTCTAAACTTTTGCAAATATATGTTGTAGAGATGGCGTCCCCAATCAATTTTAACCAGTTCCTAGAGAAAGAAAAACTTAAGAGCAACGGTAGCAACTTCACCGACTGGTTCCGTCATGTGAGGATCTTCCTCTCTGGCGGAAATCTGCAATATGTGCTTGATGCACCGCTAGGTGACCCTCCTGCAGAAACTGAAACCGATGAAGTAAAAGCTGTTTACGAGACTCGGAAAATTCGGTACTCTCAAGTTCAGTGCGCCATCCCGTGCACTGAATCCGATCTTCAAAAACGTTTTGAGCACCACGATCCTCATGAGTTGATGAAAGAGCTGAAAGCTATTTTTGAGACTCATGCGGCCGTGGAATGCTATGAAGCATCGAAACAATTCTTCAGCTGCATGATGGAAGAAGGCAGCTCCGTTAGTGAGCACATGCTCGCCATGACCGGGCATGCGATGAAACTCAGTGACTTGGGAATAGTGATTCCTAACAGACTGGGGATTAATCGTGTCCTTCAATCACTGCCACCAAGTTACAAGAACTTTGTGATGAACTACAATATGCAGAACATGAACAAGGAGTTACCTGAACTCTTTGGCATGCTAAAAGCTGCTGAGATTGAGATCAAGAAAGAGCACCAAGTGTTGATGGTCAACAAGACCACCAATTTCAAGAAATAGGGCAAGTCTAAGGGAAAATTCAAGAAGGGTGGCAAGAAAGCTGCCACGCCTCCTGTGAAACCTAAGAACGGCCCTAAGCCTGAGGCTGAGTGCTATTACTGCAAGGAGAAGGGACACTGGAAGCGTAATTGCTCCAAGTATCTGGCTGATCTGAAGAGCGGCCTTGTCAAGAAGAAGAAAGAAGGTATATCTGATATACATGTTATAGATGTTTATCTCACTGGTTCTCGTTCTAGTACCTGGGTATTTGATACTGGCTCGGTTGCTCATATTTGTAACTCGAAACAGGAACTAAAGAATAAACGACAACTACTGAAAGATGAAGTGACGATGCGCGTTGGAAACGGATCCAAGGTCAATGTGATCGCTGTCGGCACACTTCCTCTACATCTACCTTCGGGATTAGTTTTAAGCCTAAATAATTGTTATTATGTACCTGCGTTGAGCATGAACATTATATCTGGATCTTGTTTAATGCAAGACGGTTATTCATTCAAGTCTGAGAATAATGGTTATTCTATTTTTATGAATAATATCTTTTATGGTCGAGCACCACAAAAGAATGGCTTATTTCTGTTAGATCTCGATAGTAGTGATACGCATATACATAACGTTGATGCTAAGCGAATTAAATTGAATGATAATTCTACTTATATGTGGCACTGTCGTCTTGGTCATATTAGAGTGAAACGCATGAAGAAACTCCATACTGATGGATTACTTGAATCACTTGACTTTGAGTCACTTGATAGATGCGAAGCATGTCTAATGGGTAAAATGACTAAGACTCCATTTTCTGGTACGATGGAGCGAGCTACTGACTTATTGGAAATCATACATACCGATGTGTGCGGACCAATGAGCGTAGCATCGCGCGGTGGTTATCGTTATGTTCTAACCTTCACAGATGATCTGAGTAGATATGGGTATATCTATTTCATGAAACATAAATCCGAAACTTTCGAGAAGTTTAAGGAATTCCAAAGTGAAGTAGAGAATCAACGTAACAAGAAGATTAAATTTCTACGATCTGATCGTGGAGGTGAATATCTGAGTTATGAGTTTGGCATGCATTTAAAGAAATGCGGAATACTTTCACAATTGACACCGCCGGGAACACCACAACGAAACGGTGTGTCCGAACGTCGTAATCGAACTCTCTTAGATATGGTTCGTTCTATGATGTCTCTTACTGATTTGCCGTTATCATTTTGGAGTTATGCATTAGAGACAGCCGCATTCACTTTAAATAGAGCACCATCAAAATCCGTAGAAACGACACCGTATGAATTATGGTTTAATAAGAAACCTAAGCTGCCGTTCCTGAAAGTTTGGGGTTGCGAAGCCTATGTAAAGAAGTTACAACCGGACAAGCTAGAACCCAAAGCGGAGAAATGCGTCTTCATAGGATACCCTAAGGAAACTATAGGGTACACCTTCTATCACAGATCCGAAGGCAAAATCTTTGTTGCTAAGAACGGAACCTTTCTTGAGAAAGAATTTCTCACTAAAGAAGTGACTGGAAGAAAAGTAGAACTCGATGAGATTGATGAATCTATACTCGTTGATCAGAGTAGCGCAGTACCGGAAACTGTTCCTGTACCGCCTACACCGGCAACAGAGGAAGCTAATGATAATGATCATGAAACTTCGAACGAGGAAACTACTGAACCTCGCAGATTGACAAGGGAACGTGCCACTCCTGATTGGTATGATCCTTGTCTAAATGTCATGATTGTGGATAATAATGATGAGGACCCTGCGACGTATGAAGAAGCGATGATGAGCCCAGATTCCAACAAATGGCAAGAAGCCATGAAATCCGAAATGGGATCCATGTATGATAACAAAGTATGGACTTTGGTAGACTTACCTGATAGCCGAAAGGCTGTCGAGAATAAATGGATCTTCAAGAGAAAAACAGATGCTGATGGTAATATTACTGTCTATAAAGCTCGACTTGTCGCAAAGGGTTTCCGACAAATTCAAGGAGTTGACTACGATGAGACTTTCTCACCTGTAGCGAAGCTAAAATCTGTGAGGATTTTGTTAGCAATAGCTGCATTTTTCGATTATGAGATTTGGCAGATGGATGTCAAAACGGTGTTCCTTGATGGAGACATTGAGGAAGAGTTGTATATGGTACAACCCAAAGGTTTTGTCGATCCTAAAAATGCTGACAAAGTATGCAAACTTCAGCGTTCAATCTATGGACTGAAGCAAGTATCAAGAAGTTGGAACCGACGCTTTGATAAGGTGATCAAAGACTTCGGGTTTATACAGTGTCATGGAGAGGCCTGTATTTACAAGAAAGTGAGTGGGAGCTCTGTAGCATTCCTGATATTATATGTAGATGACATATTATTGATCGGGAATGATATAGAACTATTAAGCAGTGTAAAGGGTTATTTGAATAATAGTTTTTCAATGAAAGACCTTGGTGAAGCATCGTATATATTAGGCATCAAGATTTATAGAGATAGATTAAGACGCCTAATAGGGCTATCACAGAGTACATATCTGGACAAGATTCTAAAGAAGTTTAGAATGGACGAAAGTAAGAAAGGGTTCTTACCTATGTTACCAGGCAAGGTCTTGAGTAAGACTCAAGGACCGGCTACGAGAAGAAAGAGAAAGGATGAGTAATATCCCCTATGCCTCGGCAAGTGGGATCTATCATGTATGCCATGCTATGTACTAGACCGGATATAGCACATGCTGTTAGTTTGACTAGCAGATATCAAAGTGATCCAGGAATGGAACACTGGACAGCGGTCAAGAATATCCTGAAGTACTTGAAAAGAACTAAGGATATGTTTCTTTGTTATGGAGGTGACCAAGAGCTCGTTGTAAATGGTTACACCGATGCAAGTTGGAACACTGATCCTGATGACTCTAAGTCACAGTCTTGGTACGTGTTTATATTGAATGATGCTCCGATGGCTGGGCAAGCTCGAAAGTGCACGGTGGCGAAGTCTTCAACGAATCAGAGTACATAGCGGCTTTAGAGGCTTCATCAGAAGCGGTATGGATGAAGAGGTTCATTGTAGAGCTCGGTGTGGTTCCTAGTGCATTGGACCCATTAATCATTTACTGTGATAACATGGGTGCCATCGCCAATGCACAAGAGCCAAGGTCACACAAGAGGCTGAAGCATATCAAGCTGCGTTACCACTCGATTCGCGAGTACATCGAAGATGGAGAAGTAAAGATTTGCAAAGTACACACTGATCTGAATGAAGCAGATCCGTTGACTAAAGCTCTCCCTAGGGCAAAGCATGACCAACACCAATGCCATGGGTGTTAGGTATATTACAATGTAATCTAGATTATTGACTCTAGTGCAAGTGGGAGATCGAAGGAGATATGCCCTAGAGGCAATAATAAAGTGGTTATTATTTATATCTTTATGTTTATGATAAATGTTTATATATCATGCTATAATTGTATTAACCGAAACATTAGTACATGTGTGATATGTAGACAACAAGAAGTCCCTAGTATGCCTCTTAAACTAGCTTGTTGATTAATGGATGATTAGTTTCATAATCATGAACATTGGATGTTATTAATAACAAGGTTATATCATTATATGAATGATGTAATGGACACACCCAATTAAGCGTAGCATAAGATCTCGTCATTAAGTTATTTGCTATAAGCTTTCGATACATAGTTACCTAGTCCTTATGACCATGAGATCATGTAAATCACTTATACCGGAAAGGTACTTTGATTACACCAAACGCCACTGCGTAAATGGGTGGTTATAAAGGTGGGATTAAGTATCCGGAAAGTATGAGTTGAGGCATATGGATCAACAGTGGGATTTGTCCATCCCGATGACGGATAGATATACTCTGGGCCCTCTCGGTGGAATGTCGTCTAATGTCTTGCAAGCATATGAATAAGTTCATAAGAGACAACATACCACGGTACGAGTAAAGAGTACTTGTCAGGAGACGAGGTTGAACAAGGTATAGAGTGATACCGAAGATCAAACCTCGGACAAGTAAAATATCGCGTGACAAAGGGAATTGGTATTGTATGTGAATGGTTCATTCGATCACTAAAGTCATCGTTGAATATGTGGAGCCATTATGGATCTCCAGATCCCGCTATTGGTTATTGGTCGGAGTGAGTACTCAACCATGTCCGCATAGTTCACGAACCGTAGGGTGACACACTTAAAATTGGATGTTGAAATGGTAGAACTTGAATATGGAATGGAGTTCGAATATTTGTTCGAAGTCCCGGATGAGATCCCGGACATCACGAGGAGTTCCGGAATGGTCCGGAGAATAAGATTCATATATAGGATGTCATTTTATGTGAATTAAAATGATGCGGAAGGTTCTATGGAAGGTTCTAGAAGGTTCTAGAAAAGTCGCGGTAGGAAAATTTTTGTTTTCTATGCAACGTTATCCTACACCGAGGGGGCTACGAAGTAGCCATGCCTAAGTGGGATGCACAAGAGGCTGAGATGAAGCTGAATGGGATCACTCCAGAACCACTGCGAGAAGGATGGGACACTAGGGCTCGAAATTGGTTCCTTGGGCATGGCTGTGAGTATGACATGAAGACAGGTAACCTTGTTGAAAGTGACAGCAAGGTTAGGGTACCCAGGAAAAAATGGATTGAAGTGACGGCTGATATTAAAGCGGGAAAACTGAAGTTTGCTCCCGATAGAGAGAAAGACTTGCTGACGCTTGTCCTCGGTAATCCTGAAAAGGGAGGACGAACAAGAGGCTATGGCCCTAGTGTTCTGTGGGCGCTTGGGTTTCCGAATGACGCGGAGACTTATAGAAGCCGAGCGAGAGCAAAACAACGCGAGCTGGAGGTGCAGAATGACCGGATGGCTGAGTTCCAACGGCAACTAGACTAGCAGAAGCGGGAGATTCAGCAGCAGCAGCGGGAGATTAATGAACTTAAAGGACATCGCCAGCCAGATAATACCGCCGGCATATCTCAGCGACGAGACAGCAGCGTGGCCGACTCGGAGGCCCCGCCTACACGGATGATGATAGATGCCGGTCCTGGCGACCCCTTGGATGGAATCAAGGAGCAAACACCTTGTGATCTCCATGAGGTGTTCAGGAAGGTGTCTGTTAAGGTGGCGGTCGGCTATGTCTTACCGGCATTTGGACCTGAAGGTGAGCCGGCAACATGGCATGGCAATCCGATTCCAGCTGGCTATGCTCGTGTCGGGGTGGATTCAGTTGTCCCATCGTGGGAGACATTGGAGCTCGAAATCCCTAGAGGTGATGGGGGGCTTACACTCAGAGAGGTGCTGGGAGAAATCATTCTCTGGGAAAAGAAGAACATCAAAGCTGCCGGTGGGTAGCCCCTAGTACCAGTCGTCCCAGCAGGTCACCATCACCTCCTCCAGGTGATCGCAGGCCACCATCACCTCCTCCTACTGATCACATGTCGCCACCATCACCCCATGGGTACGACATCGACCACGACATCTGTAGTCCATCTCCATCTCCAGCGCCGCCGCCTCCGCCCACTAAGACTCGGAATGCACCCAGCCGGAAGCGTTTCAAGAGTCCTGTCCGCAAGATGTCGCCCCTCCCAAAAGTACCAAAGGTTCCTCCCCCCCCGTCCTTACGATCGTACTGAGGAGGAAAATGATGCCATTGTTAAGAAATACAATTATGATTTTTTTCATAAGCCAAAACCTCCAGCGCCAGAGCCATACACAGAGAAGCAAATAGAATATGCTACTAGTTTTCTGAACACACCACCGCAGTATGACTTACATGAGAAGAAGGATGACTATACACGCACTCTTGCGAAGGTAATTGACAAGAAGAAGGATGAAAAGGCTAAGGAGAAGGACATTGCTGGCACGAGCAAATCATCAGCTAGAAGTGCAGCCGAGAAAAAGTCAAGTTCAACAAGTGCACCCCTCAAGGCCAAGCAAACGACAAAAGGCAAAAAGAGAAAGGAAGTTCCCCTCCTCGGAGATCAGCCCAAACAATCGATCCTAGCACTCAAAGTGTTTAATGTTACCAAGGTGTACCAGGAACATGGTGGTTTCGATATGGAAGAAGCTGCAAGCCTAGCGGCTGCCTGTAAAGTTTCCGTGGAGGAATTGCTGCTTGCAGCAGATGCTGCACTACCCATTGCTGATATAGCTCCTAAATTTGTCTACGGGGCCGACTTGGTCAACAAAGAGCAGCTGCATAAACTGCCAACACATATGCGGAATTTGCATCAGTGGTACCTTGATGCATGCAAGGAGAACATAAGGTACATCGTGGCGAGTATACCATTTGAATATTACTACCGAAAGGAGGAGATCCATATTGAGATGAATGAACTCTGGCAGTTATTCAATCTAGATGCCCTCGAGAAATCTCTCATGAGTTTCTATTGCTTGTAAGTTATTAACTACATATAAGTTCATTTTCATTCAGTTCATGTTCGTTTTCATTGCATATACTCATTATATCTTATGTGTTCTCTTATGCAGACTGAAGATCAGTGAATGCAAAAGTAATAATATTATCAATGTTGGGTTTATTGACCCAGATAAAATACATGTTGAAACGGTAAAGCATAAACGCCAAGAAACGGGGGGAAACCTACTAAGGTTTTTGGGGGAGCAATATTTCTGTGATTCAATATTGTTTCTTTACAACTACGAGTGAGAGTCTTAATGATCTTTTATGCACATTCAATTTTTCTTACTCGATGTTAAGTGTAATTCCTGACGTATATACATAACATGTGCAGCTTCCACTGGATTCTACTAGACATTCAACCTGATAAGGGAATAGTTGAAGTAAGAGACCCACTGAGTAGAGGCGTGGACGGGTTCCACGACTTGCAGAAGTTGCTCCAAGTGTAATTTCCTTCATCACCGCGCTGTATCTTTTGTGAGATATCAATTAATTATCCACTCATTCAATCATTCTTTTGCCTGGCAGGGCTTGTAGAGCTCTGAAGACTCATCATAAGGAGATTACCTGGGCAGAGAAGCTAACATTTACTCCTGTACCGTGCCCCCAGCAGCCACAAGGGACGAATCTATGTGGATACTACGTTTGCGAGTCCATTCGCATGTTAACCACTGAGAAGCAGAACAAAAATAAATTTGACGTAAGCAATAACATTCACAACTTCATTTATTATCATCAATATTTCGTTATCAAGATTGATATAGTCATACTCATCTCATTTTCGTATATAGGTCGACTACATGCGGGACATACTCCAACCAAAGGAACACCTACTAGGAATCGCCGAGGAACTGGCGGGACTTTTGGTTAGAGAAGTATTAAACAACAAAGGCTTGTTTAGTCCAAGTAGATGCTCTACCTCCAAACAGACGGTCGTTAGTACCGCTTGTCTGTCGATCGTGAGCTCCATGTATATATATATGTAAGGGAAGAATATGTAAGGGGAATCGACTTTTGCTTCCAATATTTGTTTGATCGATCTATATATATATATATAATGAATGAACGTGTACAACTTCTAGTAGCGTACAAATATATGCAACTTTTATTTTCGAATGAAAAAAATGAAATAAAAGGGGGTCGGTGGCGGGGGGGGGGGGGGGTGCTGCACCCCTCAAACCCTAAAGCAGCAGGGTTGTGCCCGCGCCACGTAGAGGGCCTTTTGTCGCGGGTGGTAATACCGCCCGCGACAAAAGGGCCTGTCCCCTGCGCGCCCCGCGCATGCCACGTGGTGGACTGTATGTCGCGGGTGGTAAGCGACCCGCGACAAAAGGTCGACCTTTTATCGCACCCCTTTTGTCGCGGATGGCCACCCGCGACAAAAGGCTCTTACAACCCGGAACAAAGCCCTGTTTTCCACTAGTGCCTCCTTCTGGTAGCAACCTTCTTCCTCCGGGTATTCTCCGGTGCTAGCGTCTAAATTTGAATACGAGGTATAATCACTCAACAAATTCAATAGCTATTCTAAGCATCTATGCATTCACACAAACTATTCTATTCACACAAGTAATACCATTTGGTGCATTGGTTGTCTTGCTTGAGGAAAAATAATTTCCTCTCATTACATATGTAAATGATAGTTTCCATTTAGTTCTGGAGAAATAATTTCCTCTCATTGAATCTTCTTAAGATTTAATTTCTCAAACAATCATACATGAAATCATCATTTGAGAAAATGATTTAAATGAGGTAGAATACCTCATACTATTTAACAATGCCTATTATCTTTACTATTAAATTGCAATAGGTGACTGGCTGGTGTCACAAACGGGTCAAAGTTTTTTCTTCTAGGCCCAACGTCTCCTGAAAATCCTAGGCCCAATATCTCTAAATATGGATCTATTCCGTCCCACCTTACCTACATAATCTATATTTTGGTCCGTGCCTTACGCTTTGGTCCATCATCCTATGTGTCTTCGTACGACAGCTTTACCGGCTACCGCTACGTTTTATTTCATAGTCCACACAACCCACGTTGCCGAGCAGAGTCCTAACCATAAAACATACCTATCTAGCATCTCCTGCTAAATATATATGTGAGCTCTGCCTATCCCTGATAAGCCACGAGGAGACGAAATCGCAATAAGGCGAGATCCACCAATACGTGAGACCGACGTCTAAACCATTGCGGACGCACCTTGAAGCTAGATCCGTTTGTACAGCTTCGCCACCAGCCACCGCATATCCACGGCGCGGCAGCTCTACAAGGCGCGGGTCGATTCCTCGGGTGCTTAGATCGGTACCTGCGGCCAATTCACTCACCTGATCGTGGTTAGAAGGAGAAAATTGTAGCGCCAATGAGAACCACGATTCCTCGAGTACCTGCGACCGATTCGCTCGACAGCCGGCCAAGCTGCAGCCAGTTGTTTTCACATGTCGCAGACCTATTAACCGGCGGAGGCGACGGGATGTCTCCGCAGTGGCGGATGTCCTTGCTGCATAGGTGGATCTCCACGCGCTAGCAGGCATGGCGGTTCGACTAGATGAAAGACGGTGGCCGTAGCAGCTGTGTCATCAGGAAATCGGAGAGTCCCAGACGCGTCAGAAATCTCCCACCCGAGCAGGCTTCTGAATTTCGAAGTTGCGCTACCGTGTTGGAAACTCGGCAGCCTGGGCGGCCTCGGCAAGACGAGAGATGAGGTCGAGCGGAAACATCCATCTAGGGCAAGGTACAGCCCGAGAACCATCCACGTTCGTGAAGCCGCGGCGCGCTACGGATCTGCATAACCAGGGAATGAGGTCTGCTAGCTCTGGGCGAAATTAACAGCCGACTGATGCAGATGCAAAGATCACCATTTCAGGGCTGGAAAGCATGGGAGCAGCGTCTGTCACGGAGTCTCGCATGGGCTTGCTTGACGATTTCGGTGCTATTGAGAAGTTGGACATGGCATGGGATCATCAAACGTCTGGACCAAAGAAGGCGGGTTCAGAATTAGTTGTGTCACAAAAGAACGACATGTTTTCTGATCAAAATTGCAGCGTCTCCAATTGTCATCCTGCATATGGGTTCATGAGTCTGAGGAACTGGGATCCGTAAGACGCGTAAGATCTGGGTTGCTATTGCATGACAAGCCTGGATTTCGTGCTCACCTGAAGTATTCATTTCGGTTATAATGTGCTGCGTGAGGATGCCAAGGTTCAAAATTTCATCGATGACGTTTGCTCTTTCTTTTTGATACAGATGAGGTTTGCCCTGATATAAGAACATATATTCGTCGATGACATGGTCCCGCGGGGGATTGAATGAAGAAATACTCCCTAGATTCTTTAATATACTCTGCAAGGCCATTTATTTGTTTTTGAGACAAACTTTAATTATTAACCGAGTCAATCAAATATAAGAGAAATGTCATCACATGATTCACTAGAGAGTTTTATTTTCTCCCGATGCAACGCATGGGCACTTTTGCTAGTATGATTTAAAATCTCCAAGTATTTCATGTGAGAGTATTTGACCAGTGGTCAAAACTTCATATGAAAGTACGTGGGACAAGATTTAAATGAAGTGGAACACTTCATATAATTTGCATAATAGTTTTGGACAATATCACTTAAATAAACTAGCCATATAGTCCATTATTTAAACTAGGGCATGATCATTCAAAGTGACCACACCATATTTTTGCAGAAACAATTAGTGTAAGTTAAATGTGGGCTATTAGAGTTGGAATTAACTAAATATCCCTTTTGGTTGATTTTTAGGAATTATTTGAATGTGCAAAAGTTCCTAACTTAATATTTTTCTCACATTATTTCTACAACAGATCTCACAATGAGACCAGTGGCATTGGTTAGAACTTTTCAATAGCTTTCCAACAATATCAAGTTTGCTAAATTTTGCCAAGCCAAACAGATTCTATTGAATTTCAAAGTCAGGGCCAGTATTGAATTTGAACTGAAATCAATTAAATGAAATTTGAATAAAAGGGCCGGCGGGAAACTGAGTTGGGCTGAATTGAATTAAAACGGCCCATGTCCAGCACACCACGCGTCCACGCACGCGTGGGCTGTCTGACGGTGGGATCCACCTGTCAGCGACTTATAAAACCTGAATCGGTACGTTTGATGTGGGGCGTTGGATTAGATGATGATCGTGCGGCGGCCTGAATCAACGGCGATGAGGTTTTATTCGATTGTTCGGAGCTTGGGGCGGCCTGAATCGACGGCGATGTTCGCAGAGCTTCCGCGGCTCCGATCTTCCAATTCCGGCGACTCCGGCGGCGATTGGTCTGGCTAATGGTGCGAGGATAAGCGGTGAAGAGAGGGGAGTGAGATGGTGTGCTCAATGGAGTCCAGGGAACGCTCTATTTATAGAATCGGGGAGGTGCTGCGGGGCAGTGGCGAGGTCGACATCGACACGGCGGTTCCGGCGAGCTAGCGAGCTAGAGGATGGCGGGGAACTGTTCTGCGTGTCCAGGCGGTGCGTTTGGCGGCAACATCGCTGTCGGGCGGTGCCTAATTCGGTCGCGTTGCTTCCGGGTCTGGTGCGTCCGCGACGGAACAGGGTCGTCGACTCCGGCGGCGGCGGGCCAGGGTTGGTGTCTTGCGCGTGTCCGACAGGTTCGTGGTGGCACGACGAGGCGCTAGGTGAAGAAATGGGGGCCAGGGCTTGCTTGAGCTGGCGAGGCGGCGCGTGGCCAGTACTGCCCGTGGCGCGCGCGTGTGCGACGCCAGCGGCATGGCTCGGCCGCCATGGGCGCGAGCTGGTCTGGCGCGGGCAGGCTCTCCCTCGACAATGGCGCGTTCCAGTAGGTTGAGTAGAGCGAGGTGGCGTCGTGGGACATGGTGGCCAGGGTGGTAGAAGAGAGGGAGAAGGGGTGACTCGACATGTGTGGCATGGGCCGACATGGCCATGCCATGCAAGCTATGCCTTGCCCTCCTAGGGTTTCTATGCAGGCATGTGTGAGAGAGGGGACCAAGGGACAGAGTGGAGTGAAATGGGGCAGGTAGGGTTAGGCCAAACACTATGCAAATAGTGATTTTGATTTGTTCCATATTTGCCCAATTCAAATTCTTGCAAAACTTGGTTGAGTTCAAATGGTTTCAAAAATTGAAAGTGATGGGTTTGGTTGAGTTGCAAATGACCAGAGACAACCATGTGTGGTGGTGGAATTTTAAAAATCAAAGAATTGCAAATTTGGACAAAGTGAGATTGTTGCACATATTAAAAAGTCTCAACTTTGCATGAGCATAGTTTTTGATCCAAGATGATTTTGGCATGGTGGTCTTTACCAAAGTTGTTCACCTTGATGTGCTCTTGGATGAGTTGCGAAGAATTGGGAAAGTTTAGTTTAAAAAACTTGAATTGCAAGGGCTCAAAGTAGTGACCAGAATATAAATGGCAGATTTGACCATTATCATATGTGATCCCAATTTGAGTTTGAATTTGATTCGATTTGTGTTTCTTTGATTCCAAAAGTTGTAATAAGTGTTTAATAACATAATACAACTAATGGTGAAGACCAAAGTGGTATAGGGTAAAGATTTGCAAAAATGGCATAAACCATATGTGAGGGTTTTAGGGTTTTTCTTATTTGATTTCTTTCTCTTTTATTTTATTTGGTTTGTGATCTTCACTTGATCAATTTAGGGTTTTAGGGTTTATCACATAAGCACAAGAACAATCATCATGGCATATCACTCAAAATGCACAGTCCTATGCATGGCACTATATGCAAATAAAAGTTTTTGTTGGTTCTAAATTTTGGATCTCTAGAATTCTTCTTCTTTTCTTTTATTGAAAATTGGGATGTTACAAACCCTTCCCCCTTACCAAAGATCTCGTCCCGAGATCTAAAAGAAAGTTAGGTACTAAAGAGATCTGGGTACTCCTTCTTCATGAAGTCTTCACGTTCCCAAGTGGCTTCATCTTCAGTATGGTTGCTCCAATGAATCTTTAGAAACTTGATGCTTCGGGTGCGGGTGGTTCTGTAAGCTTCCTCTAGGATGCGAATCGGCACTTCGCAGTACGTCAGGTCCTTGTTGATATCCACCGATCGGTGATCGATGTTCTTGAATACTTCGGTCTTCTCGGGGACTTCAAGGCACTTCCGGAGGAGTGAGATGTGAAACACGTCGTGCACAGCCGACATTTCTTCTGGTAGCTCCAGTTGATAAGATACTTCGCCTCGGCGACTCAGAACTTTGAAAGGTCCGACATATCGGGGTGCGAGCTTTCCTTTCAGCTGAAATCTCTGCATTCCTTTCAAGGGGGATACCTTGAGATAGACAAAGTCTCTGATCTCGAAGGTCATATCTCGGCGTCTCTTGTCGGCGTAGCTCTTCTGTCTTGATTGTGCTGTCTTGAGGTACTCGCGGATCTTGTGTACTTTCTCTTCGGCTTCACGAAGAACATCCGGTCCAAAAACTTGGCTTTCTCCAACTTCCGACCAATTCAGAGGGGTACGTCATTTACTTCCGTACAAGGCTTCAAAGGGGGCCATCTGTAAGCTGGCTTGGTAGTTGTTGTTATAAGAGAATTTTGCGTATGGCAGGCAGTCTTCCCACTTGGATCCATATTCCAGTACACATGCTCTCAGCATGTCCTCCAGTATCTGGTTGACTCTCTCAGTCTGTCCATCGGTCTGCGGGTGATAGGCGGTGCTGAAATTCAGCCGGGTTCCTAGTCCTTCGTGCACTTTCTGCCAGAATCTTGAGGTGAATTGTGATCCTCTATCTAACACTATCGACTTCGGGGTTCCGTGCAGGGCGACTATCCTGGAGATGTACAGTTCAGCTAACTTTGGGCCTTGGTATGTGGTCTTGACAGCGATGAAATGGGCTAGCTTGGTCAGTCTATCGACAACTACCCAGATTGAATCATTACCTTTGCTGGATTTTGGCAAACCGGTGATAAAGTACATTCCTACGGAGTCCCACTTCCATTCTGGAATCTGCAATGGTTGCAGCAGTCCTGCGGGTCGCTGATGTTCTACCTTGACTCTCTGACAGATGTCACACTTGGCGATGTAGCTGCCGATTTCTCTCTTCATTCCATGCCACCAGAATTGTTCCTTCAGATCTTGATACATCTTGGTACCTCCGGGGTGGATTGAGTAAAGGGTGTCATGGGCTTCTTTCAGGATGACTTGCTTCAACTCTGAGTCCGATGGCACACAAAGGCGTCCTTTGTAATAAAGAACTCCGGCTTCATCTATGGTGAATCCTGGTGCTTTCCCTGCGGCTATCTGGTTCTTGATTCCGTCGATGCTAGCGTTTCCTTTCTGGGCTTCCTTGATCTGGCTGATCAAGGTGGGTTGAAGTTCTATGCTGGCTAGGAATCCTTCACTAACAAGTTCCAGTCTAAACTGTTCAAACTCTTGAAACATGCTGGGCTGCTCGATTGCGATCATGGAGTTCAACTGACACGGCAGTCGGCTCAAAGCATCCGCTACCACATTGGCCTTGCCGGGGTGGTAGTGAATCTCCATGTCGTAATCCTTGATCAATTCTATCCATCGGCGTTGCCTCATATTCAGCTCCTTCAGGGTGAGGATATATTTCAGGCTCTTGTGGTCGGAGTAGATCTCGCATCGATTACCCATGAGGTAATGACACCAAACTCTCAAGGCTAGGACAATGACTGCAAGCTCTAAGTCATGGGTTGGGTAATTCTGCTCATGTTGCTTCAATTGTCTTGAAAGGTAAGATATCACTTTGCCTTCTTGCATAAGTACACATCCCAGACCAATCTTGGAGGCGTCGCAATAGACGTCAAAGGGCTTGGTGATGTCCGGCATGATCAGGATTGGGGCTGAGGTCAGTCTACTCTTGAGTTGTTGGAAACTCTCTTCACATTTGTCAGTCCATTCGAATTTCTTGTCCTTCTTCAACAGTTGGGTCATTGGTCGAGCGATGCTCGAAAAGCCTTCTACAAATCTGCGGTAATATCCGGCTAATCCAAGAAAAGCGCGGACCTCGGTTAGGGTGGTTGGGGCTTGCCATTATGTAACAGTTTTGATCTTGGCGGGATCTACGACAATTCCTCCTGCAGACAAGATATGTCCCAGGAATCCTACTTCCTCCAACCAAAACTCACACTTGCTGAACTTGGCATACAACTGGTGGTGTCTAAGGGTTTCAAGGACAGTCTCCAAATGTTGTTCATGTTCCTCCTCGGACTTGGAGTAGATAAGAATGTCGTCGATGAAGACAACGACAAACTTGTCCAAAAAGTTCATGAAGATCTTATTCATGAGGTTCATGAAATAAGCTGGGGCATTGGTTAATCCAAACGACATGACGTTGTACTCATACAACCCATATCTGGTGGTAAAGGCAGTCTTTGGAATGTCGGTGGCGCGAATCTTCAGTTGATGATAACCAGTCCTAAGATCTATCTTAGAGAACACTTTGGCTCCGGTCAACTGATCAAACAGGTCTTCTATCTTGGGTAGGGGGTATTTGTTCTTGACGGTGACATCGTTAAGCTTACAGTAGTCCGTACATAAACAAGTGACACCATCCTTCTTGTCCACAAACAAAACAGGCGATCTCCAGGGGGATGCACTAGGTCGAATCAAACCTTTGGCTAACATATCATCTATCTGTTTCTTCGGCTCCACAAGCTCTGTTGGGTTCATACTATAGGCTCTCTGCGCTATAGGTCCAGTTCAGGGGATTAAATCGATGATGAACTCGATATCCCGATCCGGGGGTATACCGGGTAGATCATCCGGAAACACATCAGGGTATCGACAGACGACCTTGATTTGATCCAGAGTTGGCTTGGCTACACTTTGGTTGCAGGTGAATTTTATGGGTAGTCTTTCAGATACATGTTCTACTAGGATACCGGTGCTGCTAGTCATGGTGATGGCTTTCTTGGCACAGTCAATCAGTCCATGATGTTTTGACATCCAGTCCATTCCTAGTACGACTTCCAAACCTTTCGTTCCCAGAATGATCAGATTGGCATAAAAATCTACTTCATGGATTCTGATGGGTACATTTTTGCAAAATTTTCTGGCTTTGGTGGTTGATCTGGGAATTTGAACTATCATAACATGCTTCAAACTGATAGGTTGAATTTTACTTGTGGATGCAAAGTCTTCGGTGACAAAAGAATGAGATGCTCCGGAATCAAACAATACTCTGGCAGGGATGGAGTTGACAGAAAACATACCCAGTACAACATCTGGTGCTTCCTGGGCTTCTTCGGCGTTCATGTGGAAGAGACGGTCGTTGCGGTTATTGGGGTTGTTGGGGGCGAACTTCTTGCCGGTGGAGACACGGCGTTGTTGCTGAGCAGGTGCAGCGGTGTTGCCTGCAATCTTGGCTAACCTCTTGGGGCACTCGTTGGAGTAGTGTCCCACTACACCACACTCATAACAAGTGATGGTGGCCTTGTCCTTGGTTGCAACGGGGATGGCGTTGCTCCCAGTCCTTGGAGCGGTGTTGGTGTTGTTGTTGTTGTTGGGGGCTCTGGGCGGAACGCAGTTGAAGTTGTTGTTGTTGTAGTTGCTGTTGTTGTGGTGGCCTCCTGGCCTGGAGTTTCCTCCACTCCGGTTCTGAAATCCGGGGCGTGAAGTCTTCATCTGGGACTTGTTGTTGTTTCTCGGAGTGAAACCTCCACTTGAGCTGGGGCGATACTTCGGGGCATTGCTAGGCCCACTCTGGTGCATCATACGGCGTTTGCGGTTCTCATTGGCTTGGTTCAGCTTGCCCTCCATCTGGATGGCGGAGTCTACTAGGGCTTCAAGGTCGGCGAAGGGGATGTTGATGAGGAAAGTCTGCATCTCATCATTCAGTCCGTTCAGGAATCTCTCTTGCCTCTTCTCGGTGGTGTCGGTCTCGTTGGGGGCGTACCTTGACAGTGTAAGGAACCTGTCGCGGTATTCTACCACCGTCATCCGTCCTTGCTTGAGTTCGCGGAACTCATCCCTCATCTTCTTGATAAGACCCGGGGCACATGGTACTTGCTAAACTTGAGCTTGAAGTCTACCCAAGTCATGACTTGACCTCCGTTCATGGCACGGGTGCTAGTCCACCAGGCTCGGGCTGGTCCGGCAAGATAGTGGGTTGCGAACAGGACCTTCTCGTTGTCTTCCACTCCGGCTACTTCCAAGTTGTTCTCCATAGTGCCAGTCGTCGGCGTCGAGGGGTTCTTCAGTCTTGCTAGACACCGGAGGATTGGTGTTCTGGAAGTTCTTGAGCTTGGATCCGGGGTGATCATGATTTCCATGGCCTTGGTTGGCAAGGTTTTGCAGTGCTGCAATGTTGGCTTGGCGTTCAGCTCTTTCAGTCTCCCTGTCAGCCATCAGGGTTTGCAGCAGTTGCATCATGGCATCGTTGTTGGTGCTATTGGGAGGGGCCATCTGAATATAGAGAAGATCATGAGATAAGAGGGAAATTTCTATGGTTTATTTTGAGTAAGTTCATAAATTTAAAACTTGAAAGCTTTTGATGACAAACACAACATTCGTTCATTCATTCAACATCACACCTTACAAACTAACACACTAACACTTCCCATGGTTTTAAGAACCATTCTCTCATGCTACGATACAACGGGCGGGATACAACTCACACCTACATAAGTGATCAAGTGCAACTACTCCTCATCCTCGACATCGATCGGGACGAAGTCGTCGGGTCCTGCCTCTAGGAACTCATAGTCCTCCTCCTCGGTGAACTCGTCCTCCTCAAAGTCATCGTCGTCGCTCAGGAAGGCTCCTCCTCCCTGAAGGTCGATACCTCCATCGTCTTCCTCCATCTCTCTCAGCTGGTCCTCCTGGGCCTTGATAGTGGCCTCCAAAGATGCTATCTTGGCGCGAAGGCGCACAATCGTAGCGTCCTTCTTGGCACGCTGCTAGCGAAGGGTCTTGCGGTCTTTGGCGAGTAGCTTGATCGCCTCACCCTGCTCGATGATGTGAGCGTGGGTCTGGTTGGCGTACACGCGGGAGGCGTCCAGATCCTTCTGAGTCTGGTACAGCATGAAGTCGAGGTACTCAGCATGGTGCCTCAACTTCGGGTGCGGCTGCAGCTCCATGGGCACTCCCATGGCATCACGCCTCACGAGATGCGCGAAGCGAGAAGCGAGGAGGCGCACCACGTTCTGTCCACAGAGACGCGCAAGTGCCTCCTGAAGGCCACGTGCGAGTCCGTCGAGCCAGTTTCTCTCACGGAAGGAGAAGAGGATCCTCTCCAAGGTGGGAGGCTCCATCTTGCCCCTCAAGTCAGCAGTGATGACCCACTGCAACTCTCCTCCAGGCTGGTCGTCCAACTGGATCCCGTGGAACTCGGAGTGTGGGCGTCCAAGGAAGTCCGAGACGGCATTGAGGTCGTGCTCGAAGATCAAGCTTCCACCATTCCCAAGCTGGTAGAACTTGGTGTTGATTGGTTCATTCGGCTCCATCTGAAAGCGAAATGGATAAGTAAGTTAGAGAGTGAACAAGTGTGGCAAAATTTTAAGTAGATTCAAATAAGGAAGAGCATGATTCATCAAATTTTGAAAAAGTCTCAAAGACAAGAGTGTGAGTAAATTTTCATAAATATTCCCTTCATTTGATTTCAAAGTTAAGTTTTTCTGAACGTTCATTCTAACTAGGGTCTTCTAAGGTCAAACAATGGCTCTTATACCAACTTGTCAACACCCGGATTTTTAAGTCCAGATGCCTATTATGTCATTCATCGCAATCCCAGGAATATTGTTGTTGCGAGGCATAATAGTTAAGTATCCCAGTCATCATTCATTACAAACCATATTGTCTTACAACTTGAATCACATGATCCATCTTACACGAATAGTTGATCTATTGATCAACGAACAAACACAAGTTCATAGCGGAAGCGTAAAGATAAATGGACTCTCTAGTCCACAGGCCAACGCTTGACGTTGGAAGACTCCTAGTTGTCGTAGGCGTCCTGCTGGTCATCTCCTTGGTAGTTCTGTTCATCTTCATACTCTGTGATGCGGCCTAAGGCCACGTGGGTTGCCCGATCTCACGAATTGACCGAGGGAAAGGCGGGGGAGAGGAAGAACACGAAGAACACGGCGATGAACACGATGAACACACGCAAACACACACCAACCCGATACAATTCCGGTTTACTCCCGATAGCCCGAACCACTATCCCGATAGAATCTCTCAAGGGAGAGACACGCGGTAGAATCCCCGAGAGGAAGATCGGTATACGATCGGTGGAATCACACGAGTGAGAGACCGGTGGTAGAATCACAAGTGTGAGAGACTAATCATATAAGGAGTGCCTTGATACAATAGATATGATAATCTAAGGAGGGGGTTTCCCTAATCCCAAAGGGATGGTGGAGGCATGAGCCAAATTCTAGTTCATCTACTCTAACCTAATGAAGGGGGAGGTGGGAGCCTATATATAGGGAGCCACTAAGGAGGGGTAGTTTAGGCATACAAAGGGATAAAGGGTTCAGATTTGATGCTCTTTGCAGTGGGGCGGTAGTGTCGGCGCAGGTAGGGCGACAGGGCCGTCATCCTCAGGTGTAGTGGTAGGGCGGCAGTGCCGGTGGAGATGGGCGGCAGTGCCGGTCATCCTGAGCGGCAGTGCCGGCCTTCGCGGCGCGTCCCCTTCTCCTTGACGATCTCTTCCATGCTTCCCATGACCTTGACGTTGACCTTGAGTCCTCGAGCCTCCATGGCGTCATCCACTTCCTCTATACTCGGCGATGCATACCTATCATGGTCATATGACGTAGCATACCATTCAAGAGAGACATTTGTAGGAACGCATAAAGGAGAAGATTCACCTTTGCGTGACGTGTAGATGTTGACGCACATGATGCGGTGGAGACCGAAGGTCGCCCCGTATCACTCTGGCCATTTAAATAGCCAGGGACAAAGCCGTGAGTACTTTAAGTACTCGCAAACTAATACTAGTGTAAGTGCTAACAATTCTAGTAATGGTTGCTAAGTTCTAGTTTATTTGCATAAAGCCAATTTTAGTTCACAAGTATTTGAGAAAAGACTTATTCATGTGCTAACTAACTCAAGTGGGAACATTAGTGTCATTCCCACAACTCAAGTTGTGATTCAAAATTCAAGTCACAATTCACCATTCACTTCACTAATATTTTCAAGAATCTGACACCGGAAACTGTATGGCCTTTCCAACCGTCCGTAACCGTGGACACGGCTATTCGAGTAGGTTTACACTCTGCAGAGGTTGCACACTTGTGCCACAACATTTGATTTCATCCGTCGGGATTACCCCGAATCATCGTAACACAGTACGCGGATCATCAACCATAACCTTTCACTTACAAACCCTAGTATGAGCACCTCTCCCCATGAGCTTGGCCTCCTAGTGAAGACCAACTGTCAACCTGGGAACTGCACAGGGCTTGGCCGTACAATTCACCTCAATTCACATCATTTCTCAACAACGGAGGCAGCCTCGGCATATCCCCTATGATGTGTGTTCAGAGGGAACCCATACTAAGATGCATAAATTTCCAGTTAAGCCCTACCCATAATCAGGTATTGTGGGGGTACCCAAAATTGGAAAGGTATCGCATTCGAACCAATATTAGTTTTATCAAAAATCACCATCTTCTCCAAGTCATATTCACCTTCAAAATTCATTCAATGGAATGACTCATCATTCCAAGGTTTCAAATTCAATTCAAGTCACATGTTCCCATCTAGAGTAGTCAAGTTTTAGTATTTAGCACTAGCACTAATCATGAGGGGTGCTTTCTTGCTTGGCTAGCTTTGAGACTAACTTTGCTACTCTAGTAACCTTCTTTAACTTAGACCAAAGTTAACTATAAAAGTAACTCTTTAAATAAACAAGTAAAAACTTGTAGGGTAAAAACTTGGGATAGGGTTGTGGTAAGAAAGGTAAGACTAATGGTGCCTTGCCCCAAAGGGCTTTGCACTTTGCAAGAGTATTAGCTTGCCTTGGTAGTGGTCAAAGTTCTCCTCTTCCTCCTCCTGGTAGCAACCTTCTTCCTCCGGGTATTCTCCGGTGCTAGCGTCTAAATTTGAATACGAGGTATAATCACTCAACAAATTCAATAGCTATTCTAAGCATCCATGCATTCACACAAACTATTCTAGTCACACAATTAATACCATTTGGTGCATTGGTTGTCTTGCTTGAGGAAAAATAATTTCCTCTCATTACATATGTAAATGATAGTTTCCATTTAGTTCTTGAGAAATAATTTCCTCTCATTGAATCTTCTTAAGATTTAATTTCTCAAACAATCATACATGAAATCATGTTGACCTAAGTCAACCATTCATCATCATCATTTGAGAAAATGATTTAAATGAGGTAGAATACCTCATACTATTTAACAATGCCTATTATGATTTAAAATCTCCAAGTATTTCATGTGAGAGTATTTGACCAGTGGTCCAAACTTCATATGAAAGTACTTGGGACAAGATTTAAATGAAGTGGAACACTTCATATAATTTGCATAATAGTTTTGGACAATATCACTTAAATAAACTAGCCATATAGTCCATTATTTAAACTAGGGCATGATCATTCAAAGTGACCACACCATATTTCTGCAGAAACAATTAGTGTAAGTTAAATGTGAGCTATTAGAGTTGGAATTAACTAAATATCACTTTTGGTTGATTTTTAAGATTTATTTGAATGTGCACAAGTTCCTGACTTAATCTTTTTGTCACATTATTTCTACAACAGATCACACAATGATACCAGTGGCATTGGTTAGAACTTTTAAATAGCTTTCCAACAATATCAAGTTTGCTAAATTTGGCCAAGCCAAACAGATTCTATTGAATTTCAAAGTCAGGGCCAGTATTGAATTTGAACTGAAATCAATTAAACGAAATTTGAATAAAAGGGCCGGCGGGAAACTGAGATGGGCCGAATTGAATTAAAACGGCCCACGTCCAGCCCACCACGCGTCCATGCACGCGTGGGCTGTCTGACAGTGGGATCCACCTGTCAATGACTTATAAAACCCGATTCGGTACGTTTGATGTGGGGCGTTGGATTAGATGATGATCGTGCGGCGCACGATCATCGTCTTCTCCGGCGAGAACCCGAGGGTCTGGCGGCGAGCCTAGGGGGTCGGAGGGCTAACCAGGACTCAGGCGGTCGGCGGCGAGGTTCAGGGCGAGGTTGTCGATGACGCTGAGGCAGCCTGTAGCAGTGGCGGAGCTTGGGGCGGCCTAAATCGACGGCGATGTTCGCAGAGCTTCCGTGGCTCCGATCTTCCAATTCCGGCGACTCCGGCGGCGATTGGTCTGGCTAATGGTGCGAGGAGAAGCGGTGAAGAGAGGGGAGTGAGATGGTGTGCTAAATGGAGTCCAGGGAACGCTCTATTTATAGAATCGGGGAGGTGCTGCGGGGCAGTGGCGAGGTCGACATCGACGCGGTGGTTCCGGCGAGCTAGCGAGCTAGAGGATGGCGGGGAACTGTTCTGCGTGTCCAGGCGGTGCGTTTGGCGGCGACAGCGCTGTCAGGCGGTGCCTAATTCGGTCGCATTGCTTCCGTGTCTGGCGCGTCCGCGGCCGAACAGGGTCGTCGTCTCCGGCGGCGGCGGGCCAGGGTTGGTGTCTTGCGCGTGTCCGACGGGTTAGTGGTGGCACGACGAGGCGCTAGGTGTAGAAATGGGGGCCAGGGCTTGCTTGAGCTGGCGAGGCGGTGCGTGGCCAGTACTGCCCGTGGCGCGCGCGTGTGTGACGCCAGCGGCATGGCTCGGCCGCCATGGGCGCGAGCTGGTCTGGCGCGGGCAGGCTCTTCCTCGACAATGGCGCGTTCCAGTAGGTTGAGTAGATCGAGGTGGCGTCGTGGGACATGGTGGCCAGGGTGGTAGAAGAGAGGGAGAAGGGGTGGCTCGACATGTGTGGCATGGGCCGGCATGGCCATGCCATGCAAGCTATGCCTTGCCCTCCTAGGGTTTCTATGCAGGAATGAGTGAGAGAGGGGGCCAGGGGACAGAGTGGAGTGAAATGGGGCAGGTAGGGTTAGGCCAAACACTATGCAAATAGTGATTTTGATTTGTTCCATATTTGCCCAATTCAAATTCTTGCAAAACTTGGTTGAGTTCAAATGGTTTCAAAAATTGAAAGTGGTGGGTTTGGTTGAGTTGCAAATGACCAGAGACAACCATGTGTGGTGGTGGAATTTTAAAAATCAAAGAATTGCAAATTTGCACAAAGTGAGACTGTTGCACATATTAAAAATTCTCAACTTTGCATGAGCATAGTTTTTGATCCAAGATGATTTTGGCATGGTGGTGTTTACCAAAGTTGTTCACCTTGATGTGCTCTTGGATGAGGTGCAAATAATTGGGAAAGTTTAGTTTGAAAAACTTGAATTGCAAGGGCTCAAAGTAGTGACCAGAATATAAATGACAGATTTGACCATTATCATATGTGATCCCAATTTGAGTTTGAATTTGATTTTATTTGTGTTTCTTTGATTGTAATAAGTGTTTAGTAGCATAATACAACTAATGGTGAAGACCAAAATGGTCTAGGGTAAAGATTTGCAAAAATGGCATAAACCATATGTGAGGGTTTTAGGGTTATTCTTATTTGATTTCTTTCTCTTTTATTTTATTTGGTTTGTGATCTTCACTTGATCAATTTAGGGTTTTAGGGTTTATCACATAAGCACAAGAACAATCATCATGGCATATCACTCAAAATGCACAGTCCTATGCATGGCACTATATGCAAATAAAGTTTTTGTTGGTTCTAAATTTCGGATCTCTAGAATTCTTCTTCTTTTCTTTTATTGAAAATTGGGATGTTACAGCTTATGCATAATTACTTCCTATAAGTTTGCTCTCCTCATGCATAATATACCAATAGTGTTCACACCTTGTCCTAATTAGCTTGGACTTCCATGGATTTTCATCGCATACATATGTTTTAACCAAGTGTCACAAAGGGGTACCTCCTTGCCTCCTGTACAAAGGTCCTTAGGAGATGGATCTCATTTGATTTCTCAATTTTGATGAATCTCAACTTTTTTGGACATCCATACCGGGAAAGAAAGGACAACAGATATTTGGACTTTTGCCTAGATGAAACCTCCACCATGTGAACATGGCTTTAGTTAGCGCCCCAGTGTTCCTCTCTAACAATATGCATACTCAAATCTTTGCAACTCATGGTAAATCTCCCTTACTTCAAACAAGATGAGCATGCATAGTAATTCACATGATATTCAACAAAAGCATATTGATGGTGTTCCCCATGATAGCATGGTTATCACACAACAAGCAACTTATAAGAACTAAAAATGCATAAAACATAGTACTTGCCACAATAGTTTTTTAGACTACCTTCCCATGAGCTATGATTTACACAAACAGGTGATAATTTTTGAAGGTTTAAAGGTAGCACACAAGCAATTTACTTTGGAGTGGCGGTGAAATACCACATATAGGTAGATATGGTGGACACAATTGGAAACTTAGGTTTTTGGCGGTTGGATGCACGAGTAGAGCTCATACTCAGTACAGGTGAAGGCTAGCAAAAAGACTAGAAACGACCAACTAAGAGAGCATTAATGGCCATAATCATGCATAGCGAAAAAAACACTATCAATCAAAGCATAAAGTGATATTACAAGTCAAAAACTAAATGATCATAGAGGCTTTAGTTGACTGGTTATAGTCATAACTTGTTATAAGCTTGCGCCAAGTCAACCTTATAAAGCATCAAAGGAGAATACCACAATACTATGCTTTTATGATAGAAACAACACATGATTCTTTCAATGGCACATTATGCACTCTCAGCCATTTGAAACAAGTCATGATACAACAATGAATACTAAGCATATGACAATAATAACATCCAACATGACATGCCAAAGTCTATGCCACAGTCTAGACAAGCTTCCATTTATATCACTATAGTCATGAAATATTTTACTCGTATCCAACACCAATCAACTTATTTAAAATAACTCTCATAGATGAAATACATTATGGACCAGAGAGCTAATCATACACAAATAAATAATACTAACATGCTCTGAACAAAATTCAAGTGAAATACCAAGAGCTAAACACAGTACCAGAAAACTAGAACACTCGCAGAACATTAACAACGAAAAATAGAGCGTTCTATGCAATTAAAAAGGAGCGTGTCTTTCTCCAAAGAAAATGTGCTAGGATCCAACATATGATATAGAAAACAAAACAAAACAAAAACAAAAATTAAGATGCTCCAAGAACAACACATAGTGTATGAAGCAATAAAAATATAGCGTATAGAGAGATGACATGTTGCTTTGTTGATGAAGAGGGGATGCCTTGGGCATCCCCAAGCTTTGACGCTTGTAAATCTTGAATATGTCTTTGGGGTGCAGGGGCATCCCCAAGCTTGAGCGTTTTTCCATTCTTCATCTCATCACATCATTCTTTTCTCCCTACACTTCAAAACTTCCTTCATACAAAAACTTCTCACAATTCTTTATTAGCAGCATTACTACAATCAAAATAAAAGAATCCACTTGTGTTCAGTACTAACATATATCAAACATCTATTAAAGCATAAGCTACTGTAGCAAAGTTTCAAATAGTTCTCTGATCAAAAGAACTAAAAAAGAAAGAGATTTAAGAGGCTAATGCAAATAGTGGAGAAATCTGTCAAAACAGAACAGCAGGTAAAGATCAAAATTTCCGAAAATGCGCTATTGCTTCTTTCGCAAAGTGTTAAACTAACGAAAGTTAGATAACAACCTGAGGCATACGGATAAAAAATGAAAACTCAAAATTCCGCTCTGGCTATTTTTACGAAGTTTTATGGTAACAACACAGAATCTGTTTTCAGGACAGCAACTTTCCCAAACATTACTTTCTTCCTCTTAGAGGCTATTCTTGGCACAAAAATGAAATAAAAATGATAAGGAGATGTCATTACAGTAGTAATAACTTCCAAGACCCAACAAAAAAACATTACTGTAAATAAAAATATGGGTTGTCTCCCATAAGCGCTTTTCTTTAACGCCTTTCAGCTAGACACAGTAAAAATGCGAGCATCAAGTATTATCCAGTGAAGAAACATCAAAATCATAATTTGTTCTAATTATAGAGTCATAAGATGACTTATTTCTCTTTCTAGGGAGGTGTTCCATACCTTTCTTGAGTGGGAATGGATATTTAATAATCCCATCTCTCATATCAATAGAAGCACCAACAGTTCTAAGAAACGGTCTTTCCAATATAATTGGAAAAGAAGCATCGCATTCAATATCCAAAACAACAAAATCAACGGGGATCGGGTTATTGTTAACCATAATAAGCACATTATCAACTTTCTCCAAAGGTTTCTTTAAAGCAATATCAACAAGATGAACATCTAAATAAAAAATTCCAACGGTGGCAATATAAGCAAATCATAGATTTTTCTCGGCATAACAAAAATACTTGCACCAAAATCACATAAATCATTGCAATCAAAACCATCTATTTCATATTGATGATGGGCTCCCAGCCATCTTCTAACTTTTTAGGAATAGAGGCTTCGCGTTTTAATTTGTCCTCTCTCATTTGCATAAGAGCATTTGTCATGTGCTTTGTAAAAGCTATATTTATAGCACTAGCATTAGGACTTCTAGCAAGGTTTTGTCAGAACTTAATTACTTTAGAGATATTGCAATCATCAAAATCAAACTCATTTTTATCAAAGGTAAAAGGAATCTTGTCTCCCATACTCCGAAAAATTTCAGCACACTTATCAGGAGCAGTTTCAGTGGTTTTAGGAAATTTTGTAGAAGGAGCGGGGATTTTTCCTACACCATTTACTTTATTATCAATAATAGGAGAGTGGCTAGCATTTGAAACTTCATTACTACTGGTGGTGGTGATGGTATAAACTTTAGTCAAATCATTATTTCTAGCGATTTCATCTTCTCTTTCCAACCTAGCATGCAATTCCGCCAACATCCTAACATTTTCATCAATTCTAACTTGAATGGCATTCAAAGTTTTACTTTCTTTAACATCTTTAGGCAACCGTTTTAATTTAAGAAAATCAACATCGTGAGCAAGGCTATCAACTTTAGAAGCAAAAATATCAATTTTGCCAAGCTTTTCCTCAACAGTTTTATTGAAAGCAGTTTGTTTACTAATAAATTCCTTGAGCATGACTTCAAGATCAGAGGGTGCACTTTTATTATTGCTGTAGGAATTACCATAAGAGTTTCCATAAGAATTACCATTATTAGAAGGATATGGCCTATAATTGTTGCTACCAAATTATTCCTATAAGCATTGTTGTTGAAATTGTTGTTTTTAATGAAATTCACATCAACATGCTCCTCTTGAGCAACCAAAGAAGCTAACGAAATATTATTTGGATCAACATGTGGTTTACCATTAACAAGCATAAACATAATAGTATCAATCTTATTCCTCAAGGAGGAGGATTCTTCAACAAAATTTACCATCTTACCTTATGGAGCTCTCTCGGTGTGACATTCAGAATAATTTATCATCATATCATCAAGTAATTTTGTTTCAGCCCCCAAAGTAATGGACATAAAGGTACCTCCATCAGCTGAATCCAGGAGATTTCTTGAAGAAAAATTTAGTCCTGCATAATTTTTTTGGATGATCATCCAAGTAGTCAGTCCGTGAGTGGGACAATTCTTTACCAAAGATTTCATTCTTTCCCAAGCTTGAGCAACATGTGCATTATCGAATTGTCTAAATTTTAGTATGTCGCTTCTCAAAGATATAATCTTAGCAGGAGGATAATATTTTCCAATAAAAGCATCTTTGCATTTAACCCAAGAATTAATACTATTTCTAGGCAAAGATAGCAACCAATCTTTAGCCCTACCTCTCAAAGAGAAAGGAAACAATTTCAGTTTTATAATGTCACCATCTATATCCTTATATTTTTGCATCTTACAAAGTTCAACAAAATTATTAAGATGAGAAGCGGCATCTTCAGTACTAACACCAGAAAAATGCTTTTTCATAACAAGATATAATAAAGCGGGTTTAATTTCATAGAAGGCTGCTCCAGGAGCAGGTGGAGCAATTTGTGTACAAATGAAATTATTATTGTTGGTGCCAGTAAAGTCACATAACTTAGTATTTTCAGAAGAACCCATTTTTAGCAAAATTAAAACCAAGCAACAGAAATAACAACTATAATAGAATCTAATTTTTGTGTGTTTTAAATATAAAGACAACTATAAAAGTAAACTATTTTTTGTGTTTTTGATATAATAAAGCAAACAAAAAAAAATAAAGTAAACTAAGCAAACTATAACAAAGTAAAGAGATTGGAGATGAGAGACTCCCCTCACGAAAATCCTCTTTCTCCCCGGCAACAGCGCCAGAAAAATTCTTGCTGGCATTCAAAAATTTCCCCTAATTGGGAACGCCTCGCATATTTTTTTACAGTAGCAGGATCAGAATAACTTACTCCATTAAGTTCGCTGCCATAGAACTCCACCGTTACGCCTACTTGTTCAACACTATATTTGGATTCTGCTCTTATAAAAGGAACGTCCGCTCTCACAATTCCCTCTTCATCTACCAAAACAACCGAAATGTTTCAAAAAAAAGTGGGCATACGACGTACTCGTAGTACGTAGACACGCTGTTGGGGAACCCCAAGAGGAAGGTGTGAAGAGCAGAGCAGCAAGTTTTCCCTCGGTACAAAACCAAGGTTTAATCGACCAGTAGGAGAAAGGCGTGCCTTCTGAAGGTGTTGCTGGCTGACTAGTGGCAGGGTGCACTACCGGCGTCAGCAACAACGTGGAACCTGCACACAACACAATCCAAATACTTTTCCCCAACTTACTGTCAGGTTGTCAATCTCACCGGTTTGCAGAACACAAAGGATTACACGTATTGAATATCGATCGATACATGTTTATCTGTAGGGTAACTCAATCTCACCGGTTTGCAGAAAGTAAACAGAACATGATTGCAGTTGAATTTATCTGTAAAGGAAATAGGAACGGGGTCCATAGTTCACTAGAGGTGTCTCTCCAAAAATAAATAGCATGTTGGGTGAACAAATTACAGTTGGGAAATTGATAGAATATCGATCGATACATGACAAGATGATTACTATTATAATTTGGTATTGGGCATTACAACATAATACATAGACCGTAATCCAACTGCGTCTATGACAAATAATCCACCTTAGGTTAGCGTCTGCACCCCTTCCAGTATAAAGTTGCAAGCAAAAGACTATCGCATTAAGAAATGTGTGTAAAGTAAACAATAGAGTTACCCTCTGATAAAACATTGTTGGGTTATCCCAAGTAGCAATAGCATATCTACAACCTTAGAAGTTATAAAGTCACTCTCCCGGGAAACTAGAGGCATGAACCTACTATCGAGCATAAATTCCCCCTCTTGGAGTCACAAGTATCCACTTGGCCAGAGTTTCTACTAGCAACGGAGAGCATGCAAGATCACAAATAGCATATGACATGAATATATAATCAATTTTAACATAGTACACAATATTCATCGGATCCCAGCAAACCAAACATGGAGGATTACAGAAGGATGATCTTGATCAAGTAGGGCAGCTCACAAGATCGATACATGAAGCACAAAGTGGAGAAGACAACCATCTAGCTACTGACCCATAGTCCAGGGATGAACTACTCACGCATCACTTCGGAGGCGGGCATGGCGATGTAGATGCCTCCGGTGATGATTTCCCCCTCCGGCAGGGTGTCGGGAAGAGCTTCAGAACCCCCCGAGATGGGTTCGGAGATGGCAGCCGCGACAGAACTTTTCGTGGATAGAGGCTCAGGTATCCAGGGTTTTCCTGAGTAGATGTATAAATAGGCGGAGGATTTAGGTCGGTGGGGTGCATGTGGGCCCCACACTTGCCCTAGGTGCGAGCCAGCCCTAGTCCGCGCCTAGGGGTGGTGTGGGCGCCCTGGTCCGCCTCTTCGCCGCCCCTCCGGACTTCGTCTTCCTTTCAGTAAAATATTGACTTGGGCATTTGTTTCGTCCAATTCCGAGAATATTTCCTGTATAACTTTTCTGAAATACAAAAACAGCAGAATACAGGGAACTGGCACTGATGAGGTCTAAGACCCCGTGTGTGGCCCGATCTCGCGGATTGACTTCGAAACCAAGGGGGGAGATGGGAAAACGCGAAGAACACGAAGAACGCGATGAACACGAGGAACTCCGAGACTCACGCACACACACAACCCGATACACCCGATGCTTACCTCCGTGGCTCGATGGACCACGCCAATAGAATCTCCGAGGAAGAGACACGCGGTAGAATTCCCCGGGGAGAGATTGGAGTTGGAGAGGAAGAACTTGGTGAGGGAGAGAGAGTAGCTTGTACTAGAATCTCACTCAACAAGTTCAAAGTCAACAACTAAGGTGCCTTGATTACAGAGGGATGATACCCAAGGGAGACTAAGCTCAAAGGTAGGTTTGAGTTCAAAACAAGTCTAAAGAGCTAAAGGGATGCTTGGGGTGCTTATATAGTCTTACAAGGCGTCACAGGCCGAAAAGGTAAGTTCGGGCCGAAAATATAACTTAAGTCGTGCAGGCCGGTCAGGGGGCCGGTCAGACCGGGCCTGTGACCGGGCAGGCCGGTTTCAGACCGGGCCTGTGACCGGGCGGAGACCGGACGAGGCTCCAAGTCCCCTGGATGGCGCCCGGATGTCACGAGCGCGAATCCCGGTTGCTGACCGGGCGGCCCGGTCAGGAGGCCGGTCAGACCGGGCTGTGGACCGGGTGATCCGGTCGGGGAGCCGGTCTGACCGGGTTCTGGACCGGCCGTCCGTCTTCTCTTCCTTGCGCTCTTCGGGCAACTTCCTGTCCAGCTCCATGTCCATCTTCGCGTCCATCTTCTTGTCCAGCTGCTCCTCTCCTCCCTTTGACCATGGCGTATCCTCCTCTTGGTGACCTTGATGCTCCTTGTACCTAATGACACATAACACGTCGGCATGAGGTAGCAATCCATCCAAAGGTGTACCAAGATCAAGGGTGGTGAGGAGCGAGTTCACCTCATCATGTAGCGCTTTGACTCGGGCTCGTGTCATCGGTCCACTTGGGGGACTTGTTGGTCTTGGTGTAGCGACGTCGGTGACCGGGGCTACATCATCTCCCCCCCCCTTGGGAAAGAGTCGTCCTCGACTCTTGCACCTCTTCATCTCCATGATAGGGTGACAAGTCCGAGACGTTGAACGTGTTGCTCACCAAGTACTTGGACGTTGGTATGTCGATGACGTAAGCGTTGTTGTTGATGCGTTTGAGAACCTTGAAGGGGCCATCTCCTCTTGGCTTGAGCTTGGAGTTGCGCTCATGAGGAAACCTTTCCTTCCGGAGGTGGATCCAAACGAGGTCTCCTTCTTCGAATATTCTTTCCTTCTTCTTTGCGTTGAGGCGGTTGGCTTGACGAAGAACATGTTCTTGTATGGTTGCCCTTGTCTCTTCATGTAGTTTCTTGACGGCGGCGGTGCGCTTGTCGAAGTCCATGTTGATGCGCTCGTAGAGGGGAAGCGGAAGTATGTCGAGTGCCGTGTAAGGTTCGAAGCCATAGACGACCATGAAGGGGCTCCTTGACGTAGTCTTGTGCTTGGCGCGGTTGTAGGCGAACTCGGCGTGAGGAAGGCACTCCTCCCATGACTTCAAGTTTTTCTTCACGAGGATGCGTAG
Source organism: Lolium perenne (assembly GCF_019359855.2). Classification (NCBI taxonomy): domain Eukaryota; kingdom Viridiplantae; phylum Streptophyta; class Magnoliopsida; order Poales; family Poaceae; genus Lolium; species Lolium perenne. The sequence continues at coordinate 99,837,160 of NC_067244.2, read as the reverse complement.
GAGGGTGGAAAGGCTTCGATTGACCACTTCCGTTTGGCCGTCCGTTTGCGGGTGCGATGATGATGAGAACAAGAGCTTGACTCCAAACTTCGCCATGAGCGACTTCCAAAGATAACTCATGAACTTGACGTCTCGATCCGACACAATGCTTTGTGGAACTCCATGTAGGCGAACGATTTCCCTGAAAAACAATGAAGCAATGTGTGAAGCATCGTCGCTCTTATGGCAAGGTATGAAATGAGCCATCTTAGAGAATCTATCCACTACAACAAATATGGAATCATGACCATGCTTAGTGCGAGGCAAGCCTAGAACGAAATCCATGCTAATATCGGTCCATGGTGCATAAGGAATAGGCAATGGCATGTAAAGACCATAAGGGTTGGAGGTAGACTTAGCTTGTAAGCATGTTGTGCACCGACGGCAAAGGCGCTCCACATCTCGCTTCATCTTTGGCCAATAGTAGTGGGTTGAGAGCATGGCATATGTCTTGTCACGGCCAAAGTGGCCCATAAGACCTCCTCCATGAGACTCTTGCAAAAGCAATTTTCGAAGCGAAGACTCGGGAATGCAAATCTTGTTAGCTTTGAGCAAATAGCCATCATGCAAATAGAAATCATCCACTCCTCGCTCAACGGAGCACTTCTCAAAAATGGGAGCAAAGAAAGAATCGGAAGGATAGAGTTCTTTGATCTCTTCAAGTCCCAAAACATGAAAATCCAAACGAGTTAGCAAAAGGGTGTTTTTGCGGGAAAGAGCATCCGCCACAACATTGTCCTTGCCCTTCTTGTATTTAATCACATATGGGAAGGACTCAATGAACTCGACCCATTTTGCATGTCGTTTGTTCAAGTTGTGTTGGCTCTTCAAATATTTCAAGGACTCATGGTCGGAATGAATGATAAACTCTTTTGGCCAAAGGTAATGTTGCCAAACTTCAAGAACACGAACCAAAGCGTAGAGCTCCTTGTCATATATAGGATAGTTGAGGCGTGCGCCATCCAACTTCTCACTATAGTATGCCACGGGTTTGCCCTCTTGCATAAGAACACCACCAATACCAAGCCCACTTGCATCACACTCAATCTCAAAAGTTTTTGCAAAATTTGGAAGAACAAGAAGTGGAGCTTCGGTAAGGCGTTTCTTCAACTCATCAAAAGCATTTTGTTGGGCCTTGCCCCAAACAAACAGAACATTCTTCTTGGTAAGCTCATTCAAAGGGCAAGCGATGGTGCTAAAGTCTTTCACAAAGCGGCGATAAAACCCGGCAAGTCCATGGAAGCTTCGGACTTGGCCAACATTTGTAGGGGTAGGCCAATTATGGATGGCCTCCACCTTGGAAGAATCAACTTCAATCCCATTAGCGGAAACCACAAAACCAAGAAAAACCAATTTGTTTTGAGCAAATGTGCACTTGGGGAGGTTAGCATAAAGCTTTTCATGGCGCAAGATGCGCAAGACTTCTCTCACATGTTGCGAAGTAGACAACCACGCTCTTGCCAATGAGAGGACGCAAGATGTGATTCATGAGGCGCATGAAAGTAGATGGTGCATTGGAAAGACCGAAAGGCATAACGAGCCATTCATAGAGACCAAGTTTGGTCTTGAATGCCGTTTTCCATTCATCACCAATAGCCATGCGGATTTGATGGTAACCACTACGCAAATCGACTTTAGAGAAAATCGTGGCACCACTAACTTCATCTAGCATGTCATCTAAACGCGGAATGGGATGGCGGTAACGGACGGTAATGGCATTGATGGGGCGACAATCCATACACATCCGTTGCGTCTCATCCGGTTTAGGCACAAGGATCACGGGAACCGCACAAGGGCTAAGGCTTTCTCGGACGTACCCTTTGGTGAGGAGATCTTGAATTTGGCGGTTGATCTCCTTTGTCTCTTCGGGGTTGGTGCGGTAGGCGGCACGGTTTGGGAGCGGAGCGCCGGGTATGAGGTCGATGCGGTGTTCTATGCCGCGGAGTGGTGGTAGTCCATGAGGGAGCTCGTCGGGGAAGACGTCTCGAAATTCCTGCAAAAGAGACAACAAAGACGGAGGAATGTTGGTTAAGTCGTTAGTCTCCGACGCGGGTCCCTTGCATATGAGCACATAGTGCAATATGGTGGATGGGTTCTCTTGGAGCTCTCTCCACTCACTCTTGGTGGCTAGAAGGACACTCTTGGGCTCACTCATATATGGCTTGTGGCGCTCACTATCTTTGTGGTGGGTCGCTCCCTCTCCTCTCATCTCACTATGGGTGCGGAGTTGTGCCCTCGCTAAAGCCTTCGCATTATCCGCGATGATTTGGCTAGGAGTCATCGGGCGCAACTCGAACTTCTTGTCGTTGACCTTGAAGGTGTATGTGTTGGAGAGTCCATCATGTATAGCCTTCTTGTCATATTGCCAAGGGCGGCCAAGCAACATGTGGCACACCGTCATGGGTACCACGTCACACTCGATGGTGTCCTCATAAGGGCCGATCTTGAAGTTGACGGTGACGGTATGTTGTATCTTGACGTTGCCCTTGTCACTCAACCATTGGATATGGTAAGGGTGAGGATGCTTGCGGAGAGTGAGGTGGAGCTTCTCACACAACTCGGTGCTCGCAAGGTTATGGCAACTTCCACCATCGATGATGACCTTGATCGATCTTCCACCAATTCCGGCACGGGTTTGGAAGATGTTGCACCGTTGTTCTTCCATATCATGAGGTTGTGTGGTTAGCACCCTTGTGACCACAAGTGAGGGACTTGGGTCATGCTCACATAAGAGAGGATCTTCTCCACTTTCTTGCTCATAAGCTTCTTCACTTTCCACGGCGGCTTGCACAAGGGCTTCATATTCATCCTCATCAAGAGTCTCGATGTCACCATTCTCCATAGTGATCATGACCTTGGTGTTCTTGCACTCAAACGATTTGTGACCTTGGGTGCCACACTTGAAGCAAGTGACACTAGAGGGTCCCGTGGATGCCTTAGAGGAGGCGGTGGAGGAGACCGTTTGCTTCATGCGACTTTGGATAGTCGGCTTCTTGGAAGGTGTAGAGGATGCATCGGCCTTGGCACTTGTAGCATAAGGAGTTGATGTAGTAGGAGGAGTCGATGTAGCGAGCTTGGAGGAGAAATAGGACTTGGCCTTGGAGTACTTGATGTCCTCAATCACTTGGCGCTCAGCCTTCGATGCTTGGTGGACTAACTCAACCATGTTGGAGTAGGGTTGGAACTCGACAATCCTCTTGATAGGGTAAGTAAGGCCATTGAAGAAACGAGCAATGGTTTGTTCCTCGGACTCTTGGATGTTGGCTCGCATCATAGTGAGCTCCATCTCCTTGTAGAACTCCTCAACGGTCTTGGTGCCTTGTTTCAACTTTTGGAGCTTGTTGAAGAGGTCGGTCATGTAGTGTGCGGGGACAAAGCGAGCATGCATCTCCTTCTTCATATCTTCCCAAGTGTCAATAGGAGGTTCACCCTTTTCTTCTCGAAGAGTGAGGACTTGCTCCCACCAAGTGTTGGCGTAGTCTTCAAACTCGAGTGATGCCATAGCCACTTTCTTGGCACCGGAGTAGTTGTGGATGCGGAAGATCTTGTCCACCTTGAGTGCCCATGAGAGGTAGGCCTCGGCATCTTCTTCTCCCTTGAACTTTGGCATGGTGAACTTGAGTCGTCCAAACATGTTCTCTTCATCCTCCAAGATTCTTCTACGCGGAGGGGCGCCTTCATCTCTTGCGGCTAGAGGTGGAATAGGGGGTCTTCTACGGCCAACCATAGCATTGGGTTGGCGTTGGAGTTGAACACTTGCTTCACTTGGTTCACGGTGAGGATGTGGTTGAAGATCTTGTCGCGGTTGAGGACGATGCTCAATGTTGGGTCTCTCATCTTGATCATGGTGAGGCTCTCCTCGTCCACGTTGGTCATGGCGAGGGTGGCGACGAAGATCTCACCGAGGTGGATCTTGAGGATCTTGGTCTTGGGGATGGCCATCACGCCCATGGTGGGCATGGCGATCCGCTTCGTGATGATCTTGTGGAAGGTCTTGAGCTTGTGGAGGGCGCTCATGTGGACGCGCATGGCGATGTATTTCTCCACGCCTAGAGTTGGAGCGGGAGTCTTCATGACGAGCATGTGAGCGATGAGGTCGATGATGGTCTTCACGCCTTGAAGAAGAGCTTGGGGACGAAAGGCCACCATGAGAGTAATGGTCTTCATGCCTTGAGGAAGAGCTTGATGAAGAGGAAGTAGAGCGGTGTCGACGATGGCGACCCAAGTTGGTGATGGCGCGCTCGAGGCTATCCATGCGCCGCTCCATGTTGGCATCATTGGCCGCCATTTGGCCATTCAAGTTGTCCGTAGCTTCACGAAGAAGGGCCAAGTCGTGGTTCACGGTGGAGAAGTTGTGAGCCACTTCATCGTATTGCTCATCGATGCGCGTCTCGAAGAGGGAGAGTTGCTCCTTGAACTCTTGTCGTTGCGTCCATAGGTTGTGTTGAGTAGCCAACCTCTCGGTGTTGCGAAGGATCTCTTCATCCCTATTGGTATCTCCGTTCCTATCCATGATGGAAAGACAAGAACTATGTTGTGTATGTTAGTGGAAGGAGACTACCTCGTACCCTTACCAAGGTAAGATAGTATTGAGGCAATCCACCAAACCGAAAGCAAGATCAAGTGTATCGGGAACACACGCAAAACCACACGCAAAAGCTAGCAAATATGGTGTTAGGCGAGTGTTGTGGAAAGCCAAAAGACAAATCCAAGATCAAGTATGTTGTTAAAAGTGGGTGAGGTCCAAAAATCCAAATGTCAATGTGAAGATCACTATAAACACGGAAAAGATGTGGAACACACACACGAGATAAGCGGGGTTAGTGCAACCAAAAGTGAGCGGAAAAGTGTATGTATAAGTGCTCGGTGTCACACTAACACAAGGAGAGCCAAAGCTTTGGTTGCAAAGGAAGAGACAACAAGATTCACACGTGGCCTCTCTTCTCCTATCTCTCTTTGCTTAAAAGCTTTTTCTCTTTTGTATATGGCGGCACTTGCACTCGTTTGTATCTTTGGTGGCACGTGGACACTTTGTATGTATGGGCGTATGGATGTATGGTGCTACTCGCACTCTTTTTGTGTTTTTGGGGCTTTTTGACGCACTATGTTAGCGTTAGCCTCGCTTTTGCTATCTTGCCACACGAGTGTTTGCTTGGGTGCCTTACTCAACGCGACACACACACCTCACAATGCGGGGCCACGTGCAATGTCTCGCAACACTAGACAAGCAATGCTCGATAGGATAGATCGCAAAAGGAAGAGGGGTTACAATGTGTAAGCTGCAAGTTATACCTGCGATGATGGTGGTGGTGGTGGTGGTGGTGGAGATCGCCGGAAGACGAGGTCGACGGAGGGGGCGTTGCGTCGCCCGGTCGGAGGCCCGGTTGGACCGGCTGCTGGACCGGCCCGGCCGGTTTGGTGGCCGGTCGACCGGATTCTGGACCGGACCTGCCGGTCTGTAGCCCGGTTGACCGGTGCTCAACCGGATCGCACGATTTCTCTCTCCTGTTCTTCACGAAAACCAAGCCAAATCGACCAAATCGAGGGGAAACGATGGAATTGGAGGCTAAAAGTTGGGGAAATAGTAGATCAAGCACAACAACACCAGATCCATGGACCAAAACCACTCAAAACGCAACCAAATCACAGATCGGTCAAGAGGCACTTTGGGGCTATTTTTGGGGATTTTTGGAAAATTTTCTAGGGACGAAATCGGGTGGGTGGGAGGTCAAATCCGCGGTAACCAAGAGCTTCTGATACCATATGATGAGGTCTAAGACCCCGTGTGTGGCCCGATCTCGCGGATTGACTTCGAAACCAAGGGGGAAGATGGGAAAACGCAAAGAACACGAAGAACGCGATGAACACGAGGAACTCCGAGACTCACGCACACACACAACCCGATACACCCGATGCTTACCTCCGCGGCTCGATGGACCACGCCAATAGAATCTCTGAGGAAGAGACACGCGGTAGAATTCCCCGGGGAGAGATTGGAGTTGGAGAGGAAGAACTTGGTGAGGGAGAGAGAGTAGCTTGTACTAGAATCTCACTCAACAAGTTCAAAGTCAACAACTAAGGTGCCTTGATTACAGAGGGATGATACCCAAGGGAGACTAAGCTCAAAGGTAGGTTTGAGTTCAAAACAAGTCTAAAGAGCTAAAGGGATGCTTGGGGTGCTTATATAGTCTTACAAGGCGTCACAGGCCGAAAAGGTAAGTTCGGGCCGAAAATATAACTTAAGTCGTGCGGGCCGGTCGGGGGCGGTCAGACCGGGCTCGTGGCCGGGCGAGCCGGTTTCAGACCGGGCCTGTGACCGGGCGGAGACCGGACGAGGCTCCAAGTCCCCTGGATGGCGCCCGGATGTCACGAGCGCGAATCCCGGTTGCTGACCGGGCGGCCCGGTCAGGAGGCCGGTCAGACCGGGCTGTGGACCGGGTGATCCGGTCAGGGAGCCGGTCTGACCGGGTTCTGGACCGGCCGTCCGTCTTCTCTTCCTTGCGCTCTTCGGGCGACTTCCTGTCCAGCTCCATGTCCATCTTCGCGTCCATCTTCTTGTCCAGCTGCTCCTCTCCTCCCTTTGACCATGGCGTATCCTCCTCTTGGTGACCTTGATGCTCCTTGTACCTAATGACACATAACACGTCGGCATGAGGTAGCAATCCATCCAAAGGTGTACCAAGATCAAGGGTGGTGAGGAGCGAGTTCACCTCATCATGTAGCGCTTTGACTCGGGCTCGTGTCATCGGTCCACTTGGGGGACTTGTTGGTCTTGGTGTAGCGACGTCGGTGACCGGGGCTACATCAGGCACTGTGGCATCTTGTTAATAGGTTAGTGCCAGAAATCATGTAAAAGTGCAATGAAGTGTAAACAAAACACATATGAATTGGTGTAACAAGCATGGAGCATCAAAAATTATAGATACGTTTGAGATGTATCAGCATCCCCAAGCTTAAGTCATGCTCTTCCTCGAGTAGGTAATTGATAAAAAAAAATTTGAGGTGACATGAAGCCAACACAATCTTGATATAGCATGTAAAGCATTGTGAGCTCGGATCTTACTCTAACATAGGCATGATAGATATAATTCAATTGAACTTAGCAACTATGTTATAACATGAAGAGTAACTCAAACAAAGGATCATGAATAATAGTGCATTGAAAAGCAACTGTGTGTTTATGATCATAGAGTAAACATAATAAAGTGGTACTCAACATGTCCTTATGGAATAGAAAAACATAAATGCAAGGACACCTTCAAAGTTCAAAGGGTGACTAGATACACATAATTTGATAGAAAGCACTACCACAATCATGAATCAATCAATAATAATTTTGGGACTATGCACATTGCACTAAGAGTGACAACTATGCTCTTTTAATCGGTGCATAAAGTAGAAGGTGGAGAGTCAACATGAAAGTAAAATGAAGGCCCTTCGCAGAGGGAAGCAGGGATTACCCATGTGCTAGAGCTTTTTATTTTGAAAGCAAAAGTAGTGTTGAAAATATTTATTTTGAGAGGAGCTACTTATGTAAATGGTAGTGATAAATAGTATGGCTTATGCATAATTACTTCCTATAAGTTTGCTTGCCTCATGCATAATATACCAATAGTGTTCACACCTTGTCCTAATTAGCTTGGACTTCCATGGATTTTCATCGCATACAAATGTTTTAAACAAGTGTCACAACGGGGTACCTCCTTTCCTCCTGTACAAAGGTCCTTAGGATATGGATCTCATTTGATTTCTCAATTTTGATGAATCTCAACTTTTTTGGACATCCATACCGGGAAAGAAAGGACAATAGATATTTGGACTTTTGCCCAGCTGAAACTTCCACCATGTGAACATGGCGTTATTTGGCGGCAAATGTTCCTCTCTAACAATATGCATACTCAAATCTTTGCAACTCATGGTAAATCTCCCTTACTTCGAACAAGATGAGCATGCATAGTAATTCACATGATATTTAACTAAAGCATATTGATGGTGTTCCCCATGATAGCATGGTTATCACACAACAAGCAACTTATAAGAACTAAAAATGCATAAAACATAGTACTTGCCACAATAGTTTTTTAGACTACTTTCCGATGAGCTATGATTTACACAAACAGGTGATAATTTTTGAAGGTTTAAAGGTAGCACACAAGTAATTTACTTTGGAGTGGCGGTGAAATACCACATATAGGTAGATATGGTGGACACAATTGGCAACTTTGGTTTTTGGTGGTTGCATGCACGAGTAGAGCTCATACACATTACAGGTGAAGGTTAGCAAAAAGACTAGAAGCGACCAACTAAGAGAGCAATAATGGCCATAATCATGCATAGCGAAAAAATACTATCAATCAAAGCATAAAGTGATATTACAAGTCAAAAACTAAATGATCATAGAGGCTTTAGTTGACTGGTAATAGTCATAACTTGTTATAATCATGCGCCAAGTCAACCTAATAAAGCATCAATGGAGAATACCACAATACTATGCTTTTATGATAGAAACAACACATGATTCTTTCAATGACACATTATGCACTCTCAGCCATTTGAAACAAGTCATGATACAACAATGAATACTAAGATATGACAATAATAACATCCAACATGCACTACAAGAAAAGTTCAAATAGAAAACATCCCAAAATCGTCCGCTAAGGACCATTTTTCGTCGCATATGGGCCTAACCCGACGATATGGGTTCTGTGGTCCAAACTGCGTCCGGGAAAGTCCCACCACGTTTTTGTCAGTCCGTCGCGTTTGGGCGCCCTTTCTCCACGGAAAATCAGATAGTTGAATATGTGTTTTCGGGATTCCGTTGACTGCTGACGTCATGCAAACTGACACGTGGCAGACGCCGTTAACTGGCAGTTAACGGCGTTAACCGGCAGAAACCCCGTGGTAGATGGTAGGCCCACATGAGGCCTACCACGCTTTAAGCGGGCTGGCCCATTTAGTTTGCGGGCCGGGCCAGCTGACTTAGTTTGACCGGTCAACTATACAGCTGGGCTGGTCCATTAGTTACGTGGGCCGGGCCTAACCTCTAAGGTTGACTGGTCAAAATTTATATGGGCCGGCCCACTAGACATGTGGGACCCACTTTCCTGTTATAGGGCCGGCCCATTTAACATGTGGGGACCACCACGAAGCAATTGGGCGGCCCAAGAAGGTATTGGGCCGGCCTATTTAGCATGTGGGTCCCACTTTTCTGCTATCGGGCCAGGCCATTTAGTAAGTGGGGTCCACCATAGATCAAGTGGGCTGGCCCAACAAGCTAGTGAGCTGGTCCAAAAACACAGGTGGTGATGTGGACTAAGTCCAAGGGTGTGCCCGATCTTCACGGATTTGGGTGGAACTCGTGGGGGTAGGTGGATGAACGCGATGAACACGAAGAACGCGAGGGGAATCGTGGGGATACAACACACACACGCACACAAACCGGTTTTCCCTCGTAGGCCCGATACACCTACTCGATAGAGGTTGCGAGAAAAGACCTTCCGGTAGAAGTCCCGCAAAGAGATCGACAAATCGAAGCTCGCAAGATCTAGAAGGGTGAAAAGACCGGAAGGTTGATAGAAGTGCAAGCAAAAGACCAAATAGGTAGAAGTGCAAGCAAAAGATCAAACAAACGGTAGAAGTCACCAAAGAGATCTTGACAAGTCGATAAGGAGCCCGGGTGGGTACAAGATCATAGATCTAGGTAGGGTTCCCACAAGGGTGAGCTAAGCTCAGGTTTAATTTCACATCAAGTCTAATCTCAGATCTGAGGCAACCAGCCTATTTATAAGTGGGGGCGAAGGGGTAAGTTACAAGCTGAAAAGTGTTGTCGTGCTGAAGTTCGATGGGGCGGAAGTTCCGGTCAACTGGGGCGGAAGTTCCGGCCAGGGGCGGAAGTTCCGGTCTGGACAGGCGGAAGTTCCGGTCGGGGCGGAAGTTCCGGCCAAGTTCCGGCCTTGTTCCGGAATTGCGCCATTGTCCCGCAGTAACATCCAGGGGGGTTTTCGCCGACTTTCAGAACTTGGGCGGAACTTGGGCGGAAGTTCCGGTGGGCGGAAGTTCCGGTCCCTCGGGGCGGAAGTTCCGGCCTGATCCTGTCTTCTGGGCGCTGGAAGGCATCTGGAGGGAATCTTGAGGGCATCTGGGCGGAAGTTCCGGTCCTGGAGGGCGGAAGTTCCGGCCTGGCAGCTGTAGCTCCATCTTCGTCATTTCCAGCTCTCTCTCCATTGGCTTGGTCTTCATGGCTCGCTTCTTGGTCGATGTACCTGATTGAACATAGGGTATTGGCATGAAGTAGCAAGCCATCCAAAGGGGTGTCAAAAGCATACATGGAGAGGAGCGAATTCACCTCTTGGTGTAGGGCTTGAGCTCGAGCTCGTGTCATTGGACCACGAGGAGGGCTTGTCGGTCTTGATGTAGTATCGACCTTGGGTAGGGCTACATCATCTCCCCCCCCTTGGGAAAGAGTCGTCCTCGACTCTAACGTCTCTTCATCTCCATGGTATGGCGAGAGGTCGGACACATTGAATGTGTTGCTCACCAAGTACTTGGATGTTGGTATGTCGATGACGTAGGCGTTGTCGTTGATTCGCTTGAGGACCTTGAAGGGACCATCACCTCGGGGCTTGAGCTTGGAGTTTCTTTCTTGAGGGAAACGGTCCTTGCGAAGATGTATCCACACTAGGTCCCCTTCGTTGAAGATCCGTGCCTTTTTCTTCAAGTTGGGGCGTGTTGCTTGACGAAGAACTTGTTGCTCGATTGTTGCCCTTGTATCTTCATGTAGCTTCTTCACGGCGGCGGTGCGCTTGTCGAAGTCCATGTTCGTCCGCTCATGAAGTGGAAGTGGTAGTATGTCGAGTGCCGTGAGCGGCTCAAACCCGTAGACGACCATGAAGGGACTCCTTGACGTAGTCGTGTGCTTGGCGCGGTTGTAGGCGAACTCCGCGTGTGGGAGGCACTCTTCCCATGACTTCAAGTTTTTCTTCACGAGGATGCGTAGAAGAGAGGATAGGCTTCTATTGACCACTTCCGTTTGGCCGTCCGTTTGCGGGTGCGAGGATGATGAGAATAAGAGCTTCACTCCAAACTTCGCCATGAGCGACTTCCAAAGATAACTCATGAACTTGACGTCTCGATCCGACACAATGCTTTGCGGTACTCCATGTAGGCGAACAATTTCCCTGAAAAACAATGAAGCAATGTGTGAAGCATCGTCGCTCTTATGGCAAGGTATGAAATGAGCCATCTTAGAGAATCTATCCACTACCACAAATATAGAATCATGACCATGCTTAGTGCGAGGCAAGCCTAGAACGAAATCCATGCTAATATCGGTCCATGGTGCATATGGAATAGGCAATGGGGTGTAAAGACCATAAGGGTTGGAGGTAGACTTAGCTTGTAAGCATGTTGTACACCGTCGGCAAAGGCGCTCCACATCGCGCTTCATTCTTGGCCAATAATAGTGAGTGGAGAGCATGGCATATGTCTTGTCTCTTCCAAAGTGTCCCATAAGACCAGCACCATGCGATTCTTGTAAGAGCAAAAGGCGAAGCGAAGACATAGGAATACAAAGTTTGTTGCTCTTGAACAAGAATCCTTGGTGCAAATAGAAATCATCGATGCCCTTCTCACTAGAACAGTTTGCAAAGATTGGGCCAAAGAAAGCATCGGAAGCATATAAATCTTTGATTTCATCAAGACCCAAAACACTAATATCCAAGCGAGTGAGTAAGAGGGTGAGTTTGCGGGAAAGAGCATCCGCCACAACATTGTCCTTGCCCTTCTTGTATTTGATCACATATGGAAAGGACTCAATGAACTCAACCCACTTTGCATGTCTTTTGTTCAAATTGTGTTGACTTTTCAAATATTTCAAAGACTCATGGTCGGAGTGGATAATAAACTCTTTTGGCCAAAGATAGTGTTGCCAAACTTCAAGAACACGAACCAAAGCATAAAGTTCCTTGTCATATATAGGATAGTTGAGGCGTGCGCCATCTAACTTCTCGCTATAGTATGCCACGGGTTTTCCATCTTGCATAAGCACTCCACCAATACCGAGTCCACTTGCATCGCACTCAATCTCAAAAGTTTTGGAAAAGTTTGGAAGAACAAGGAGTGGTGCCTCGGTAAGGCGTTTCTTCAACTCATCAAAAGCATTTTGTTGGGCCTTGCCCCAAACAAATGGAACATTCTTTTTGGTAAGCTCATTCAAAGGGCAAGCAATGGTGCTAAAGTCTTTCACAAAGCGGCGGTAAAAACCGGCGAGTCCATGGAAACTTCGGACTTGAGCAACATTGGTAGGAGTGGGCCAATTGTGGATGGCCTCAACCTTAGAAGAATCAACTTCAATACCATTAGCGGAAACCACAAAGCCAAGAAAAACCAATTTGTTTTGAGCAAATGTGCATTTAGGGAGGTTAGCATAAAGCTTTTCATGTCGCAAGATGCACAAGACTTCTCTCACATGTTGCACATGGTCCTCGAGGTTTTTGCTATAAACAAGAATATCATCGAAGTAGACAACCACGCTCTTGCCAATGAGAGGACGCAAGATGTGATTCATGAGGCGCATGAAAGTAGAAGGAGCATTGGAAAGACCGAAAGGCATAACGAGCCATTCATAGAGACCGAGTTTGGTCTTGAATGCCGTTTTCCATTCATCACCAATAGCCATGCGGATTTGATGGTAACCACTACGCAAATCAATCTTAGAGAAAATCGTGGCACCACTAAGTTCATCAAGCATGTCATCTAAACGCGGAATGGGATGGCGGTAACGGACGGTAATGGCATTGATGGGGCGACAATCCATACACATCCGTTGTGTCTCATCCGGTTTAGGCACAAGGATCACGGGAACCGCACAAGGGCTTAAACTTTCACGAACATACCCTTTTTCGAGGAGGTCTTGTATTTGTCGTTGGATCTCCTTTGTGTCTTCGGGGTTGGTGCGGTAGGCGGCGCGGTTTGGTAGAGGAGCGCCGGGTATGAGGTCGATGCGGTGCTCAATCCCTCGAAGCGGTGGTAGACCATGAGGAAGCTCGTCGGGGAAGACATCTTGGAACTCCTTCAAAAGAGACAACAAAGACGAAGGAAGAGTTGTTAAGTTGTTAGTCTCCGAGGGTGGCCCCTTGCAAATGAGCACATAGTGCAATATGGTGGATGGGTTGTGGTGCAATTCTCTCATCTCACTCTTGGTAGCTATGAGGACACTCTTCATCTCACTCATATATGGCTTGTGGCGCTCACTTTCCTTTTGGTGGGTCACTCTCTCACCACTCATCTCACTAGTGATGGTAGCTTCCTTAGCCCTTGCTAAAGCCTTTGCATTGTCCGCAATCACTTGGCTAGGAGTCATTGGGCGTAGGATGTATGTCTTGTCGCCGACCTTAAAGCTATAGGCATTTGTGTAGCCATCATGGCTTGCTCTTTTGTCATATTGCCAAGGGCGACTAAGTAGCATGTGGCACACCGTCATGGGCACTACATCACAATCAACGGTGTCTTCATAGGCGCCAATCTTGAAGGATACGGAGACGGTGTGTTGTATCTTGACATTTCCATTGTCACTTAGCCATTGCACATGGTAAGGATGGGGGTGTTTCCGGAGTGTGAGGTTGAGCTTGGAGCATAGTTCGGTGCTTGCAAGATTGTGGCAACTCCCTCCATCGATTATACCTTTATTGACTTGCCATTGATTCCGGCTCTTGTTTGGAAGATGTTGCACCTTTGATCTTCATTGGGAAGTGCATGGGTTGTCAACACTTTGGTCACCACAAGGGATGGACTTGCATCATGCACACATAAGACTTGCTCGTGGTCTTCCAAGTCATCATCTTCATGATTGGTTGCGGCTTGTACCAAGGCTTCATATTCGCCTTCACTCAAGTACTCCACATCTCCATCATCTCGAGTTATCATAACTCTTGTGTTCTTGGATTCAAAGGATTTATGTCCTTGAGCTCCACACTTGAAGCATGTGATGTTACTAGATCCCGTGGAAGCTTTGGAGGACATAGTTGATTGATCCGGCTTGAAGCTTGTTGTCTTGAAGGCACTCTTCATTTGCTTAGGAGGATCCTTGGGAGCAATAGCACTTGTGTTCTTGATGCTTGAGGAGGTATTTGTTGCATTGCGCGCGGCGAAGAAGGACTTTGTTTTTGCACTTGCTATGTCTTCTCGCACTTGGCGCTCGGCTCTTGTAGCTTGATGAAGCAATTCAACCATGTTGGTGTAAGGCAAGAATTCCACTATCCTCTTGACGGGAATGTTCAATCCATTCAAGAATCGTGCCATTGTTTGCTCTTCTCGCTCGTCCACATTTGCACTCATCATTGTCATGTGCATCTCCTTGTAGTATTCCTCAACGGACTTGTAGCTTTGCTTGAGTTGGGTAAGCTTGTTGAAGAGGTCGCGTTTGTGATGGTTGGGCACAAAGCGTTTGTGCATGACTTCTTGCATCTCTTCCCATGTAGCAATGGGGTCTAGATCTTCCTTGTCACGCTTCTTGTTCACTTCTTCCCACCAAACATTTGCATACCCTTCAAACTCTAGTGATGCCATGGCCACTTTCTTTGCTTCGGAGAAGTTGTGTATGCGGAATATCTTGTCAACCTTGAGAACCCAAGAGAGGTATGCATCGGGGTCTTCTTCTCCATGGAACTTAGGCATGGTGAACTTGAGTTTCCCAAAGATTTCCTCTTCATTGCGGTCATTGCGTCTAGGAGGTGGTCTTTCTTCACCAATATCTTGACGTTGTTGAGGTGGATGTTATGGACCTTGAGCATCTCTATTGTTGTTGCTATGTTGTTGACGAGGAGGTGGTCTTCCATGACCTTCATCTTGATCATCATTGTTGTGGCGTCGTCGAGGCATCACACTTTCTTCACTTGATGCTTGGTGATGACTTGATTCTTCATTTCTTGCCCTTGGAGGAGGTCTTCTAGCATGAGGGCGGTCATCATGATGGCGGCGATTATCTTGACCTTGAGGGCGTTGAGGATGAACAACATTGATGATTTGGCGCTCTTGGTGCGCTTGCCTTGCTTCTTCATCATGAAGGCGTTGTCTTCTAGCTTGAGCTTCTTGTGCTTGTCGTTGCCGCTCTTGTTCTTCAAGTGCTTGTTGTTCATTGCGGAGGAGCTCTTGTTCCCTTGCTCGAACTAGCTCTTGATCATGGCGAAGGCGTTCTTGCTCTTGTTGGAATTGAGCATGGAGGTCCTCTTGGTGAAGGCGCTCTTCTTCAAGGCGTTGACGCTCTTGGACAAGTCGAAGTCGAGCTTGCTCCGCTTCTTGAGCTTGTTGGTGAAGCACTTGGACATCCACATTATGGTGGCGTGGGTCTTCATTAGAATCATGGCGAGATGGTGTAGGAGCTCTTGACCTTGAGCTATGAGAGCGCGAAGACCTTGAGTGGTGTCTTCTCTCTTCTTGACGGTTGAGTGTGTGGAGGATATTGTCCAACGCCGTCTTCATTTCCCTTGTCTCTTGACCTTGTATGGCAAGTGTGGCCTTCAACTCATTGCCTTGAGTTTCAATCTTCTCATTGAGGTCTTGCACTTGATTGTTGAGGTCATTCCTTTGCACTTGAGCTCTTTCTTCATAGCGGACATTGGTATCCTTGAGCATGGCTTCAAATTGATTTAGCTTGGCGTGGACGGCTTGAGTAGCTATCCAATGTTGGTGCCGCGTCATCGGTAGTTGGTTCCCTTCTCCACTAGACATGGTTACAACTAAAACAAGAACTATGTGGTGGGTGGTTAGGAAAGACTACCAAGCATGTCAAAACTTGCAAACCAAAATCGAAAAGGTGTTTCAAAGCGGAGGGAAACCGATATGTATGCACACACACAAAACAAAACTCTATATGGTGTTAGGTATGGATGTGGAAAGCCAAATGGAAGAACCAAACGAAAAGTCTATTGTCAAAAGTGGGTAAGATCCAAAAGTCACAAGTCAAAGGCGGTGATCACAAAAGGCATACACAATGAGGAACACACGCGTGGGACAAAATGGGGTTAGCGCGACTTGGAAAATGAGCAAGAACAAAATGGTCCTAACGAAGACTATTAGCTCGGTGTCACGCCAACACAAGAGAGACCGTGGCTTGGTTGCAAAATTGAGAAGCAACAAGATTTGCGCAAGACGCCTCTCTTCTCTTTTCTCTCTTTTGCTTAAAAGCTTTGGACTCTTGTGTATAGGTGTCACTCACACACTTTTTCTTTTTCTCTTTTTGTATTTTTCTTTTTCTCACTATGTAAGGATACTACTATCTATGTAAGTATGTCACACTCTTTTGCTTATCTTTTCACACGAGCTTGCTTCAAAGCTTTGCTCAACACACGCACACCGTCACGGTCGGGACGCTTGCGCAATGCTTCGCAACACTAGAAAGCCACTCTCGATAGGAAAGATACGCAAAAGAGGCTAGGGCTACAAGTTAGGAGCAAGTTATACCACTTGATGATGGTGGCCGACGATCTTGAACTTGCTATGGTGGAAGGTGTCAAGTGAACCGCTTGAATCCTCGGGGTGCCGTCGTCGTTGTCGATGTTGCGGAAGCTTGTGGTAGCTGAAATGGCACTCAAACCGAAGTCCAAACACAAGGGGGTTAGTACCAAAACGAAAAATGAAGGTTGCTGTCAAAATTTCGGCCAGGCGGAACTTCCGGTCCTGAGGGGCGGAACTTCCGGTCCGGGGGCGGAACTTCCGGTCCTTCCGGGCGGAACTTCCGGTCGCAATCAGATCTGCGGGCAGTTCGTCGATTTGGGCGGAAATCCGGGCCGAAATCCTTCGAATTCGAGGAAAATTTGGCACCAAAAGCTGTGGGAAGGTGGGGGAATTGCAGATCAACACCAAAGGCAAGTTTCTATTGGAGCAAAACCACAAATAACTCAACAAATCGAGAGATGGATCCAAGGCCAAATTGGGGCTATTTTTTGGGAAATTTTTTGGAAAAATTTTTGGGCGAAATTGGTGGAATTGGGGGCTGTGGGGGTCAAATCCGTGGCAACCAAAGAGCTGCTGATACCATATGATGTGGACTAAGTCCAAGGGTGTGCCCGATCTTCACGGATTTGGGTGGAACTCGTGGGGGTAGGTGGATGAACGCGATGAACACGAAGAACGCGAGGGGAATCGTGGGGATACAACACACACACGCACACAAACCGGTTTTCCCTCGTAGGCCCGATACACCTACTCGATAGAGGTTGCGAGAAAAGACCTTCCGGTAGAAGTCCCGCAAAGAGATCGACAAATCGAAGCTCGCAAGATCTAGAAGGGTGAAAAGACCGGAAGGTTGATAGAAGTGCAAGCAAAAGACCAAATAGGTAGAAGTGCAAGCAAAAGATCAAACAAACGGTAGAAGTCACCAAAGAGATCTTGACAAGTCGATAAGGAGCCCGGGTGGGTACAAGATCATAGATCTAGGTAGGGTTCCCACAAGGGTGAGCTAAGCTCAGGTTTAATTTCACATCAAGTCTAATCTCAGATCTGAGGCAACCAGCCTATTTATAGGTGGGGGCGAAGGGGTAAGTTACAAGCTGAAAAGTGTTGTCGTGCTGAAGTTCGATGGGGCGGAAGTTCCGGTCAACTGGGGCGGAAGTTCCGGCCAGGGGCGGAAGTTCCGGTCTGGACAGGCGGAAGTTCCGGTCGGGGCGGAAGTTCCGGCCAAGTTCCGGCCTTGTTCCGGAATTGCGCCATTGTCCCGCAGTAACATCCAGGGGGGTTTTCGCCGACTTTCGGAACTTGGGCGGAACTTGGGCGGAAGTTCCGGTGGGCGGAAGTTCCGGTCCCTCGGGGCGGAAGTTCCGGCCTGATCCTGTCTTCTGGGCGCTGGAAGGCATCTGGAGGGAATCTTGAGGGCATCTGGGCGGAAGTTCCGGTCCTGGAGGGCGGAAGTTCCGGCCTGGCAGCTGTAGCTCCATCTTCGTCATTTCTAGCTCTCTCTCCATTGGCTTGGTCTTCATGGCTCGCTTCTTGGTCGATGTACCTGATTGAACATAGGGTATTGGCATGAAGTAGCAAGCCATCCAAAGGGGTGTCAAAAGCATACATGGAGAGGAGCGAATTCACCTCTTGGTGTAGGGCTTGAGCTCGAGCTCGTGTCATTGGACCACGAGGAGGGCTTGTCGGTCTTGATGTAGTATCGACCTTGGGTAGGGCTACATCAGGTGGGTCCCACGTTCTTGTTATTGGGCCGGCCCATTAAACAAGTGGGGTCCACCATATAGCAAGTGGGCTGGCCCAACAAAATACAGGGCCGGCCCAATAAGCAGGTGGGGCCCACTTTCATGTAACCGGGCCGGCCCAGTTATAAAGTGGGGCCCATCATAAAACACGTGGGTTGGCCCAACAGGTTGGCGGGCCGGCCCAATAACAAAAGTGGGTCCCACTATCTTGTTAACGGGTCGGCCCAAGTAGCCTGTGGGACCCATGGTGTTGGCCCAATAAGTAGGTGGGTCCCACTTTCCTGTTACCGGGCCGACCCAGCTAGTGAGTGGGGTCCACTTAAAGCAATTGGGCTGGCCCAATAAGTAAGTGGGCCGGCCCAGAATGAAAATGGGTCCCACACTAATGTATGTGGGCCGGCCCACTAAGTTGTAGGGCCCTGGTTGTTTGACTAGTCAACTTGCATTCTGGGCCACCCATGTTAGGCTTATGAGAAGGACCATTAAATTTCATAATCCTAAAATCTGATATCAATGATACAAACAATTACATACACAAATAAAATAACTAGAAAAATTACAAGGCAATTAATGTGCCCAAATAAAAAAATTACATATAATCATGGAGGACTTCTATTAGCATCATCAATAACACGTTGACATTTGGCAATCACCTTGATTGAATCTTGTGTACTCTTTGTCAACATATCAGCTACAGATCTTAAAGCAGCAATACCATGTCTTTCATACAGCACAGCCTTGAGATATGTATTGTTTGATGAAAGGAATGGTCTAGGTTGACGGCTATGAGAGGTTGCATCAGAAGAAAGATCAGAACTTTTTGTGGGCCTCTCTTCTGATGAAGATTGCTTCATCACAACTGCATTCTGATAATAATGCAAAAAGAGTTAAACGATGAACTATACAAACATGTATTAAGCATTGTCGATATGAGATAGTCACAAGTACTAAGCACAGACTTACATTATATCGTTGCATAGGCTCACACCGGAACCTTTTTTGCCCTCTATCTTCTACTAATGACTTCTTCATTATAACTGCATTCTAGTAATATTGCTAACATGGTTACAACAGTGAACTATTCAAACATTTATTATGCAATGTAGATATAAGATAATAACAAGTTGCATAAATAAGACAATATATGGAACTTGTACTAAGCACAGACTTACATCATAATGTTGCACAGGGTCGCTACAGATCCTTTTTTGGTGACTATCTTCTAATGATGACTGCTTCATTACAATTGCATTCTGGTAATATTGAAAACATAGTTACAACAATTAACTATTCAAACATGTATTATGCAATGTAGAGATCAGATAACAGCATGTAGCAGAAATAAGCACAAGATAAGATATGATACATGTACTAAGCACATACTGGCTCGCTGCAGGTCCTTCTCTTGCGTGCACTAGTCGTGGTAGACATGCCTGTCATTTTAGGTTCATCCATCAGGTGAAATGCTAATCCTCCTGCCCCATTGTCCTAAATCTGTGTTTAGATATCACATTTAAGACCAAGTCAGCTGGTTTCAAATAACAAACAACTTGAGCTGCCAAATGAATAAGCCAATATTTACCAGATATCAGATTAAAACCAACTAGCTAGATGTTGCTTTGCATGAGATATGAATTTCAGATATTCAGATTTAGAGTAGGGTAATGCAAAGGTTTTCCACATAAAGTAAACTGGCATTAAGAATGATCAAATGTCGGGTTCAAATCACCTTCGCAGTTGCTCCAAGACAAGCATATCATATAGGCAAAAACATACTAAAGCATGAATGGCATTGCTATGGCAGGGTTCCAAGTGTTAATCTCTTGCATAAGGAACAATGCATATAGGTTATAGATAATAATGGAAGTAAACTGCCAAAATTACCAACCAAGAACTCAGATTCCAACCTTCCCTAGCGTCACCGCTGTTAATGTTGGATGTTCTAATAAGAGGTTCACATGATCAATCCCTAGGAAAAATAACATTGACAAGTTAGTCTACGATAATACAAAGACCAGACATGCATGCATCAATAACTATACAAGTTGTGTGACAGGAGCATTCATGGAAAAAATAGCTATAAGCTAAGGACGAGGTATAAGAGCAAGCATATTGGAAATGCACATAGCATGATTATAAAAGCAGTGTGAGAATAGCAGGCACAAGAAAACAGCTAGCGGCTAGCGGTGAGCTAATGACGTGGTATAAGAACAACCAGATCCGGAAATGCCAATAGCATGACTATAAAAGCAGTGCGACAATAGCATGCAGTACAAAAATGAAGGAGATATGCCCTAGAGGCAATAATAAAGTGGTTATTATTTATATCTTTATGTTTATGATAAATGTTTATATATCATGCTATAATTGTATTAACCGAAACATTAGTACATGTGTGATATGTAGACAACAAAGAAGTCCCTAGTATGCCTCTTAACTAGCTTGTTGATTAATGGATGATTAGTTTCATAATCATGAACATTGGATGTTATTAATAACAAGGTTATATCATTGTATGAATGATGTAATGGACACACCCAATTAAGCGTAGCATAAGATCTCGTCATTAAGTTATTTGCTATAAGATTTCGATACATAGTTACCTAGTCCTTATGACCATGAGATCATGTAAATCACTTATACCGGAAAGGTACTTTGATTACACCAAACGCCACTGCGTAAATGGGTGGTTATAAAGGTGGGATTAAGTATCCGGAAAGTATGAGTTGAGGCATATGGATCAACAGTGGGATTTGTCCATCCCGATGACGGATAGATATACTCTCGGCCCTCTCGGTGGAATGTCGTCTAATGTCTTGCAAGCATATGAATGAGTTCATAAGAGACCACATACCACGGTACGAGTAAAGAGTACTTGTCAGGAGACGAGGTTGAACAAGGTATAGAGTGATACCGAAGATCAAACCTCGGACAAGTAAAATATCGCGTGACAAAGGGAATTGGTATTGTATGTGAATGGTTCATTCGATCACTAAAGTCATCGTTGAATATGTGGGAGCCATTATGGATCTCCAGATCCCGCTATTGGTTATTGGTCGGAGTGAGTACTCAACCATGTCCGCATAGTTCACGAACCGTAGGGTGACACACTTAAAGTTGGATGTTGAAATAGTAGAACTTGAATATGGAATGGAGTTCGAATATTTGTTCGGAGTCCCGGATGAGATCCCGGACATCACGAGGAGTTCCGGAATGGTCCGGAGAATAAGATTCATATATAGGATGTCATTTTATGTGAATTAAAATGATGCGGAAGGTTCTATGGAAGGTTCTAGAAGGTTCTAGAAAAGTCCGGAAGAAACCACCAAGGAAGGTGGAGTCCCGGTGGGACTCCACCTCCATGGCCGGCCAACCCTAGTGGGGGAGGAGTCCCAAGTGGACTCCCCCTTAGGGGGCCGGCCACCCACCCATATGGAAGGGGGGAATCCCACCCCAAGTGGGATTCCCACCCTAGGTAGGTTTCCTTTTCATATGGAAGGTTTTGGTTTCGGGTCTTATTCGAAGACTTGGAGTCCAACACTTGGGGTTCCACCTATATAATGAGGGGCCAAGGGAGGGGGCCGGCCACCCCAAGACCACAAGCTGGCCGCCCCATTGAAGTGGCCGGCCACCCCCTCCCAAACCCTAGCCGCCCCCCTCTCCTCCATATCTCCCGCGTAGCTTTAGCGAAGCTCCGCCGGAGTTCTCCACCGCCACCGACACCACGCCGTCGTGCTGTCGGATTCAAGAGGAGCTACTACTTCCGCTGCCCGCTGGAACGGGAGGTGGACGTCGTCTTCATCAACAACCGAACGTGTGACCGAGTACGGAGGTGCTGCCCGTTCGTGGCGCCTAAGCGATCGTGATCAAGATCTTCTACGCGCTTTTGCAAGCGGCAAGTGAACGTCTACCGCAGCAACAAGAGCCTCATCTTGTAGGCTTTGGAATCTCTTCAAGGGTGAGACTCGATACCCCCTCGTTGCTACCGTCTTCTAGATTGCATCTTGGCTTGGATTGCATGTTCGCGGTAGGAAATTTTTTGTTTTCTATGCAACGTTATCCTACAGTGGTATCAGAGGCCGTGTCTATGTATAGATGGTTGCACGAGTAGAACACAATGGTTTTGTGGGCGTTGATGCTCTTGTTATCTTTAGTTTGAGTACTTTGCATCTTTGTGGCATAGTGGGATGAAGCGGCTCGGACTAACTTTACATGATCGCGTTCATGAGACTTGTTCCTCGTTCGACATGCAACTTGTATTGCATAAGAGGCTTTGCGGGTGTCTGTCTCTCCTACTATAGTGAAGATTCAATTTACTCTTCTATTGAAAACATTAGTATCAACGTTGTGGTTCATGTTCGTAGGTAGATTAGATCTCTCTCGAAAACCCTAAACCACGTAAAATATGCAAACCAAATTAGAGACGTCTAACTTGTTTTTGCAGGGTTTGGTGATGTGATATGGCCATAATGTGATGATGAATATGTATGAGATGATCATTATTGTATTGTGGCAACCGGCAGGAGCCTTATGGTTGTCTTTAAATTTCATGTTGAGTAGTATTTCAAAGTAGTTGTAATAGTTGCTACATGGAGGACAATCATGAAGACGGCGCCATTGACCTTGACGCTACGCCGACAATGATGGAGATCATGCCCGAAGATGATGGAGATCATGTCCGTGCTTTGGAGATGAAGATCAAAGGCGCAAAGACAAAAGGGCCATATCATATCACATATGAACTGCATGTGATGTTAATCCTTTTATGCATCTTATTTTGCTTAGATCGCGACGGTAGCATTATAAGATGATCCCTCACTAAAATCTCAAGATAATAAAGTGTTCATCCTTAGTAGCACCGTTGCCAAGACTTGTCGTTTCGAAGCATCTCATGATGATCGGGTGTGATAGAATCAACAAGTGCATACAACGGGTGCAAGACAGTTTTGCACATGCGGATACTAAGGTGGCCTTGACGAGCCTAGCATGTACAGACATGGTCTCGGAACACGTGATACCGAAAGGTAGAGCATGAATCATATGGTTGATATGATGAACACTTTGAGTGTTCGCCATTGAAATCACACCTTGTCTCGTGATGATCGGACATAGGTGCGGTGGATTTGGTTCGTGTGATCACTAAGACAATGCGAGGGATATTGTTTTGAGTGGGAGTTCACCTAGTTTTTTAATTATGTTGAATTAAAATTTGAACTCAATTTGTCATAAACTTAGTCTAAACTTTTGCAAATATATGTTGTAGAGATGGCGTCCCCAATCAATTTTAACCAGTTCCTAGAGAAAGAAAAACTTAAGAGCAACGGTAGCAACTTCACCGACTGGTTCCGTCATGTGAGGATCTTCCTCTCTGGCGGAAATCTGCAATATGTGCTTGATGCACCGCTAGGTGACTGATGAGGTCTAAGACCCCGTGTGTGGCCCGATCTCGCGGATTGACTTCGAAACCAAGGGGGAAGATGGGAAAACGCGAGGAACACGAAGAACACGGCGATGAACACGAGGAACTCCGAGACTCACGCACACACACACCCCGATACACCCGATGCTTACCTCCGTGGCTCGATGGACCACGCCAATAGAATCTCCGAGGAAGAGACACGCGGTAGAATTCCCCGGGGAGAGATTGGGATTGGAGAAGAAGAGCTTGGTGAGGGAGAGAGAGTATCTTGTACTAGAATCTCACTCAACAAGTTCCAAATCAACAACCAAGGTGCCTTGATTACAGAGGGATGATACCCAAGGGAGACTAAGCTCAAATTTAGGTTTGAGTTCAAAACAAGTCTAAAGAGCTAATGAGGGGTTCCAGCTACTTATATAGTCATACATGGCCAGCAAGGGCGAACAGGTACGCGAATGGATAAGTTAAGGCAGTTTGGTGGGGCATTCTCGTCAGGTCCGGTTTGGGGCCGGTCTGACCGGGCCTGGGACCGGGCTGTCCGGTTTGGGGCCGGTCCGACCGGACCTGTGACCGGGCCGTCCGGTCATGGGTCCGGTCGACCGGGCGCAAACCGGAAGCTGCGGTTTCCGGTCTGGGTCCGGTCGTCGTCCGTACGAGGGAGCTGGCCCGGTTTGCGCCCGGTCGACCGGGCCTATGACCGGGCGTCCGGTTGTAGGTCCGGTCTGACCGGGTCCTGGACCGGCCAGCGTCCGTCACTTCCTTGGAGTGCTTCGTGCGACGTCGGCTTCGGCTTCATGATCATCTCCATGTCCAGTTGCTTCTCTCCTTCCCTTGACCTTGGCGTCTTCTCCTCTCCGTGGTCTTGACGCGCCTTGTACCTAATGACACATAGCACGTCGGCATGAGGTAGCAATCCATCCAAAGGGGTACCAAGATCAAGGGTGGTGAGGAGCGAGTTCACCTCATCATGAAGAGCTTTGACTCGGGCTCGTGTCATCGGTCCACTTGGGGGACTTGTTGGTCTTGGTGTAGCAACGTCGGTGACCGGGGCTACATCATCTCCCCCCCCTTGGGAAAGAGTCGTCCTCGACTCTTGCACCTCCTCATCTCCATGATAGGGTGACAAGTCCGAGACGTTGAACGTGTTGCTCACCAAGTACTTGGATGTTGGTATGTCGATGACGTAAGCGTTGTCATTGATGCGCTTGAGGACCTTGAAGGGGCCATCTCCTCTTGGCTTGAGCTTGGAGTTGCGCTCATGGGGAAACCGGTCCTTCCGGAGGTGGATCCAAACGAGGTCTCCCTCTTCGAATATCCTTGCCTTCTTCTTGGCGTTGATGTGGTTGGCTTGACGAAGAACATGTGCTTGTATGGTTGCCCTTGTCTCTTCATGTAGTTTCTTGACGGCGGCGGCGCGCTTGTCGAAGTCCATGTTGATGCGCTCGTGGAGGGGAAGCGGAAGTATGTCGAGTGCCGTGTAAGGTTCGAAGCCGTAGACGACCATGAAGGGGCTCCTTGATGTAGTCTTGTGCTTGGCGCGGTTGTAGGCGAACTCGGCGTGAGGAAGGCACTCCTCCCATGACCTCAAGTTTTTCTTCACGAGGACCCGTAGGAGGGTGGAGAGGCTTCGATTGACCACTTCCGTTTGGCCGTCCGTTTGCGGGTGCGATGATGATGAGAACAAGAGCTTGACTCCAAACTTCGCCATGATCGACTTCCAAAGATAGCTCATGAACTTGACGTCTCGATCCGACACAATGCTTTGCGGTACTCCATGTAGGCGAACGATTTCCCTGAAAAACAATGAAGCAATGTGTGAAGCATCGTCGCTCTTATGGCAAGGTATGAAATGAGCCATCTTAGAGAATCTATCCACTACAACAAATATGGAATCATGACCATGCTTAGTGCGAGGCAAGCCTAGAACGAAATCCATGCTAATATCTGTCCATGGTGCAAAAGGAATAGGCAATGGCATGTAGAGACCATAAGGGTTGGAGGTAGACTTAGCTTGTAAGCATGTTGTGCACCGACGGCAAAGGCGCTCCACATCTCGCTTCATCTTTGGCCAATAGTAGTGGGTTGAGAGCATGGCATATGTCTTGTCACGGCCAAAGTGGCCCATAAGACCTCCTCCATGAGACTCTTGCAAAAGCAATTTTCGAAGCGAAGACGCGGGAATGCAAACCTTGTTGGCTTTGAACAAATAGCCATCATGCAAATAGAAATCATCTACTCCTCGCTCAACGGAGCACTACTCAAAAATGGAAGCAAAGAAAGAATCGGAAGGATAGAGTTCTTTGATCTCTTCAAGTCCCAAAACATGAAAATCCAAACGAGTTAGCAAAAGGGTGTTTTTGCGGGAAAGAGCATCCGCCACAACATTGTCCTTGCCCTTCTTGTATTTTATCACATATGGGAAGGACTCAATGAACTCGACCCATTTTGCATGTCGTTTGTTCAAGTTGTGTTGGCTTTTCAAATACTTCAAGGACTCATGGTCGGAATGAATGATAAACTCTTTTGGCCAAAGATAGTGTTGCCAAACTTCAAGAACACGAACCAAAGCGTAGAGCTCCTTGTCATATATAGGATAGTTGAGGCGTGCGCCATCTAACTTCTCACTATAGTATGCCACGGGTTTGCCCTCTTGCATAAGAACACCACCAATACCAAGCCCACTTGCGTCACACTCAATCTCAAAAGTTTTTGCAAAATTTGGAAGAACAAGAAGTGGAGCTTCGGTAAGGCGTTTCTTCAACTCATCAAAAGCATTTTGTTGGGCCTTGCCCCAAACAAACGGAACATTCTTCTTGGTAAGCTCACTCAAAGGGCAAGCAATGGTGCTAAAGTCTTTGACAAAGCGGCGGTAAAACCCGGCAAGTCCATGGAAGCTTCGGACTTGGCCAACATTTGTAGGGGTAGGCCAATTATGGATGGCCTCCACCTTGGAAGAATCAACTTCAATCCCATTAGCGGAAACCACAAAACCAAGAAACACCAATTTGTTTTGAGCAAATGTGCATTTGGGGAGGTTAGCATAAAGCTTTTCATGGCGCAAGATGCACAAGACTTCTCTCACATGTTGCACATGGTCCTCGAGGTTTTTGCTATAAATAAGAATATCATCGAAGTAGACAACCACGCTCTTGCCAATGAGAGGACGCAAGATGTGATTCATGAGGCGCATGAAAGTAGATGGTGCATTGGAAAGACCGAAAGGCATAACGAGCCATTCATAGAGACCAAGTTTGGTCTTGAATACCGTTTTCCATTCATCACCAATAGCCATGCGGATTTGATGGTAACCACTACGCAAATCGACTTTAGAGAAAATCGTGGCACCACTAAGTTCATCTAGCATGTCATCTAAACGCGGAATGGGATGGCGGTAACGGACGGTAATGGCATTGATGGGGCGACAATCCATACACATCCGTTGCGTCTCATCCGGTTTAGGCACAAGGATCACGGGAACCGCACAAGGGCTAAGGCTTTCACGGACATACCCTTTGGCGAGGAGATCTTGAATTTGGCGGTTGATCTCCTTGGTCTCTTCGGGATTGGTGCGGTAGGCGGCACGGTTTGGGAGCGGAGCGCCGGGTATGAAGTCGATGCGGTGTTCTATGCCGCGGAGTGGTGGTAGTCCATGAGGGAGCTCGTCGGGGAAGACGTCTTGAAATTCCTGCAAAAGAGACAACAAAGACGGAGGAATGTTGGTTAAGTCGTTAGTCTCCGACGAGGGTCCCTTGCATATGAGCACATAGTGCAATATGGTGGATGGGTTCTCTTGTAGCTCTCTCCACTCACTCTTGGTGGCTAGAAGGACACTCTTGGACTCACTCATATATGGCTTGTGGCGCTCACTATCTTTGTGGTGGGTCGCTCCCTCACCTCTCATCTCACTATGGTGGGTGTGGAGTTGTGCCCTCGCTAAAGCCTTCGCATTGTCCGCGATGATTTGGCTAGGAGTCATCGGGCGCAACTCGAACTTCTTGTCGTTGACCTTGAAGGTGTATGTGTTGGAGAGTCCATCATGTATAGCCTTCTTGTCATATTGCCAAGGGCGGCCAAGCAACATGTGGCACACCGTCATGGGTACCACGTCACACTCGATGGTGTCCTCATAAGGGCCGATCTTGAAGTTGACGGTGACGGTATGTTGTATCTTGACGTTGCCCTTGTCACTCAACCATTGGATATGGTAGGGGTGAGGATGCTTGCGGAGAGTGAGGTGGAGTTTCTCACACAATTCGGTGCTCGCAAGGTTATGGCAACTTCCACCATCGATGATGACCTTGATAGACTTGCCACCAATTCCGGCACGGGTTTGGAAGATGTTGCACCGTTGTTCTTCCATATCATGAGGTTGTGTGGTTAGCACCCTTGTGACCACAAGTGAGGGACTTGGGTCATGCTCACATAAGAGAGGATCTTCTCCACTTTCTTGCTCATAAGCTTCTTCACTTGCCACGGCGGCTTGCACAAGGGCTTCATATTCATCCTCATCAAGAGTCTCGATGTCACCATTCTCCATAGTGATCATGACCTTGGTGTTCTTGCACTCAAACGATTTGTGACCTTGGGTGCCACACTTGAAGCAAGTGACACTAGAGGGTCCCTGATGCGGCCTAAGGCCACGTGGGTTGCCCGATCTCACGAATTGACCGAGGGAAAAGCGGGGGAGAGGAAGAACACGAAGAACACGGCGATGAACACGATGAACACACGCAAACACACGCAACACAACCCGATACAATTCCGGTTTACTCCCGATAGCCCGAACCACTATCCCGATAGAATCCCTCAAGGAGAGACACGAGGTAGAATCCCCGAGAGAAAGACCGATATACGATCTATGGAGTCACACGTGTGAGAGACCGCGGTAGAATCACAAGTGCGAAAGATAAATCATATAAGGAGTGCCTTGATACAACTCATAGATTTGTGTCTAAGAGAGGAGGGGGTTTCCCTAATCCCGGAGGGATGGTGGAGGCATAAGCCAAGTTCTCACTCAAGTTATGTCTACCTAATGAAGGGGGAGGTGGGAGCCTATATATAGGGAGCCACTAAGGAGGGGGTAGTTTAGGCATACAAGGGGGGGTACATGGGACTTGGCCCGAATTGACTTGGACACATAGGGGGGCGGATTGTCCGGCCTTAGTGGGGCGGATAATCCGAGCAGTCGTGCTTCATGCGCCGTCTCTTCTTGGCGACCTCGGGCGCTCTTCTTCCTTCTTCTCTTCCATGCCTCCGTGACCTCGGCCTTGAGTGTGGTTCTTGTCGTTGAAGCACATGATGAAGCGAAGACCGTAGGTCGGGCTACATCATCTCCCCCCACTTGAAAAAGAGTCGTCCTCGACGATGAGTCTTCATGAATGTGTAGAGGAGGTAGATGACACCAACGCTTGAATGTCCCTTCACTTGTCAAGAGCCCTATCAATAGCACAAGAAAAGCAAAGGAGCAATCAAAGCGTAGCCAAAGTTCAATGGATTTAGGAAGAGGGCGCAAGTAGAAGGAGGTCACCTTATCAAAGTGTCGGTGTGCTCTCATTGAGAGATCTTGTGTAGTTGAAGTGTGCGGGCAAAACCACTCATTGGAGCTCACTTGTATCATGCTCTCAAGAGCTCTTTTTGTCAACTCGTGCTCAATCGAGGTTGACATTGGAGTTTGGGTACCTACACACATGTTAGACAACAAGAACAACGTGTGTGCATGGTATATGAACACATCATCCATCATGATGGTCCATCTCTTTTGCACATCACCATTAGCGTTAAGCAAAGCATCATAATAGATATGGTGAATATGCGGAGTAAACATGGGAACATGATCAACATGGATATATGCAAAGTCTCCAAAATGTGATAGAGCTATGGGGGCAATCTCATTCACAAGCATATTAACACTATTGCAAGCCAAGCATTGGAAAGAGAAATTGTTCATCATTTTGGTTGCATTAATGGGAGAATATTGCAAGCATGTAGCACAAAACATGTTCAACATTTGATCATTGTTGTCGACAAACCTAGGGAAAGAGCAATTGTTCGGCAAGGTTGTCACAACACAAGCATCATTATCAACATTGCAAGCAATACATGGGAAAGAGAAATTGTTCGACATATTGCAAGCAATAGGATAGAAATCGAAACACTCATAGCATGGCATGGTCATGTTATCACAAGCAATCAAGTCCACATGATCAACAATGTTGGTATCAAGCAAAGCATCACATGGGAAAATGAAAGAAGCATATGACATAGCATTTGTATCATCAAGATCATGCATGCACTCATCAATCTTCATGTCCACTAGTGGGATCATGGCATCATCAACACCCATATACGTACCTTTGTAGTCCCACTCATATGAGGTAGGTGTTGTGGAAGAGGTAGGCTCGATGTGGCCTCCATGTTCATCTTCAATCAAGCATGGTGTGATATCATCATCTTCATGCACCATGTACATCTTCTCCATGATCGGCGTCTCGTCATCCATGGGACCTAATAAGACACAAGGAAACACACTAGAGGTAGAGGGTAAGTTGTTAGAATTCGAAATGGCCTCACATGACCTATCAACTACTAATCTCATCTCACTTGGTGTATCGCTCATGTTCTCGAAGTGGAGGCACTCAAGCTCACATATGGTGGAATCGCTCATCTCACATATAGTGGAGTCGCTCATCTCACATATAGTGGAGTCCCTCATCTCCATGGCAATGGCGTCGTCGATGTCCGAGCAACCTAGCAAAGAGGAAGACAACACAAGCGGGGTAGAGGTTAAGTTGTTAGAAATCGAAACATCCTCACTCGACTCATGGTGTGTATCACTCTTGCTCTCAAGGTGTTTGAAGTATGCGTTGCACTCGGCTTTATCTTTGGGTGTCATTTGGGCTTCTCGAGCATCTAGCTCGGCGAAGTATGCTCTCATCTCGGCTTGCTCTTGTGGGGTCATCATGTATATGGCTCACTAGGATAGGTGTATATGTATGTGGTGGGAGGAAAGCTACACAAGTATCTAACCTATCAAGAAAGTATCGTAAAAGTGGTTCAAGTCAAGAGCAAAGTCAAAATTGTACCGGGGTTACTCACACACACACTCAAAGCACACGCAAAAGGCTAAGAAACACTATATGTGGTGGGTAAGGGGTGGATAGCAAACGAAAAAGATCAACGGAAAAGTCTATTGTCAAATGTGGGTAAGATCCAAAGTCAAATATCAAAAGTGGTGATCTATGTCAAGGAAACACGAAAACACACACAAGAAGATCAATGGGGTTAGCGCGACCAAGGAAGTGAGCAAGTAACAAGATGGTCCTAGCGAAGACTATTAGCTCGGTGTCACGCCAACACAAGAGAGAGGTAGCTTGGTTGCATATGAGAGAAGCAACTAGATTTGCACAAATGCCACTCTTCTCTTTTCTCTCTTAGTGCGCACAAGCTTTGCACTTCTCGGTATCGGTGGACACACACTCTTTTTCTCTTTTTTTTTCTTTTTTTTCTATGCTTAGAAGCTTTATTTTTCTCTATGTATATGTCACACTTTTTCTTCTTTTGTGTATCTTTCTCACCGAGCTTGCTTCGGAGCTTCGCTCAACACAACGCACACACACCCTCTCACGGTCGTGACACTTGTGCAATGCTTCGCAACGCTCGGAAAGCCACTCTCAATGGGATAGGTACACAAAGAAAAAAATGAGGCTACAAGGGGTAAGGGGCAAGTTATACCTAGTGAAAAGGTTAGGCGGTGTCAAGCACACGAACTTGCGATGGCGAAGTGGTGGTGTCGATGACGATGCCGAGGTTGCGTCGGAATCCGGGGTGCCAACGGTGTCGTCGCGGAGTTGGTGTAGGCGCGGAGGTGGAGTAGACGACCGATGCACTCCAAATCGAAAACCGAGCAAATTAAGTCAATGCCCGAAAAGTTGGGTCAAAACGAGCGGTCAAAAAATATGTTCCAAAAATCGTCAAAAATTGAGGGTAGACTATGTGGAGTATTTGGGGGATGCTGTTAAAATTTGGAGTCAAACGGGCGCCGGAAAATTGTCAAAATTTGGAGCAAAAACGTGAGTCAAAACTGGACGAAAATTGGG
The DNA here is from genome assembly GCF_019359855.2 of Lolium perenne. NCBI lineage: Eukaryota > Viridiplantae > Streptophyta > Magnoliopsida > Poales > Poaceae > Lolium > Lolium perenne. The sequence continues at coordinate 99,805,409 of NC_067244.2, read as the reverse complement.
CAGAGCCCCTGAATTGTGCCGGTTGGCACCGGTCTAGGCTCCGGTTTCGACCGGGTTGCCCGGTGTGCCGCCCGGTTTTGCTCCGGTTGGTGGCCTGTTGCTGTGCGCGCGCGTGCGGAGTTTGCTTTGGCAGCGGGCCGGGAGAGCAAGGCGTGGCAGCAGTGGTGGTGGTGGGCGAGCTGACCGTGGCTGGGTGTTTGCTAGCGGCGCGCGCGGCGGGCGAGCGGGCCAGGCGTGATTTGGTGGCGCGCGACGCGGGAGATGCGATGCGCAGCGAGCGGAGCCAGGGAGAGGCGAGCAGCGTGCGGCCTGCAGGTGGAGTGCGGCGGGGCCAAGGGCGGCGCGGGCGTTGGAGGCGGCCTGGAGCGAGGATGGACGCGGCCGGCGCGGGAGCTGCTCGAGCGGGGCAAGCGGCGATGGGTGGGCCAGGCGCGCGGCGTACGAGGCCGGATGCGCTCGGGCGGGAGTGGCCCAACGAGGAAGAAGATGTTCTTTCCTGTTCTTGAGCAAAACTGCTCGGAAATCGCTCAAATTCGAGCCAAACTTGATGAAATCGAAGGAGAAAAAGATAGGGAAGTGTAGATCAACACCAGTAACATCAGATCCGTGGACCAAAACCACAAAAAACGCAACAAATACGGAGATCCAATTTCGAGCTATTTTTTTGGGCAAAAATTTTTGGGAATTTTTTTTGGCGAAATTGGTGAAATTGGAGGGTCAAATTCGTGGCAACCTTTGCTCTGATACCATATGATGCGGCCTAAGGCCACGTGGGTTGCCCGATCTCACGAATTGACCGAGGGAAAAGCGGGGGAGAGGAAGAACACGAAGAACACGGCGATGAACACGATGAACACACGCAAACACACGCAACACAACCCGATACAATTCCGGTTTACTCCCGATAGCCCGAACCACTTGATATGGGGTTGCCCGATCTTCTCAGTAAGCGACAGTGGTGATGAACACACGATGGTAGCAGCGGATGAAATCGATGATGATGAAGAGGATAACTTGTATGACGCCGACGAAGTCTCTCGATTGATTCCTGATGCCAATGCAACAGCTCTCAACCCTGCAAGATATTCGCAACTCCACACACTTGCGCACGTAGCCGCCGACCACGAAGCGGTAAATTGCAATCTTCTAATCCCCAATGGAACAGCAGATCACACACAAACTTTCAGTAGCATAAAACTCCAGATCGATGCGAATTGGAGAGTAGTATTCAATAGTTTTGCAGAGCAAACAACTAAGAACTAGGGTTTATCTTAAACGTGGTCTAAAGCAACTTTGGGGGCGTCCCAGGGACTTATATAGGCGTTCGGGACGACCTCAGGTCGAAAAAGTACGGAAATAACCGACCCAGAATAGATCTGGTCGAGACAGACTCGGACTCGGCCGGTCTGGGGGCCGGTCAACCGGGCCTGGGACCGGGAGGTCCGGTCCTAGACCGGGTCTGTGACCGGGCGGAAACCGGACGAAGGGTCCGTGTTCCCTGGATGTGGCCCGGATGGCACCGGTTCAAAATCCGGTTGGTGACCGGGTGGCCCGGCGCCAGGGCCGGTCTGACCGGGCCTGGGACCGGCCTGAAGAACTCCTCCTCTCGCGCATGCCTCCCGCTCCTCCCTCGCGCGTCCATGGGATGTCTTCACGTCCGGCTCCATGTCCAGCTTCACGTCCAGCTGCTCCTCTTCTCCTCGTGCGATGCTTGGTTCCTCCTCATACCTGATCATACATAAGTAATACGACTTAGGTAGTATAAAATTCTCGTCAATCAAAGTATCGTTTAGGAACAAGTTCACCTGTTGTTTAAGTAGCTTCGCACGAGCTCGTGTCATTGGTCCAATCCTAACTTCATTGGACTTGAGCTTCACAGCTTCATCTTCATCTTGCAATGACGGAGGTAGTAGTGAGGTAGGGATGTCCTCATCATCTCCCCCCCCTTCAAAAGGCGTCGACCTCGACGCTCCAAGGTCTTCTCCGTCATATGGTGTCAAATCAGCAACATTGAAAGAATTACTGACACCAAACTCATCAACTGGAAGATCTATCGAGTATGCATTATCATTGATCTTGGCAAGCACTTTGTAAGGACCAGCACCACGAGGCTTCAATTTAGACTTCCGCAGCTTCGGGAACCTATCCTTGCGAAAATGTACCCAGACCATATCACCAGGCTTGAACAACATCTCTTTGCGCTTCTTGTTCATCCTTGCAGCATTGCTCTTGCCTTTCTTTTCTATCAACTCTTTAGTCTTCAGATGTATTTTCTTCACAAAATCTGCCCTCTTGGATGCCTCCATATTAACTCTCTCATGTATGGGCAAAGGCAACAAGTCAAGTGGAGTAATGGGTTTGAAACCATACACCACCTCAAAAGGACACAGCTCTGTGGTAGAGTGTACCGCCCTGTTGTAAGCAAACTCCACATGCGGCAAACACTCTTCCCACTCCTTCAGGTTCTTCTTGATCATGGATCTCAACAGTTGTGACAAGGTTCGATTCACCACCTCAGTTTGACCATCAGTTTGGGGATGACAAGTAGTACTGAACAGTAGCTTTGTCCCCAGCTTCCCCCAAAGTGTCTTCCAGAAGTAGCTCATGAACTTCACATCACGATCAGAAACAATAGTCTTCGGGACTCCATGTAGTCGAACAATCTCCCTGAAAAACAGGTTAGCAATATGCGACGCATCGTCGCTTTTGTGGCAGGCAAGAAAGTGTGACATTTTAGAAAATCTGTCCACTACCACAAATATAGAATCATGGCCTCTCTTAGTACGCGGCAAACCCAACACAAAATCCATACTAATATCTTCCCAAGGTGTAGTAGGTGCCGGTAAAGGAGTATACAAACCGTGAGGCTTCAGCTTGGACTTGGACTTGTTGCAAGTAATGCACCTCTTCACATACCTGTCCACGTCCCGCCTCATCTTTGGCCAATAAAAATGATCAGCGAGCATGAGTAGCGTCTTCTCACGCCCAAAGTGACCCATCAAACCTCCAGCATGTGATTCCTGCAATAAGAGCAAACGCACAGACGATTCTGGAACACATAGTTTGTTAGCTCTAAACAAGAACCCATCATGTATGTGATATTTTTCCCATGCTTTACCAATAGCACACAAGCGGTATGGTTCAGCAAAATCATGATCAGTCGCATATAAATCACATAACACCTCTAATCCAGGAATTTTAACATCAAGATGGGTTAATAGCATAGTCTTCCTAGATAGAGCATCAGCAACAATATTATCTTTTCCCTTTTTATGCTTAATAATGTACGGAAAAGACTCAATGAACTCAACCCACTTAGCAAGACGCCTATGCAAAGTAGATTGGGCTTTCAGATATTTCAAAGCTTCATGATCAGAATGTATGATAAATTCTTTTGGCCACAAATAATGTTGCCAAACCTCAAGAACTCTAATTAAAGCATACAATTCTTTATCATAGATAGGATAGTTCAACTTAGCACCGAGAAAGTTTCTCGAAAAATATGCAATTGGGCGACCCTCTTGCATCAACACACCACCAATTCCAATACCACTAGCATCACATTCAATCTCAAATTGCTTATTGAAATCAGGAAGTGCAAGCAACGGTGCAGAAGTTAACAATCGTTTCAGTTCATCAAAAGCATGATCTTGGGCAACGCCCCACTCAAATGCAACACCCTTTTTAGTCAATTCATTCAAAGGTGCAGCAATAGTAGAAAAATTGGGCACAAAACGGCGATAAAACCCAGCTAGACCATGAAAACTTCTAACTTGACTCACATTCATGGGAGTAGGCCAATTTTGAATAGCTTCAATTTTAGACACATCTACTTCTACTCCATGCTTAGAGACAACATAACCCAGAAATATGACCTTATCTTTGCAAAATGTGCACTTCTCAAGATTACCATAGAGTTTACTATCACGCAACACTCGCAAAACATGTCGAATATGTATAATATGATCAGATTCATTGCGGCTGTAGATTAATATATCATCAAAATATACAACCACAAACTTGCCAATAAAATCACGCAAAACATGGTTCATCAGTCTCATGAAAGTGCTAGGTGCATTAGTTAAACCAAAAGGCATTACTAACCACTCATATAAACCAAATTTTGTTTTAAAGGCGGTTTTCCACTCATCCCCTTCTTTCATCCTAATTTGATGATAACCACTACGCAAATCAATTTTAGTGAAAACAGCAGCACCACTCAATTCATCTAGCATATCTTCTAAACGAGGAATAGGATGACGATATCGAATAGTAATGTTGTTTATCGCTCTACAATCTACGCACATACGCCATGTACCATCTTTCTTAGGAACAAGAATAACAGGAACAGCACAAGGACTAAGGCTTATGCGGATATAACCTTTGTCGAGTAGCGCTTGTACTTGCTTCTGTATCTCCTTCGTTTCTTCGGGATTCGTTCTATATGGCGCCCTATTGGGCAGCGATGCTCCGGGATCAAGTCAATTTGATGCTCAATACCTCGCAATGGTGGAAGTCCTGCGGGTACCTCTTCCGGAAACACGTCGCTGAATTCCTGCAAAACATTAGAAACACCAAGAGGAAGAGGGGTCATGTCGTTAGAAACCAAAACCGTACCCTTGTACATGAGCACAATAGGCATGGCTGTAGGATCCTCACAAAATTCTCTCATATCTTGTTTGGTGGCTAATGATACTAAGGAATTCACTCTCGCACTTTTCGTTATATCACTCACGGCATTACAATTCTCTCGTCTATCTATGGATGCATCCTCCAAGTTTACTTCAATCTTCTGACGAGACTCATTGACAATTTGCTGTGGTGACATAGGCTGTAAGTTAATTTTCTTGCCCTTGAACTCCAAGTGATATGTATTGGCGCGGCCATTGTGTTGCACAGAACGGTCATAGAGCCATGGCCGGCCCAACAGCAGGTGACAAACCGTCATAGGAACCACATCAAATTCAATGGAATCCTTATACGGTCCAATCTCAAAATCAACTCGCACCATGTGGCTCACCTTCATCTCACCATTATTGCTCAACCACTGAATATAATATGGATGTGGGTGCGGTAGATACTTCAGTTTCAGCTTGGCACATAACTCTTTGCTTGCTAGATTGCGACAACTCCCGCCATCAATAATGACCTTGCAAGCTTTATCAGGACCAACTAGTGCCTTTGTTTGGAACAAATTACAGCGCTGTGTAGATGCACTTGACTGCACATTAAGAACACGCTGCGAGACAACAATAGTTTGAGCTTCAGAAGGGAAAGCATCAAACCCATCACTGTCATAATCATCCTTATCTGGAGCATCTGGATCAGCATCATCTCCAGTTTCATACTCATTGTCCTCATTAATTATCATAACTTTGCGATTAGGACAATCCTTCTTGAAGTGACCCTTGCCACCACATGTATGACAAACCATATCACGGTTGCGCGCTGTCGACATGTTAGAACTAGTTCCACTTGCTGCAGGAGCGGGCTTCTTTGTGTTGGTGACACTAGAGACCGACTTGCTAGACGAAGTAGGAACATCTGCAGGGCGCGAAGATGGCGCCATGGAGGGCGGCGCGCGGGGTGTGTAGCGCCCAGCGCCTATAGCACGGCCCTTCATTTGCAGTTCTTCAGCCAACTGTGACTCAGCTTCTCTTGCATGATGTAGTAGCTCATTCATAGTAGCGTAGCTGTGATGACGCACAATGCCCTTGATGTTAAATCTGAGACCATTCAGAAATCGCTGTAATGTCATCTCAAGAGACTCACGGACACGGGCACGCTGCATAAGCATCTCCATCTCCATGTAGTAAGCATCAACCGTCAACACACCTTGTTTCAATTGGGTCAACTTGTCAAAGACGGAACGCAAGTAATTGGTAGGCACAAAACGAGCTCTCATTGCAGCCTTCATAGCACGCCATGTGATAATAGGCAGCTCACCATCTTCTTCTCGAGCACTCACAAGTCCATCCCACCAACGCAATGCATAGCCATCAAATTCAGAGGAAGCAAGCTTGATCTTCCTATCTTCAGTATAGTCAGGATGTAAACGCCATAATCTCTCAATCTTCAGCTCCTATGTAAGATATTCTTCAACATCAGTACCTCCTTCAAATCTGGGAATTGAGAACTTGGGCTTACCCAAACCATCGTCTTGTTGTTGAGGAACACGTTGGGCTCCGACGGGGACAAAACCACGACCACGGAACGCATCACCAACGCCACGTCCAAGACCACGACCAACACCACGCCCTTGAGCATTAGCAGCTTCAGCATTGTCACCTTGCACACTGCCATCTTCATCAGGTGGTGGTTGTTGTTGCACCATGGTACGTATCTCACCAACGGCGGTTGTCAAAGCTTGTATAGATGCTTGAAGAGTCGTCACCGATGTTTGAACGGTGTTAACCGCTGTAGTAGTCTCATCGACCTTCAAGTGAACACTCTGAATATCCTTGTCCAACACATCACTAGCAACTCGTATTTCACGTTGCATGTGATCACGAAGTGCCTCAAATTCACGCCAAGTAACTGGTGTAGCGGCGTCCTTTTTCTGCATCACATCAACATTCTCGGTAGAAGACATGATTAGTAGGTTAGTGCACTAAACAAAGGTCTTTGGTGGTACGCTCACAACTCACTCAAAACTGATAAGAAAGGTAAATCTTACCGCTCCAAAGTGAATTAGTATTGCTTACCAACTTGGATTGACGGACTAGTGCACGGATGTAGCGAAGCGAATATCAAGGGTCTAAGAACAAATCACACGACAAAGCAGGATATATGTGGGGCTGTAGGTGGGCTACCTATTTGCACCAATAACAAGCTCTAGCGCTGACCGTAGACAACCAAATGATACTCACACAAGGCGATATAATGGGGCAATGCAACTATATGTGGGAATGGTTGCAATGCACACGAGAGACGCTAGCAAAGCTCAACGAGACAGGCACAAGATTGCTCAACTACGGGTGCAGTAAAGTAAACTTAGGCCTTCACTTGATTCAACTAGCACAACACTTTTCTTTTTGGATTTTCTATTTGTAGAACACACGCAGCTATGTAGCTCTTTTTTTTTTTTTTTTGTTGCTTCTTTTCAATTTTCTCTTTTTTTTTTTTGACACAACTCCTTGATAACACGGCCAACAGAAATTGCAAAGCACCAAAACCCTAACGAGCAGCCTGTCGAGCGGTAAAACTAGTCTCTTCTGGGGAAGTTCCTAGTCACTTTATATCGATAGGCTGTGTCTATGGTTGGGAACAAGCACACTGTACGCTATGTGGACTCGGAGTAACAAAAACTGACACACTATGATAAACTAGATGATAGAGAAAACACAAACCCTAACAATTCTACTATAAGAAAGATAAAGATACGCAAAAACAACTACGAAAAGCAACTAAAACTCGAAATTAGTGCAATCTAAGGCTATGGCAAACCCTAACCCTAACTTTTTATGGCTTTTTCTGGATAGGAAAACACTCACAACTCAACTATGGGGTGGATTGTGGATGGCTTACCGAGGAAAACTGGAAATCTGATACCAAGATGATATGGGGTTGCCCGATCTTCTCAGTAAGCGACAGTGGTGATGAACACACGATGGTAGCAGCGGATGAAATCGATGATGATGAAGAGGATAACTTGTATGACGCCGACGAAGTCTCTCGATTGATTCCTGATGCCAATGCAACAGCTCTCAACCCTGCAAGATATTCGCAACTCCACACACTTGCGCACGTAGCCGCCGACCACGAAGCGGTAAATTGCAATCTTCTAATCCCCAATGGAACAGCAGATCACACACAAACTTTCAGTAGCATAAAACTCCAGATCGATGCGAATTGGAGAGTAGTATTCAATAGTTTTGCAGAGCAAACAACTAAGAACTAGGGTTTATCTTAAACGTGGTCTAAAGCAACTTTGGGGGCGTCCCAGGGACTTATATAGGCGTTCGGGACGACCTCAGGTCGAAAAAGTACGGAAATAACCGACCCAGAATAGATCTGGTCGAGACAGACTCGGACTCGGCCGGTCTGGGGGCCGGTCAACCGGGCCTGGGACCGGGAGGTCCGGTCCTAGACCGGGTCTGTGACCGGGCGGAAACCGGACGAAGGGTCCGTGTTCCCTGGATGTGGCCCGGATGGCACCGGTTCAAAATCCGGTTGGTGACCGGGTGGCCCGGCGCCAGGGCCGGTCTGACCGGGCCTGGGACCGGCCTGAAGAACTCCTCCTCTCGCGCATGCCTCCCGCTCCTCCCTCGCGCGTCCATGGGATGTCTTCACGTCCGGCTCCATGTCCAGCTTCACGTCCAGCTTCTTGTCCAGCTGCTCCTCTTCTCCTCGTGCGATGCTTGGTTCCTCCTCATACCTGATCATACATAAGTAATACGACTTAGGTAGTATAAAATTCTCGTCAATCAAAGTATCGTTTAGGAACAAGTTCACCTGTTGTTTAAGTAGCTTCGCACGAGCTCGTGTCATTGGTCCAATCCTAACTTCATTGGACTTGAGCTTCACAGCTTCATCTTCATCTTGCAATGACGGAGGTAGTAGTGAGGTAGGGATGTCCTCATCACCACTATCCCGATAGAATCCCTCAAGGAGAGACACGAGGTAGAATCCCCGAGAGAAAGACCGATATACGATCTATGGAGTCACACGTGTGAGAGACCGCGGTAGAATCACAAGTGCGAAAGATAAATCATATAAGGAGTGCCTTGATACAACTCATAGATTTGTGTCTAAGAGAGGAGGGGGTTTCCCTAATCCCGGAGGGATGGTGGAGGCATAAGCCAAGTTCTCACTCAAGTTATGTCTACCTAATGAAGGGGGAGGTGGGAGCCTATATATAGGGAGCCACTAAGGAGGGGGTAGTTTAGGCATACAAGGGGGGGTACATGGGACTTGGCCCGAATTGACTTGGACACATAGGGGGGGCGGATTGTCCGGCCTTAGTGGGGCGGATAATCCGAGCAGTCGTGCTTCATGCGCCGTCTCTTCTTGGCGACCTCGGGCGCTCTTCTTCCTTCTTCTCTTCCATGCCTCCGTGACCTCGGCCTTGAGTGTGGTTCTTGTCGTTGAAGCACATGATGAAGCGAAGACCGTAGGTCGGGCTACATCAGTCCCGTGGATGCCTTAGAGGAGGCGGTGGAGGAGACCGTTTGCTTCATGCGACTTTGGATAGTCGGTCTCTTGGATGGTGTAGAGGATGCGTCGGCCTTGGCACTTGTAGCTTGAGGAGTTGATGTAGTAGGCGGAGTCGATGTAGCGAACTTGGAGGTGAAGTAGGTCTTGGCCTTGGAGTACTTGATATCCTCAATCACTTGGCGCTCGGCCTTCGATGCTTGGTGGACTAACTCAACCATGTTGGAGTAGGGTTGGAACTCGACAATCCTCTTGATAGGATAAGTAAGGCCATTGAAGAAGCGGGCAATTGTTTGTTCCTCGGACTCTTGGATGTTGGCTCGCATCATAGTGAGCTCCATCTCCTTGTAGAACTCCTCAACGGTCTTGGTGCCTTGCTTCAACTTTTGGAGCTTGTTGAAGAGGTCGGTCATGTAGTGTGCGGGGACAAAACGAGCATGCATCTCCTTCTTCATATCTTCCCAAGTGTCAATAGGAGGTTCACCCTTCTCTTCTCGAAGAGTGAGGACTTGCTCCCACCAAGTGTTGGCGTAGTCTTCAAACTCGAGTGATGCCATAGCCACTTTCTTGGCACCGGAGTAGTTGTGGATGCGGAAGATCTTGTCCACCTTGAGTGCCCATGAGAGGTAAGCTTCGGCGTCGTCTTCACCTTTGAACTTGGGCATGTTGAACTTGAGCTTGCCATACATGTTCTCTTCATCCTCCAAGTTTCTTCTACGAGGAGGGGCGCCGTCAACTCTTGCGGCTAGAGGTGGAATAGGAGGTCTTCTACGGCCAACCATAGCATTGGGTTGGTGGTGGAGTTGAACACTTGCTTCACTTGGTTCACGGTGAGGATGTGGTTGAAGATCTTGTCGCGGTTGAGGATGATGCTCAATGTTGGGTCTCTCATCTTGATCATGGTGAGGCTCTCCTCGTCCACGTTGGTCATGGTGAGGGTGGCGACGAAGATCTCGCCGAGGTGGATCTTGAGGATCTTGGTCTTGGGGATGGCCATCACGCCCATGGTGAGCATGGCGATCCGCTTGGTGACGATCTTGTTGAAGGCCTTGAGCTTGTGGAGGACGCTCATGTGGACGAGCATGGCGATGTATTTCTCCACGCCTAGAGTTGGAGCGGGAGTCTTCATGACGAGCATGTGAGCGATGAGGTCGATGATGGTCTTCACGCCTTGAGGAGGAGCTTGGGGACGAAAGGCCACCATGAGAGTAATGGTCTTCATGCCTTGAGGAAGAGCTTGATGAAGAGGAAGTAGAACGGTGTCGACGATGGCGACCCAAGTTGGTGATGGCGCGTTCGAGGCTATCCATGCGCCGCTCCATGTTGGCATCATTGGCCGCCATTTGGCCATTCAAGTTGTCCGTAGCTTCACGAAGGAGGGCCAAGTCGTGGTTCACGGTGGAGAAGTTGTGAGCCACTTCATCGTATTGCTCATCGATGCGCGTCTCGAAGAGAGAGAGTTGCTCCTTGAACTCTTGTCGTTGCGTCCATAGGTTGTGTTGAGTAGCCAACCTCTCGGTGTTGCGAAGGATTTCTTCATCCCTATTGGTATCTCCGTTCCTATCCATGATGCAAAGACAAGCACTATGTTGTGTATGTTAGTGGAAGGAGACTACCTCGCACTCTTACCAAGGTAAGATAGTATTGAGGCAATCCACCAAACCGAAAGCAAGATCAAGTGTATCGGGAACACACGCAAAACCACACGCAAAAGCTAGCAAATATGGTGTTAGGCGAGTGTTGTGGAAAGCCAAAAGACAAATCCAAGATCGAGTATGTTGTCAAAAGTGGGTGAGGTCCAAAAATCCAAATGTCAATGTGAAGATCACTATAAACACGGAAAAAGTTGTGGAACACACACACGAGATAAACGGGGTTAGTGCAACCAAAAGTGAGCGGAAAAGTGTATGTATAAGTGCTCGGTGTCACACTAACACAAGGAGAGCCAAAGCTTTGGTTGCAAAGGAAGAGACAACAAGATTCACACGTGGCCTCTCTTCTCCTATCTCTCTTTGCTCATAAGCTTGTTCTCTTTTGTATATGGCGGCACTTGCACTCGTTTGTATCTTTGGTGGCACGTGGACACTTTGTATGTATGGGCGTATGGATGTATGGATGTATGGATGTATGGTGCTACTCGCACTCTTTTTGTGTTTTTGGGGCTTTTTGACGCACTATGTTAGCGTTAGCCTCGCTTTTGCTATCTTGCCACACGAGTGTTTGCTTGGGTGCCTTACTCAACGCGACACACACACCTCACAATGCGGGGCCACGTGCAATGTCTCGCAACACTAGACAAGCAATGCTCGATGGGATAGATCGCAAAAGGAAGAGGGGTTACAAGGTGACCTGCAAGTTATACCTGCGATGGTGGTGGTGGTGGTGGTGGTTGTGGTGGTGGTGGAGATCGCCGGATGTCGAGGTCGAAGGAGGGGGCGTTCTGCGCCCGGTCCGGGGTCCGGTTGGGACCGGCTCCCGGACCGGCCCTGTCCGGCTGCCGCCCGTCGACCGGGTTCTCAGGCGCTGGGCCGTCCGGTCTCGTGGCCCGGCTGACCGGGCTCGAAACCGGATTTCGCGGGATGAAGGTTTCTCTCTCCTGTTCTTCACGAAAACCAAGCCAAATCGACCAAAACGAAGGGAAACGATGGAATTGGAGGCTAAAAGTTGGGGAAATAGTAGATCAAGCACAACAACACCAGATCCACGGACCAAAACCACTCAAAACGCAACCAAATCACAGATCGGTCAAGAGGCAATTTAGGGCTATTTTTGGGGATTTTTTGGAAAATTTTCTAGGGACGAAATCGGGTGGGTGGGAGGTCAAATCCGCGGTAACCAAGAGCTGCTGATACCATATGATGAGGTCTAAGACCCCGTGTGTGGCCCGATCTCGCGGATTGACTTCGAAACCAAGGGGGAAGATGGGAAAACGCGAGGAACACGAAGAACACGGCGATGAACACGAGGAACTCCGAGACTCACGCACACACACACCCCGATACACCCGATGCTTACCTCCGTGGCTCGATGGACCACGCCAATAGAATCTCCGAGGAAGAGACACGCGGTAGAATTCCCCGGGGAGAGATTGGGATTGGAGAAGAAGAGCTTGGTGAGGGAGAGAGAGTATCTTGTACTAGAATCTCACTCAACAAGTTCCAAATCAACAACCAAGGTGCCTTGATTACGAGAGGGATGATACCCAAGGGAGACTAAGCTCAAATTTAGGTTTGAGTTCAAAACAAGTCTAAAGAGCTAATGAGGGGTTCCAGCTACTTATATAGTCATACATGGCCAGCAAGGGCGAGCAGTGCAGCGAATGGATAAGTTAAGGCAGTTTGGTGGGGCATTCTCGTCAGGTCCGGTTTGGGGCCGGTCTGACCGGGCCTGGGACCGGGCTGTCCGGTTTGGGGCCGGTCCGACCGGACCTGTGACCGGGCCGTCCGGTCATGGGTCCGGTCGACCGGGCGCAAACCCGGAAACTGCGAAGTTTCCGGTCCTGGGTCCGGTCTGCTCGTCCGGCGAGGGAGCTTGGCCTGCGCCCGGTCGACCGGGCCTATGACCGGGGCGTCCGGTTGTAGGTCCGGTCTGACCGGGTCCTGGACCGGCCAGCGTCCGTCACTTCCTTGGAGTGCTTCGTGCGACGTCGGCTTCGGCTTCATGATCATCTCCATGTCCAGTTGCTTCTCTCCTTCCCTTGACCTTGGCGTCTTCTCCTCTCCGTGGTCTTGACGCGCCTTGTACCTAATGACACATAGCACGTCGGCATGAGGTAGCAATCCATCCAAAGGGGTACCAAGATCAAGGGTGGTGAGGAGCGAGTTCACCTCATCATGAAGAGCTTTGACTCGGGCTCGTGTCATCGGTCCACTTGGGGGACTTGTTGGTCTTGGTGTAGCAACGTCGGTGACCAGGGCTACATCAGTGACCCTCCTGCAGAAACTGAAACCGATGAAGTAAAAGCTGTTTACGAGACTCGGAAAACTCGGTACTCTCAAGTTCAGTGTGCCATCCCGTGCAGTCTGGAATCCGATCTTCAAAAACGTTTTGAGCACCACGATCCTCATGAGTTGATGAATGAGCTGAAAGCTATATTCGAGACTCATGCGGCCGTGGAATGCTATGAAGCATCGAAACATTTCTTCAGCTGTATGATGGAAGAAGGCAGCTCCGTTAGTGAGCACATGCTTGCCATGACTGGGCATGCGAAGAAACTCAGTGACTTGGGAATAGTGATTCCTAACAGACTGGGGATTAATCGTGTCCTTCAATCACTGCCACCAAGTTACAAGAACTTTGTGATGAACTACAATATGCAGAACATGAACAAGGAGTTACCTGAACTCTTTGGCATGCTAAAAGCTGCTGAGATTGAGATCAAGAAAGAGCACCAAGTGTTGATGGTCAACAAGACCACCAGTTTCAAGAAACAGGGCAAGTCTAAGGGAAAATTCAAGAAGGGTGGCAAGAAAGCTGCCACGCCTCCTATGAAACCTAAGAACGGCCCTAAGCCTGATGCTGAGTGCTATTACTGCAAGGAGAAGGGACACTGGAAGCGTAATTGCTCCAAGTATCTGGCTGATCTGAAGAGCGGCCTTGTCAAGAAGAAGAAAGAAGGTATATCTGATATACATGTTATAGATGTTTATCTCACTGGTTCTCGTTCTAGTACCTGGGTATTTGATACTGGTTCGGTTGCTCATATTTGTAACTCGAAACAGGAACTAAAGAATAAACGAAGACTACTGAAAGATGAAGTGACGATGCGCGTTGGAAATGGATCCAAAGTCGATGTGATCGCTATCGGCACACTTCCTCTACATCTACCTTCAGGATTAGTTTTAAGCCTAAATAATTGTTATTTTGTACCCGCGTTGAGCATGAACATTATATCTGGATCTTGTTTAATGCAAGACGGTTATTCATTCAAGTCTGAGAATAATGGTTGTTCTATTTTTATGAATAATATCTTTTATGGTCGAGCACCACAAAAGAATGGCTTATTTCTGTTAGATCTCGATAGTAGTGATACGCATATACATAACATTGATGCTAAGCGAATTAAATTGAATGATAATTCTACTTATATGTGGCACTGTCGTCTTGGTCATATTGGAGTGAAACGCATGAAGAAACTCCATACTGATGGATTACTTGAATCACTTGACTTTGAGTCACTTGATAGATGCGAAGCATGTCTAATGGGAAAAATGACTAAGACTCCATTTTCTGGTATGATGGAGCGAGCTACTGACTTATTGGAAATCATACATACCGATGTGTGCGGACCAATGAGCGTAGCATCGCGCGGTGGTTATCGTTATGTTCTAACCTTCACAGATGATCTGAGTAGATATGGGTATATCTATTTCATGAAACATAAATCCGAAACTTTTGAGAAGTTTAAGGAATTCCAAAGTGAAGTAGAAAATCAACGTAACAAGAAGATTAAATTTCTACGATCTGATCGTGGAGGTGAATATCTGAGTTATGAGTTTGGCATGCATTTAAAGAAATGCGGAATACTTTCACAATTGACACCGCCGGGAACACCTCAACGAAACGGTGTGTCCGAACGTCGTAATCGAACTCTCTTAGATATGGTTCATTCTATGATGTCTCTTACTGATTTGCCGTTATCATTTTGGAGTTATGCATTAGAGACAGCAGCATTCACTTTAAATAGAGCACCATCAAAATCCGTAGAAACGACACCGTATGAATTATGGTTTAATAAGAAACCTAAGCTGTCGTTCCTGAAAGTTTGGGGTTGCGAAGCCTATGTAAAGAAGTTACAACCGGACAAGCTAGAACCCAAAGCGGAGAAATGCGTCTTCATAGGATACTCTAAGGAAACTATAGGGTACACTTTCTATCACAAGTCCGAAGGCAAAATCTTTGTTGCTAAGAACGGAACCTTTCTTGAGAAAGAATTTCTCACTAAAGAAGTGACTGGAAGAAAAGTAGAACTCGATGAGATTGATGAATCTATACTCGTTGATCAGAGTAGCGCAGTACCGGAAGTTGTACCTGTACCGCCTACACCGGCAACAGAGGAAGCTAATGATAATGATCATGAAACTTCGAACGAGGAAACTACTGAACCTCGCAGATCGACAAGGGAGCGTACCACTCCTGATTGGTATGATCCTTGTCTAAATGTCATGATTGTGGATAACAATGATGAGGACCCTGCGACGTATGAAGAAGCGATGATGAGCCCAGATTCCAACAAATGGCAAGAAGCCATGAAATCCGAAATGGGATCCATGTATGATAACAAAGTATGGACTTTGGTAGACTTACCTGATAGCCGAAAGGCTGTCGAGAATAAATGGATCTTCAAGAGAAAAACAGATGCTGATGAGGAATAGGTTTCCCGATCTTTCACGATGCACCTTGTTGATCCATAGGACCGATAGATCTTGAACTTCCTCGACATATTCAAGGATACTCAAGCGCATATGATTACTCTTGACAACTCAAGAACTCACACATCTTTATTGGATAACTAGACGAACGTCCGAGACGCCGTCATAGGGCCAACCCCGCAGGGATGGTGATACTGGAGGAACCCAAGGTTCTACAAGACTTGAATCAAAACTAGACTACCCTAAACCCTAGCCGTGCCATCTCCTTATATGAGAGGGAGAGGTGGCCGGCCGGCCCCCTTATTGGGCCTAACCTAGTTCGACTTGGACAGGCCCAAGTCAAACGGACTCTATTAAAACCCTAGATGGCCCACAGCATGACCTGGCTACATTATTATCTCCTAATAACGAGATTATAACAAACAACTGGTACAACCTTAGACCCAAATATCATATCAATGGCTGTCCTAGAGTACCAGGCCCGGATATCCATATCATCTCTCCCCTTCTTCAAGAAGCGTTGTCCCCAACGCGTGAGGGTCTGCTAGAAAAAGGGTAGCGTCAGATAAGAACATCACCGAACTTCATCCTCAAGCCTCGCCAGTCTTCCACACCACATCCTCCCTCTCGACTAGCTTGTCTTGACCTTGGCGCCCCTTTGGTCTTCGACGCCATCAACCTGATTGAGACACATGCATCCTCCAAACACAAACTGAAAGTGCAACATGCATACCACCCAAGACATACAGAACAAATTCCTGCACGCCATAGATCCAAATAAGCCGAATACACCCGAGTATGCACCCTTCTGAACAGCAATGTCGTCCTTCTTTGAAGAGCAAACTTCCTTCCCTTCCACGACGAACAAACAGCAACAGCATCGCAACGCTGCAGGTCTGGACGCCGGTAGTGTCGCAGGACTGCACGCCGAATCGGTCGGCCGTGAGCCCGGTCTGTCCATCTTGGACGCCAGCCCAACCGGCCCAGAGCCCGGTTTGACCGGCCTGGGAGCCGGCCCAGCCGGCCTGGGGCCCGGTTGACCGGGCGGCAACCGGCCGCGGCGTTGGGTGGCACACTAACCGGCCCTGTCGAGCGAGGCGCCAAAGCGTCCGGTATGGCGGCCGGTGCGCCGGACATGGTGCCGGCCCGGCCGGTGCAACAGCCGGCCTGCCGATCGTTTATGCCAGCCTCCGGACGATTGTCTTGTGCATCACGTTCGTCTCCTCGTGTTGTAAGCAATCCAATGTTTCTTGTAGTCTTCGCATGGTATGACTGAAAATCCCTTCTAAACTGCACGTACCAACCGAAGCTGATTCTAATTTAATCTACTTCCTTTTATTCCTCCAAGACTTTTCTGTTCTAGCTCGTGCAACCTGAGAACTCCACGACCAGTTCGATTCAGACCAGAACGGCATGCACGAACGGTAGTTGAGATCTTGCTCCACTACCAGAACCAATCTGATATTCTAATCGATACGAGTCCCGGCAGTCCTCCTCCTCCACGCATGACTCCGTAGCGATACCCGTCACTCCCGGACGTACGCGCGTCGCGCGAGCGGCCGAGCGGCCCACGTCGCTCTCGGGCGCACGCGCCCAGAATTCCAGCGCTGGATCGCTCCTTCTTTCCACCTGATCGCCGCTTCCAAAAAATTCTGGCCACGTCGTACTCAGCGGTAGCACCAAAAAATCGATCGTGTTTCACGATGAGGAATAGGTTTCCCGATCTTTCACGATGCACCTTGTTGATCCATAGGACCGATAGATCTTGAACTTCCTCGACATATTCAAGGATACTCAAGCGCATATGATTACTCTTGACAACTCAAGAACTCACACATCTTTATTGGATAACTAGACGAACGTCCGAGACGCCGTCATAGGGCCAACCCCGCAGGGATGGTGATACTGGAGGAACCCAAGGTTCTACAAGACTTGAATCAAAACTAGACTACCCTAAACCCTAGCCGTGCCATCTCCTTATATGAGAGGGAGAGGTGGCCGGCCGGCCCCCTTATTGGGCCTAACCTAGTTCGACTTGGACAGGCCCAAGTCAAACGGACTCTATTAAAACCCTAGATGGCCCACAGCATGACCTGGCTACATTATTATCTCCTAATAACAAGATTATAACAAACAACTGGTACAACCTTAGACCCAAATATCATATCAATGGCTGTCCTAGAGTACCAGGCCCGGATATCCATATCAGATGCTGATGGTAATATTACTGTCTATAAATCTCGACTTCTCGCAAAAGGTTTCCGACAAATTCAAGGAGTTGACTACGATGAGACTTTCTCACCTGTAGCGAAGCTAAAATCTGTGAGGATTTTGTTAGCAATAGCTGCATTTTTCGATTATGAGATTTGGCAGATGGATGTCAAAACGACGTTCCTTGATGGAGACATTGAGGAAGAGTTTTATATGGTACAACCCAAAGGTTTTGTCGATCCTAAAAATGCTGACAAAGTATGCAAACTTCAGCGTTCAATCTATGGACTGAAGCAAGCATCAAGAAGTTGGAACCGACGCTTTGATAAGGTGATCAAAGACTTCGGGTTTATACAGTGTCATGGAGAGGTCTGTATTTATAAGAAAGTGAGTGGGAGCTCTGTAGCATTCCTGATATTATATGTAGATGACATATTATTGATCGGGAATGATATAGAATTATTAAGCAGTGTTAAAGGTTATTTGAATAATAGTTTTTCAATGAAAGACCTTGGTGAAGCATCGTATATATTAGGCATCAAGATTTATAGAGATAGATCAAGACGCCTAATAGGGCTATCACAGAGTACATATCTGGATAAGATTCTAAAGAAGTTTAGAATGGACGAAAGTAAGAAAGGGTTCTTACCTATGTTACCAGGCAAGGTCTTGAGTAAGACTCAAGGACCGGCTATGGCAGAAGAAAGAGAAAGGATGAGTAATATCCCCTATGCCTCGGCAGTAGGATCTATCATGTATGCCATGCTATGTACTAGACCGGATATAGCACATGCTGTTAGTTTGACTAGCAGATATCAAAGTGATCCAGGAATGGAACACTGGACAGCGGTCAAGAATATCCTGAAGTACTTGAAAAGAACTAAGGATATGTTTCTTTGTTATGGAGGTGACCAAGAGCTCGTTGTAAGTGGTTACACCGATGCAAGTTGGAACACTGATCCTGATGACTCTAAGTCACAGTCTGGGTACGTGTTTATATTGAATGATGCTGCAGTAAGCTGGGCAAGCTCGAAGCAGTGCACGGTGGCGAAGTCTTCAACAGAATCAGAGTACATAGCGGCTTCAGAGGCTTCATCAGAAGCGGTATGGATGAAGAGGTTCATTGTAGAGCTCGGTGTGGTTCCTAGTGAATTGGACCCATTAATCATTTACTGTGATAACATGGGTGCCATCGCCAATGCACAAGAGCTAAGGTCACACAAGAGGCTGAAGCATATCAAGCTGCGTTACCACTCGATTCGCGAGTACATCGAAGATGGAGAAGTAAAGATTTGCAAAGTACACACTGATCTGAATGTAGCAGATCCGTTGACTAAAGCTCTCCCTAGGGCAAAACATGACCAACACCAGAATGCCATGGGTGTTAGGTATATTACAATGTAATCTAGATTATTGACTCTAGTACAAGTGGGAGACTGAAGGAGATATGCCCTAGAGGCAATAATAAAGTGGTTATTATTTATATCTTTATGTTTATGATAAATGTTTATATATCATGCTATAATTGTATTAACCGAAACATTAGTACATGTGTGATATGTAGACAACAAAGAAGTCCCTAGTATGCCTCTTAACTAGCTTGTTGATTAATGGATGATTAGTTTCATAATCATGAACATTTGATGTTATTAATAACAAGCTTATATCATTGTATGAATGATGTAATGGACACACCCAATTAAGCGTAGCATAAGATCTCGTCATTAAGTTATTTGCTATAAGCTTTCGATACATAGTTACCTAGTCCTTATGACCATGAGATCATGTAAATCACTTATACCGGAAAGGTACTTTGATTACACCAAACGCCATTGCGTAAATGGGTGGTTATAAAGGTGGGATTAAGTATCCGGAAAGTATGAGTTGAGGCATATGGATCAACAGTGGGATTTGTCCATCCCGATGACGGATAGATATACTCTGGGCCCTCTCGGTGGAATGTCGTCTAATGTCTTGCAAGCATATGAATGAGTTCATAAGAGACCACATACCACGGTACGAGTAAAGAGTACTTGTCAGGAGACGAGGTTGAACAAGGTATAGAGTGATACCGAAGATCAAACCTCGGACAAGTAAAATATCGCGTGACAAAGGGAATTGGTATTGTATGTGAATGGTTCATTCGATCACTAAATTCATCGTTGAATATGTGGGAGCCATTATGGATCTCCAGATCCCGCTATTGGTTATTGGTCGGAGTGAGTACTCAACCATGTCCGCATAGTTCACGAACCGTAGGGTGACACACTTAAAGTTGGATGTTGAAATAGTAGAACTTGAATATGGAATGGAGTTCGAATATTTGTTCGAAGTCCCGGATGATATCCCGGACATCACGAGGAGTTCCGGAATGGTCCGGAGAATAAGATTCATATATAGGATGTCATTTTATGTGAATTAAAATGATGCGAAAGGTTCTATGGAAGGTTCTAGAAGGTTCTAGAAAAGTCCGGAAGAAACCACCAAGGAAGGTGGAGTCCCGGTGGGACTCCACCTCCATGGCCGGCCAACCCTAGTGGGGGAGGAGTCCCAAGTGGACTCCCCCTTAGGGGGCCGGCCACCCACCCATATGGAAGGGGGGAATCCCACCCCAAGTGGGATTCCCACCCTAGGTAGGTTTCCTTTTCATATGGAAGGTTTTGGTTTCGGGTCTTATTCGAAGACTTGGAGTCCAACACTTGGGGTTCCACCTATATAATGAGGGGCCAAGGGAGGGGGCCGGCCACCCCAAGACCACAAGCTGGCCGCCCCATTGAAGTGGCCGGCCACCCCCTCCCAAACCCTAGCCGCCCCCCTCTCCTCCATATCTCCCGCGTAGCTTTAGCGAAGCTCCGCCGGAGTTCTCCACCGCCACCAACACCACGCCGTCGTGCTGTCGGATTCAAGAGGAGCTACTACTTCCGCTGCCCGCTGGAACGGGAGGTGGACGTCGTCTTCATCAACAACCGAACGTGTGACCGAGTACGGAGGTGCTGCCCGTTCGTGGTGCCGGAAGCGATCGTGATCAAGATCTTCTACGCGCTTTTGCAAGCGGCAAGTGAACGTCTACCGCAGCAACAAGAGCCTTGATGCGGGGTGGCCTTCGGACACCTCCACCTCAAGACCGTCAAGTGCAACCCCGCCTATCGGCGACGCTACACCATGGCCAAAGAGTCCCCCAAGTGGACCTTCAACCCTAAACCACGCTACACGCGACAAGGTGAACTCCTTCCTCTCGATACTCGACCTCGTCAATACCTTGAATGGAATGCTACCTCATATCGGTGTGCTACATGTCATTAGGTACAAGAATCATCGAGGAACCGGAGAGGAGGAACACCCATGGTGCAAGGAAGCGAGGGAAGGGAAGAGGAGCCATTCATCATGGTGCAAGGAAGAAGGAAGAAGAAGAAGGAAAGAAGAGAAGAAGGAAGAGGGAGGAGGAGGCCCAGCCGGCCCAGAGTCCGGTCCGACCGGGCCCCAGACCGACCTGCCCGGTTGGCGACCGGTCGACCGGCTCCACAACCAGACCGCCCGGTCCCAGGCCCGGTCTGACCGGCCCCAGACCGGATCCGACGGGAACTACCCACCAAACTGCCTAAGTTACCCACTTATGTACCTTTTCGCCATGAGTTGTCTTGTAGGCCTATATATAGACCCAAGATACCCCCCTTACCTCTTTAGACAAGATGATAGCTTAAACATGGATATGAGCTTTGTCTCCCTAGGGTTTCATCCCTCTGTAATCAAGGCAACCCTTGTTGTTGATCTAGATCTGTGAGTGAGATTCTAGTGCAAGCACTCTCTCTCCCTCTCCGATCTCCTTCTCCAACACCGGTCTCTCTCCTCGGAATTCTACCGCGGTCTCTTCCGTAGGAGATTCTATCGGCGTGGTCCATCGAGCCACGGGGGTAAGTCTCGGTTGTATCGGGTAGGTGTGCGTGCGTGAGTTCCTCGTGTTCTTCGTGTTCATCGTGTTCTTCGCGCTCTCCCTCTCCTTCCCCTTTGGATTTCGGGTCAACCGCGAGATCGGGCCATACACGGGGTCTTAGACCTCATCATATGGTATCAGCAGCCTTTGGTTTCCGCGGATTTGACCCCCCACCCATCCAATTTCGTCTCTGAAAATTTTCCCCAAAAATCCCCAAAAAAATAGCCCTAATTTGCCTTTGGACGGATCTGCGATTTCGTTGCGTTTTGAGTGGTTTTTAGTCCATGGATTTGATGTTGGAGTGATTGATCTACGTTTTCCCCATCTTTTCCCCATCAATTTCGTCCAATTTCGCTCGAATCTGAGCATTTTCGGTCTGTTTTCGTCAAGAACACGAGCTGTTCTTCGGGCAGTTCATCTTCTTCCCAGCTCCCGGCGCAACCACCACGCCGCCGCCTCACATCGCCGGCCAGCACCACAGCATCTTCCGCGTCGCTCGCCCCAAGCAGCGCCGCTCCCAGCCGGCCCGCCCTGCCTCTGCTCCTCACGCGCCTCCAGGCCAAGCAAGCCCAGCTCCACCTGCATCCTCGCGCGCAGCCGCCAAACAGAACCACAGCGACCGCCGCCGCTCGCCCAACATCGCACGCCCGCGCGGCCAACCTCCCACGCCCGCGCTCGCCTTGGCCCGCTCCCTGGCCCACCGCACGCCACCATCCGCTGCCCCCGCTCCCGCCCAGCGACAAGGCCCCCGTCCTCACCCCGCGCCAAGCCTCCACGGCCACGCAGTACCCCGCGCCCGACCAGGCCTCCGCTCCACCAAGCGCACGCGCGGCCGCAGCCCACTCGGCCACGCAGCATCCACCACCGCGCGCGCGCAGCACGCCACTGCCTCGCTCAGGCCAAGCTCAGCCTCCAATTTCCACTTCGCGAGAAATCAGCACGCAGAAATCGCCCAGCGCAAAATCCGGTCAGACCGGATTTCTGACCGGGCCGTCCGGTCTGCAACCGGGGCCCAGACCGGTGCCATCCGGACCAAGTCCAGGGGCTCATCCGGTTCCAGATCCGGTTCTGGACCGGGCCGGCCGGTCCCAGATCCGGTTTGACCGGGTTCTGGACCGGGTTTGACCCAGTTTTCGCCCACTTTGACTCCACTTTTTGCTCCAAATTTTGACAACTTTCCGGCGCCCGTTTGATCCCAAACTTTCACAGTTATCCCCTTTCATCTTGACTCTAATTTTGACACCTTTTCCGAAATTTTTGGAGCCCAACTTCCGACCGCTCGTTTTGACCCAACTTTTCGGGCATTGACTTAATTTGCTCGGTTTCCGATTTGGAGTGCATCGGTTGTCTATTCCGCTTCCGCGCCTACATCAACACCGTGACGACACCGTTGGCACCCCGGTTTCCGGCGCAACATCGCCACCATCATCGACACCCCTTCGTCATCGCAAGTTGTGTGTTCCGACACCGCCTAACATCTAGGTATAACTTGCACCCCACCTTGTAACCCCTCTTCTTTTGCGATCTATCCTACGAGCATTGCTTATCGAGTGTTGCGAGACATTGCACGTGGCCCCGATTGTGAGGTGTGTGTGTCGTGTGGAGTAAAGCTTCTAAGCAAAACTCGTGTGGCAAGATAGCAAAAGCGAGCTAACGCTAACATAGTGCGAGAAAAAGCCGCCAAAATACAAAAAGAGCACAAGTGTGCATAGTGCCATCATACATACCAAAGTGTCCAAAGCGCCACCATAGATACAAAAGAGTGCAAGTGCCACCAAATACAAAAAGAGAAAAAGCTTTTAAGCAAAAGAGAGAAAAAGAGAAGAGAGGCCGCGTGTAAATCTTGTTGTCTCTTCGTTTGCAACCAAGCTTTGATCTCTTCTTGTGTTAGTGTGACACCGAGCACCCTTGATTAAGGGCTTCATACACTTTTCCGCTCATTCCTTGGTCGCACTAACCCCGTTCATCTCGTGTGTGTGTTCCATATCTTTTCCGTGTTTCTAGTGATCATCGCTTTGACATTTGATTTCGTTGGACTTCACCCACTCTTAACAACAAACTTGATTTCGGATTTCGTCTTTTGGCTTTCCACCATACTCACCTAACACCATATTTGCTAGCTTTTGCGTGTGCTTTTGTGTGAGTACCCGATACAATTGATTTTAACCTCGGCTTTTTGGATCGCCCCGATCTTATCATACCACGGTAAGATATCGAGGTAGTCTTCTTCCACTAACATACACCATATAGATACCATCGTGCTAACATGTATAGCGACGGAGACGACACGGAGGAGTACATGGAGCACTTCGAGGAGGACACCTCCTCAAGCACCGCGGATGTGGAGGAACATGTGGAGCTCGACACCGACTCTAGCTCCACAAGCATCATCGGCATGTCCGACATCGAGGAGCTCGACAACGACCATGGCTCCCCAAGCATCACCGACATGACCGACATCGAGGAGCTCTACATCGACAATGGCTCCTCATGCATGGACGACATGGTGGAGCACCACCTCGAGGACGACATGGACGACATGGTGGAGCACCACCCCGAGGACGACATCGACGAGCTCTACATCGACACTAGCTCACCACTCATGGACGACATGGTGGAGCAACGCCACGCCATCGACATCGACACCATGGCGGAGCCTCACCTCGACTCCACCTTGAACAACGCCGATGCTCCCATGTACCCCTACGTCGCCAATGGAGCTACATATGAAGATGGAGGACATCCACGATGGCACCATCATTTGGATCACCAAGAGCGTCCTCAACATGAGCGTCATCGACACACTTCTTCGAGCTCCACAAGGCGCCACCATGAGCGTGCTTATGCACAAGATCGTCGACCTCAAGTACATCATATGGAGCATCAAGAGCGTCCCCAACATGATCGTCATCGACACTCCTCTCCAAGCTCCACAAGGCGCCACAAGCGACATGCCACGCCACATGAGCCATCATCTAGGCATGTCGAGGATCGTCATCGACACACACCATCACATGATCGTCGTCGCCAACCACCATCGTCTTATGGATCCCATCGACATACGTCGCCACATGATCACCACCGACACAAGCTACTCCATGAGCGCCATCGACACACATCTTCCACGGATCTTCGACGACACCACTCAAGCCATGGTGAGGATGCCCGAAGACGAGAGCCTCGACATGGAGACGAGAACCACCATCATATGGTGACTACCACTCCAAGGATGGCAAGTGCACATCGCGCATACCGTCCTTCCACGGCGACTTCCACCTCTTGTTCCACCACCACAATGGCCTCAAGCTCGTCACGTGCCTATGGACTCCGATGCTACAAGTGCAAGCAACAAGGCCACCCTCCACGGGAATGTCCCAATCTCCTATGTGAGGTGTGCAAGGCCAAGGGTCATGAGGCATGGCAATGCACAACGCCAAGCGCCAAGACGCTCTACTTCGACGAGCTACAAGCCCAAGCCACCAAGAAGCCTTCGACGCCCACACTTCAAGATGAAGATCACCAAGGTGAACTCAAGGATGTTGTGCATACGAGCCTAGCTCTCCACGACACTACGACGCCACCGATGGAGGACGACTTGGGAGGCGATGGAGTTGAGAAGGGTGAGCATGGGATTTTCCCTTCACCTATGGAGGCGCATGGAGATGAGAAAGTCGAGCCTATTCCCATATGCTTGATTGATGAGTTGGTACCAAGCCCATGTGAGCATGAGAGCCACCTAGCCCACTTGAGCGAGAGTGATAGTGAGTTGAGTGACTACTACTCCACATGTGAGTTTGAGTGCTTCCAATTGGAGGACATGAGTGATACACCGAGTGAGTTGCGAGAGGTAGATGATAGGTCCATGGAGGACATCGATTTTGCTAACACATTAACCTCTCCCTCTTTGGTGTCTTCTTATGTTGCATTAGGTTCCGAGGAGGATGAGTTCCCGATCATGGAGACGATGTACATGGTGCATGAAGATGAAGATATCTCACCATGCTTGCTCCAAGATGGACATGTCGACCACATGGATCCTCCTACTTCCACCACACCTACTTCAAATGAGTCGGACTACAAAGGTAACGACAAAGGTGTTGGTGATGCCATGATCCCACTAGTGGACATGATGACTATTGAGTGCATGCATGATCTTGATGACACATTTGATACATCATATGCTACTTTCATGTTCCCATGTGATACTTTGCTTGATAACATTGTTGACCATGTGGAATTGAGTGCTTGTGATACCATGACCATGCCATGCTATGAGAGCTTTAATTTTTCCACCATTGCTTGCAATATGTCGACAACTTGCTCTTTGCCATGTATTGCTTGCAATGATAATGATGACACTAGCTTCCGCATGATGTGCCCAAAATGTTTACACTCTTCCATGATCCTTGCATCCAAGATTAGGAACAATTGCTCTTTCTTATGCTTGGTATGCAAGAATGCTTATTTCTTTGTCCATGAGATGGCCCCCATAGCCTTCTCTATTTTTGATGATCATGAGTTACCACATGCTAGGAATGCTCCTTCATACCATTTGCACTATCGCCATGCTTTCCATACAATCTTGCTTGACACTAATGGTGATGTGCACAAGTCTTGGAACATCATGATGGATGATGTGTTCATCTACCATGCACATACGCTCTTTGTGTTGCTCATTCCATGTGTAGGTACCCGACCATCAACTTCCACCGCTACGGAGCATGAGCTCACGAAACACGCAATTGAGAGCTACCCCAACAAGGACGAGATACATGACCCGACCCATGGGATTCACGCCAAAGGGTATGTTCCCAAACGCCTTCGCCCTCGTGTGTTTCCGACTTGTCTTGTCGAGCTTCCGGTTTGGTCCTATGCCTCGTCACCTCTTTTGCCTCTTTTGCAACATATCTTGACACATCGTGTTGGCACAATGATGGTTGGATGCCTTGATGCTTTCATCATACACTCCGAGAATCTCAAGGACCATGTCGTACATGTGAGAGATACCTTATGCATCTTGTGCCACATGTCACACAAAAAGTTGCTCTTCTTCGGAATTTTCATTTCATCTTTGGCATTTGCAATGGATTCTTTCACACTTGAGGAGGCTCATACTCGGCTCACGCCAACCATACTCTCCCAAGCTCGAAGGCTCCATAGCTTTGCCATTGCACATAAAAAATTTTGCCCAAAATTTTGCCGCCAATACTTGCCTTTTGTTTGTTCCATTTGCTTGGGACAAGGCTACACCACACATTCTTAACACCATACAACTCTTACATGCACAAATTTTTGCCCTTCCACATGTTGGATACACCCACACTCTTTTGGTTCCCATTTTTGCCAATTGCCTCTTGGAGAAACGACTTGTTGCTTCGTATTTGCTTGAGAGCCTCTTGTTCGCCTCTTGGAGAACCATTTGCAACTCGTTTTTCCCCAAGTTCTTCTTCGACCGCGACTTTATCCCTCTACCACAACATGGGAGAATCATCATGGACTACACCGTCGATGAGATGGAACAAGAGTCGAGGACGACTCTTCCCCAAGGGGGGGGAGATGATGCGGGGTGGCCTTCGGACACCTCCACCTCAAGACCGTCAAGTGCAACCCCGCCTATCGGCGACGCTACACCATGGCCAAAGAGTCCCCCAAGTGGACCTTCAACCCTAAACCACGCTACACGCGACAAGGTGAACTCCTTCCTCTCGATACTCGACCTCGTCAATACCTTGAATGGAATGCTACCTCATATCGGTGTGCTACATGTCATTAGGTACAAGAATCATCGAGGAACCGGAGAGGAGGAACACCCATGGTGCAAGGAAGCGAGGGAAGGGAAGAGGAGCCATTCATCATGGTGCAAGGAAGAAGGAAGAAGAAGAAGGAAAGAAGAGAAGAAGGAAGAGGGAGGAGGAGGCCCAGCCGGCCCAGAGTCCGGTCCGACCGGGCCCCAGACCGACCTGCCCGGTTGGCGACCGGTCGACCGGCTCCACAACCGGACCGCCCGGTCCCAGGCCCGGTCTGACCGGCCCCAGACCGGATCCGACGGGAACTACCCACCAAACTGCCTAAGTTACCCACTTATGTACCTTTTCGCCATGAGTTGTCTTGTAGGCCTATATATAGACCCAAGATACCCCCCTTACCTCTTTAGACAAGATGATAGCTTAAACATGGATATGAGCTTTGTCTCCCTAGGGTTTCATCCCTCTGTAATCAAGGCAACCCTTGTTGTTGATCTAGATCTGTGAGTGAGATTCTAGTGCAAGCACTCTCTCTCCCTCTCCGATCTCCTTCTCCAACACCGGTCTCTCTCCTCGGAATTCTACCGCGGTCTCTTCCGTAGGAGATTCTATCGGCGTGGTCCATCGAGCCACGGGGGTAAGTCTCGGTTGTATCGGGTAGGTGTGCGTGCGTGAGTTCCTCGTGTTCTTCGTGTTCATCGTGTTCTTCGCGCTCTCCCTCTCCTTCCCCTTTGGATTTCGGGTCAACCGCGAGATCGGGCCATACACGGGGTCTTAGACCTCATCAAGCCTCATCTTGTAGGCTTTGGAATCTCTTCAAGGGTGAGACTCGATACCCCCTCGTTGCTACCGTCTTCTAGATTGCATCTTGGCTTGGATTGCGTGTTCGCGGTAGGAAATTTTTTGTTTTCTATGCAACGTTATCCTACAAAAAACAGCTGGCAGCAAATGAATGGGTATAAGGCTATAAATATGTGGATGCACACAGGTGTCAGTACAATGAACAGGATGGTAGCGACCGGATAATGCTTTTGTACTGTACAATATTTAAACGAACTTCATGCGAAGCAACACATCAAGAAAGTTAATGGCAAATGAGATATGCAAATAACTACACAAAACATGGCTAAAGAAACACCGCGATCCAACGGGCCAGCGTACTAACCAAGCTCAGCGGGGTGGACGGGGGCGGCAGCTTGCATTCCAGCGGCAGCGAACACGGGAGACGATGAATCGACCATGTTTCAGGAGAAGCGGGCGTTAGTGAAGCAGATCTGGTTGGCTGGCAAGGGATTCGGTGAAGTTGATACAGCCGCTACGCCGAGGTAGTCGGTGGAATAGATCGGCTTCTGTAGAGGGGGGGCCGCGGTGAAGTAGACCCGATTCCGCTGGAGAGGATCCGGTGCGTCGACAGGAAAGGCGTTGATTGCTACATTGTGGATGAGGTCGGTGGTGAAGCAGATCTGTCGGTGGCGAGGTCAGCGGTGAAGCAGATCCGTCGGTAGTGAGGTCTGTGTTGAAGCAGATCCGTCGGTGGCGAGGGCGGCGGGGGAGCGGATCCTGTGGGTGGACAGCCAACACGATCAAGGCTACGCTGTGGAGGAGTATGCCGGCGGCGAAGCATATCTAGTACTGTAGAGAGTCAGAGCTTTGGCGTGTGAGAGTATTTTTTGAGCGAATGGGGCGAATGGTTGGTGGGTGGGTGTGGGCCTGTGGGGAGGGTTCGGGATCTAGGCAAGATATTTCATTGTTACCGAATGAGCCCTCCATGGTCGGTGGGTTGTAGCTTCCGGGCCAGGGTTAAAAGGGTAAAACTGGTCACGGGATTTTCGAATGGATGCGGCGGGATGATTTGGCGCGGGGCCGAAATTTTCAGTTTCAAGCTACGAGCAGAACGACAAAAAATAATGTTCTTCCCTAGGGAGCTCTCATTTCTTCCTCTTCTCTTTCTCTCTCGAGTCTCTCCCACTCCCCTGGCCCGCTCCTCTCCCCCTTCTCTCCGGCGGCCTCGCCGGCCGGAGACGAGGCATACTTCTCTCTGTATATCGTACGCCCTCCCATCTAAATTAATTGATTCAACTTTCCTTAGACGTGTATGTATCTAGAGTAAAAACATGTGTGGATACATACATATTTAGATAAGCAAAGTTGAGTCAGCTAATTTGGATCCGAGGGAGTTAGTGTTGTTGTAAGCTTAGATCCATTGTTTCCCATGAGGAGAATGGCGCAATGCAGTAGGGGATCTCGTCATCGGCTTCAGATCTGGCCTATGGTGAATCTGGCGGATCTTGCCGGCCAAACACCGATCTGGTGCTATCAAGGTGATGGCGCTAACGGTGAGGCTTGCTTTGGTCAGTACTTCAGATCTGGCCAATGGGGAAGTCAAGCTGCTAACGTTCACAAGCTCGGGGCATACGACGGCGTCATCCGTCTTGCCCGTGCACATCTTGGCCTTTCAGCGGCCCTTCTCAGAGCCAATATGCCGTTGGTGAGGCCCTTCTTCTCCTTCGTCCTAGCGACTACCGGCGACAACATCCCAAGTGGTGCGTCCTCGGCGACGGAGTTGCTGGAAAGGATGCGGAGCAGAGATCTGATGTGCGGTCCAGAAGGACTCAATTGCTTTTCTTCTATATGTTTTGGGGTCCTTTTTGTAAAGTTGCAGGTCCTTTTTGTAAAGTTGCAGGTCCTATTAGTTATTGTCTAGTTCTTTTGGACCTCTATGTAATTTTTTGGACTAGTTTCTATTGGCACCGATAAACTTGAATTTTGACAAGTTCACGGGAAAAAATTTCCTTTGCACA
The DNA here is from genome assembly GCF_019359855.2 of Lolium perenne. Taxonomy (NCBI): domain Eukaryota; kingdom Viridiplantae; phylum Streptophyta; class Magnoliopsida; order Poales; family Poaceae; genus Lolium; species Lolium perenne. The sequence goes on along the minus strand of NC_067244.2, from coordinate 99,775,198 downwards.
TATGGCCTATCATGTATGAACATTCTTGAGATTTAAACTATATGTAATGGCCAGCACTTGTGCAAGGGTCTCGTCTAGTTCGCACTAGTTTCCATTAGCACCGATAAATGTGAATCTTGACAAGTTCTTGGAAGAAAAAATTGATTCACATATGGCCTATCATGTATGAAAATTATTGGGATTCAAACTATACATAGATGGCCAACACGTGTGCAAGGGGGTCCTCTAATGTGCACTAGTTTCCATTAGCACTGATAAATTTGAATCTTGACAAGTTCCCAGAAAAAAATTGCTTCACACATATACCATATCATGTATGAACATTATTGGGATTCATATTATATATAGATGGCCAACACTTGTGCAAGGGGGTTGATGTAGCCCGACCTTCGGTCTTCGCCACATCATATGCATCGACACCGACATGTCACGCAAAGGTGAATCTTCTCCTTTATGCGTGCGTACAATTACCTATGTGGAATGGTATGCTACTTCATCCTCCGCCATATGACCATGATAGGAATACATCGCCAAGTACGGAGGAAGTGGAGGATGCCATGGATGCTCGAGGACTCAAGGCCGAGGTCGTGGAAGCAAGGAAGAAGCTCCAGGCGCAGCTACACCGGAGTCGCCGGCCTCGCCAACTCACAACGGAGTCTCCTGCCCATGAAGATCAAGACCGGAGTCTCCGGCCTACATACATGAGAGTCTCCGGACTATGTGAAGCGCTAGGCACAAGTCAATTAGGGCCAAGGCCCATGTACCCCCTTCTATGCCTAAACTACCCCTCCTTAGTGGCTCCTATATATAGGCTCCCACCTCCCCCTTCATTAGGTTAGAGTTGATGAACTAGAACTAGGCTCATGCCTCCACCATCCCTTTGGGATTAGGGAAACCCCCTCCTTAGATTATCATATCTATTGTATCAAGGCACTCCTTATATGATTAGTCTCTCACACTTGTGATTCTACCACCGGTCTCTCACTCGTGTGATTCCACCGATCGTATACCGATCTTCCTCTCGGGGATTCTACCGCGTGTCTCTCCCTTGAGAGATTCTATCGGGATAGTGGTTCGGGCTATCGGGAGTAAACCGGAATTGTATCGGGTTGGTGTGTGTTCGCGTGTGTTCATCGTGTTCATCGTCGTGTTCTTCGTGTTCTTCCTCTCCCCCGCCTTTCCCTCGGTCAATTCGTGAGATCGGGCAACCCACGTCGCCTTAGGCCGCATCATATGGTATCAGAGCAAAGGTTGCCACGAATTTGACCTTTCAATTTCATCAATTTCGCCCAAAAATTTTCCAAAAATTTTGCCCCAAAAAATAGCTCGAAAATTGATCTCTGGATTGGTTGAGTTTTTTGTGGTTTTGGTCCACAGATCTGTGTTCTTAGTGGTTGATCTACAATCCCTGCAATTTTGGAGCTCCAATTCTTTCTATTTCTTGCCAAATCGAAGGGATTTTGAGCCCTGTTCGTTCGCCCTGTTCGCGTGTTCTACGGGAAGAAGAACAGCAGTTCCTCGGGTCAACGCGCAAGGCCGACCCAATCCCCACCTACCGCCGCGCCTCACTGCCGCCTGGCCCTCCGCTCGTTCGCTGGCCGCCGGTCAACCGCCGCCCGCCCCTCGCGCATCTCCAGGCCAGCACCTGCGCAGCTAGCCGCTGCTCCTCTCCCGCCCGCCCACGGCGCGAGCTCAAGCCGCACGCGCGCGCTGCCCCTGGCCGGCTGGCCACATCCGTCTCCAGGCCGCCCCACCACGCCCGCGCCTCCAGGCCGCATTGCTCGCCTCCACGCCCGCGCCCGGCCCCGGCCAAACAGCCACAGCAGCACAAGGCCGCCGCGCCAAATCAAGCAGCGCCGCTCGCTGCCTGCCCGCCTTCCGCCCGCGCCCACACTGCAGGGCCCATCACGCGGGCACGCCTCTGCTCTGGCCGCACCCATCCATCGCTGCTCTTCCCTGCATCCATTCCTCAGCTCACCTACGCGCTCGCTGCATTTCCACTTCCTCTCTCCAGCCTGCAGCATACGAATCAGCCAAAAGAAAAAAAAAAACTTTGGCCGGAGCCTCCGCCCGCACTACCGGTCTGGGTACCGCTCGCGGTTCCAACTTCCCTGTATACTCTTGACATATTAACCGGTACCTCCTCCGGTACCTCCGCCGGTACTACTGCTCATGCAACATATCTGTCTAGTTTCACACAGTTTTGACTCCACTTTTTGCCCCAAATCTTGACAACTTTTCGGAGCCCGTTTGACTCCAAATTTTGACAGCTATCTCATACCATTTAAACTCTAATTTTGACACCTTTTCCGAAATTTTTGGAACCCAACTTTCGACCGCTCGTTTCGACCCAACTTTTCGGGCATTGACTTAATTTGCCCGGTTTCCGTTTTGGAGTGCAAGGATTGTCTACCAAGCTTCCGCGTCTACATCAACACCGCGGCGACACCTTCGGCACCCCGGATTCCGGCGCAACTTCGACACCGCCATCGTCGACACCTTCGCAAGTTCGTGTGCTTGACACCGCCTAACGTCAATAGGTATAACTTGCCTCCCCTACCCCTTGTAGCCCCTTTCTTCCTTTGCGTACCTATCCCATTGAGAGTTGCTTTCCGAGCGTTGCGAAGCATTGCACAAGTGTCACGACCGTGAGAGGGTGTGTGTGCGTTGTGTTGAGCGAAGCTCCGAAGCAAGCTCGGTGAGAAAAAATACACAAAAGAAGAAAAGTGTGACATATACATAGAGAAAAATAAAGCTTCTAAGCATAGAAAAAAAAAGTGAAAAAAGAGAAAAAAAAATAGAAAAAGAAGTGTGTGTCCACCGATACAAAAGAGTGCAAAGCTTGTGCGCACTAAGAGAGAAAAGAGAAGAGTGGCATTTGTGCAAATCTTGTTGCTTCCCTCTTATGCAACAGAGCTACCGTCTCTCTTGTGTTGGCGCGACACCGAGCTTATAGTCTTCGTTAGGACCATCCTTGTTACTTGCTCACTTCCTTGGTCGCGCTAACCCCATTGATCTTCTTGTGTGTGTTTCCGTGTTTCCTTGACATAGATCACTACTCTTGACATTTGACTTTGGATCTTACCCACATTTGACAATAGACTTTTCCGTTGATCTTTTTCGTTTGCTATCCACCCCTTACCCACCACATATAGTGTTTCTTAGCCTTTTGCGTGTGCTTCTAGTGTGTGTGTGAGTAAACCCGATACATTTTGGCTTTGCTCTTGACTTGAACCATTTTTCCGATACTTTCTTGAAAGGTGGGATATTTGTGTAGTTTTCCTTCCACCATACATATACACCTATCCTAGTGAGATATAGATGATGACCCCACAAGAGCAAGCCGAGATGAGAGCATACTTCGCCGAGCTAGATGCTCGAGAAGCCCAAATGACACCCAAAGAAAAAGCCGAGTGCAACGCATACTTCAAACACCTTGAGAGCAAGAGTGATACACACCATGAGTCGAGTGAGGATGTTTCGATTTCTAACAACTTAACCTCTACTCCGCTTGTGTTGTCTTCCTCTTTGCTAGGTTGTTCGGACATCGACGACGCCATTGCCATGGAGATGAGGGACTCCACTATATGTGAGATGAGCGACTCCACTATATGTGAGATGAGTGACTCCACTATATGTGAGCTTGATGAGTGCCTCCACTTCGAGAGCATGAGTGATACACCGAGTGAGATGAGAGTGGTAGTTGATAGGTCATGTGAGGCCATTTCGAATTCTAACAACTTACCCTCTACCTCTAGTGTGTTTCCTTGTGTCTTATTAGGTCCCATGGATGACGAGACGCCGATCATGGAGAAGATGTACATGGTGCATGAAGATGATGCTATCACACCATGCTTGCTTGAAGATGAACATGGAGGCCACATCGAGCCTACCTCTTCCACAACACCTACCTCATATGAGCGGAACTACAAAGGTACGTATACGGGTGTTGATGATGCCATGATCCCACTAGTGGACATGATGATTGATGAGTGCATGCATGATCATGATGATACAATTGCTATGACACATGCTCCTTTCTTATTCCCATGTGATGCTTTGCTTGATAACAATGTTGACCATGTGGAATTACTTGCTTGTGCCCATATGACCATGCCATACTATGAGAGTTTCACTTTCTCTCCTTTTGCTTGCAATGTGTCGAACAATTGCTCTTTCCCATGTATTGCTTGCAATCAAAATGATAATGCTTGTGTTGTGACAACCTTGATGAACAATTGCTCTTTCCCTAGGTTTGTCGACAACAATGATCAAATGTTGAACATGTTTTGTGCTACATGCTTGCAATATTCTCCCATTAATGCAACCAAAATGATGAACAATTTCTCTTTCCAATGCTTGGCTTGCAATAGTGTTAATATGCTTGTAAATGAGATTGCCCCCATAGCTGTCTCACATTTTGGAGACTTTGCATATATCCATGTTGAGCATGTTCCCATGTTTACTCCGCATATTCACCACATCTACTATGGTAAATTGCTTAATGCTAATGGTGATGTGCAAAAGAAATGGACCATCATGATGGATGATGTGTTCATATACCATGCACACACGTTCTTTGCTTTCCCTATTGTGTGTGTAGGTACACGGAAGACAAGGTCAACCTCGATTGAGCACGAGTTGACCAAACGAGCTCTTGAGAGCATGATACAAGTGAGCTCCAATGAGTGGTTTCGCCCACACACTTCGACTACACAAGATCTCTCAATGAGAGCACAACGACACTTCGATAAGGTGACCTCCTTCAACTTGCGCTCTCTTGCTATACCCATGGAACTTCGGCTACTCTTTGAGTGTTGCGTTGCTTGTCTTGTGCTATTGATAGGGTTCATGATAAGTGATGCCACATTCAAGAGTTGTTGTCATCTCCCACCTCTACCCGTTCATGATGAGTTATCGTCGAGGGCGACTCTTTTTCAAGTGGGGGGAGATGATGTAGCCCGACCTTCGGTCTTCGCCACATCATATGCATCGACACCGACATGTCACGCAAAGGTGAATCTTCTCCTTTATGCGTGCGTACAATTACCTATGTGGAATGGTATGCTACTTCATCCTCCGCCATATGACCATGATAGGAATACATCGCCAAGTACGGAGGAAGTGGAGGATGCCATGGATGCTCGAGGACTCAAGGCCGAGGTCGTGGAAGCAAGGAAGAAGCTCCAGGCGCAGCTACACCGGAGTCGCCGGCCTCGCCAACTCACAACGGAGTCTCCTGCCCATGAAGATCAAGACCGGAGTCTCCGGCCTACATACATGAGAGTCTCCGGACTATGTGAAGCGCTAGGCACAAGTCAATTAGGGCCAAGGCCCATGTACCCCCTTCTATGCCTAAACTACCCCTCCTTAGTGGCTCCTATATATAGGCTCCCACCTCCCCCTTCATTAGGTTAGAGTTGATGAACTAGAACTAGGCTCATGCCTCCACCATCCCTTTGGGATTAGGGAAACCCCCTCCTTAGATTATCATATCTATTGTATCAAGGCACTCCTTATATGATTAGTCTCTCACACTTGTGATTCTACCACCGGTCTCTCACTCGTGTGATTCCACCGATCGTATACCGATCTTCCTCTCGGGGATTCTACCGCGTGTCTCTCCCTTGAGAGATTCTATCGGGATAGTGGTTCGGGCTATCGGGAGTAAACCGGAATTGTATCGGGTTGGTGTGTGTTCGCGTGTGTTCATCGTGTTCATCGCCGTGTTCTTCGTGTTCTTCCTCTCCCCCGCCTTTCCCTCGGTCAATTCGTGAGATCGGGCAACCCACGTCGCCTTAGGCCGCATCAGGGGTCCTCTAATGTGCACTAGTTTCCATTAGCACCGATAAATTTGAATCTTGACAAGTTCACGGGAAAAATTGCTTTACACATATGCCCTATCATGTATGAACATTATTGGGATTCAAACTATATATAGATGGTCAATACTTGCGCAACGGGGTCCTCTAGTGTGCACTAGTTTCCATTAGCACTGATAAGCTTGAATTTTGACAATATATTCAAGAGACTGGTTTCGCGATTGTTTGCCTATATCATGCATATATGAACATTTTTGGGATTAAACTTTATATGTGGCCAACACTTGCGAAAAGGGGGTGCCCTCTAATTATTGTGCACTAGCTAGATTCCATTAGCACCGATAAACTTGAATTTTGACAAGTTCTCAAAAAACTTGCTTCACGATATAATATGGCATATACCACATGTGTATAAACATTCATGTGATTCAATCTATAGATGGTGGCAAACACACTTGCGCAAGGGTTGGGGTCCTCTAATGTGTGCAATAGTAGTTTCGATTAGCATCGATAAAGTTGTATTTAATTTTGGAAGTTCTCAAAAAAACTTGCATATGGCTGATCATGTATGAACATTCATGGGATTCAAACTAAATGACCAACAATTGCGCATCAAGGGGGTCATCTATAAATAGGTTCACTAGTGTACATTCAGCATAGGTAAACCTGAATATATGTATATATATATATTTCGAAGAGTTCTTGAAAAAACTTGCTTCCCGATATATGGCCTATAGCAATATATATACCATGCATGCATATATTTGTATATGTATTTGATCATATCAAATCTTGGGGATTTCAATCTCTCTCTCTCTCTCTCTCTCTCTCTCTCTCGATCTATCGTTGGTGGCCAGAACAACACACATATGCATGCACTTTATGCGCAAAGGCGCGGGTGCCCCTCTAATAATAATTCATGTGTGTGTGCGCACTCGATTGATCTAGTTTTGATTAATTGTAGCACACAAATAAAAAAGTTGTATTTGAATTCATAACAAGTTAAAATTAAACCCTAATAAACCCTAAACCCTAATAACCCTAAACCCTAAACCCTAACTAATTAGCATTGATAAATTAATTAACTTGAATTTTGACAAGTTCTCGAATGAAAACATGTACATTTGATTAAGTTGCCTCACAATATATATATATATATACCCATGCATTCATGCATATATTTTAATATATATTTGAACATATTCTTGGGGATTTCAATCTCTCTCTCTCTCTCGATCTATGTATCGTTGGTGGCAAAATAAACACACATATATACACATGCACTTTATGCGCAAAGGCGCGCGGGTGCCTCTAATAATGTGTGTGCGCACTAGATCGATGATTCCTAAACCTTAAACCCTAAAACCACTAATAACTAGCTAATCCATAAACCTTAAACCCTAAACACCCTAAACCCTAAACCCTAACCCTAACACTAAACCCTAGCTAACCCTAAACCCTAAACCCTAATTAAAACCTATATATATGCCAACAACACTTAATTGTGCATCAAGCAGGCCAGGGGTGCCTCGTGGTCCTCTAATTAAATTAAATGTGCCATGCATTAATCATAATCCATATATATAACTAACCCTAGCTAATCAAACCCTACTTTTAATTAAAACACATGCATAACCCTAAACTATACTAGTTATAACCCGATCTAATAAAACATGCTCTATATATAGCAGCTAGCTAGCTAGCAAACCGTAGTGATGAGGACATCCCATCTATTGATACAACCGCTGTACCTAGAGCCACACAAATACAAGGACCAATCACTCGAGCTCGGGCCAAACAACTTAATTATCAGGTACTTTCGTTTCTTGGAACTATTCCTCAGATAAATGAGAATATGATGCTGCCTAAATCAGATATGTTTGTTACTCTTAGGAATGATGGACCTAGCATGGATGAGGAGGACAAGCATTGGAGCATGATCACACATGGAGGAGATGGCAGCAAACATGTGAGGATTCAAGACGACGCCCAAGTGGAGATTTCAGAACATTGAAGCCATCATAATGGAGCAACGATGCTTGGACGAATTCTACAAGTTTCCCCATCATAAAATTCGTCCAAGAGTTATTATTGGTGCTGCGTCACCTTATTTAATGGGCCAGGCCCATGTATTTTCGGATTAGGTATTTTAGGGGATTTTAAGAGGCCATATAAGTGGAGGAAGGCCCATTTAGGGGTGTTTTTGGCCAACCCTAGCTGGTTGGACGAAAATCCCTTGACTTCCCCCATATATATCCCTCCGTAGCCGTCATTAGAACTTGGATTTTGATTAGACTAAAAGTTAGCCATTGCTGCAACTCTCGTGTACTTCTTTTGAGGCCAACGCCCAGAACAAGACCGACTATTCGGAATCCCACCTTTTCAATAAAGCTTTCATCTATATCCGCAATATTCTGATTGCAATATTAGTTCTTACTTGTTCTCGATTTCAGGTAGGAATTAAGACCCTCGCTGGTCAGGCTGATCGTGCATCCGCAAGATCAGTAACTCCCGGAGATTGTCCTAGCGATTGCATTGGCGCACGAGCTTTGCACGTGTAGTCGGATCGTCAAGCACGAACTCCACCAACAAATCGATCTATCCACGTCTCATCGAAAGATCGGCCACCTTTGCCCTATCAAGTGGTATCAGATTTCAGGTTGCTCGGTGAGATTTACAGTTTTCCTAGTGTAGATTTGTTTTACCTATAACCCAGAAAAAGCTCCACAAAAATATATTAGGGTTAGATCATCCGTCCCATAGCCCCTGCCAAGCCATTGCATGATCTTTTCAGTTTTTGCTTTTTGAGTCTTTGTCTGCAATCGTTGTGTCGCGTGCTGGTCTTAGCGTCTAGAGTCGTTAGAGTTTCGAGTTCTGATCATAGTAGTCACGTCGCCGCCGCACCATCTCCGCTTGCAGTCCTCGCCATATCACCGCCACCATATACTTCCGCCACATCTGCCAGCAACTCTTTGTTGAGCCCCTTTGGTTCCCATCATCGTAGGGTCTTTCTTGATCTTTGTTTCTGAGTTTTTTCGGGTTTTAGATCCGTTTTCTTGGTCAATTTCGCGTTTTCCGTCGGAATCCTGAAAGCAATCTAGCTGCAAAAAAAAAAAAAAAAAAATTCCGGTCGCCCGACCATAGAGACCTCTGTGGTCTAGCGCCACAGTAGATTCCCCGAAAAAAAAAAAAAAAATTCCGGTCGCTCGACCATAGAGACCTCTGTGGTCTAGCGCCACAGTAGATTCCCCAAAAAAAAAAAAAAATCCTTCCCATAGGTTGCTCTATCCTTCAGCGCCAGTTTCGCTGTCCTTTGCATCTTGTGCCGCGTCGTGACCTCGTTGGTGATTTAGGCTCGCGTCTCTAATACGATCTAGCCTAGGACCAGCACAGTACCTTCGTTGAGCGTTTACTCAATTTGCATCGCTGATTTGATTATTGTGCCACCATATCACTATACTTTGCCTTCCCAGAGCTCTACATATTGTCTCCACGTGCACTGTGTCGACACCTGGTAATCGCTTTGGCAATCTTGGGAGACGCTGATCCTTGCTGGTTGTTACATCACCTTCCTCCTGTTTGGTAAGAACTTGTAAGAGCTTTGTATTTTGCTTGACGAATTGCGCGTGAACCACCATATTCCGTAGTTTGTAGGCATATACATTTGTGCTTTTCGTGTACTAACCATGTCAGGACCAGTTGATCCGACCGCTGTTGACCCGGCCAAGATGACGCCTGAGCAGTTGCATGCTCACTTCACCCACCTTTTGGGCGGGCATGCACGTGACACCGATGCGCGCATTGGTGACGTGGATGCCAAACTCACCGACGCGCTGGACAAGCTGGATGGCCTCGAGGCAGCTTTCAACTCCAAGCTCGACGCCAAGTTCCAGGAGCTTTTGACTCGGTTACCGCCGCCTCGCGCCAACGTGCAACGCCGCGCACGCCGCGTTCCTCGTGCGGACGTTCCTGCGGGTACCGCTCCTGCTGCAGCAGCCGCACATGACGCGCCTTCTGATGAGGGATACGAAGACTATGAAGGGGACGCGGACGAGCAGGTAGATGAGAACATACTGGACGGCGAGGAAGTCCAACAACCTGCACCTGGTCGTCCACGGCAGCTGAACCGCAACGCTCGACCACCTCCTCGCCCGGTACGTAATGATGATGATCATGTTGCTAAACTGAAACTGAATATGATCCTCCAAAGATGGTCGAACATGGAACAAATTCGTCCTCAATGATGGATTTGTGTTCCGTGCTAACAAGCTATGCATCCTAGATGGTTCCGTTCGTCTTTTGTTGTTACAGGAGGCGCATGGAGGAGGATTGATGGGTCACTTCGGTGTGAAGAAGACGGAGGATGTACTTGCTGCACACTTCTTTTGGCCACGTATGCGTCGAGATGTTGAGAGATTTGTGGCACGCTGCACTACATGTCAAAAAGCTAAGTCTCGACTTAATCCACATGGTTTATATATGCCTCTTCCTGTTCCTAGTGTACCGTGGGAGGATATTTCTATGGATTTCGTTTTGGGTTTGCCTCGTACACAGAAGGGGAGGGATAGTATCTTTGTTGTTGTGGATAGATTTTCTAAGATGGCACACTTTATTCCATGTCACAAAACTGATGATGCTACACATGTTGCTGATTTGTTCTTTCGCGAAATTGTGCGTTTACATGGTGTGCCAAATACTATTGTTTCTGATCGTGATACTAAATTTCTTAGCCACTTTTGGAGATGTTTATGGGCTAAGTTGGGGACTAAATTGCTGTTTAGTACTACATGTCATCCCCAAACTGATGGACAAACTGAAGTAGTAAATAGAACTTTGTCTACTATGCTGCGGGCTGTTTTGAAAAAGAACTTAAAATTGTGGGAAGAATGTTTACCTCATGTTGAATTTGCTTACAATCGTTCGCTGCATTCTACCACTAAGATGTGCCCATTTGAGATTGTTTATGGTTTTGTACCACGTGCACCCATTGATTTGTTGCCTTTACCATCTTCTGTGCAAAATAATTTGGATGCTACAGACCGTGCTGAATTGATACTACAATTGCATGAGACTACTAAAGATAACATAGCACGCATGAATGCTAAGTATAAAATTGCTGGGGATAGAGGAAGAAAGCATGTTGTGTTTGATGTTGGTGATCTTGTTTGGTTGCATTTGCGCAAAGATCGTTTTCCTGAATTGCGCAAATCTAAACTAATGCCCCGCGCTGCTGGTCCTTTTAAGGTGTTAGAGAAAATAAATGATAATGCATATAAACTTGAGCTTCCTGCAGAATTGGGTCCGGTAAGTCCTACATTTAACATTGCAGATTTGAAGCCTTACTTTGGTGAAGAAGATGAGCTTGCGTCGAGGACGACTTCAATTCAAGAAGGGGGGCATGATGAGGACATCCCATCTATTGATACAACCGCTGTACCTACAGCCACACAAATACAAGGACCAATCACTCGAGCTCGGGCCAAACAACTTAATTATCAGGTACTTTCGTTTCTTGGAACTATTCCTCAGATAAATGAGAATATGATGCTGCCTAAATCAGATATGTTTGTTACTCTTAGGAATGATGGACCTAGCATGGATGAGGAGGACAAGCATTGGAGCATGATCACACATGGAGGAGATGGCAGCAAACATGTGAGGATTCAAGACGACGCCCAAGTGGAGATTTCAGAACATTGAAGCCATCATAATGGAGCAACGATGCTTGGACGAATTCTACAAGTTTCCCCATCATAAAATTCGTCCAAGAGTTATTATTGGTGCTGCGTCACCTTATTTAATGGGCCAGGCCCATGTATTTTCGGATTAGGTATTTTAGGGGATTTTAAGAGGCCATATAAGTGGAGGAAGGCCCATTTAGGGGTGTTTTTGGCCAACCCTAGCTGGTTGGACGAAAATCCCTTGACTTCCCCCATATATATCCCTCCGTAGCCGTCATTAGAACTTGGATTTTGATTAGACTAAAAGTTAGCCAGTGCTGCAACTCTCGTGTACTTCTTTTGAGGCCAACGCCCAGAACAAGACCGACTATTCGGAATCCCACTTTTTCAATAAAGCTTTCATCTATATCCGCAATATTCTGATTGCAATATTAGTTCTTACTTGTTCTCGATTTCAGGTAGGAATTAAGACCCTCGCTGGTCAGGCTGATCGTGCATCCGCAAGATCAGTAACTCCCGGAGATTGTCCTAGCGATTGCATTGGCGCACGAGCTTTGCACGTGTAGTCGGATCGTCAAGCACGAACTCCACCAACAAATCGATCTATCCACGTCTCATCGAAAGATCGGCCACCTTTGCCCTATCACGTAGATTTACACCAGTTAATATATACATGGCCTATATATATATCGATCATGTTGAATAAAATCTCCCTGAGATTCATTAATTAATTATATAATTATCGATGATACATTAATTAACTTGAATTTTGACAAGTTATCTCGAATGAAAACACATTTGATTAAGTTGCCTCGATCATAATATATATATAATTAGTGTGCATGCATGGCCTACCATGTATTCATGCATATATTTTAATATATATTTGAACATATTCTTGGGGATTTCAATCTCTCTCTCTCGATCATCCATATATCGTTGGTGGCCAAAAAACACACATATATACGAATGCACTTTATGCGCAAAGAGGAGTGTGGGTGCCTCTATAATAATGTGTGTGCGCACTCGATCGATGATCTTAAACCCTAAAACCCTAATCGCTAATCCCTAAACCCTAAACACCCTAAACACTAAACCCTAAACCCTAGACCCTAAACACCCTAACCCTAAACCCTAGCTAACCCTAAACCCCAAACCCTAATTAAAACCTATATAAAGGGCCAATGACACTTGATTGCGCATCAAGTAGGCGACCAACTAATTAGCGTTGATAAATTAATTAACTTGAATTTTGACAAGTTCTTGAATCAAAACACGTACATTTGATTAAGTTTTGCCTCACAATATATAAACACCCTAACCCTAAACCCTAGCTAAACTCTAAACCCTAATTAAACCCTATATATAGGCCAACGACACTTAATTGCACATCAAGCAGGCGACCAACTAATTAGCGCTGATAAATTAATTAACTTGAATTTTGACAAGTTCTCGAATGAAAACACGTACATTTGATTAAGTTGCCTCACAATATATATATATAATTAGTGTGCATGCTTGGCCTGCCATGCATTCATGCATATATTTTAATATATATATGAACATATTCTTGGGGATTTCAATCTCTCTCGCTCTCTCTCTCTCTCGATCTATATATCGTTGGTGGCCAAAAAACACACATCTATACGCATGCACTTTATGCGCAATGGCGCGGGTGGCTCTAATAATGTGTGTGCGCACTCGATCGATGATCCCTAAACCTTAAACCCTAAACCCCTAATCCCTAATCAATAAACCTTAAACCCTAAACCCTAAACCCTAACCCTAAACCCTAGCTAACCCTATACCCTAAACCCTATATATAGGCCAACAACACTTAACTGTGCATCAAAAGCATGCCAGGGGTGCCTCACGGTCCTCTAATTAAATTAAATGTGCCATCCATTAACCATAAACCACATATATATATATATATATATATATATATATATAAAACTAAACCCTAGCTAATCAAACCCCACTTAATTAAAACACATAACCCTAAACTATACTAGCTATATATATATAACCCGATCTATTAAAACCATGCTCTATATATAGCAACTAGCTAGCAAACCGTAGATTAACACCAATTAATATATACATGGCCTATATATATCGATCATGTTGAATAACATCTCACTGAGATTCATTAATTAATTATATAATTATCGATGATAAATTAATTAACTTGAATTTTGACAAGTTCTCTCGAATGAAAACACATTTGATTAAGTTTCCTCATAATATATATATAAATAGTGCGCATGCCTGGCCTACCATGCATTCATGCATATATTTTAATATATATTTGAACATATATATTATTGGGGATTTCAATCTCTCTCTCTCGATCATCTATATATATATCGTTGGTGGCCAAAAAACACACATAATATACGCATGCACTTTATGCGCAAAGAGGCGTGGGTGCCTCTAATAATGTGTGTGCGCACTCGATCGATGATCCCTAAACCTTAATTAACCCTAAAACCCTAATCCCTAATCCCTAAACCCCTAAACACCCTAAACACTAAACCCTAAACCCTAGACCCTAAACACCCTAACCCTAAACCCTAGCTATCCCTAAACCCTAAACCCTAATTAAACCCTATATATATATAGGCCAACGGTACTTAATTAATTGCGCATCAAGGAGGCGACCAACTAATTAGCGCTGATAAATTAATTAACTTGAATTTTCACAAGTTCTCGAATGAAAACACGTACATTTGATTAAGTTGCCTCACAATATATATATATATAATTAGTGTGCATGCCTGGCCTGCCATGCATTCATGCATATATTTTAATATATATATGAACATATACTTGGGGATTTGAATCTCTCTCGCTCTCTCTCTCTCTCGATCTATATATCGTTGGTGGCCAAAAAAACACACATATATACGCATGCACTTTATGCGCAAAGGCGCGGGTGGCTCTAATAATGTGTGTGCGCACTCGATCGATGATCCCTAAACCTTAAACACTAAAACCCTAATCCCTAAACCTTAAACCCTAAACCCTAAACCCTAAACCCTAAACCCTAAACCCTAACCGTAACCCTAACCCTAACCCTAACCCTAACCCTAAACCCTATCTAACCCTAAACCCTAATTAAACCCTATATATATAGGCAACAACACTAATTGTGCATCAAAAGCATGCCAGGGGTGCCTCACGGTCCTCTAATTGAATTAAATGTGCCATGTATTAACCCTAAACCATATATATAACTAAACCCTAGCTAATCAAACCCCACTTAATTAAAACACATAACCCTAAACTATACTAGCTATATATATATAACCCGATCTAATAAAAACATGCTCTATATATAGCAACTAGCTAGCAAACCGTAGACTAACACCAATTAATATATACATGGCCTATATATATCGATTATGTTGAATAACATCTCACTGAGATTCATTAATTAATTATATAATTATCGATGATAAATTAATTAACTTGAATTTTGACAAGTTCTCTCGAATGAAAACACATTTGATTAAGTTTCCTCATAATATATATATAAATAGTGCGCATGCCTGGCCTACCATGAATTCATGCATATAATTTAATATATATTTGAACATATATATTCTTGGGGATTTCAATCTCTCTCTCTCGATCATCTATATATATATCGTTGGTGGCCAAAAAACACACATAATATACGCATGCACTTTATGCACAAAGAGGCGTGGGTGCCTCTAATAATGTGTGTGCGCACTCGATCGATGATCCCTAAACCTTAATTAACCCTAAAACCCTAATCCCTAATCCCTAAACCCCTAAACACCCTAAACACTAAACCCTGAACCCTAGACCCTAAACACCCTAACCCTAAACCCTAGCTAACCCTAAACCCTAAACCCTAATTAAACCCTATATATATAGGCCAATGACACTTAATTAATTGCGCATCAAGCAGGCGACCAACTAATTAGCGCTGATAAATTAATTAACTTGAATTTTGACAAGTTCTCGAATGAAAACACGTACATTTGATTAAGTTGCCTCACAATATATATATAATTAGTGTGCATGCCTGGCCTGCCATGCATTCATGCATATATTTTAATATATATATGAACATATTCTTTGGGATTTTAATCTCTCTCGCTCTCTCTCTCTCGATCTATATATCGTTGGTGGCCGAAAAAACACACATATATACGCATGCACTTTATGCGCAAAGGCGCGGGTGGCTCTAATAATGTGTGTGCGCACTCGATCGATGATCCCTAAACCTTAAACCCTAAAACCTTAATCCCTAAACCTTAAACCCTAAACCCTAAACCCTAAACCCTAACCCTAACCCTAACCCTAAACCCTATCTAACCCTAGACCCTAATTAAACCCTATATATATAGGCCAACAACACTTAATTGTGCATCAAAAGCATGCCAGGGGTGCCTCACGGTCCTTGATACGTCTCCGACGTATCGATAATTTCTTATGTTCCATGCCACATTATTGATGATATCTACATGTTTTATGCACACTTTATGTCATATTCGTGCATTTTCTGGAAATAACCTATTAACAAGATGCCGAAGTGCCAGTTGCTGTTTTCTGCTGTTTTTGGTTTCAGAAATCCTAGTAAGGAAATATTCTCGGAATTGGACGAAATCAACGCCCAGGGTCCTATTTCGCCACGAAGCTTCCAGAAGACCGAAGAGTCAACGAAGTGGGGCCATGAGGTGGCCAAACCACAGGGCGGCGCGGCCCAAGCCTTGGCCGCGCCGACCTATGGTGTGGGCCCCTCGTGACGCCCCTTGACCTGCCCTTCCGCCTACAAATAGCCTTCGTCGCGAAACCTCCAGTACCGAGAGCCACGATACGAAAAACCTTCCAGAGACGCCGCCGCCAATCCCATCTCGGGGGATTCAGGAGATCGCCTCCGGCACCCTGCCGGAGAGGGGAATCATCTCCCGGAGGACTCTACGCCACCATGGTCGCCTCCGGAGTGATGTGTGAGTAGTCTACCCCTGGACTATGGGTCCATAGCAGTAGCTAGATGGTTGTCTTCTCCCCATTGTGCTTAATTGTCGGGTCTTGTGAGCTGCCGAACATGATCAAGATCATCTATATGTAATTCTATATGTTGTGTTTGTTGGGATCCGATGAATAGAGAATACTTGTTATGTTGATTATCAAATTTATATCTATGTGTTGTTTATGATCTTGCATGCTCTCCGTTACTAGTAGATGCTCTGGCCAAGTAGATGCTTGTAACTCCAAGAGGGAGTATTTATGCTCGATAGTGGGTTCATGTCTCCATGAATCTGGGGAAGTGACAGAAATCTCTAAGATTATGGATGTGCTGTTGCCACTAGGGATAAAACATTGGTGCTATGTTCGAGGATGTAGTTACTGATTACATTACGCGCAATACTTAATATAATTGTCTGTTGTTAGCAACTTAATACTGGAGGGGGTTCGGATGATAACCTGAAGGTGGACTTTTTAGGCATAGATGCATGCTGGATAGCGGTCTATGTACTTTGTCGTAATGCCCAATTAAATCTCACTATACTCATCATAATATGTATGTGCATGGTCATGCCCTCTTTATTTGTCAATTGCCCAACTGTAATTTGTTCACCCAACATGCTGTTTATCTTATGGGAGAGACACCTCTAGTGAACTGTGGACCCCGGTCCAATTCTCTTTACTGAAATACAATCTACTGCAATACTGTTCTACTGTTTTCTGCAAACAATCATCATCCACACTATACATCTAATCCTTTGTTACAGCAAGCCGGTGAGATTGACAACCTCGCTGTTTCGTTGGGGCAAAGTACTTGGTTTGTGTTGTGCAGGTTCCGCGTTGGCGCCGGAATCCCTGGTGTTGCGCCGCACTACATCTCGCCGCCATCAACCTTCAACGTGCTTCTTGTCTCCTACTGGTTCGATAAACCTTGGTTTCTAACTGAGGGAAACTTACTGCTGTACGCATCACACCTTCCACTTGGGGTTCCCAACGGTCGCGTGCTGTACGCGTGTCAAGCTAAATTTCTGGCGCCGTTACCGGGGATCTGAAGAAAAGTTACACCACAAAGATCTCTAACTCCCACGTCAACTACGCGCCAGCAAGTAAATTTCTGGCGCCGTTGCCGGGGAGATCAAGACACGCTGCAAGGGGAGTCTCCACATCGCAATCTCTTTACTTTGTTTTTGTCTTGCTTAGTGATGAGGTCTAAGACCCCGTGTGTGGCCCGATCTCGCGGATTGACTTCGAAACCAAGGGGGAAGATGGGAAAACGCGAGGAACACGAAGAACACGGCGATGAACACGAGGAACTCCGAGACTCACGCACACACACAACCCGATACACCCGATGCTTACCTCCGTGGCTCGATGGACCACGCCAATAGAATCTCCGAGGAAGAGACACGCGGTAGAATTCCCCGGGGAGAGATTGGAGTTGGAGAGGAAGAACTTGGTGAGGGAGAGAGAGTAGCTTGTACTAGAATCTCACTCAACAAGTTCAAAGTCAACAACTAAGGTGCCTTGATTACAGAGGGATGATACCCAAGGGAGACTAAGCTCAAAGGTAGGTTTGAGTTCAAAACAAGTCTAAAGAGCTAAAGGGGCGTCCTGGGGGTATTTATAGTCTTACAAGGCGTCACAGGCCGAAAAGGTAAGTTCGGGCCGAAAAGATAACTTGAGTCGTGCAGGCCGGTCAGGGGGCCGGTCAGACCGGGCCTGTGACCGGGCAGGCCGGTCAGGGGGCCGGTCAGACCGGGCCTGTGACCGGGCAGTCCGGTTTCAGACCGGGCCTGGGACCGGGCGGCGACCGGACGAGGCTCCAAGTCCCTGGATGGCGCCCGGATGTCACGAGCGCAAATCCCGGTTTCGGACCGGGCGGCCCGGTCGAGGCCGGTCAGACTGGCTGGGGACCGGGTGACCCGGTCAGGAGGCCGGTCAGACCGGGTTCTGGGCCGGCCGACCATCTTCTCTTCCTTGCGCTCTTCGGGCGACTTCCAGTCCAGCTCCAGGTCCATCTTCGCGTCCAGCTGCTCCTCTCCTCCTCTTGACCATGGTGTGTCCTCTTCGTGCTCTTGATGCTCCTTGTACCTAATGACACATAACACGTCGGCATGAGGTAGCAATCCATGCAAAGGGGTACCAAGATCAAGGGTGGTGAGGAGCGAGTTCACCTCATCATGAAGAGCTTTAACTCGGGCTCGTGTCATCGGTCCACTTGGGGGACTTGTTGGTCTTGGTGTAGCTACGTCGGTGACCGGGGCTACATCATCTCCCCCCCTTGGGAAAGAGTCGTCCTCGACTCTTGCACTTCCTCATCTCCATGATAGGGTGACAAGTCCGAGACGTTGAACGTGTTGCTCACCAAGTACTTGGATGTTGGTATGTCGATGACGTAAGCGTTGTCGTTGATGCGCTTGAGGACCTTGAAGGGGCCATCTCCTCTTGGCTTGAGCTTGGAGTTGCGCTCATGAGGGAACCTTTCCTTCCGGAGGTGTATCCAAACGAGGTCTCCTTCTTCGAATATCCTTGCCTTCTTCTTTGCGTTGAGGCGGGTAGCTTGACGAAGCACATGTTCTTGTATGGTTGCCCTTGTCTCTTCATGGAGTTTCTTGACGGCGGCGGTGCGCTTGTCGAAGTCCATGTTGATGCGCTCGTGGAGGGGAAGCGGAAGTATGTCGAGTGCCGTGTAAGGCTCGAAGCCATAGACGACCATGAAGGGGCTCCGTGATGTAGTCTTGTGCTTGGCGTGGTTGTAGGCGAACTCGGCGTGAGGAAGGCACTCCTCCCATGACTTCAAGTTTTTCTTCACGAGAACACGTAGGAGGGTGGAGAGGCTTCGATTGACCACTTCCGTTTGGCCGTCCGTTTGCGGGTGCGATGATGATGAGAACAAGAGCTTGACTCCAAACTTCGCCATGAGCGACTTCCAAAGATAACTCATGAACTTGACGTCTCGATCCGACACAATGCTTTGTGGTACTCCATGTAGGCGAACGATTTCCCTGAAAAATAATGAAGCAATGTGTGAAGCATCGTCGCTCTTATGGCAAGGTATGAAATGAGCCATCTTAGAGAATCTATCCACTACAACAAATATGGAATCATGACCATGCTTAGTGCGAGGCAAGCCTAGAACGAAATCCATGCTAATATCGGTCCATGGTGCATAAGGAATAGGCAATGGCATGTAAAGACCATAAGGGTTGGAGGTAGACTTAGCTTGTAAGCATGTTGTGCACCGACGGCAAAGGCGCTCCACATCTCGCTTCATCTTTGGCCAATAGTAGTGGGTTGAGAGCATGGCATATGTCTTGTCACGGCCAAAGTGGCCCATAAGACCGCCTCCATGAGACTCTTGCAAAAGCAATTTTCGAAGCGAAGACTCGGGAATGCAAATCTTGTTAGCTTTGAACAAATAGCCATCATGCAAATAGAAATCATCCACTCCTCGCTCAACGGAGCACTTCTCAAAAATGGGAGCAAAGAAAGAATCGGAAGGATAGAGTTCTTTGATCTCTTCAAGTCCCAAAACATGAAAATCCAAACGAGTTAGCAAAAGGGTGTTTTTGCGGGAAAGAGCATCCGCCACAACATTGTCCTTGCCCTTCTTGTATTTGATCACATATGGGAAGGACTCAATGAACTCGACCCATTTTGCATGTCGTTTGTTCAAGTTGTGTTGGCTCTTCAAATATTTCAAGGACTCATGGTCGGAATGAATGATAAACTCTTTTGGCCAAAGGTAATGTTGCCAAACTTCAAGAACACGAACCAAAGCGTAGAGCTCCTTGTCATATATAGGATAGTTGAGGCGTGCGCCATCCAACTTCTCACTATAGTATGCCACGGGTTTGCCCTCTTGCATAAGAACACCACCAATACCAAGCCCACTTGCATCACACTCAATCTCAAAAGTTTTGGCAAAATTTGGAAGAACAAGAAGTGGAGCTTCGGTAAGGCGTTTCTTCAACTCATCAAAAGCATTTTGTTGGGCCTTGCCCCAAACAAACGGAACATTCTTCTTAGTAAGCTCATTCAAAGGGCAAGCAATGGTGCTAAAGTCTTTCACAAAGCGGCGGTAAAACCCGGCAAGTCCATGGAAGCTTCGGACTTGTCCAACATTTGTAGGGGTAGGCCAATTATGGATGGCCTCCACCTTGGAAGAATCAACTTCAATCCCATTAGCGGAAACCACAAAACCAAGAAAAACCAATTTGTTTTGAGCAAATGTGCACTTGGGGAGGTTAGCATAAAGCTTTTCATGGCGCAAGATGCACAAGACTTCTCTCACATGTTGCACATGGTCCTCGAGGTTTTTGCTATAAATAAGAATATCATCGAAGTAGACAACCACGCTCTTGCCAATGAGAGGACGCAAGATGTGATTCATGAGGCGCATGAAAGTTGATGGAGCATTGGAAAGACCAAAAGGCATAACGAGCCATTCATAGAGACCAAGTTTGGTCTTGAATGCCGTTTTCCATTCATCACCAATAGCCATGCGGATTTGATGGTAACCACTACGCAAATTGACTTTGGAGAAAATCGTTGATGTAGCCCCGGTCACCGACGTCGCTACACCAAGACCAACAAGTCCCCCAAGTGGACCGATGACACGAGCCCGAGTCAAAGCACTACATGATGAGGTGAACTCGCTCCTCACCACCCTTGATCTTGGTACGCCTTTGGATGGATTGCTACCTCATGCCGACGTGTTATGTGTCATTAGGTACAAGGAGCATCAAGGTCACCAAGAGGAGGATACGCCATGGTCAAAGGGAGGAGAGGAGCAGCTGGACATGGAGCTGGACAGGAAGTCGCCCGAAGAGCGCAAGGAAGAGAAGACGGACGGCCGGCCCAGAACCCGGTCGACCGGCTCCCTGACCGGACCACCCGGTCCACAGCCCGGTCTGACCGGCCTCCTGACCGGACCGCCCGGTCAGCGACCGGAATTTGCGCTCGTGACATCCGGGCGCCATCCAGGGGACTTGGAGCCTCGTCCGGTCGCCGCCCGGTCCCAGGCCCGGTCTGAAACCGGACCGCCCGGTCACAGGCCCGGTCGACCGGCCCCCTGACCGGCCCGCCCGGTCACAGGCCCGGTCTGACCGGCCTCCTGACCGGCCTGCACGACTTAAGTTATATTTTCGGCCCGAACTTACCTTTTCGACCCATGACGCCTTGTAAGACTATAAATACCCCCAGGACGCCCCTTTAGCTCTTTAGACTTGTTTTGAACTCAAACCTAAATTTGAGCTTAGTCTCCCTTGGGTATCATCCCTCTGTAATCAAGGCCATCCTTGTTGTTGATTTGGTTATTGTTGAGTGAGATTCTAGTACAAGCTACTCTCTCTCCCTCACCAATCCCCTTTTCTCCAACACCAATCTCTCACCGGGAATTCTGCCGCGTGCCTCTTCCGGGTGATTCTATTGGCGTGGTCCATCGAGCCACGGGGGTAAGTATCGGGTGTATCGGGTTGGTGTGCGTGCGTGAGTCTCGGAGTTCCTCGTGTTCATCGTGTTCTTCGTGTTCCTCGCGTTTTCCCATCTCCCCTCTTGGTTTCGAAGTCAATCCGCGAGATCGGGCCACACACGGGGTCTTAGACCTCATCATATGGTATCAGCAGCTCTTGGTTACCGCGGATTTGACCTCCCACCCACCCGATTTCGTTCCTAGAAAATTTCCAAAAAATCCCCAAAAATAGCCCTAAATTGCCTCTTGACCGATCTGTGATTTGGTTGCGTTTTGAGTGGTTTTGGTCCGTGGATCTGGTGTTGTTGTGCTTGATCTACTATTTCCCCAACTTTTAGCCTCCAATTCCATCGTTTCCCCTCGATTTGGTCGATTTGGCTTGGTTTTCGTGAAGAACAGGAGAGAGAAAGCTTCATCCCGCGAAATCCGGTTGAGCAGCCGGTCAACCGGGCCCACGACCGGCCGAGCCGGCCCAGAAACCGGTCAACCGGGCGGCAAACCGGGCAAGCCGGTCCACAACCCGGTCCAACCGGGCCTCCGACCGGGCGACGCAACGCCCCCTTCGACCTCGACATCCGGCTATCTCCACCACCACCACCACCACCACCACCACCACCATCGCAGGTATAACTTGCAGGTCACCTTGTAACCCCTCTTCCTTTTGCGATCTATCCCATCGAGCATTGCTTGTTTAGTGTTGCGAGACATTGCACGTGGCCCCGCATTGTGAGGTGTGTGTGTCGCGTTGAGTAAGGCACCCAAGCAAACACTCGTGTGGCAAGATAGCAAAAGCGAGGCTAACGCTAACATAGTGCGTCAAAAAGCCCCAAAAACACAAAAAGAGTGCGAGTAGCACCATACATCCATACATCCATACATCCATACGCCCATATACACAAAAGTGTCCACGTGCCACCAAAGATACAAACGAGTGCAAGTGCCGCCATATACAAAAGAGAAAAAGCTTTTAAGCAAAGAGAGATAGGAGAAGAGAGGCCACGTGTGAATCTTGTTGTCTCTTCCTTTGCAACCAAAGCTTTGGCTCTCCTTGTGTTAGTGTGACACCGAGCACTTATACATACACTTTTCCGCTCACTTTTGGTTGCACTAACCCCATTTATCTCGTGTGTGTGTTCCACATCTTTTTCCGTGTTTATAGTGATCTTCACATTGACATTTGGATTTTTGGACCTCACCCACTTTTAACAACATACTTGATCTTGGATTTGTCTTTTGGCTTTCCACAACACTTGCCTAACACCATATTTGCTAGCTTTTGCGTGTGGTTTTCCGTGTGTTCCCGATACACTTGATCTTGCTTTCGGTTTGGTGGATTGCCTCAATACTATCTTACCGTGGTAAGAGTGCGAGGTAGTCTCCTTCCACTAACATACACAACATAGTTCTTGTCTTTCCATCATGGATAGGAACGGAGATACCAATAGGGATGAAGAGATCCTCCGCAACACCGAGAGGTTGGCTACTCAACACAACCTATGGACGCAACGACAAGAGTTCAAGGAACAACTCTCTCTCTTCGAGACGCGCATCGATGAGCAATACAATGAGGTGGCTCACAACTTCTCCACCGTCAACCAAGACTTGGCCCTTCTTCGTGAAGCTACGGACAACTTGAATGGCCAAATGGCGGCCAATGATGCCAACATGGAGCGGCGCATGGATAGCCTCGAGCGCGCCATCACCAACTTGGGTCGCCATCGTCGACACCGTTCTACTTCCTCTTCATCAAGCTCTTCCTCAAGGCATGAAGACCATTACTCTCATGGTGGCATTTCATCCCCAAGCTCTTCCTCAAGGCGTGAAGACCATCATCGACCTCATCGTCAACATGCTCGTCATGAAGACTCTCACTCCAACTCTAGGCGTGGAGAAATACATCGCCATGCTCGTCCACATGAGCGTCCTCCACAAGCTCAAGACCTTCAACAAGATCGTCACCAAGTGGATCGCCATGCTCACCATGGGCGTGATGGTCATCCACAAGACCAAGACCTTCAAGATCCACCTCGGCGAGATCTTCGTCGCCACCCTCACCATGATCAACGTGGACGAGGAGAACTACGCCATGATCAAGATGAGAGACCCAACATTGAGCATCGTCCTCAACCGCGACAAGATATTCAACCACATCCTCACCGTGAACCAAGTGAAGCAAGTGTTCAACTCCAACGCCAACCCAATGCTATGGTTGGCCATAGAAGACCTCCTATTCCACCTCTAGCCGCACGAGTTGACGGCGCCCCTCCTCGTAGAAGAAACTTGGAGGATGAAGAGAACATGTATGGCAAGCTCAGGTTCAACATGCCCAAGTTCAAAGGTGAAGACGACGCCGAAGCTTACCTCTCATGGGCACTCAAGGTGGACAAGATCTTCCGCATCCACAACTACTCCGGTGCCAAGAAAGTGGCTATGGCATCACTCGAGTTTGAAGACTACGCCAACACTTGGTGGGAGCAAGTCCTCACTCTTCGCGAAGAAAAGGGTGAACCTCCAATTGACACTTGGGAAGATATGAAGAAGGAGATGCATGCTCGCTTTGTCCCAAAGCACTACATGAAAGACCTCTTCAACAAGCTCCAAAAGTTGAAGCAAGGCACCCAAACCGTTGAGGAGTTCTACAAGGAGATGGAGCTCACTATGATGCGAGCCAACATCCAAGAATCCGAGGAGCAAACCATTGCTCGCTTCTTCAATGGCCTTACTTATCCCATCAAGAGGATTGTCGAGTTCCAACCTTACTCCAACATGGTTGAGCTAGTCCACCAAGCATCGAAGGCCGAGCGCCAAGTGATTGAGGACATCAAGTACTCCAAGGCCAAGTCCTATTTCTCCTCCAAGCTCGCTACATCGACTCCTCCTACTACATCAACTCCTTATGCTACAAGTGCCAAGGCCGACGCATCCTCTACACCTTCAAGGTCAACGACAAGAAGTTCGAGTTGCGCCCGATGACTCCTAGCCAAATCATCGCGGACAATGCGAAGGCTTTAGCGAGGGCACAACTCCACACCCACCATAGTGAGATGAGAGGAGAGGGAGCGACCCACCACAAAGAGAGTGAGCGCCACAAGCCATATATGAGTGAGTCCAAGAGTGTCCTTCTAGCCACCAAGAGTGAGTGGAGAGAGCTCCAAGAAAACCCATCCACCATATTGCACTATGTGCTCATATGCAAGGGACCCGCGTCGGAGACTAACGACTTAATCAACATTCCTCCGTCTTTGTTGTCTCTTTTGCAGGAATTTCAAGACGTCTTCCCCGACGAGCTCCCTCATGGACTACCACCACTCCGCGGCATAGAACACCGCATCGACCTCATACCCGGCGCTCCGCTCCCAAACCGTGCCGCCTACCGCACCAACCCCGAAGAGACCAAGGAGATCAACCGTCAAATTCAAGATCTCCTCGCCAAAGGGTATGTCCGTGAAAGCCTTAGCCCTTGTGCGGTTCCCGTGATCCTTGTGCCTAAACCGGATGAGACGCAACGGATGTGTATGGATTGTCGCCCCATCAATGCCATTACCGTCCGTTACCGCCATCCCATTCCGCGTTTAGATGACATGCTAGATGAACTTAGTGGTGCCACGATTTTCTCTAAAGTCGATTTACGTAGTGGTTACCATCAAATCCGCATGGCTATTGGTGATGAATGGAAAACGGCATTCAAGACCAAACTTGGTCTCTATGAATGGCTCGTTATGCCTTTCGGTCTTTCCAATGCACCTTCTACTTTCATGCGCCTCATGAATCACATCTTGCGTCCTCTCATTGGCAAGAGCGTGGTTGTCTACTTCGATGATATTCTTATTTATAGCAAAAACCTCGAGGACCATGTGCAACATGTGAGAGAAGTCTTGTGCATCTTGCGCCATGAAAAGCTTTATGCTAACCTCCCCAAATGCACATTTGCTCAAAACAAATTGGTGTTTCTTGGTTTTGTGGTTTCCGCTAATGGGGTTGAAGTTGATTCTTCCAAGGTGGAGGCCATCCATAATTGGCCTACCCCTACAAATGTTGGCCAAGTCCGAAGCTTCCATGGACTTGCCGGGTTTTACCGCCGCTTTGTGAAAGACTTTAGCACCATTGCTTGCCCTTTGAATGAGCTTACCAAGAAGAATGTTCCGTTTGTTTGGGGCAAGGCCCAACAAAATGCTTTTGATGAGTTGAAGAAACGCCTTACCGAAGCTCCACTTCTTGTTCTTCCAAATTTTGCCAAAACTTTTGAGATTGAGTGTGATGCAAGTGGGCTTGGTATTGGTGGTGTTCTTATGCAAGAGGGCAAACCCGTGGCATATTATAGTGAGAAGTTGGATGGCGCACGCCTCAACTATCCTATATATGACAAGGAGCTCTACGCTTTGGTTCGTGTTCTTGAAGTTTGGCAACACTATCTTTGGCCAAAAGAGTTTATCATTCATTCCGACCATGAGTCCTTGAAGTATTTGAAAAGCCAACACAACTTGAACAAACGACATGCAAAATGGGTCGAGTTCATTGAGTCCTTCCCATATGTGATCAAATACAAGAAGGGCAAGGACAATGTTGTGGCGGATGCTCTTTCCCGCAAAAACACCCTTTTGCTAACTCGTTTGGATTTTCATGTTTTGGGACTTGAAGAGATCAAAGAACTCTATCCTTCCGATTCTTTCTTTGCTCCAATTTTTGAGAAGTGCTCCGTTGAGCGAGGAGTGGATGATTTCTATTTGCATGATGGCTATTTGTTTAAAGCTAACAAGATTTGCATCCCCGAGTCTTCGCTTCGAAAATTGCTTTTGCAAGAGTCACATGGAGGAGGTCTTATGGGCCACTTTGGCCGTGACAAGACATATGCCATGCTCTCAACCCACTACTATTGGCCAAAGATGAAGCGAGATGTGGAGCGCCTTTGCCGTCGGTGCACAACATGCTTACAAGCTAAGTCTACCTCCAACCCTTATGGTCTTTACATGCCATTGCCTATTCCTTATGCACCATGGACCGATATTAGCATGGATTTCGTTCTAGGCTTGCCTCGCACTAAGCATGGTCATGATTCCATATTTGTTGTAGTGGATAGATTCTCTAAGATGGCTCACTTCATACCTTGCCATAAGAGCGACGATGCTTCACACATTGCTTCATTGTTTTTCAGGGAAATCGTTCGCCTACATGGAGTACCACAAAGCATTGTGTCGGATCGAGACGTCAAGTTCATGAGTTATCTTTGGAAGTCGATCATGGCGAAGTTTGGAGTCAAGCTCTTGTTCTCATCATCATCGCACCCGCAAACGGACGGCCAAACGGAAGTGGTCAATCGAAGCCTCTCCACCCTCCTACGGGTCCTCGTGAAGAAAAACTTGAGGTCATGGGAGGAGTGCCTTCCCCACGCCGAGTTCGCCTACAACCGCGCCAAGCACAAGACTACATCAAGGAGCCCCTTCATGGTCGTCTATGGCTTCGAACCTTACACGGCACTCGACATACTTCCGCTTCCTCTCCACGAGCGCATCAACATGGACTTCGACAAGCGCGCCACCGCCGTCAAGAAACTACATGAAGAGACAAGGGCAACCATACAAGAACATGTTCTTCGTCAAGCCAACCGCCTCAACGCCAAGAAGAAGGCAAGGATATTCGAAGAAGGAGACCTCGTTTGGATCCACCTCCGAAAGGAAAGGTTCCCTCATGAGCGCAACTCCAAGCTCAAGCCAAGAGGAGATGGCCCCTTCAAGGTCCTCAAGCGCATCAACGACAACGCTTACGTCATCGACATACCAACATCCAAGTACTTGGTGAGCAACACGTTCAACGTCTCGGACTTGTCACCCTATCATGGAGATGAGGAGGTGCAAGAGTCGAGGACGACTCTTTCCCAAGGGGGGGGAGATGATGTAGCCCCGGTCACCGACGTCGCTACACCAAGACCAACAAGTCCCCCAAGTGGACCGATGACACGAGCCCGAGTCAAAGCACTACATGATGAGGTGAACTCGCTCCTCACCACCCTTGATCTTGGTACGCCTTTGGATGGATTGCTACCTCATGCCGACGTGTTATGTGTCATTAGGTACAAGGAGCATCAAGGTCACCAAGAGGAGGATACGCCATGGTCAAAGGGAGGAGAGGAGCAATGGACATGGAGCTGGACAGAAGTCGCCCGAAGAGCGCAAGGAAGAGAAGACGGACGGCCGGCCCGTAACCCGGTCGACCGGCTCCTCGACCAGGACCACCCGGTCCACAGCCCGGTCCGACCGGCCTCGACCGGACCGCCGGTCAGCGACCGGAATTTGCGCTCGTGACATCCGGGCGCCATCCAGGGGACTTGGAGCCTCGTCCGGTCGCTGCCGCCGGTCCCAGCCCGGTCTGAAACCGGACCGCCCGGTCCACGAGCCCGGTCGATCGGCCCCCGGACTGCCCGCCCGGTCACAGGCCCGGTCTGACCGGCCTCCTGACCGGCCTGCACGACTTAAGTTATATTTTCGGCCCGAACTTACCTTTTCGACCCATGACGCCTTGTAAGACTATAAATACCCCCAGGACGCCCCTTTAGCTCTTTAGACTTGTTTTGAACTCAAACCTAAATTTGAGCTTAGTCTCCCTTGGGTATCATCCCTCTGTAATCAAGGCCATCCTTGTTGTTGATTTGGTTATTGTTGAGTGAGATTCTAGTACAAGCTACTCTCTCTCCCTCACCAATCCCCTTTTCTCCAACACCAATCTCTCACCGGGAATTCTGCCGCGTGCCTCTTCTGGGTGATTCTATTGGCGTGGTCCATCGAGCCACGGGGGTAAGTATCGGGTGTATCGGGTTGGTGTGCGTGCGTGAGTCTCGGAGTTCCTCGTGTTCATCGTGTTCTTCGTGTTCCTCGCGTTTTCCCATCTCCCCTCTTGGTTTCGAAGTCAATCCGCGAGATCGGGCCACACACGGGGTCTTAGACCTCATCAATCGTGGCACCACTAAGTTCATCTAGCATGTCATCTAAACGCGGAATGGGATGGCGGTAACGGACGGTAATGGCATTGATGGGGCGACAATCCATACACATCCGTTGCGTCTCATCCGGTTTAGGCACAAGGATCACGGGAACCGCACAAGGGCTAAGGCTTTCGCGTACGTACCCTTTGGCGAGGAGATCTTGAATTTGGCGGTTGATCTCCTTGGTCTCTTCGGGGTTGGTGCGGTATGCAGCACGGTTTGGAAGCGGAGCGCCGGGTATGAGGTCGATGCGGTGTTCTATGCCGCGGAGTGGTGGTAGTCCATGAGGGAGCTCGTCGGGGAAGACGTCTTGAAATTCCTGCAAAAGAGACAACAAAGACGGAGGAATGTTGGTTAAGTCGTTAGTCTCCGACGCGGGTCCCTTGCATATGAGCACATAGTGCAATATGGTGGATGGGTTCTCTTGGAGCTCTCTCCACTCACTCTTGGTGGCTAGAAGGACACTCTTGGGCTCACTCATGTATGGCTTGTGGCGCTCACTATCTTTGTGGTGGGTCGCTCCCTCTCCTCTCATCTCACTATGGTGGGTGCGGAGTTGTGCCCTCGCTAAAGCCTTCGCATTATCCGCGATGATTTGGCTAGGAGTCATCGGGCGCAACTCGAACTTCTTGTCGTTGACCTTGAAGGTGTATGTGTTGGAGAGTCCATCATGTATAGCCTTCTTGTCATATTGCCAAGGGCGGCCAAGCAACATGTGGCACACCGTCATGGGTACCACGTCACACTCGATGGTGTCCTCATAAGGGCCGATCTTGAAGTTGACGGTGACGGTATGTTGTATCTTGACGTTGCCCTTGTCACTCAACCATTGGATATGGTAGGGGTGAGGATGCTTGCGGAGAGTGAGGTGGAGCTTCTCACACAACTCGGTGCTCGCAAGGTTATGGCAACTTCCACCATCGATGATGACCTTGATCGATTTTTCACCAATTCCGGCACGGGTTTGGAAGATGTTGCACCGTTGTTCTTCCATATCATGAGGTTGTGTGGTTAGCACCCTTGTGACCACAAGTGAGGGACTTGGGTCATGCTCACATAAGAGAGGATCTTCTCCACTTTCTTGCTCATAAGCTTCTTCACTTTCCACGGCGGCTTGCACAAGGGCTTCATATTCATCTTCATCAAGAGTCTCGATGTCACCATTCTCCATAGTGATCATGACCTTGGTGTTCTTGCACTCAAACGATTTGTGACCTTGTGTGCCACACTTGAAGCAAGTGACACTAGAGGGTCCCGTGGATGCCTTAGAGGAGGCGGTGGAGGAGACCGTTTGCTTCATGCGACTTTGGATAGTCGGCTTCTTGGAAGGTGTAGAGGATGCGTCGGCCTTGGCACTTGTAGCATAAGGAGTTGATGTAGTAGGAGGAGTCGATGTAGCGAGCTTGGAGGAGAAATAGGACTTGGCCTTGGAGTACTTGATGTCCTCAATCACTTGGCGTTCGGCCTTCGATGCTTGGTGGACTAACTCAACCATGTTGTAGTAGGGTTGGAACTCGACAATCCTCTTGATAGGATAAGTAAGGCCATTGAAGAAACGAGCAATGGTTTGTTCCTCGGACTCTTGGATGTTGGCTCGCATCATAGTGAGCTCCATCTCCTTGTAGAACTCCTCAACGGTCTTGGTACCTTGCTTCAACTTTTGGAGCTTGTTGAAGAGGTCGGTCATGTAGTGTGCGGGGACAAAGCGAGCATGCATCTCCTTCTTCATATCTTCCCAAGTGTCAATAGGAGGTTCACCCTTCTCTTCTCGAAGAGTGAGGACTTGCTCCCACCAAGTGTTGGCGTAGTCTTCAAACTCGAGTGATGCCATAGCCACTTTCTTGGCACCGGAGTAGTTGTGGATGCGGAAGATCTTGTCCACCTTGAGTGCCCATGAGAGGTAGGCCTCGGCATCTTCTTCTCCCTTGAACTTTGGCATGGTGAACTTGAGTCTTCCAAACATGTTCTCTTCATCCTCCAAGGTTCTTCTACGAGGAGGGGCGCCTTCATCTCTTGCGGCTAGAGGTGGAATAGGAGGTCTTCTACGGCCAACCATAGCATTGGGTTGGCGTTGGAGTTGAACACTTGCTTCACTTGGTTCACGGTGAGGATGTGGTTGAAGATCTTGTCGCGGTTGAGGACGATGCTCAATGTTGGGTCTCTCATCTTGATTATGGTGAGGTTCTCCTCGTCCACGTTGGTCATGGCGAGGGTGGCGACGAAGATCTCGCCGAGGTGGATCTTGAGGATCTTGTTCTTGGGGATGGCCATCACGCCCATGGTGGGCATGGCGATCCGCTTGGTGATGATCTTGTGGAAGGTCTTGAGCTTGTGGAGGACGCTCATGTGGACGAGCATGGCGATGTATTTCTCCACGCCTAGAGTTGGAGCGAGAGTCTTCATGACGAGCATGTGAGCGATGAGGTCGATGATGGTCTTCACGCCTTGAAGAAGAGCTTGGGGACGAAAGGCCACCATGAGAGTAATGGTCTTCATGCCTTGAGGAAGAGCTTGATGAAGAGGAAGTAGAGCGGTGTCGACGATGGCGACCCAAGTTGGTGATGGCGCGCTCGAGGCTATCCATGCGCCGCTCCATGTTGGCATCATTGGCCGCCATTTGGCCATTCAAGTTGTCCGTAGCTTCACGAAGAAGGGCCAAGTCGTGGTTCACGGTGGAGAAGTTGTGAGCCACTTCATCGTATTGCTCATCGATGCGCGTCTCGAAGAGGGAGAGTTGCTCCTTGAACTCTTGTCGTTGCGTCCATAGGTTGTGTTGAGTAGCCAACCTCTCGGTGTTGCGAAGGATCTCTTCATCCCTATTGGTATCTCCGTTCCTATCCATGATGGAAAGACAAGAACTATGTTGCGTATGTTAGTGGAAGGAGACTACCTCGTACCCTTACCAAGGTAAGATAGTATTGAGGCAATCCACCAAACCGAAAGCAAGATCAAGTGTATCGGGAACACACGCAAAACCACACGCAAAAGCTAGCAAATATGGTGTTAGGCGAGTGTTGTGGAAAGCCAAAAGACAAATCCAAGACCGAGTATGTTGTCAAAAGTGGGTGAGGTCCAAAAATCCAAATGTCAATGTGAAGATCACTATAAACACGGAAAAAGATGTGGAACACACACACGAGATAAGCGGGGTTAGTGCAACCAAAAGTGAGCGGAAAAATGTATGTATAAGTGCTCGGTGTCACACTAACACAAGGAGAGCCAAAGCTTTGGTTGCAAAGGAAGAGACAACAAGATTCACACGTGGCCTCTCTTCTCCTATCTCTCCTTGCTTAAAAGCTTTTTCTCTTTTGTATATGGCGGCACTTGCACTCGTTTGTATCTTTGGTGGCACGTGGACTGATGAGGTCTAAGACCCCGTGTGTGGCCCGATCTCGCGGTTGGCCCGAAATCCAAAGGGGTAGGAGAGGGAGAGCACGAAGAACACGATGAACACGAAGAACACGAGGAACTCACGCACGCACACCTACCCGATACAACCGAGACTTACCCCCGTGGCTCGATGGACCACGCCGATAGAATCTCCTACGGAAGAGACCGCGGTAGAATTCCGAGGAGAGAGACCGGTGTTGGAGAAGGAGATCGGAGAGAGAGAGAGAGTGCTCGCACTAGAATCTCACTCACAGATCTAGATCAACAACAAGGGTTGCCTTGATTACAGAGGGATGAAACCCTAGGGAGACAAAGCTCATATCCATGTTTAAGCTATCATCTTGTCTAAAGAGGTAAGGGGGCGACCTGGGGGCTTATATAGGCATACAAGGCAGCATGGGTCGAAAAGGTACAAGTTGGTGGGTCAAACCCGACGAATCCGGTCACAGGGCCGGTCTGACCGGGCCTGGGACCGGCCCATCCGGTTCACAACCGGATTCTGGACCGGGCGGTGACCGGGCGAGGCTTCGGGAGCCCCGGGATTGCGTCCGGATGGCACCGGTCGTCGTTCCGGTCGAAAACCGGCCGGGCCGGTCAGGGGGCCGGTCAACCGGGTCTGTGACCGGGTGGTCCGGTCAGGGGGCCGGTCAACCGGGCCTGTGACCGGCCGGCCTCCCTCCTCCCGCTTCTTCTTCCTCTTTCTTCCTTCTTCCTTCATTCTTCCTTCCTTCTTCTTCTTCTTCCTTCTTCCTTGCACCATGATGAATGGCTCCTCTTCCCTTCCCTTGCTTACGTGCATCATGGGTGTTCCTCCTCTCCGGTCCTCGATGACTCTTGTACCTAATGACATATAACATGCCGACATGAGGTAGCATTCCATTCAAGGTATCTACGAGGTCGAGTATCGAGAGGAAGGAGTTCACCTTATCGTGTGTAGCGTGGGTTAGGGTTGAAGGTCCACTTGGGGGACTCTTTGGCCATGGTGTAGCGTCGACGATAGGCGGGGTTGCACTTGACGGTCTTGAGGTGGAGGTGTCCGAAAGCCACCCCGCATCATCTCCCCCCCCTTGGGGAAGAGTCGTCCTCGACTCTTGTTCCTCCTCATCTCCATGATGTGGCTAGAGATCCGAGATGAATTGGTGAAGGACTTGTATAGTTGCCCTTGTATCCTTATGGATGCTCGTCGTGGTGTGGGCGCCCTTGTTGTAGTCCATGACGGGTCTCCCATGTAGTGGTGGAGGGACAAAGTCTCGGTCGAAGAAGAGCATGGGGAAAAACAACTTGCGAAAGGAAAGCTTGTGGATGCCAATTGGGTGACCGGCGAACAAGAGGCTCTCAATCAAATACGAAGCATCAAGTCGTTTCTCCAAGAGGCATTTGGCAAAAATGGGAAACAAAAGTGTGTCGATGTATCCAAAATTTGGAAGGGCAAAAATTTGTGCATGTAAGAGTTGTAAGGTGTCAAAAATGTGATGTGTAGCATTGTCCCACACAAATGGAACAATCAAAAGGCAAGTATCGGTGGCAAAATTGTGGGCAAAATTGTTATGTGCAATGGCAAAGAGGTGGAAACTTCTAGCTTGGGAAAGTATGGTTGGCGTGAGCCAAGTATGGGTATCCTCAAGTGTCAAAGAATCCATTTCAATTGCCAAGGGTGAAATGAGAAATCCAAAGAAGAGCAACTTTATGAGTGACATGTGGCACAAGATGCATAATGTGTCTCTCACATGTATTACATGGTCCTTGAGATTCTTGGAGTGTATGATGATAACATCAAGACATACAACAATCATTGTGCCAACAAGATGTGTCAAGATGTGTTGCAAAAGAGGCAAAAGAGGCGACGAGGAGTTGGACCAAACCGGAAACTCGACAAGGCAAGTCGGAAACACATGAGGGAGAAGGCTTGTGGGAACATACCCTTTCGTGTGATTCCCGCGGGTTAGGTCCTTGTTGGGGTAGCTCTCAATTGCGCGTTTCGTGAGCTCATGCTCCGTAGCGGTGGAGGTAGTCATTCGGGTACCTATACACACAAAAGAGAAAACAAAAAGCGTGTGTGCATGGTAAAGGAACACATCATCCATCATGATGTTCCATGTCTTGTGCACATCACCATTAGTGTCAATCAAGATAGTATGGAATGCATGGCGATGGTGCAAATGGCAAGAAGGTGCATTCATGGCATGTGGTAACTCATGATCATCAAAAATAGAGAAGGCTATGGGGGCCATCTCATGTACAATGAAATAAGCATTCTTGCATACCAAGCATAAGAAAGAGCAATTGTTCACAATCTTGGATGCATGGATCATGGAAGAGTGTAAACATTTGGGGCAAAGCATGTGGAACATGTTATCATTGTTGTCGACAACCCTATGTAAAGAGCAAGTGTTCATCAAGGGTGTCACAACACAAGCATGATCATAATCATTATCATTGCAAGCAAGCGGGGAAAATGTGAAGCTCTCATAGCATGGCATGGTCATGGTATCACAAGCAATCAATTTCACATGATCAACAATGTTATCAAGCAACGCATCACATGGGAAAGTGAAAGTAGCATGTGAAGTAGCAAATGGATCATCAAACTCATCATGCATGCACTCATAAGTCATCATGTCCACTAGTGGGATCATGGCATCACCAACACCTATGTTGTTACCTTTGTAGGCCGACTCATTTGAAGTAGGTGTGGTGGAAGTAGGAGGATCCATGTGGTCGACATGTCCGTCTTGAAGCAAGCATGGTGGGATATCATCATCTTCATGCACCATGTACATCTTCTCCATGAGCGGGAACTCATCCTCCGTGGAACCTAGTGCAACATAAGAAGACACAAACGAGGGAGAGGTTAATGTGTTAGCAAATGCGATGTCCTCCATGGACCTATCATCTACCTCTCTCAACTCACTTAGTGTATCACTCATGTCCTCCAAATGGAAGCACTCAAACTCGCATATGGGGTGGAAGTCACTCAACTCACTATCACTCTCACTCAAGTGGGCTAAGTGGCTCTCATCCTCACATGGGATTGGTACCAACTCATCAATGAAGCATAGGGGAGTAGGCTCGACTTTCTCATCTCCATGCGCCTCCTTGGTTGAAGGGAAATTCCCATGCTCAACCATCTCAACTCCATGCGCCTCCATAGGTGAAGGGAGAATCCCATGGTCACCATGCTCAACTCCATCGCCTCCCAAGTCGTCCTCAAGTGGTGGCGTCGTGGTGTAGTAGAGATCTAGGCTCGGATCCACATCAACCTTGAGTTGACCTTGGCGATCTTCATCTTGAAGTGTGGGCGCGATAGGCACCTTGGAGACTTGTGCATTGAGCTCGTCGAAGTAGAGCTTCTTGGCGCTTGGCGTTGTGCATTGCCATGCCACATGACCCTTGGCCTTGCACACCTCACATAGGAGATTGGGACATTCCCGTGGAGGGTGGCCTTGTTGCTTGCACTTGTAGCATCGGAGTCCATAGGCATGTGACGAGGTAGGGGCCATTGTGGTGGTGGCACAAGAGGTAGAAGTCGCCTCATGAGGAAGGTATGCGCGATGTGCACTTGCCATCCTTGGAGTGGTAGGCACTCTATCATAGTGTTTGTCGCCTTCATGTCGAGGCTCTCGTCTTCGTGCATCATCACCATGGCTTGAGTGGTGTCGTCGAAGACTCGTGGAAGATGTTGGTCGATGGCGATCATGAAGTGGCTTGTGGCGGCGAAGCTCATGTGGTGACGTATGTCGATGACGGTCCTTGCCATGCCTAGATGATGGCTCATGCGACTTGGCATGTTGCTTGTGGCGCCTTGTGGAGCTTGGAGAAGAGTGTCGATGACGCTCATGATGGGGACGCTCTTGATGCTCCATATGGTGTACTTGAAGTCGACGATCTTGTGCATAAGCACTCTCATGGTGGCGCCTTGTGTAGCTCGTAGACGAGTGTCGATGGCGATCATGTAGGGGACGCTCTTGATGATCCATATGATGGTGCCATCGTGGAGGTCCTCCATCTTCATATGTAGCTCCAATGGCCAAGTGGTGGTATTTGGGAGCATCGTCGTTGCTCCTTGTGGAGACTAGGGGAGGTTCCGCCATGGTGTCGATGTCGTAGGCGTGGCGTTGCTCCACCAAGTCGTCGATGTCGTACTCGTGGTGTTGCTCCGCCATGTCGTCGATGTCGTAGTCGTGGCGTTGCTCCACCATGTCGTCCATGCTTGAGGAGCTATTGTCGATGTAGAGCTCCTCGATGTCGGTCATGTTGGCGATGCTCGCGGAGCCATAGTCGGTGTAGAGCTCCTCGGTGTCGGTCATGTTGGCGATGCTCGCGGAGCCATAGTCGGTGTCGAGCTCCACATGTTCCTCCACATCCGCGGTGCTTGAGGAGGTGTCCTCCTCGGAGTGCTCCGTGTACTCCTCCGTATCCTCATCTTCGCTATCCATGTTAGCACGATGGTATGTATATGGTGTATGTTAGTGGAAGAACACTACCTCGCAATCTTACCGTGGTATGATAAGATCGGGGCGATCCAACAAGCCGAGGTCAAAGTCAATTGTATCGGGCACTCACACAAAAACACACGCAAAAGCTAGCAAATATGGTGTTAGGTGAGTGTGGTGGAAAGCCAAAAGACGAAATCCGAAATCAAGTGTATTGTCAAGAGTGGTGGAAATCCAAAAATTCAAATGTCAAAGCGATGATCACTATAAACACGGAAAAGATGTGGAACGCACACACGAGATGAACGGGGTTAGTGCGACCAAGGAATGAGCGGAAAAGTGTAAGAAGCCCTTAAGCAAGGGTGCTCGGTGTCACACTAACAAAAGAAGAGATCAAAGCTTCGGTTGCAAAGGAAGAGACAACAAGATTCACACGTGGCCTCTCTTCTCTCTCTCTCTCTCTCTCCGATCTCCTTCTCCAACACCGGTCTCTCTCCTCGGAATTCTACCGCGGTCTCTTCCGTAGGAGATTCTATCGGCGTGGTCCATCGAGCCACGGGGGTAAGTCTCGGTTGTATCGGGTAGGTGTGCGTGCGTGAGTTCCTCGTGTTCTTCGTGTTCATCGTGTTCTTCGTGCTCTCCCTCTCCTACCCCTTTGGATTTCGGGCCAACCGCGAGATCGGGCCACACACGGGGTCTTAGACCTCATCGGGCTGGCCCGGCCGGTCTGCAGCCCGGTTGACCGGATTCTCAACCGGGACGCAGTTTCTCTCTCCTGTTCTTCACGAAAACCAAGCCAAAACGACCAAATCGGAGGGGAAATGATGGAATTGGGGGCTAAAAGTTGGGGAGATAGTAGATCAAGCACTCCAACACCAAATCCATGGACCAAAACCACTCAAAACGCAACGAAATCGCAGATCGGTCAAGAGGCAAATTAGGGCTATTTTTGGGGATTTTTTTGGGGAAAATTTTTAGAGACGAAATTGGATGGGTGGGGGGTCAAATCCGCGGAAACCAAAGGCTGCTGATACCATATGATGAGGTCTAAGACCCCGTGTGTGGCCCGATCTCGCGGTTGGCCCGAAATCCAAAGGGGTAGGAGAGGGAGAGCACGAAGAACACGATGAACACGAAGAACACGAGGAACTCACGCACGCACACCTACCCGATACAACCGAGACTTACCCCCGTGGCTCGATGGACCACGCCGATAGAATCTCCTACGGAAGAGACCGCGGTAGAATTCCGAGGAGAGAGACCGGTGTTGGAGAAGGAGATCGGAGAGAGAGAGAGAGTGCTCGCACTAGAATCTCACTCACAGATCTAGATCAACAACAAGGGTTGCCTTGATTACAGAGGGATGAAACCCTAGGGAGACAAAGCTCATATCCATGTTTAAGCTATCATCTTGTCTAAAGAGGTAAGGGGGCGACCTGGGGGCTTATATAGGCATACAAGGCAGCATGGGTCGAAAAGGTACAAGTTGGTGGGTCATACCCGACGAATCCGGTCACAGGGCCGGTCTGACCGGGCCTGGGACCGGCCCATCCGGTTCACAACCGGATTCTGGACCGGGCGGTGACCGGGCGAGGCTTCGGGAGCCCCGGGATTGCGTCCGGATGGCACCGGTCGTCGTTCCGGTCGAAAACCGGCCGGGCCGGTCAGGGGGCCGGTCAACCGGGTCTGTGACCGGGTGGTCCGGTCAGGGGGCCGGTCAACCGGGCCTGTGACCGGCCGGCCTCCCTCCTCCCGCTTCTTCTTCCTCTTTCTTCCTTCTTCCTTCATTCTTCCTTCCTTCTTCTTCTTCTTCCTTCTTCCTTGCACCATGATGAATGGCTCCTCTTCCCTTCCCTTGCTTACGTGCATCATGGGTGTTCCTCCTCTCCGGTCCTCGATGACTCTTGTACCTAATGACATATAACATGCCGACATGAGGTAGCATTCCATTCAAGGTATCTACGAGGTCGAGTATCGAGAGGAAGGAGTTCACCTTATCGTGTGTAGCGTGGGTTAGGGTTGAAGGTCCACTTGGGGGACTCTTTGGCCATGGTGTAGCGTCGACGATAGGCGGGGTTGCACTTGACGGTCTTGAGGTGGAGGTGTCCGAAAGCCACCCCGCATCATGGACACTTTGTATGTATGGGCGTATGGATGTATGGATGTATGGATGTATGGTGCTACTCGCACTCTTTTTGTGTTTTTGAGGCTTTTTGACGCACTATGTTAGCGTTAGCCTCGCTTTTGCTATCTTGCCACACGAGTGTTTGCTTGGGTGCCTTACTCAACGCGACACACACACCTCACAATGTGGGGCCACGTGCAATGTCTCGCAACACTAGACAAGCAATGCTCGATGGGATAGATCGCAAAAGGAAGAGGGGTTACAAGGTGACCTGCAAGTTATACCTGCGATGATGGTGGTGGTGGTGGTGGTGGTGGAGATCGCCGGAAGACGAGGTCGAAGGAGTGGCGTTGCGTCGCCCGGTCGGAGGCCCGGTTGGACCGGCTGCTGGACCGGCCCGGCCGGTTGTATGGCCGGTCGACCGGATTCTGGACCGGACCGGCCGAGTCAGAGTCTCGGTTGACCGGTGCTCAACCGGATCGCGCGATTTCTCTCTCCTGTTCTTCACGAAAACCAAGCCAAATCGACCAAATCGAAGGGAAACGATGGAATTGGAGGCTAAAAGTTGGGGAAATAGTAGATCAAGCACAACAACACCAGATCCACGGACCAAAACCACTCAAAACGCAACCAAATCACAGATCGGTCAAGAGGCAATTTAGGGCTATTTTTGGGGATTTTTTGGAAAATTTTCTAGGGACGAAATCGGGTGGGTGGGAGGTCAAATCCGCGGTAACCAAGAGCTGCTGATACCATATGATGAGGTCTAAGACCCCGTGTGTGGCCCGATCTCGCGGATTGACTTCGAAACCAAGGGGGAAGATGGGAAAACGCGAGGAACACGAAGAACACGGCGATGAACACGAGGAACTCCGAGACTCACGCACACACACAACCCGATACACCCGATGCTTACCTCCGTGGCTCGATGGACCACGCCAATAGAATCTCCGAGGAAGAGACACGCGGTAGAATTCCCCGGGGAGAGATTGGAGTTGGAGAGGAAGAACTTGGTGAGGGAGAGAGAGTAGCTTGTACTAGAATCTCACTCAACAAGTTCAAAGTCAACAACTAAGGTGCCTTGATTACAGAGGGATGATACCCAAGGGAGACTAAGCTCAAAGGTAGGTTTGAGTTCAAAACAAGTCTAAAGAGCTAAAGGGGCGTCCTGGGGGTATTTATAGTCTTACAAGGCGTCACAGGCCGAAAAGGTAAGTTCGGGCCGAAAAGATAACTTGAGTCGTGCAGGCCGGTCAGGGGGCCGGTCAGACCGGGCCTGTGACCGGGCAGGCCGGTCAGGCCGGCCGACCGGGCTCGTGGACCGGGCAGTCCGGTTTCAGACCGGGCCTGGGACCGGGCGGCGACCAGACGAGGCTCCAAGTCCCCTGGATGGCGCCCGGATGTCACGAGCGCAAATCCCGGTTTCGGACCGGGCGGCCCGGTCAGGAGGCCGGTCAGACCGGGCTGGGGACCGGGTGACCCGGTCAGGAGGCCGGTCAGACCGGGTTCTGGGCCGGCCGACCATCTTCTCTTCCTTGCGCTCTTCGGGCGACTTCCAGTCCAGCTCCAGGTCCATCTTCGCGTCCAGCTGCTCCTCTCCTCCTCTTGACCATGGTGTGTCCTCCTCTTCGTGCTCTTGATGCTCCTTGTACCTAATGACACATAACACGTCGGCATGAGGTAGCAATCCATCCAAAGGGGTACCAAGATCAAGGGTGGTGAGGAGCGAGTTCACCTCATCATGAAGAGCTTTAACTCGGGCTCGTGTCATCGGTCCACTTGGGGGACTTGTTGGTCTTGGTGTAGCTACGTCGGTGACCGGGGCTACATCACTTAGTTTTATTTACTACTTTGTTTGCTGCACTAAATCAAAATACAAAAAAAATTAGTTGCTAGTTTTACTTTATTTGCTATCTTGTTTGCTATATCAAAAACACAAAAAAATTAGTTACTTGCATTTACTTTATCTAGTTTGTTTTATTTACTACTGCTAAAATGGGTACTCCTGAAAATACTAAGTTGTGTGACTTCACAACCACAAATAATAATGATTTCTTATGCACACCTATTGCTCCACCTGCTACTACAGCAGAATTCTTTGAAATTAAACCTGCTTTACTGAATCTTGTTATGCGAGAGCAATTTTCTGGTGTTAGTTCTGATGATGCTGCTGCCCATCTTAATAATTTTGTTGAACTATGTGAAATGCAAAAATATAAAGATGTAGATGGTGACATTATAAAATTAAAATTGTTCCCTTTCTCATTAAGAGGAAGAGCTAAAGATTGGTTGCTATCTCTGCCTAAGAATAGTATTGATTCATGGACTAAATGCAAGGATGCTTTTATTGGTAGATATTATCCCCCTGCTAAAATTATATCTTTGAGGAGTAGCATAATGAATTTTAAACAATTGGATACTGAGCATGTTGCACAAGCATGGGAAAGAATGAAATCTTTGGTTAAAAATTGCCCAACCCATGGACTGACTACTTGGATGATCATCCAAACCTTTTATGCAGGACTGAATTTTTCTTCGCGGAACCTATTGGATTCAGCTGCTGGAGGTACCTTTATGTCCATCACTCTTGGTGAAGCAACAAAGCTTCTTGATAATATGATGATCAATTACTCTGAATGGCACACGGAAAGAGCTCCACAAGGTAAGAAGGTAAATTCTATCGAAGAAACCTCTTCCTTGAGTGATAAGATTGATGCTATTATGTCTATGCTTGTGAATGATAGGACAAATGTTGATCCTAATAATGTTCCGTTAGCTTCATTGGTTGCACAAGAAGAACATGTTGATGTAAACTTCATTAAAAATAATAATTTCAACAACAATGCTTACCCGAACAATTCTAGTAACAACTATAGGCCACATCCTTATAATAATGGCAACGGCTATGGTAATTCTTATGGGAATTCTTACAATAATAATAGGAACACACCCCCTGGACTTGAAGCCATGCTTAAAGAATTTATTAGTACACAAACCGCTTTTAACAAATCTGTTGAAGAAAAGCTTGGGAAAATTGATATACTTGCTTCTAAAGTCGATAGTCTTGCTGCTGATGTTGATCTTTTGAAATCGAAAGTTATGCCTAATGAAAATCATCATAATAAAATTGTTACTACAGCAAATGCCATCCAAGTTAGAATTAATGAGAATATAAGATTGATGGCCGAATTGCGTGCTAGGTGGGAAAGAGAAGAAAATGAAAAAGAAGATAATATAGCTAAAGTTTGGACTATTACCACCACTAGTAATACTAATGCTACACAAGTTGCTGCACCTCCTACTAATAATAATAAAAGAATTGGTGTTAGCAATGTTTCCACTTCTAATGCAAAGAGCGAGAAACTGCCTGAAACTGCTAAAACTGCTGAAATTGCCTGTGATAAAACTGCTGAAATTTTTTCCAACATTGGGGATGATGATCCCATTGCTTTAGATTATAATGGTTTGAATTTTGATGATTGCCACATCTCTGAAGTTATAAAGTTCTTACAAAAACTTGCTAAAAGTCCTAATGCTAGTGCTATAAATTTGGCTTTCACGCAACATATTACAAATGCTCTCATAAAAGCTAGAGAAGAGAAACTAGAGCGCGAAGCCTCTATTCCTAGAAAGCTATAGGATGGTTGGGAGCCCATCATTAAGATGAAGGTCAATGATTTTGATTGTAATGCTTTATGTGATCTTGGTGCAAGTATTTCTGT
Source organism: Lolium perenne (assembly GCF_019359855.2). Lineage (NCBI taxonomy): Eukaryota > Viridiplantae > Streptophyta > Magnoliopsida > Poales > Poaceae > Lolium > Lolium perenne. The sequence goes on along the minus strand of NC_067244.2, from coordinate 99,732,572 downwards.
TATGCCTAAGGAAATTTATAATATGCTTGACTTGCCACCGCTGAAAAATTGTTATTTGGATGTTAATCTTGCTGATCATTCTACAAAGAAACCTTTGGGGGAAGTTGATAATGTTCGCATTACCGTTAACAATAACCTTGTCCCCGTTGATTTTGTTGTCTTGGATATTGAATGCAATGCATCTTGTCCCATTATATTGGGAAGACCTTTTCTTCGAATTGTTGGTGCTATCATTGATATGAAGGAAGGTAATATAAAATATCAATTTCCTCTCAAGAAAGGTATGGAACACTTCCCTAGAAAGAGAATGAAGTTACCTTTTGTTTCTATTATTAGAACAAATTATGATGTTGACACTTCGTCTCTTGATAATACTTGATACACACTTTCTGCGCCTAGCTGAAAGGTGTTAAAGAAAAGCGCTTATGGGAGACAACCCATGTTTTTTTACTACAGTACTTTATTTTTATTTTGTGTCTTGGAAGTTGTTTACTACTGTAGCAACCTCTCCTTATCTTAGTTTTGTGTTTTGTTGTGCCAAGTAAAGTCGTTGATAGTAAAGTTCGTACTAGATTTGGATTACTGCGCAGAAACAGATTTCTTTGCTGTCACGAATCTGGGCAAAATTCTCTGTAGGTAACTCAGAAAATTATGCCAATTTACGTGAGTGATCCTCAGATATGTACGCAACTTTCATTCAATTTGAGAATTTTCATTTTAGCAAGTCTGGTGCCTCAATAAAATTCGTCAATACGAACTGTTCTGTTTTGACAGATTCTGCCTTTTATTTCGCATTGCCTGTTTTGTTATGTTCGATGGATATTTCGATTCCATTGACTTTCAGTAGCTTTGTGCAATGTCCAGAAGTGTTAAGAATGATTATGTCACCTCTGAACATGTATATTTTGATTGTGCACTAACCCTCTAATGAGTTGTTCTAAGTTTGGTGTGGAGGAAGTTTTCAAGGATCAAGAGAGGGAGATGATACAACATGATCAAGGAGAGTGAAAGCTCTAAGCTTGGGGATGCCCCGGTGGTTCACCCCTGCATATATCAAGAAGACTCAAGCGTCTAAGCTTGGGGATGCCCAAGGCATCCCCTTCTTCATCGACAAATTATCAGGTTCCTCCCCTGAAACTATATTTTTATTCCATCACATCTTATGTGCTTTGCTTGGAGCGTCGGTTTGTTTTTGTTTTTGTTTTGTGTGAATAAAATGGATCCTAGCATTCATTGTATGGGAGAGAGACACGCTCCGCTATAGCATATGGACAAGTATGTCCTTAGGCTCTACTCATAATATTCATGGCGAAGTTTCTTCTTCGTTAAATTGTTATATGGTTGGAATTGGAAAATGATACATGTAGTAATTTGCTAAAATATCTTGGATAATGTGATACTTGGCAATTGTTGTGCTCATGTTTAAGCTCTTGCATCATATACTTTGCACCCATTAATGAAGAAATACATAGAGCATGCTAAAATTTGTTTTGCATATTTGGTCTCTCTAAGGTCTAGATAATTTCTAGTATTGAGTTTGAACAACAAGGAAGACGGTGTAGAGTCTTATAATGTTTAAAATATGTCTTTTATGTGAGTTTTGCTGCACCGCTTCATCCTTGTGTTTGTTTCAAATAGCCTTGCTAGCCTAAACCTTGTATCGAGAGGGAATACTTCTCATGCATCCAAAATAATTGAGCCAACCACTATGCCATTTGTGTCCACCATACCTACCTACTACATGGTATTTCTCCGCCATTCCAAAGTAAATTGCTTGAGTGCTACCTTTAAATTTCCATTCTTCACCTTTACAATATATAGCTCATGGGACAAATAGCTTAAAAACTATTGTGGTATTGAATATGTACTTATGCACTTTATCTCTTATTAAGTTGCTCGTTGTGCGATAACCATGTTCCTGGGGACGCCATCAACTACTCTTTGTTGAATATCATGTGAGTTGCTATGCATGTTCGTCTTGTCTGAAGTAAGGGAGATCTACCACCTTATGGTTAGAGCGTGCATATTGTTAGAGAAGAACATTGGGCCGCTAACTAAAGCCATGATCCATGGTGGAAGTTACAGTTTTGGACAAATATCCTCAATCTCAAATGAGAAAATTAATCGTTGATACATGCTTATGCATAAAAGAGGAGTCCATTATCTGTTGTCTATGTTGTCCCGGTATGGATGTCTAAGTTGAGAATAATCAATAGCGAGAAATCCAATGCGAGCTTTCTCCTTAGACCTTTGTACAGGCGGCATAGAGGTACCCCTTTGTGACACTTGGTTAAAACATGTGCATTGCGATAATCCCGGTAGTCCAAGCTAATTAGGACAAGGTGCGGGCACTATTAGTATACTATGCATGAGGCTTTCAACTTGTAAGATATAATTTACATGATACATATGCTTTATTACTACCGTTGACAAAATTGTTTCTTGTTTTCAAAATCAAAGCTCTAGCACAAATATAGCAATCGATGCTTTCCTCTTCGAAGGACCATTCTTTTACTTTTATTGTTGAGTCAGTTCACCTATTTCTCTCCATCTCAAGAAGCAAACACTTGTGTGAACTTTGCATTGATTCCTACATACTTGCATATTGCACTTATTATATTACTCTATGTTGACAATATCCATGAGATATACATGTTACAAGTTGAAAGCAACCGCTGAAACTTAATCTTCCTTTGTGTTGCTTCAATGCCTTTACTTTGAATTATTGCTTTATGAGTTGACTCTTATGCAAGACTTATTGATGCTTGTCTTGAAGTACTATTCATGAAAAGTCTTTGCTATATGATTCATTTGTTTACTCATGTCATTTACATTGTTTTGATCGCTGCATTCACTACATATGCTTACAAATAGTATGATCGAGGTTATGATGGCATGTCACTCCAGAAATTATCTTTGTTTATCGTTTACCTGCTCGGGACGAGCAGGAACTAAGCTTGGGGATGCTGATACGTCTCCGACGTATCGATAATTTCTTATGTTCCATGCCACATTATTGATGATATCTACATGTTTTATGCACACTTTATGTCATATTCGTGCATTTTCTGGAACTAACCTATTAACAAGATGCCGAAGTGCCGATTCTTTGTTTCTGCTGTTTTTGGTTTCAGAAATCCTAGTAAGGAAATATTCTCGGAATTGGACGAAATCAACGCCCAGGGTCCTATTTCGCCACGAAGCTTCCAGAAGACCGAAGAGTCAACGAAGTGGGGCCACGAGGTGGCCAAACCACAGGGCGGCGCGGCCCAAGCCTTGGCCGCGCCGACCTATGGTGTGGGCCCCTCGTGACGCCCCTTGACCTGCCCTTCCGCCTACAAATAGCCTTCATCGCGAAACCCCCAGTACCGAGAGCCACGATACGGAAAACCTTCCAGAGATGCCGCCGCCGCCAATCCCATCTCGGGGGATTCAGGAGATCGCCTCCGGCACCCTGCCGGAGAGGGGAATCATCTCCCGGAGGACTCTACGCCGCCATTGTCGCCTCCAGAGTGATGTGTGAGTAGTCTACCCCTGGACTATGGGTCCATAGCAGTAGCTAGATGGTTGTCTTCTCCCCATTGTGCTTAATTGTCGGGTCTTGTGAGCTGCCGAACATGATCAAGATCATCTATCTGTAATTCTATATGTTGTGTTTGTTGGGATCCGATGAATAGAGAATACTTGTTATGTTGATTATCAAATTTATATCTATGTGTTGTTTATGATCTTGCATGCTCTCCGTTACTAGTAGATGCTCTGGCCAAGTAGATGCTTGTAACTCCAAGAGGGAGTATTTATGCTCGATAGTGGGTTCATGTCTCCGTGAATCTGGGGAAGTGACAGAAATCTCTAAGATTATGGATGTGCTGTTGCCACTAGGGATAAAACATTGGTGCTATGTTCGAGGATGTAGTTACTGATTACATTACGCGCAATACTTAATGCAATTGTCTGTTGTTAGCAACTTAATACTGGAGGGGGTTCGGATGATAACCTGAAGGTGGACTTTTTAGGCATAGATGCATGCTGGATAGCGGTCTATGTACTTTGTCGTAATGCCCAATTAAATCTCACTATACTCCTCATAATATGTATGTGCATGGTCATGCCCTCTTTATTTGTCAATTGCCCAACTGTAATTTGTTCACCCAACATGCTGTTTATCTTATGGGAGAGACACCTCTAGTGAACTGTGGACCCCGGTCCAATTCTCTTTACTGAAATACAATCTACTGCAATACTGTTCTACTGTTTTCTGCAAATAATCATCATCCACACTATACATCTAATCCTTTGTTACATCAAGCCGGTGAGATTGACAACCTCGCTGTTTCGTTGGGGCAAAGTACTTGGTTTGTGTTGTGCAGGTTCCGCGTTGGCGCCGGAATCCCTGGTGTTGCGCCGCACTACATCTCGCCGCCATCAACCTTCAACGTGCTTCTTGACTCCTACTGGTTCGATAATCCTTGGTTTCTAACTGAGGGAAACTTACTGCTGTACGCATCACACCTTCCACTTGGGGTTCCCAACGGTCGCGTGCTGTACGCGTGTCAAGCTAAATTTCTGGCGCCGTTGCCGGGGATCTGAAGAAAAGTTACACCACAAAGATCTCTAACTCCCACGTCAACTACGCACCAGCAGTCCTCTAATTAAATTAAATGTGCCATGCATGAACCCTAAACCATATATATATAACTAAACCCTAGCTAATCAAACCCCACTTAATTAAAACACATAACCCTAAACTATACTAGCTATATATATAACCCGATCTAATAAAAACATGCTCTATATATAGCAACTAGCTAGCAAACCGTAGACTAACACCAATTAATATATACATGGCCTATATATATCGATCATGTTGAATAACATCTCACTGAGATTCATTAATTAATTATATAATTAACGATGATAAATTAATTAACTTGAATTTTGACAAGTTCTCTCGAATGAAAACACATTTGATTAAGTTTCCTCATAATATATATAAATAGTGCGCATGCCTGGCCTACCATGCATTCATGCATATATTTTAATATATATTTGAACATATATATTCTTGGGGATTTCAATCTCTCTCTCGATCATCTATATATATCGTTGGTGGCCAAAAAACACACATAATATACGCATGCACTTTATGCTCAAAGACGCGTGGGTGCCTCTAATAATGTGTGTGCGCACTCGATCGCTGATCCCTAAACCTTAATTAACCCTAAACACCCTAAACACTGAACCCTAAACCCTAGACCCTAAACACCCTAAACACTGAACCCTAAACCCTAGACCCTAAACACCCTAACCCTAAACCCTAGCTAACCCTAAACCCTAAACCCTAACTAAACCCTCTATATATAGGCCAACGACACTTAATTAATTGCGCATCAAGAAGGCAACCAACTAATTAGCGCTGATAAATTAATTAAATTGAATTTTGACAAGTTCTCGAATGAAAACACGTACATTTGATTAAGTTGCCTCACAATATATATATATATATATAATTAGTGTGCATGCCTGGCCTGCCATGCATTCATGCATATATTTTAATATATATATGAACATATTCTTGGGGATTTTAATCTCTCTCGCTCTCTCTCTCTCGATCTATATATCGTTGGTGGACAAAAAAACACACATATATACGCATGCATTTTATGCAGAAAGGTGCGGGTGGCTCTAATAATGTGTGTGCGCACTCGATCGATGATCCCTAAACCTTAAACCCTAAAACCCTAATCCCTAATCCCTAAACTTAAACCCTAAACCCTAAACCTTAAACCCTAACCCTAACCCTAACCCTAACTGTAAGAGCAAAGTTTAAACCCCAAGTTTTGTGTGTTTGATGACAACACTTGAGTATTCTCACCGTGTGCCTTGAGTATCATTTTTAGATTCGCAAGTGCACGGTGACCTCGCTGGACACGCCAAGATCGGAAGACTGAAGCGTAGTTGATAGGTTTTCTCGTTTTGTGTGTGTATCGCGAGGTGACATGGCTGGAGAGAAAAAGGGGAGAAAACCAGTTTTAGCCAGGCCGGTACTACCGGTACCTGTAGCGGTAGTACCGCTACCCCTATAGGTACCACCCACGGTACCGCTCTGAGTCTGCACTGAGATTGACCCAGAATACGAGTTGCGGTACCCCTGCAGTACCTGGAGCGGTAGTACCGCTCACGAGCGGTAGTACCGCTCATGGTACCCTCCTAGGTACCGTAACTAGTTACGGCTGTACCGCTCTGGTACCGCTTCGGTACCGCTTCAAGTCCAGTAAGCTCTGGACCCTGTTGCGGTACCTCGAGTGGTACTACGAGCGGTAGTACCGCTCTGCTTCCACGTGGACCAGATCTGGGGAATTCGAACTCGGAGCGGTAGTACCGCTTACCCAAAGCGGTAGTACCGCTTAGGAAAAAACTGGACATAATGGTTGGATTTGGAGGAGCCTATTTAAGGGCTCCTTCTTCCCCAACACGATTTTATCTCTTCCCTCTCTCTCCTCCATTGTTGCTGAGCTTAATCCTTGAGGATCTCCTTCACCATCCAACCAATCTTGCCCAAACTTTGTGGAGTGGTGGAGGAGATCCCGATCTATAGTTCTACCAAGAGAGATTTCACCAATACTAGTTATTCCTTAGTGGATCTTGGTGGTAGGGTTCGTATGGTGGAGCATTGGTAGGGTTCCTATGGTGGAGCATTGGAGAAGGGTTCCTATGTTGGAGCATTGGAAAAGGGTTCCTATGGTGGAGCATTGGAGATGTGCAGCTATGGAGGCTAGCTTCGTGATGTACTAGCTCCATAGGGTGTTGGGAGCATCCTTGTGTGTGGAGCTCGCCCCAACCTTGTGAGGGAATCACTGCCTCGACCGGTGCCTTAGTGGAAGAGGGAGAGCACCTTCGTGGAGCTCTCTCGAGGAAGAAGGTGAGGCCTTCCTTCGTGGTGTGGCCGTCTAGTCTCTTGTGTGAGACTAGCACCTCCTCAACGCAGACGTACTTCCTATTGTGGAAGGAACTGCGAGAAACAAACCTCGCCTCGCCTCCATGCCCCGGTTGTCTCGCTTCTTACTCTTACTATCTTGTTGATTCCTTTACTTGTTGCACTTGTCCTAGAATCATTGTAGGATCACCGCTATCGCTAAAGTTCCCACCTTTACCTTCCGTTGCACTAAAAATTGAAAAAGACTAAAACTTGCCGTAGCGCCATTCACCCCTCCCCCCCCTCTTGTTCGCTACGATCCATTCAAGTGGTATCAGAGCAAGGTTTTCTTGCTCGGGCTTTACCGCCTAAGAAATGGTCGAACAAGAGGCGGATAAGAATGGGTCACCTTCCCTTGTGCCACCCGCTGCATCATCTCCCGTCGATACCACAACGGCTACGTTGGATGATCTCAAGAAATTGGAGTCATCCATCGTTAACCAAATGAAGGCGATGATGATGGAGTTGGTTGCTCAAAAACCGAACCCTATCGTTGATCCTAAAGCAAGTGCCGAGGATCCCCCATCAAAAGCTAACCCCTTTCCTCTTGTTGATTTTGTCGCGCAAACGACAATTGATCCACAAAAGGAAGGGCTTGGGGAGACCGGCACTTCAACAAAAGGGAAGGATGGGACACCGGTGATGTCTACGCACGCTTCTATTCCTGTAGACAGTGTTGGGCCTCCAAGAGCAGAGGTTTGTAGAACAGCAGCAAGTTTCCCTTAAGTGAATCACCCAAGGTTTATCAAACTCAGGGAGGTAGAGGTCAAAGATATCCCTCTCAAGCAACCCTGCAATTACGATACAAGAAGTCTCTTGTGTCCCCAACACACCTAATACACTTGTCAGATGTATAGGTGCACTACTTCGGCGAAGAGATAGTGAAATACAAGTAATATGGATGATTGTTAGTAGTAATTGCAATCCGAAATAAAGATGGCAGAAAGCAAACATATAGCAGAACTTGTTGGAAACGGTGTTTCAATGCTTAGAAACAAGGCCTAGGGATCATACTTTCACTAGTGGACACTCTCAACAATGATATCATAAAGGGATATAAATATAAGCACTTCACTATGCTATTCTGAATTACTCTCTGGCAGGATAACGAACACTAATTCACCATGTAGGACTGCAAAAGCAAACCTTAAAGATGTATTCCCAAGTACTAATAAACACCCCACGCTGTCACTGTGAGCATTCATAGGAGGTACTAACACACCACAATTTCATAGAGACATCCAACTCAAATCATAACCCAGTGAACAAGTATTCTGTGAAATATAGCTTAAGAGACCCACACGGTGCACACACTGTCACCTTTACACACGTGGGACAAGGAGTCTCCGGAGATCACATAAGTAAAATCCACTTGAATATCATAACGACATCTAGATTACAAAGCTCATCATATGGATCTCTATCATGTAAGGCAGCTCATGAGATCATTGTATTGAAGTACATGGGAGAGAGAGATGAACCACATAGCTACCGGTAGAGCCCTCAGCCTCGGGGGAGAACCACTCCCTCCTCATCATGGGAGACAGCGATGGCGATGAAAATGGCGGTGGTGTCGATGGAGATGACTCCGGGGGCAATTCCCCGTCCCGGTGGCTTGCCGGAACAGAGACTTCTGTCCCCCGAAACGGAGTTTCACGATGGCGGCGGCGTCCCTGGAGTCTTTCTGGAGTTTCGTCAATTGGTGTCGCGTTTTTAGGCCGCAAGGGACTTTATAGCCGAAGAGGCGGAGTTGGAGGGGCCACGGGGCCCCCTCCCTATAGGCTGGCGTGGCCAGGGGCCACCCGCACCGCCATGTGGTGTGGGCCCCCTGCTGCCCGCCTCCGACTCTCCTTCGGTGTTCTGGAACCTTCCGGGGAAAATAAGATATTTGGTCTTTATTTCGTCGAATTCCAATAATATTGCCCGAACAGCCTTTCCGGAACCAAAAACAACAGAAAACTGGAAGTGGCACTGTGGCATCTTGTTAATAGGTTAGTTCCAAAAAATGCATAATAATGACATAAATTGTGTATAAAACATGTGAGTATCATCATAAAAGTAGCATGGAACATAAGAAATTATAGATACGTTTGAGACGTATCAAGCATCCCCAAGCTTAGTTCCTACTCGCCCTCGAGTAGGTAAATGATAACAAGGATAATTTCTGAAGCGACATGCTATCATAATCTTGATCATACTATTGTAAAGCATATGAGATGAATGAAGTGATTCAAAGCAATGGTAAAGACAATGATTAAACAACTGAATCATATAGCAAAGACTTTTCATGAATAGTACTTTCAAGTAAAGCATCAATAAGACTTGCATAGGAGTTAACTCATAAAGCAATAAATTCTTAGTAGAAAGTTTTGAAGCAACACAAAGGAAGATATAAGTTTCAGTAGTTGCTTTCAACTTCAACATGTATATCTCATGGATAATTGTCAACACAAAGTAATATGATGAATGCAAATAAGCAAGTATGTAGGAATCAATGCACACAGTTGACAAAAGTGTTTGCTTCTAAGATAGAAATAAGTAGGTAAACTGACTCAACATAAAGTAAAAGAAAGGCCCTTCGCAGAGGGAAGCAGGGATTAAATCATGTGCTAGAGCTCTTCAAGTTTTGAAATCATATAGAGAGCATAAAAGTAAAGTTTAGAGAGGTGTTTGTTGTTGTCAACAAATGGTAGTGGGCACTCTAACCCCCTCATCAAACAGACTTTCAAAGAGCGGCTCCCATGAAGGACGTTATCTCTACCAGCAAGGTAGATCATCCCTCTTCTCTTTTGTTTACACATGTACTTTAGTTTTTATTTATTTATGGATGACACTCCTCCCAACCTTTTGCTTTCTCAAGCCATGGCTAACCGAATCCTCAGGTGCCTTCCAACATTCACATACCATGAAGGAGTGTTTATTTGCAAAATTAAGTTGCTTACTGATGAATCAGGGCAAAACATGTGAAGAGAATTATTAATGAAAGTTAATTAATTGGGGCTGGGAACCCCATTGCCAGCTCTTTTTGCAAAATTATTGGATAAGCGGATGAAGCCACTAGTCCATTGGTGAAAGTCTGCCCAACAAGATTGAAAGATAAAACATCACATACTTCCTCATGAGCTAAAAAACATTGACACAAATAAGAGATAATAACTTTTGAATTGTTTAAAGGTAGCACATAAAGTATTTACTTGGAATGGCAGAAAAATACCATGTAGTAGGTAGGTATGGTGGACACAAATGGCATAGGTTTTGGCTCAAGGATTTGGATGCACGAGAAGTATTCCCTCTCAATACAAGGCTTTGGCTAGCAAGGTTGTTTGAAGCAAACACAAGTATGAACCGGTATAGCAAAACTTACATAAGAACATATTGCAAGCATTATAAGACTCTACCTTGTCTTCCTTATTGTTCAAACACCTCACCAGAAAATATCTAGACTTTAGAGAGACCAATCATGCAAACCAAATGTCAACAAGCTCTATGGTAGTTCTTCATTAATATGTGCAAAGTACATGATGCAAGAGCTTAAACATGATCTATTTGAGCACAACAATTGCCAAGTATCAAATTACTCAAGAAATTATACCAATTACCACATGAAGCATTTTCTGTTTCCAACCAAATAACAATGAACGAAGCAGTTTCAACCTTCGCCAAGAACATTAAAAGTAAAGCTAAGAACACAGTGTTCATATGCAACAGCGGAGCGTGTCTCTCTCCCACACAAGGAATGCTAGGATCCGATTTTATTCAAACACAAACAAAAATAAAAACATACAGACGCTCCAAGTAAAGCACATAAGATGTGACGGAATAAAAATATAGTTTCACTAGAGGTGACCTGATAAGTTGTCGATGAAGAACGGGATGCCTTGGGCATCCCCAAGCTTAGATGTTTGAGTCTTCTTGGAATATGCAGGGATGAACCACGGGGGCATCCCCAAGCTTAGACTTTTCACTCTTCTTGATCATATATCATCCTCCTCTCTTGATCCTTGAAAACTTCCTCCACACCAAACTCAAAACAAACTCATTAGAGGGTTAGCGCATATTCAAAAATTCACATATTCAGAGGTGACATAATCATTCTTAACACTTCTGGACATTGCACAAAGCTACTGAAAGTTAATGGAACAAAGAAATCCATCAAACATAGCAAAACAGGCAATGTGAAATAAAAGGCAGAATCTGTCAAAACAGAACAGTCCGTAAAGACGAATTTTTCTGGGGCACTTAACTTGCTCATATGAAAAAGCTCAAATTGAATGAAAGTTGCGTACATATCTGAGGATCACGCACGTAAATTGGTAGATTTTTCTGAGTTACCTACAGAGGGGGCTACTCAATTTCGTGACAGCAAGAAATCTGTTTCTGCGCAGTAATCCAAATCTAGCATCAACCTTACTATCAAAGACTTTACTTGGCACAACATTGCAATAAAATAGAGATAAGGAGAGGTTGCTACATTAGTAACAACTTCCAAGACACAACAAAACAGTAGCAAAATAAAGACATGGGTTATCTCCCAAGAAGTGCTTTCTTTATAGCCATTAAGATGGGCTCAGCAATTTTAATGATGCTCACATAAGGATGAGAGTTGAAGCAAAGAGAGCATCAAAAAGTAAGTATGAAACAAATTTAAGCCTAACCAACTTCCTATGAAAAGGAATCTTGTAAATAAACAAGTCATGTAAGCATAACGCAACAAGCATAGAAAGGCAACACAAGCGCAACTTCAAGATTCTCAACATAAAGAGGGGAATCTTAATATTATTAAGATGCATATAACCATGTTTCCCCCTCTCATAATAACTTTCAGTAGCATCATGAACAAACTCAACAATATAACCATCACTTAAAACATTCTTATCATGGTTCATATGCATAAAAGTATCATTAATTTTGGCATAAGAAGAATTCTTCTCATTAATAGTAATTGGAGCAGGATCATTATCAAGAATTTGAACATGGTAAACAAGTTGCATACTAAGGGAATTGTTTTTGGCAATCCCATCATAACTATGACAAGTTTCATAAGGATAATTATAACCTATGTCATACAATTCTTTATAATAATTGTCAAAGATTGGAGGCATAGTGTCATCATAAGAAATAGAATAGTTATCTTTCACAGTATGTTCATCTGTAACCATACCATCATTGTTGCTAGAAGGAGATGTATCAAACATATAATCATCAGTAGCAAAAGGATTTTCAAACACCTCATCCCCAAGCTTAGATCTTTCTATATCATTATGGGAAGAAGCATGGATAGTACTAATACCATGGCAATTATTAACATCATCATTTTCAGAATTAGTTTCCTAGAGATTTTCAATATCAAAAGTAGTGTGCTCTTTCAATCATGATCACTAATGTAGGTAAAGGGCATAGGAAGATCATTTTACTCAGATTCATTATCATAATAATCATTAGGAGAAACATACTTACGGTTACCTATCGTTATCTCATACACGCGGGGGTATGTCGTTGCCTCTTTCTTTTTATTCCCCTCTTCTTCTTCGTTTCCTTCTTCTTCTTCTCTTCCTTCTCCTCGTTCCCTTCTTTAGGAGGGAGAGGCTTGAAGGGAGGCTTCTCCACATAACCTGATTTATTTCCAGAAACAATAGAAGAAACTTGGGAGAATTCCTCCTTTTCATTAATAAGTTCAAAACACACAGTGGTCCTATCATATTATGGCAAAGTGTCATCTTCTAAAATATTTTGTATGTAAGTATTTGTGTGGCAATTATCAATGCAATAAGAAAGATACCCATGCAGGACACTATTAATATCAAGATCACTCATATTTAACAAAGAATTTTTTCTTGATAACTCTTCACACTTCAAAAATAAAGTAAGTTCATCATGCTGATTAGGAAGGATTTCATCATCACAATACAAATTTGCAGCACTCATGGGGTTTGAATTATCATTGGAGGAGCATTGAAAATTAAAATGACCCACTCTATGGCAAAGTTCACAAATAAAAGGATAGATGGCACAAACTTTTTTACCAAGATCATCTAGAGCCCTAAACCACTTTCTAGTTTTTTCATTCCTATGATGGATACAATATTCATCTTTGATTTGATTAATTCCACAAGGTCTATGCATTCCACAAAAATTAACATGCTTATAAGAAATAGTATTTTCAGAAGTTTGGGTATGTTTATTGCAATCATTAACAACAATTTCATTTTCCATACAAGTATCTTTAAAAGGTTCATGATACATGTACCAATTTTATTTAGGAACATTAAAGTGAGAAGCAAAGGCTCTATAGTAATCGACCATAATTTGAGGATCAAGACCATATTTAGCACTAAGCTCTTGAAAATCAACAGTTTCAATGAAAGACTTAATGCATTCATATTCATAGTTTGTACCTGATTCTTTACCTTTGTCGTTCTTCCACTCTTCAGTATTCTCCTGAATTCTTTCAAGAAGATCCCATCTAGCTTCAACCTCCTTGCTTGTGAAAGATCCCTCCAAACATGCATCTAGATAGTCCTTGTGGTGTCCTGAAAGCGTTGTATAAAAATTATTAATAATAACATTACGGGGGAGCTCATGAATGGGACATTTGAGCATTAGTGACTTCAATCTCCCCCATGCTTGGGAAATACTCTCTCCATCACGAGGATAAAAGTTATAAATGAAATTCCTATCAATATGCACTTCATGAGGAGTATAAAATTTAGAATAAAAGAGAGGTACAATTTCCTCCCAACCAACAGATCGACCATTCTTCAGCATCTTATACCATTCCGCAGCTCTGCCCTTCAGAGATATAGAGAATAGCTTCCTCTTAACTTGGTCTTTTGAAATACCTGCACTCTCGAAGAACTCGCATAATTCATATATAAAAAGTAAATGATCACTAGGATGGACAGTCCCATCTCCAAAATAGCAATTGTTCATAGCAAGTTCAACAATTTTCATAGGTATCTTGAAAGGAATACTTTCAGCAGGTGGATTTAAAATATCACAAGCATCATTAGAGTTATCGCATATGGGAGATAAAGTATTATCAGAGAAAATTTTCTCCCCTAAAGATGGGCAGCTAAAAAGATCATAAAAACTAGCTTCCTCAAGCTTAGCTTTCTCCATAGCATTAGCAGTAATTGCGTTCATACTAATAACATTGCTACTAGCATGCAAATAAGTTTCCATAGGTTTTTTTATTTTCGCATCACACAATTCATGTCTTAACTCAGGAAATAGATTAAAAATCTCACTGTTATTTTCCATTATGCCTAACTAGTGAAAAATAAAAACAAGAAACAAAAAGATGCAATTGCAGGATCTAAAGGAAATAGCTTCGAGCACTCACACACCGGCAATAGTGCTAGGAAATAGCTTAGTAGTCGGAGGATGTGAATACCTTTTACCTTACCTCCCCGGCAACGGCGCCAAAAAATAGCTTGATGTCTACACACGCTTCTATTCCTGTAGACAGTGTTGGGCCTCCAAGAGCAGAGGATTGTAGAACAACAGCAAGTTTCCCTTAAGTGAATCACCCAAGGTTTATCGAAATCAGGGAGGTAGAGGTCAAAGATATCCCTCTCAAGCAACCCTGCAATTACGATACAACAAGTCTCTTGTGTCCCCAACACACCTAATACACTTGTCAGATGTATAGGTGCACTAGTTCGGCGAAGAGATAGTGAAATACAAGTAATATGGATGATTGTAAGTAGTAATTGCAATCTGAAATAAAGATGGCAGCAATCAAACATATAACAGAACTTGTTGGAAACGGTGTTTCAATGCTTAGAAACAAGGCCTAGGGATCATACTTTCACTAGTGGACACTCTCAACAATGATATCATAAAGGGATATAAATATAAGCACTTCACTATGCTATTCTGAATTACTCTCTGGCAGGATAACGAACACTAATTCACCATGTAGGACTGCAAAAGCAAACCTTAAAGATGTATTCCCAAGTACTAATAAACACCCCACGCTGTCACTGTGAGCATTCATAGGAGGTACTAACACACCACAATTTCATAGGGACATCCAACTCAAATCATAACCCAGTGAACAAGTATTCTGTGAAATATAGCCTAAGAGACCCACACGGTGCACACACTGTCACCTTTACACACGTGGGACAAGGAGTCTCCTGAGATCACATAAGTAAAATCCACTTGAATAGCATAACGACATCAAGATTACAAAGCTCATCATATGGATCTCAATCATGTAAGGCAGCTCATGAGATCATTGTATTGAAGTACATGGGAGAGAGAGATGAACCACATAGCTACCGGTAGAACCCTCAGCCTCGGGGGAGAACTACTCCCTCCTCATCATGGGAGACAGCGATGGCGATGAAGATGGCGGTGGTGTCGATGGAGATGACTCCGGGGGCAATTCCCCGTCCCGGCGGCGTGCCGGAACAGAGACTTCTGTCCCCCGAAACGGAGTTTCGCGATGGCGGCGGCGTTCCTGGAGTCTTTCTGGAGTTTCGTCAATTGGTGTCGTGTTTTTAGGTCGCAAGGGACTTTATAGGCGAAGAGGCGGAGTCGGAGGGGCCACGGGGCCCCCTCCCCATAGGCTGGCGTGGCCAGGGGGCCACCCGCGCCGCCATATGGTGTGGGCCCCCTGCTGCCCGCCTCTGACTCTCCTTCGGTGTTCTGGAACCTTCCGGGGAAAATATGATATTTGGTCTTTGTTTCATCGAATTCCGAGAATATTGCCCGAACAGCCTTTCTGGAACCAAAAACAACAGAAAACAGGAGCTGGCACTGTGGCATCTTGTTAATAGGTTAGTTCCGGAAAATGCATAATAATGACATAAAGTGTGTATAAAACATGTGAGTATCATCATAAAAGTAGCATGGAACATAAGAAATTATAGATACGTTTGAGACGTATCAACCGGTTGCGGAACGTCTAGGGGGTTATCATGAGGTGCCACCACCAAGTGATTACACCGTAAACGTTCCAATACCTATGCCACATATCTTGTCGCATGGTTCACCACCGTTACTTGAGTCAAACAACTTTGAAAATTGGCAATCCTTAATGCGTTCTCATGTGCGCAGTGCATCTACCGAGCTATGGCGTATCATCGAGGAGGGATATTCACCACGAGACCCAAAGAGCTTGACAAGAAGAGAAGTGGTGGATGACCAACTCAACGCCACCGCCATCAAAATGATTCACATGGCCATCACGCCCAAGGACTGCGCTCACATCCGCTCGCTCAAGACCGCCAAGGAAGCATGGGATAAACTTGAGAAGCTCTTCCTAGGAAATGCAAGCATCCAAAGCTCTCGTTTTGATGAAGTGAACAACATGGCCGACAACTTCGTCATGATTGAAGGAGAGTCCCCAGAAGAAATGTATCGGCACCTCATCGCTCTTGCCGTACAAATGCAAGATCTTGGAGCAACATTTGTGGATGACCATTGGATCAAGCGCAAGTTCTACAACGCTCTCCTCCCTTATGAGGAAGTGAAGTTGACGGCCATCCGCCAAAACGCCTCCTTCCGTGCTATGATATCCGATGAAGTTCTTAGCGAAGTCATCGCTTTGGACATCTCCAAGAAGAATGCAGAGGATCTTGTTGCTCGCGCCCACAACTCCCGCAAGCCCAACCTTGTGATATGGGGTTGCCCGATCTTCTCAGTAAGCGACAGTGGTGATGAACACACGATGGTAGCAGCGGATGAAATCGATGATGATGAAGAGGATAACTTGTATGACGCCGACGAAGTCTCTCGATTGATTCCTGATGCCAATGCAACAGCTCTCAACCCTGCAAGATATTCGCAACTCCACACACTTGCGCACGTAGCCGCCGACCACGAAGCGGTAAATTGCAATCTTCTAATCCCCAATGGAACAGCAGATCACACACAAACTTTCAGTAGCATAAAACTCCAGATCGATGCGAATTGGAGAGTAGTATTCAATAGTTTTGCAGAGCAAACAACTAAGAACTAGGGTTTATCTTAAACGTGGTCTAAAACAACTTTGGGGGCGTCCCAGGGACTTATATAGGCGTTCGGGACGACCTCAGGTCGAAAAAGTACGGAAATAACCGACCCAGAATAGATCTGGTCGAGACAGACTCGGACTCGGCCGGTCTGGGGGCCGGTCAACCGGGCCTGGGACCGGGAGGTCCGGTCCTAGACCGGGTTCAGGATCGGGCGGAAACCGGACGAAGGGTCCGTGTTCCCTGGATGTGGCCCGGATGGCACCGGTTCAAAATCCGGTTGGTGACCGGGTGGCCCGGCGCCAGGGCCGGTCTGACCGGGCCTGGGACCGGCCTGAAGAACTCCTCCTCTCGCGCATGCCTCCCGCTCCTCCCTCGCGCGTCCATGGGATGTCTTCACGTCCGGCTCCATGTCCAGCTTCACGTCCAGCTTCTTGTCCAGCTGCTCCTCTTCTCCTCGTGCGATGCTTGGTTCCTCCTCATACCTGATCATACATAAGTAATACGACTTAGGTAGTATAAAATTCTCGTCAATCAAAGTATCGTTTAGGAACAAGTTCACCTGTTGTTTAAGTAGCTTCGCACGAGCTCGTGTCATTGGTCCAATCCTAACTTCATTGGACTTGAGCTTCACAGCTTCATCTTCATCTTGCAATGACGGAGGTAGTAGTGAGGTAGGGATGTCCTCATCATCTCCCCCCCCCTTCAAAAGGCGTCGACCTCGACGCTCCAAGGTCTTCTCCGTCATATGGTGTCAAATCAGCAACATTGAAAGAATTACTGACACCAAACTCATCAACAGGAAGATCTATCCAGTATGCATTATCATTGATATTGGCAAGCACTTTGTAAGGACCAGCACCACGAGGCTTCAATTTAGACTTCCGCAGCTTCGGGAACCTATCCTTGCGAAAATGTACCTGCACCATATCACCAGGCTTGAACAACATCTCTTTGCGCTTCTTGTTCATCCTTGCAGCATTGCTCTTGCCTTTCTTTTCTATCAACTCTTTAGTCTTCAGATGTATTTTCTTCACAAAATCTGCCCTCTTGGATGCCTCCATATTAACTCTCTCATGTATGGGCAAAGGCAACAAGTCAAGTGGAGTAATGGGTTTGAAACCATACACCACCTCAAAAGGACACAGCTCTGTGGTAGAGTGTACCGCCCTGTTGTAAGCAAACTCCACATGCGGCAAACACTCTTCCCACTCCTTCAGGTTCTTCTTGATCATGGATCTCAACAGTTGTGACAAGGTTCGATTCACCACCTCAGTTTGACCATCAGTTTGGGGATGACAAGTAGTACTGAACAGTAGCTTTGTCCCCAGCTTCCCCCAAAGTGTCTTCCAGAAGTAGCTCATGAACTTCACATCACGATCAGAAACAATAGTCTTCGGGACTCCATGTAGTCGAACAATCTCCCGAAAAACAGGTTAGCAATATGCGACGCATCGTCGCTTTTGTAAGGTGCAAGAAAGTGTGACATTTTAGAAAATCTGTCCACTACCACAAATATAGAATCATGGCCTCTCTTAGTACGCGGCAAACCCAACACAAAATCCATACTAATATCTTCCCAAGGTGTAGTAGGTGCCGGTAAAGGAGTATACAAACCGTGAGGTTTCAGCTTGGACTTGGACTTGTTGCAGGTAATGCACCTCTTCACATACCTGTCCACGTCCCGCCTCATCTTTGGCCAATAAAAATGATCAGCGAGCATGAGTAGCGTCTTCTCACGCCCAAAGTGACCCATCAAACCTCCAGCATGTGATTCCTGCAATAAGAGCAAACGCACAGACGATTCTGGAACACATAGTTTGTTAGCTCTAAACAAGAACCCATCATGTATGTGATATTTTTCCCATGCTTTACCAATAGCACACAAGCGGTATGGTTCAGCAAAATCATGATCAGTCGCATATAAATCACATAACACCTCTAATCCAGGAATTTTAACATCAAGATGGGTTAATAGCATAGTCTTCCTAGATAGAGCATCAGCAACAATATTATCTTTTCCCTTTTTATGCTTAATAATGTACGGAAAAGACTCAATGAACTCAACCCACTTAGCAAGACGCCTATGCAAAGTAGATTGGGCTTTCAGATATTTCAAAGCTTCATGATCAGAATGTATGATAAATTCTTTTGGCCACAAATAATGTTGCCAAACCTCAAGAACTCTAATTAAAGCATACAATTCTTTATCATAGATAGGATAGTTCAACTTAGCACCAGAAAGTTTCTCGAGAAAAATATGCAATTGGGCGACCCTCTTGCATCAACACACCACCAATTCCAATACCACTAGCATCACATTCAATCTCAAATTGCTTATTGAAATCAGGAAGTGCAAGCAACGGTGCAGAAGTTAACAATCGTTTCAGTTCATCAAAAGCATGATCTTGGGCAACGCCCACTCAAATGCAACACCCTTTTTAGTCAATTCATTCAAAGGTGCAGCAATAGTAGAAAAATTGGGCACAAAACGGCGATAAAACCCAGCTAGACCATGAAAACTTCTAACTTGACTCACATTCATGGGAGTAGGCCAATTTTGAATAGCTTCAATTTTAGACACATCTACTTCTACTCCATGCTTAGAGACAACATAACCCAGAAATATGACCTTATCTTTGCAAAATGTGCACTTCTCAAGATTACCATAGAGTTTACTATCACGCAACACTCGCAAAACATGTCGAATATGTATAATATGATCAGATTCATTGCGGCTGTAGATTAATATATCATCAAAATATACAACCACAAACTTGCCAATAAAATCACGCAAAACATGGTTCATCAGTCTCATGAAAGTGCTAGGTGCATTAGTTAAACCAAAAGGCATTACTAACCACTCATATAAACCAAATTTTGTTTTAAAGGCGGTTTTCCACTCATCCCCTTCTTTCATCCTAATTTGATGATAACCACTACGCAAATCAATTTTAGTGAAAACAGCAGCACCACTCAATTCATCTAGCATATCTTCTAAACGAGGAATAGGATGACGATATCGAATAGTAATGTTGTTTATCGCTCTACAATCTACGCACATACGCCATGTACCATCTTTCTTAGGAACAAGAATAACAGGAACAGCACAAGGACTAAGGCTTATGCGGATATAACCTTTGTCGAGTAGCGCTTGTACTTGCTTCTGTATCTCCTTCGTTTCTTCGGGATTCGTTCTATATGGCGCCCTATTGGGCAGCGATGCTCCGGGGATCAAGTCAATTTGATGCTCAATACCTCGCAATGGTGGAAGTCCTGCGGTTACCTCTTCCCGGAAACACGTCGCTGAATTCCTGCAAAACATTAGAAACACCAAGAGGAAGAGGGGTCATGTCGTTAGAAACCAAAACCGTACCCTTGTACATGAGCACAATAGGCATGGCTGTAGGATCCTCACAAAATTCTCTCATATCTTGTTTGGTGGCTAATGATACTAAGGAATTCACTCGCACTTTTCGTTATATCACTCACGGCATTACAATTCTCTCGTCTATCTATGGATGCATCCTCCAAGTTTACTTCAATCTTCTGACGAGACTCATTGACAATTTGCTGTGGTGACATAGGCTGTAAGTTAATTTTCTTGCCCTTGAACTCCAAGTGATATGTATTGGCGCGGCCATTGTGTTGCACAGAACGGTCATAGAGCCATGGCCGGCCCAACAGCAGGTGACAAACCGTCATAGGAACCACATCAAATTCAATGGAATCCTTATACGGTCCAATCTCAAAATCAACTCGCACCATGTGGCTCACCTTCATCTCACCATTATTGCTCAACCACTGAATATAATATGGATGTGGGTGCGGTAGATACTTCAGTTTCAGCTTGGCACATAACTCTTTGCTTGCTAGATTGCGACAACTCCCGCCATCAATAATGACCTTGCAAGCTTTATCAGGACCAACTAGTGCCTTTGTTTGGAACAAATTACAGCGCTGTGTAGATGCACTTGACCGCACATTAAGAACACGCTGCGAGACAACAATAGTTTGAGCTTCGTAAGGAAAGCATCAAACCCATCACCGTCATAATCATCCTTATCTGGAGCATCTGGATCAGCATCATCTCCAGTTTCATACTCATTGTCCTCATTAATTATCATAACTTTGCGATTAGGACAATCCTTCTTGAAGTGACCCTTGCCACCACATGTATGACAAACCATATCACGGTTGCGCGCTGTCGACATGTTAGAACTAGTTCCACTTGCTGCAGGAGCGGGCTTCTTTGTGTTGGTGACACTAGAGACCGACTTGCTAGACGAAGTAGGAACATCTGCAGGGCGCGAAGATGGCGCCATGGAGGGCGGCGCGCGGGGTGTGTAGCGCCCAGCGCCTGTAGCACGGCCCTTCATTTGCAGTTCTTCAGCCAACTGTGACTCAGCTTCTCTTGCATGATGTAGTAGCTCATTCATAGTAGCGTAGCTGTGATGACGCACAATGCCCTTGATGTTAAATCTGAGACCATTCAGAAATCGCTGTAATGTCATCTCAAGAGACTCACGGACACGGGCACGCTGCATAAGCATCTCCATCTCCATGTAGTAAGCATCAACCGTCAACACACCTTGTTTCAATTGGGTCAACTTGTCAAAGACGGAACGCAAGTAATTGGTAGGCACAAAACGAGCTCTCATTGCAGCCTTCATAGCACGCCATGTGATAATAGGCAGCTCACCATCTTCTTCTCGAGCACTCACAAGTCCATCCCACCAACGCAATGCATAGCCATCAAATTCAGAGGAAGCAAGCTTGATCTTCCTATCTTCGTATAGTCAGGATGTAAACGCCATAATCTCTCAATCTTCAGCTCCCATGTAAGATATTCTTCAACATCAGTACCTCCTTCAAATCTGGGAATTGAGAACTTGGGCTTACCCAAACCATCGTCTTGTTGTTGAGGAACACGTTGGGCTCCGACGGGGACAAAACCACGACCACGGAACGCATCACCAACGCCACGTCCAAGACCACGACCAACACCACGCCCTTGAGCATTAGCAGCTTCAGCATTGTCACCTTGCACACTGCCATCTTCATCAGGTGGTGGTTGTTGTTGCACCATGGTACGTATCTCACCAACGGCGGTTGTCAAAGCTTGTATAGATGCTTGAAGAGTCGTCACCGATGTTTGAACGGTGTTAACCGCTGTAGTAGTCTCATCGACCTTCAAGTGAACACTCTGAATATCCTTGTCCAACACATCACTAGCAACTCGTATTTCACGTTGCATGTGATCACGAAGTGCCTCAAATTCACGCCAAGTAACTGGTGTAGCGGCGTCCTTTTTCTCGCATCACATCAACATTCTCGGTAGAAGACATGATTAGTAGGTTAGTGCACTAAACAAAGGTCTTTGGTGGTACGCTCACAACTCACTCAAAACTGATAAGAAAGGTAAATCTTACCACTCCAAAGTGAATTAGTATTGCTTACCAACTTGGATTGACGGACTAGTGCACGGATGTAGCGAAGCGAATATCAAGGGTCTAAGAACAAATCACACGACAAAGCAGGATATATGTGGGGCTGTAGGTGGGCTACCTATTTGCACCAATAACAAGCTCTAGCGCTGACCGTAGACAACCAAATGATACTCACACAAGGCGATATAATGGGGCAATGCAACTATATGTGGGAATGGTTGCAATGCACACGAGAGACGCTAGCAAAGCTCAACGAGACAGGCACAAGATTGCTCAACTACGGGTGCAGTAAAGTAAACTTAGGCCTTCACTTGATTCAACTAGCACAACACTTTTCTTTTTGGATTTTCTATTTGTAGAACACACGCAGCTATGTAGCTCTTTTTTTTTTTTTTTTGTTGCTTCTTTTCAATTTTCTCTTTTTTTTTTTTGACACAACTCCTTGATAACACGGCCAACAGAAATTGCAAAGCACCAAAACCCTAACGAGCAGCCTGTCGAGCGGTAAAACTAGTCTCTTCTGGGGAAGTTCCTAGTCACTTTATATCGATAGGCTGTGTCTATGGTTGGGAACAAGCACACTGTACGCTATGTGGACTCGGAGTAACAAAAACTGACACACTATGATAAACTAGATGATAGAGAAAACACAAACCCTAACAATTCTACTATAAGAAAGATAAAGATACGCAAAAACAACTACGAAAAGCAACTAAAACTCGAAATTAGTGCAATCTAAGGCTATGGCAAACCCTAACCCTAACTTTTTATGGCTTTTTCTGGATAGGAAAACACTCACAACTCAACTATGGGGTGGATTGTGGATGGCTTACCGAGGAAAACTGGAAATCTGATACCAAGATGATATGGGGTTGCCCGATCTTCTCAAATCTACAGTGGTGATGAACACACGATGGTAGCAGCGGATGAAATCGATGATGATGAAGAGGATAACTTGTATGACGCCGACGAAGTCTCTCGATTGATTCCTGATGCCAATGCAACAGCTCTCAACCCTGCAAGATATTCGCAACTCCACACACTTGCGCACGTAGCCGCCGACCACGAAGCGGTAAATTGCAATCTTCTAATCCCCAATGGAACAGCAGATCACACACAAACTTTCAGTAGCATAAAACTCCAGATCGATGCGAATTGGAGAGTAGTATTCAATAGTTTTGCAGAGCAAACAACTAAGAACTAGGGTTTATCTTAAACGTGGTCTAAAACAACTTTGGGGGCGTCCCAGGGACTTATATAGGCGTTCGGGACGACCTCAGGTCGAAAAAGTACGGAAATAACCGACCCAGAATAGATCTGGTCGAGACAGACTCGGACTCGGCCGGTCTGGGGGCCGGTCAACCGGGCCTGGGACCGGGAGGTCCGGTCCTAGACCGGGTTCCCAGATCGGCGGAAACCGGACGAAGGGTCCGTGTTCCCTGGATGTGGCCCGGATGGCACCGGTTCAAAATCCGGTTGGTGACCGGGTGGCCCGGCGCCAGGGCCGGTCTGACCGGGCCTGGGACCGGCCTGAAGAACTCCTCCTCTCGCGCATGCCTCCCGCTCCTCCCTCGCGCGTCCATGGGATGTCTTCACGTCCGGCTCCATGTCCAGCTTCACGTCCAGCTTCTTGTCCAGCTGCTCCTCTTCTCCTCGTGCGATGCTTGGTTCCTCCTCATACCTGATCATACATAAGTAATACGACTTAGGTAGTATAAAATTCTCGTCAATCAAAGTATCGTTTAGGAACAAGTTCACCTGTTGTTTAAGTAGCTTCGCACGAGCTCGTGTCATTGGTCCAATCCTAACTTCATTGGACTTGAGCTTCACAGCTTCATCTTCATCTTGCAATGACGGAGGTAGTAGTGAGGTAGGGATGTCCTCATCACCTTGCATTGAAGATGAGGGTACATGAGGATAGTGAAAGCGATGAGGATCCCGTTGAGTGGGGACCGGATGATCTCAAGATGAATTATCATGAGCATATGGCTCTCGCCGCCAAGAAATTTTGGGATGGAAACAAGTCCCGAAGCACAATACCAAGAAGATCACGTGATTCTCCAAGAAGTCTCTCCAAGAGCCCAAGGGAGGGGAAAAGGGGAAGAACATGCTACAATTGCGGCGACAAGAATCATTTTGTCGCGGATTGTATGTTTGAGAGAAGAGAAGATCAAGGTGGAAGACTTATCCGCAAGGAAAAGTTCAAGTCACTCTCCAAAGGATTCTCCAAGTTCTCCCCCAAGTCTGATGACGACAAGGTCTCCTACACCAAGAAGCCTAGAGCCTTCATCATTCGAGAAGAGTACTCCTTCGATGAAGATGAAGAACGTGGGGACAAGAGCTCCAACAAGGAAGGAGAGGGAGTGGCCGCCATCGCCATTACCACTCCCTCTATCTCCCTCTTCGACTCTCCCAATGAGAACCTCACCACCAACAATGCTCGTTGCCTTATGGCAAAGGTATCCACGGAGGTAAAATCCCCCTCCAAACCATCATCCTCGACTAATGCCTTATATATTGATGATGCCACTAGTCTCACCGTTAAATGTGAGATTATGGGTTTGGATTATTTTCTCACTAACATGCAAGGGGATACCAAGACTCATGTTAGGGCTCTCTTGAGCCAACTCGGTGCGGCACAAGACCTTATAGAAGAGAAGGAGAGGTTGGAAAGGGAAGCGGCAAATGAGATTGCCTCTCTCAAAGAGGAGCTTGATGATGAACGAAATCTGCGCATGTCTCTTGAAGCTAGTGTCATCGTCCTTGAAGACACCAACGAAGCTATTGTTTCTCGACTCACCAAGGATCGAGACCATGCTGTTGAGTTGATTGGTGAGCTCAAAAAGAAGATGCTCTCTCTTGAGGAAGCCAACAAAGAGAAAGATGATGAAGACCCCAACTCTTGTCATGATGAGCTTGTTGATCAAGTTACTTCCTTGAGGAGGCACAATGCTCTTCTCTTGGAAGTCAATGCTCTTCAAGAAGAAGCCTTGGATGAATATTCCCGCTTGTTCAAAATAGAAGACCTCATGTTGCAACCATGAAGAAGAAATTGCCGCTCTTGAGACCACCAAGGCCAAGCTATTGAGTTTGAGTAGCAAGCAAGAAGAGTCTTTGGTGGAATGTCTCCGCATGAGCAAGGAGAAGGACACTTGTTGTGATCATGAGGAGGAAATAGCCGCCTTGAAGAGAAGGGAAGCCAAGCTCATGGAGGTCAATTCCATGCAAGAGGAAGCATTGAAGGAGTACTTTCCTTTGAGTAAGGACCGTGCGTGTTGCACTCATGAAAGAGACATTGCCAAGATGGAGAGTGACAAGCGCTTACTCATGAAGATGAACGCTCTCCAAGAAGATGCTTTGATGGAACACTTCCGGGTGAACAAGGCAAAGGAAGTCCAAGTGTTTGATATTTGCCATCCTTACCCGAAGCATGAAGATGAAGTCAATCGTTTGAAGGCCAAAGTTGATAGACTCCAAGTTCAAGCCAAGTACTTGGAAGGAGTCATTGAAGCTAGAGATGGAGCCAAAGAGGGCTCTTGCAATGAAGGAGGAGCGGCTATCAAGCCAAAGAGGAGGAGGAGTAAGAGGACCAAGAAGAAGAAGAACAAGGAGAACATGGAGATCAACCTTGAAGAGAGCGATGCTAGCTCAAGAAGGGATGGAGTACCCAACTCCACCTCGAAGGGTTTCGCCGGCTCTAACAACCCTTCTCATGTTCTTTTTGTTGATTACTATGGACATATTCGTGCTCGCTTTATTGGTCCTCGAAAGGACAATGTTGATTGGACTATTTGGGTTCCCAAACCCCTTATTACTAACATGCTAGGACCCATTGAAAAATGGGTACCTAAATCCAAGACTTGATTCCTTGTAGGACTATGCTTCCGGTGGCGCTAAATGGGTGGTTGATAGTGAAGCCACAAGTCATATGACCGGAAGCAAGAATATTGTTGTCGACCTCGAGCCTTCTCACTCTACCGTATCATATGGCAACAACACGTGCTCTAAGGTATTGGGTCTTGGCAAGGTGGTGGTAACACCCGACATCTCACTTGTGAATGTACTCCTTGTCGAGACCCTTGGTTACAATTTACTCTCCGTTCATCAAATTGCTCGTATGGGTCTATGCACATTCTTTGATGAACATATGGTGGTCCTCTTGTGGAGCAAGACACTCAATGTAGCTTTTGTTGGATATGTAGAGAACGGATTGTATGTTGTCGATTTCTCTGGAAAGACAACATCTTCCGCTCTTTGCCTATTCGCCAAAGGTGACAAGGGTTGGTTATGGCATCGCCGACTAGCCCATGTCAACATGAGGACTTTGCAAAGTCTCCACAAGGGTGGCCACATTCTCGGACTAAAAGAAGATGTCTCTTTTTGCAAGGATCGCGTTTGTAGGGCTTGCGTACAAGGAAAAATGCATGGAGCTCCTCACAAGGCCAAGACTATCATCTCTACCACAAGATGCTTGGAGCTCCTACATGTTGATCTCTTCGGTCCACCGTCTCATGAAAGTCTTGGAGGAAAGAAGTATTTCCTCGTCATTGTTGATGACTATTCACGCTATTGTTGGGTATTCTTCTTCAAGTACAAGGTGAGACTCAACGGACCATGATGGAGTTTGCCAACCAAGTTCAATGCAAGTACGACAACAAGATCCTCGCAATAAGGAGCGACAATGGCATGGAGTTCAAGAACTACACCATGGATGACTTCCTTGGCGAAGAAGGAATCCAACACCAATACTCCACGCCATATACTCCCCAACAAAATGGGGTCACCGAAAGGAAGAATCGAACCTTGATCGAAGTCGCTCGAACCATGATGATGTAATACAAGTCTAACTACAATTTTTGGGCGGAAGCTATCTCTACCGCATGCCACGCTACTAATCGTCTCTACTTTCGCAAAGGTCTTGAGAAGACACCATATAAGATCCTCACCGGCAACAAGCCAAATGTGTCATACTTCAAGGTCTTCGGATGTAAATGCTATGTGCTTGTCAAAGACACACGCCTATCTAAGTTTGATTCAAGAGCTCAAGAAGGAATTTTCGTTGGCTATGCTACGGATTCTCACACCTATAGAGTCTTCAACAAGTCAAGTGGGTGTGTTGTAGAATCTTGTGATGTGACGTTCGATGAAGATGATAGATCTTTGGAGGAGCGAAGTGCTTCTTGTGAGAAAGGAGATGCAATTCCCCCGGATACCATAGGAAGGATGGGTGTTGGCATTCGCCGACCTCAAGAGCTTCCTTCTATGAGTACCGGGGAAGGACCAAGTTCCACCCAAGTGGAGCCATCTACACCACAAGGCCAAGCTTCTTCCGTTGATCTTACAAATGCAAGTCAACCTCTACAACAACCTCTAGTTCAACCTCAACCTCTACAACAACCTCAAGTTCAACCTCGACAACTACAACAACAATCAAGTCCAAGTTCACCCAACAAGCTCAAGAACAACATTCACCGCAAGCTCATCTACCACAACAACCAACATCAAGTGGCGGGCCAAGCTTCAAGTTCTTCTCCGAGTGGTTCAGGGATAATCTTTATGGACAATACTATTCCTAATACCCCCGAGCCATCCGGCTCTCATGATAATGATGCCCCTTTCAACAACAATGGAGGTCAAGGCGAGGACCTAAACCGTGATGAAGGCCAAGAGGACTCACAAGAATCTTCTCCTCTAGCCGACACTCGCCGTGAAGACCCTACTACAAGACACATGCGTCTCAAGTCTCATTCCTTGCATAATATTATTGGTGATCTAAAGTGCAAAGTAACCACCCGGAGGCAATTAGCGAACTTTTGTGAGCACCACGCCTTTGTCTCTATGGCGGAACCACTCAAAGTTAATGAAGCTCTCAAAGATCCCGATTGGTTGAATGCAATGCAAGAGGAACTCAACAACTTCAAGAGGAATGATGTGTGGACTCTCATGAAGCGACCCGATCATTGCCGCAATGTTATCGGCACCAAATGGGTTTTCAAGAACAAGCAAGATGAAAGTGGCGTGGTCATCCGCAACAAAGCAAGATTGGTGGCACAAGGCTATTCTCAAGTCGAAGGCGTGGACTTTGGTGAAACCTTTGCACCCGTTGCAAGGCTTGAGTCCATCCGTATCCTTTTGGCCTTTGCCTCACATCATGGCGTTAAGTTGCAACAAATGGATGTTAAGAGTGCTTTCCTTAATGGTCCTTTACATGAGGAAGTATATGTGAAGCAACCCCCGGGGTTCGAGGACCCCCATTTCCCGGACCATGTCTTCAAGCTCAAAAAGGCCCTATATGGACTCAAACAAGCTCCTAGAGCTTGATATGAGCATTTAAAGGAGTTGCTTGAAGACCGTGGTTTCGAAGTGGGGAAAATCGATCCCACTCTTTTTACTAAGAAAGTCAATGGGGAGCTTTTCGTATGCCAACTCTATGTAGATGACATCATATTTGGCTCGACTAACAAAAAAATCAATGATGAGTTTGCTATGTTGATGACAAATAGGTTTGAGATGTCAATGATGGGTGAACTCAAGTACTTTCTTGGGTTCGAGATCAAGCAAATGCGACAAGGCACCTTCATCAATCAAGCAAAGTACCTCCAAGACATGCTCAAGCGCTTTGATATGAAGGACGCCAAAGGCATTGGAACTCCGATGCATCTCAAGTGTCAACTCTCTCTTGACGAGACCGGCAAGGCGGTGGATACCAAGCTCTATCGTTCGATGATAGGTTTGCTTCTTTACCTTTGTGCCTCTCACCCAGATATAATGTTAAGCGTTGGTATGTGTGCACGGTTTCAAGCAAGCCCGAAGGAAAGCCACCTAGTGGCGGTCAAAAAGATCTTTCGATATTTAGTTGATACCCCACACTTCGGATTATGGTACCCAAGGGACACGGACTTTGCTTTGATTGGTTTCACCGACTCCGATTGGGCGGGCGACAAGGTTGACAGGAAGTCTACATCCGGAGCTTGCCACTTTCTTGGGAGATCTTTGGTGTGTTGGTCCTCGAAGAAGAAAAATTGTGTCTCCATCTCCACCGCGGAAGCCGAGTATATTGCCGCGGCGAGTAGTTGTGCTCAAATCTTGTGGATGAGGCAAACCTTGCGGGATTATGGACTCGAGTATAGCAAGGTTCCTCTTTTGTGTGACAATGAGAGCGCAATCAAGATCGCCTACAATCCGGTTCTTCAGGGCAAGACGAAGCACATTGAGATACAGAACCTCTTCATCCGGGATCACATAGCTCGCGGAGATATTGTACTATCCTATATTGGCACCAAGGAGCAATTGGCGGACATCTTCACGAAGCCCTTGGATGAGAAGAGTTTCATTGAGTTGAGGCATGAGCTAAATATCATTGATCCATCGAACTTTGCTTGACCGTCGTGCGCACATACCACTCCTAACCTTTATATCTAGATGAAAGGCACGCACGAACATAGGGGGAGTGCGGTTTAAATCCATTGAGCTATCCCTCCCCCCATAATGCATAAAGAAATCCAAAACATATGCTATTTGTCAATTGAGTGACTTATGAGCTTCATGTTGAGTTGTAGTCCGTGAGTCCTAGATACATCTACGCGACCTCACACTACTATACTCTTACACGGTGGCTTCGGCCACCAACACCTCCTCTTTGAGGGGTTTTTCGGTTCTTTGTGTTTCTTTGTGACCTTTCTTTTTGTCTTTCTTCTTTGCTTTCTTTTTCTTGTTTTTGAAGAACCTCTTTCAAGCTTGTTTTCTCGTGATTTTTGCAAGCTTGGTTGTATGTTCTTTTTCTCCATCCTTCTAGTTTCTTTACCCTCCTTTTTGGTGTTTCGATGCCAAAGGGGGAGAAGTTCCTATGTGGATGGGGACCTTTGTTGTTTGTAGCCTTTTGGTGCATTTTGGTTCTAGTTGCTTATATTTTCTTATGGCTACATCAACAACCCTATGGAGGCATCTTATGGTGAGTTTGGGTATTCTCAAGGCTATGGTATGATAACTTCACCCAAATCTTCTTGCATGATCTTATGTTGCCTCCATATTGTGCATATGCTACTTGAACATGTCATTTATCCATGTTGCCTATGTGCTTGGTTTGTAAAAACTAGGGGGAGTGATGTCTCTAGAACATGTGTATTTGTATTCAAATACATATTCATGATATGCACATGTGTAGGGGGAGCTCCGTCGAGTTTTTGCAAATCTAAGTATCTCATCATAATATCATATGTTATTGTAAAGTCTTGTGTTGTCATCAAACACCAAAAAGGGGGAGATTGTAAGAGCAAAGTTTAAACCCCAAGTTTTGTGTGTTTGATGACAACACTTGAGAATTCTCACCGTGTGCCTTGAGTATCATTGTTAGATTCGCAAGTGCACGGTGACCTCGCTGGACACGTCAAGATCGGAAGACTGAAGCGTAGTTGATAGGTTTTATGGTTTTGTATGTGTATCGCGAGGTGACATGACTGGAGAGAAAAAGGGGAGAAAACCAGTTTTAGCCAGGCCGGTACTACCGGTACCTGTAGCGGTAGTACCGCTACCCCTATAGGTACCACCCACGGTACCGCTCTGAGTCTGCACTGAGATTGACCCAGAATACAAGTTGCGGTACCCGGAGCGGTAGTACCGCTCACGAGCGGTAGTAGCGCTCACGGTACCGCCTAGGTACCGTAACTAGTTACAGCTGTACTGCTCTGGTACCGTTTCGGTACCGCTTCGAGTCCAGTAAGCTCTGGACCATGTTGTGGTACCTCGAGCGGTAGTACCGCTCTGCTTCCACGTGGACCAGATCTGGGGAGTTCGAACTCAGAGCGGTAGTACCGCTTACCCAAAGTGGTAGTACCGCTTAGGCAAAAACTGTACATAACGGTTGGATTTGGAGGAGCCTATTTAAGGGCTCCTTCTTCCCCAACACGATTTTATCTCTTCCCTCTCTCTCCTCCATTGTTGCTGAGCTTAATCCTTGAGGATCTCCTTCACCATCCAACCAATCTTGCCCAAACTTTGAGGAGTGGTGGAGGAGATCCCGATCTATAGTTCTACCAAGAGAGATTTCACCAATACTAGCTATTCCTTAGTGGATCTTGGTGGTAGGGTTCCTATGGTGGAGCATTGGTAGGGTTCCTATGGTGGAGCATTGGAGAAGGGTTCCTATGGTGAAGCATTGGAAAAGGATTCCTATGGTGGAGCATTGGAGATGTGCAGCTATTGAGGCTAGCTTGGTGATGTACTAGCTCCATAGGGTGTTGGGAGCATCCTTGTGTGTGGAGCTCGCCCCAACCTTGTGAAGGAATCACCGCCTCGATCGGTGCCTTAGTGGAAGAGGGAGAGCACCTTCGTGGAGCTCTCTCGAGGAAGAAGGTGAGGCCTTCCTTCGTGGTGTGGCCGTCTAGTCTCTTGTGTGAGACTAGCACCTCCTCAACGCAGACGTACTTCCTATTGTGGAAGGAACTGCGGGAAACAAACCTCGCCTCGCCTCCGCGCCCCCGGTTGTCTCGCTTCTTACTCTTACTATCTTGTTGATTCCTTTACTTGTTGCACTTGTCCTAGAATCATTGTAGGATCACCGCTATCGCTAAAGTTCTCACCTTTACCTTCCGTTGCACTAAAAATTAAAAAAAGACTAAAACTTCCGTAGCGCCATTCACCCCCCCTCTTGTTCGCTACGATCCATTCACTAACCCTAACCCTAAACCCTATCTAACACTAAACCCTAATTAAACCCTATATATATAGGCCAACAACACTTAATTGTGCATCAAAAGCATGCCAGGGGTGCCTCACGGTCATCTAATTAAATTAAATGTGCCATGCATTAACCCTAAACCATATATATATAACTAAACCCTAGCTAATCAAACCCCACTTAATTAAAACACATAACCCTAAACTATACTAGCTATATATATAACCCGATCTAATAAAAACATGCTCTTTATATAGCAACTAGCTAGCAAACCGTAGATTAACACCAATTAATATATACATGGCCTATATATATCGATCATGCTGAATAACATCTCATTGAGATTCATTAATTAATTATATAATTATCGATGATAAATTAATTAACTTGAATTTTGACAAGTTCTCTCGAATGAAAACACATTTGATTAAGTTGCCTCATAATATATATATATATATATAAATAGTGTGCATGCCTGGCCTACCATGCATTCATGCATATATTTTAATATATATTTGAACATATATATTCTTGGGGATTTCAATCTCTCTCTCTCGATCATCTATATATATATCGTTCGTGGCCAAAAAACACACATAATATACGCATGCACTTTATGCGCAAAGAAGCATGGGTGCCTCTAAAAATGTGTGTGTGCACTCGATCGATGATCCCTAAACCTTAATTAACCCTAAAACCCAAATCCCTAAACCCCTAAACACCCTAAACACTAAACCCTAAACCCTAGACCCTAAACACCCTAACCCTAAACCCTAGCTAACCCTAAACCCTAAACCCTAATTAAACCCTATATATAGGCCAACGACACTTAATTGCGCATCAAGCAGGCGACCAACTAATTAGCGCTGATAAATTAATTAACTTGAATTTTGACAAGTTCTCGAATGAAAACACGTACATTTGATTAAGTTGCCTCACAATATATATATATAATTAGTGTGCATGCATGGCCTACCATGCATTCATGCATGCATATATTTTAATATATATTTGAACATGCATATTCCGCTTGGGTATTTCAATATGCTCTCTCTCGATCTCTCTCGATCTATATATCGTTGGTGGCCAAAAACACACACACATATATATATGCATGCACTTTATGGGCAAAGGCGCGGGTGCCTCTAATAATGTGTGTGTGTGTGTGTGTGCGTGCACTCGATCGATGATCCCTAAACCTTAAACCCTAAAACCCTAATCTCTCTAAACCCTAAACACCCTAAACACCCTAGACCCTAATTAAACCCTAACCCTAACCCATACTTAAAACACATAACCCCTAGACCCTAAAAACTAAACCCTAAACCCTATAGCTAACCCTAACCCTAACAACCCTAATCCTAACGACCCTGGACCCTAGACCCTAAACCCTAACCCTAATCCCTAAACCCTAACCCTAATCCCTAAACCCTAAACCCTATAAACCCTAAACCCTAGCTAGCTATATATATAGGCCCCAAACGACACTTAATTGCACATCACGCAGGCCAGGGGGCCTCGCGGTCCTCTAAATTAAGTGTGACATTAACCCTAACTAAACCATATATATATAACTAACCCGTCCTAGCCAATCAAACCCTGGCTACTTGAGTAAAACACATAACCCCAGACTATACTAGCTATAACCCAATCAATAAAAACCCGATCTATATATATAGCTAGCTAGCAAACCCTATATTAATTAAACCCAATTAATATATATGGCCTATATATATCGATCATGTATATATGATCGAAAATCCCTAAGATTCATTAATTAATTATATAATTAGCGCTGATAAATTAATTAACTTGAATATTGACAAGTTCTTGAATGAAAACACACGTACACTTTGATTAAGTTGCCTCACAATATAAGTATATATAATTAGTGTGCATGCATGAGAATGGCCTACCATGCATGCATATATTTATATATATATTTGAACATTCTTGGCGATGTCAATAATCTCTCTCTCTATCTCTCTCTTTATCGATTAGTGGCCAGCAACAACACACATTATATGCTTGCACTTTATGCGCAAAGGCGGGTGCCTCTAATAGTGCATGTCTGCACACCCGGTCGATCTAGCTAGAGTTTTGATTAATTGTGTAGCACACTAATAAAAAAATTGTATTTTAATTCACAAAAAATTATAATTAACCTGTAACAGAACCACTTTGTTAATCAAATAATGTTGCTAAGTTGTTCATAAGCATGCATGCATCTCCATTTAATGTGACAAATTTTGCAACTAAAAAGGTTTGCAACATTGTTGCCAATGTTATATTTTGCTCTATTTAAAAATTGATGCAAAAAGCCCCTCAAAACTAGGTCAAAATACCATATTTATACCTAATTCTACCCTGTTTCTAAATTTCCAGAGAAATTCCAAAAAGGCAGGGGGTTTTCAGAAAACCCCCTTTCTTCTTCTCCAGGCAGGCAGGGCCGCAGCTGCCCGGCACGCCCTTGGCCGCCCGATGGCGCCGGCCGCCGAGATCCTCCCCGCAGCCCCCTGACCGCCTACAAAATCCGCCGCCGGCGTGAGAAGCCCCTGCACGCCATCTCTTTTCCCCACTCCTCCTCTCTACGTCGTGCCCGAGCAAACCCTAGCTCGGCCAACCTCGCCGTCGCCGCCGTTCTGCTCCACCGCGAGCCCCTCCGTGACGCTCCAGAGCTCCGCCGTGAGCTGCTCTTTCTCCTCCACCAAGAAGCGGCCGTCGAGGAGCTCCCCAACGCCCCAATCGGACAGAGCCCGAACCACCGGCCACCGCCTCTCGCCGGTGTTCCCGGCCTCCCCTCACCTCGCCGTCGCCACCACGAGCTCCGCGGTCAGCTGGCTGTCCCCCTGGTCCCCTTCGCGCCCTCTCGCCTCTGTAGCGCCCGGCCGACGAGCACCTGCGAGCTCGGCCGCCGGCCATTGCCGTCGTGGTGGCTCCGGCAACCATTCGCGGGCGGCGCCGCCACCCAACGGTTCCCCGCATCGCCCTGCTTCATTTCCCCCACGCACGCGGCCCTATCGCGGCCTAAATCGGCCAATTTGAGCTCAATCCGAGCTCACAGTGAGCTCATGGCGGCTGACGTCATGATGATGTCAGTATGATGCCATACCTGTTTTTCTATTTATTTCTGTTTTATTTTCAGTAATTGGTAAATAATTCATATTAAATCAGAAAAATATAAAATTATATATCAATTTAATCAGAAAACATTTCCTATTTGTTTATACATGTTTCATACATGATTGAACCCATTAAATGTGGAGCTTAGTAGAAAACCCTAATACACCCCTCTCATATGGCGGTGTCCGATGCCGGAACCCCTTTAAATTGACGATGCACCTAGGGTTGCTCAATTCCTCTAATATGACATGTCATTCATATTGTCTGCGCATTGCATTATGCCATGTGTTGATTGTTCTGTACCTTTCCGGTATTTGCTTCTTCGCGATTGATAGAGCACGAGTCCGAGACGATGAAGATCAACGACACTGATGATCAATTTTGTCCACCGACGAACTACTCAAGCATGCATCGAAGATCCACATTGGTTTGTCAGGGACAAAGGCAAGGCCTAGCCTGGTTCATATATGTTTTTGAAATGCTTTTACTTCCGGCTTCTACATATCGCATACGATTCAACTGTCTTTTATCGATAGATAGAGTTACCTTATCTGTTGCATGTCCGACCTTTGTAGCCTCGATACCCTGATCCACTACTCCTAGCATAACTAGGTTTGGCATGTGTGCGTCGCGAGAGCCTTTATCTCTTTATGCTTAGCCATGCTTAGTTTGTTACGCTACTACTCC
The DNA here is from genome assembly GCF_019359855.2 of Lolium perenne. NCBI lineage: Eukaryota > Viridiplantae > Streptophyta > Magnoliopsida > Poales > Poaceae > Lolium > Lolium perenne. Next base: position 99,696,698 of record NC_067244.2, on the reverse strand, counting down.
GGTCTTCGGACTGGAGCCTTACAATGAAATGAATCTAGCATGACAAGTTGACGTGGTAAGTATAGAGATGATGATAAACATGATTAAAGGCTCAGACGAGAGGCCATATTGGGATGTGGTGGGTTGTTTCGTTTCTGCCGACCCTAGGAACCGAGTTCTCGCCTCTTGAACCAAGACTGAGCGTACAACCACGCGAGGCCCTATTATGGTACCCTCTCGACTCACTAACTTGCCTAGTAGATTCCATGAGTCACATAGTTTGCGTGTTATCTGGACATATGCATCGAAAACGTTTGTGAAAAGGTGCATAGCATACAGGTAGGTAAGCGTGGCCGTGGTGGCTGGGGTTAGAGTCCCTGGGGAAACCCACCTTGCCTCACATCGTTAAGGACCGACTTCGGGACTTGACCCGTTACGGCGGAACAATCCTTAGCGTGTGACTCATGGTCTCGGCGACAGCAAGGTAAAGGTCGTGGTCAGCCACCCTCTGCCGGCTTTCCAAGGAAGAGAGCTTATGATCTGGCATTAAGAGTCAGCTGGTACGTGTGGGTAAAGTTGTGCACCCCTGCAGGGTTAAATCTTTTCGAAAAGCCGTGTCCACGGTTACGGACGACTTGGGAACGGACGTGGAGATCATAGAGAACTTTAACCTCATCGTAAAACTTGGCAAACAATGTGTGTTTACGGATACCTTCTCCAGGTGTTGAGGGGGTAATCCGAGGATAGTGGTTCGAGATGATGAAGATTGGTGGATACAATATGATGATCAATAGAGCTAGAGATAACACTCTCTTATCCCCTTTCAAAGGTTCTGAGTAGTCGAGCTTCTCCTCTCTCTCGTCTTGCCAAGGAAAACTAGCTTTACGCAAAAGAATCTCCACAGAAAGCCCGCATAACCGCTTTGCTAAAAGGTTGTACTAAGTCTTGCTGAGTCCCTGTACTCAGCTTTGCATGCTTTTGTTTCAGAAGAAGTTGCTCCAACAGATGGTGGTTTCTAGTTGACATCGACGAGTAGCTTGGGGTTCCCAGGTGGCAGCCTGGAATCTATGGGCTGGGACGTCGCCGTTATGCTCCTGGCCTCTTAGGCCTTTTTTCTATCTTGCTATGTCTAATAGCATAACTTTGATTCCGTTGATTGATGTATGTCAGGTCAGTGACCTCTGCTTGTAATGCTTTGGTTCTTCGCTCAGTTATGAGCTTGTATTACTTTTTTGAGTCGTAGAGTCACTGTTGTGTTACCGATTCTCTCACTATAGTCTCTCGAGCTCTAGGTTAGGCTTATGTCAGACGAAGATCTGATATTTGTCTAACCCTAATCCCGGGGGTGCCATATAACCCTAACACATAAACCCTCTAAATAAACCATAAAACCCTATATAGCTAGCTATATGCCAACGACGACCCTTAATTGCACATCAAGCAGGCTAGGGGTCCTCACGGTCCTCTAAATATATGTGCTATTAACCCTAAACCCTAAACTGTATATAGAAAATTAACCTTAGCTAATCAAACCCTCGTTAAAACACATAACCTTAAGCTAATAACCCGATCTAATAAAACCTTGCTCTATATATAGCTAGTAAACCCTAGATTAACCCCAATTAATATATATGGCCTATGTCGATCATATATATATAGACATTATTGGAATTCATTAATTATATAATTAGTACTGATAATTAAATTAATTAACTTGAATGTTGATAAGGTCTGAAATGAAAACACACTTTAATTAATTTGCCTCACAATATATATATATATATATAATATGCATGCATGGCCTAACCATGCTTGCATATATATATATATATATATATTGTTATATTAATATATATATATATATATATATATATATATATATATATATATATATATATGGTTGCACTATTTTGCAACCGGTGCTCAGAATATTATTCTGAGCACCAACCGGACCCTATTAGGAGGAGAACAGTTAATCATTGGGAAAAACATCCCGAACTTATCCTAATCCCCACCCACGCACGAACCCACCTTCCCGTTCCCCACGTCGGCCAGCACCTTGCCCCGTCGGCCAGGCTCCCTCTTCTCGCCGGCCTTGCTCCCGTTGCCGGCCAGGATTGCGCGTCCGTCCAGCATCCTGAAGCCTGCCAGTATCGCGCCGCTGTCGGCCATGCCCGCCGACAGCCAGGATCTGCTCCCCCGCGATCCCCAACATCATCTTAATCCCACGACGCGCCTCCCCGATTCGCCGCCGCCGTTTCAACCCTCCGCTCACCTGGCTGTGCCGTCGGCAGAGATAGTCGAGGCCGCCTCCCCTCGCCGGCCCCTCGCCCGAGCTGGTCGCATCGCCGGCGGTCGCTGCCCTGCGACGACGTTGGTCCTCGCGCGCTCCTTCCACCTCCATCCCCACGACCTCCCAACTCGTCCTACGAGTCCACGGCCGCCTCTTGCGAGTCCGCTGCTGCCGGCGTGATTCCCTACCGCAAAGCGACTTCTGGCCACCGGCGCGACTCCCCCAGCTCGACCTCCTCCGATTCCATTAGTGCAGCAGCTCTTGTCGTCACCCCGCATTTACCGCAATACACATATGAGTAAACAAAAAATTGTAAGTTCCTAAAAACTCTGCCATCAATTTTAGTGTCGAAAACTGAAAAACACGCATGTTGTTTGGAGCCGTAGAATCGAATGGAAGTGCAAAACCCCAAAAATGTACAAATAAAAGTTCAATTGAATAATTCTCGAAAGTTCAGATCTTTCGTTTCCGGAAATTCACATGGACAAAATTAAAAGATCTGTCTGAAAGTACACATAAAAAAGTTTACTACTCCCTCCGTTCTCTTTTAATTGACTCGAATTTAGTACAAAGTATAAATTCGAGTCAATTAAAAAGGACCGGAGGGAGTATATTTAAACGATTAAATGTGCGAAGTACACTTAGCAAACGATAAAAATATTGAATGGAAAAACTTAGTAATTGTGTTGAAGTACATTGAATCCGTTTAAGGAAATCTAGAAAAAATAAAGTTGTTTGTCGATAAGTACAAATGGTCACATTAGAAAGTTTACATTGTTGGGACGGGAAGTAAAGAAAATAAAAAATATGCCGAGAAGTACACATATTAGTGACAGAAGTATAAATAGGTAATACAAGAAAGTACAATTAATAATTCCAGTAAATACACATGGTTACTTTATAAGCTTCAAGAAGTACCCAAATTCATTAAAATACTTGGGGCTAAGAAGTACAACTATTTGGTGCGAGAAGTGCACCCACTTAATATGGGAATCACAAGAAAACCGACTAAAAAGCAATGTACATAAAATAAAATAATATTTTCATCCATAAGGAAGTTGAAATACTTTAGAAGTAAAACCTTTCAACACGAGCAGTACATCCGCTTAATATAAGATGTACAAGAGAACCAACTAAAAGTAAAATTAAGAAAAATCTAGTCATCCACTGTAAGTACAAGCAGTGATTCCAGGAAGTACAAGCAGTGATTATAGGAAGTACAAGCAGCAACTACGTCATCCGCAAGAAGTATAGGTAGTGATTACAGGAAGTAAAAGAGGTGATTATAGGAAGTAGAAGTGTTCAAATAATTTTTTTTCGGTTTTACTGAACGGTTTTGTGAAACCGCGCAGAGAAGTACAACTAGTCATCCGCTCAAAGTACAAGCAGTGATTTCACGAAGTACAAGCAGTACGAGCACCTATTTTAGAAAGTACAAGAAAACCGACAAAATCCAAATTTAAAAAAAAACGAAATAATCCCGTCACCCTAGGGGAAGTTTAAATAGTTGATGGAGAGAAGTACAACCATTTGACACCAGTAGTACACCCACTTAATATAGGAAGTACAAGAAGACCAACAAAATCAAAATGTACAAAAAAATAATCCCATCACCCATAAGGAAGTTCATATACTTGATAATGAGAAGTACAACCATTCGACACGAGCAGTACGAGCACCTATTATTGAAAGTACAAGAAAACTGACAAAATCCAACTGTAAAAAAACGAAATAATCCCGTCACCCTAGGGAAAGTTTAAATAGTTGACGGAGAGAAGTACAACCATTTGACACCAGTAGTACACCCACTTAATATAGGAAGTACAAGAAGACCGACAAAATCCAAATGTACAAAAAACAATAATAATCCCATCACCCGTAAGGAAGTTCATATAATTGACAATGAGAAGTACAACCATTTGACACGAGCAATAAACCCACTTAATATAGGAAGTACAAGAAACCCGATAGAGTCCAAATTTAGAAAAAACTAAATAATCCCATCATCTACGAGGAAGTACGAGTAGTGATTTCGAGAAGTACAGACGAACACAACAGTAAGTACAAGCGGTAATTACATCAAGAAAATACCCTCACATAAGTTCACATAGCAACGTTGTTAAGTTCAAATATTAGGATCCAGGAAATACAGCATCTCTTAAATAAAATATAGGGACAATCTAAAATTATCATTTCGAAGCACACATGCTAGTTTTTTGTAAAACACACTAGTATCAAAATATTTCCAAGAAGTACAACCACGAAGGCCAGGAAGTACAAGGTCATGTCGTAGGAAGTTCAGATGCGCGTGGTTGTGCTGAACATTTTGTGTGGCCATGGACCTCAAACGGACACCCTATGAGAAACTTAGAGTCATTTTACTGAACACTTTTGTGAAACAGTGCCAAGAAGTACAACCGCATTTCCCTAGAAGTGCAAGTTCGTGTCGAGGGAAGTTCAATGCTCTGTTTTTACGGGGCGGAAATCTATTGTTCAAATCTCATCGATTTGATCACCAACCACTTCAATCATTGTCACCAAAAGCTTTATATGGTAGAGTATATGTCTAATTTCATTACCTACAACATTTTACAACAAATAAATGGATCTAATCTATCAACTTCAAATCGTTATCCCACAAAATATACCGAAAACATGATTTCAAAAGTTCTAAAATTACTTTCAAATCATTCGGAGTTGGCAAAAATGGTAGATACAAAAAATATGCACCATTTTGACACCTTTCCAACCATATATCATTTGCATTGTTTAAATATACCTCATGAAAATCGCGGGGAAAATTATTCGGTGCCCGTCACATAAAATGGGCGGACACTACTTCGAGTTATTCTCTTAAACGGTAAGGAATTAGAGAAAACAATTCGAATAAGAAAGTTGTGCCTAGTCCGTAGCTTTCCAATGCCATATCATTTGCATTATTCCAACATACGGTTGAAACAAATCTTCCAAATTACTGTCCGTTCGTTTTTTGAGTACGTCCGAATTTCGGTATTTTCAAAACTATTCAAAAACTGTGAGGATTTCGAAAAACATAAAACATGAAAATGTTGCAAAATTTCATTATCTTTCCAACGATATATGATTTGCATAGTTTCGATAAGCTATTCGAAAATCGAACTAAAAGTTTGTTTTCTGGCCATATAGAACTGTTTTCGTATTTTCAAAATTAAATTTAAACTGTGCAAAATATGTGAAAAGTGTGAACATGAAAAAGTTGCGGTTTTTCATTATCTATCCAACGGTATATCATTTGCATAGTTCCGAAAAATATTTGAGAAAATTGAGGTATAATCAGTACCTCTGAAGAAACTGGGAAGTTCAGGTAAGTTCGACAGAAAGTTGAACCCTGTTATCCGGGAAGTACAACGTTGTGTCCAGGAAAGTACAAGTCGGTGCTCAGAATATTATTCTGCAACTGGTTGCAGAATAGTGCTGATATAGTTGTTTGCTAAGCAAAACTATTGTTCCCCAACTCTCCAATTCGTTGCGATCTAGAGTTTTATGCTACTGAAAGTTTGTGTGATCTGTTGTTCCATTGGGGATTAGAAGATTGCAATCTACCGCTTCGTGGTCGGCGGCTACGTGCGCAAGTGTGTGGAGTTGCGAATATCTTGCAGGGTTAAGAGCTGTTGCATTGGCATCAGGAATCAATCGAGAGACTTCGTCGCGTCATACAAGTTATCCTCCTCATCATCATCGATTTCATCCGCTGCTACCATCACGTGTTCATCACCACCCGTCGCTTACTGAGAAGATCGGCCCACCCCATATCATCTTGGTATATATATATGTGTGTGTGTGTGTGTGTGTGTTTAATTTGGGGATTTCAATCGCTCTCTCTCTCTCTCTCTCGTTGGTGGCCAACAAAGGCATGTGCCTCTAATAATGTGTGCGCAGTCGATCGAACTAGTTTTGATTAATCATAGCACACAAATAAAGAAGTTGTATTTGAATCCACACAACCCTAATCTCAAACACATAACCCCTAACATGGCCTAATTTATTAACCCCTTCTCTCTAGCTAATTCACTACAAGAAAAGTTGCCATGGCCGACGAAGTTGAAGTCGCGCTGTGGTTGCTGGTGTACCATGGCCGACGATTTTGGGTCTGTCCGTTGTGCATGTCAAAACGTTTTTTTTCTCGTTTTTGAGGCCACCTAGCCCGATGGAAACGGCCAAAACGTTGCGTATGGTGGCCCGGGACGTGGTGCATCTCGAATTCTCGGGTTCGCCGGCCGAGTCAACGCAAATCCGCACCGCCGAGGGATGTAGGGCCCAGATGGCAGCCTCTCTGGCATTGTTTTTTTTCTCGATCGCGCCATCTCGTTCAACGCTCTCCGATCGAGCCGTTTACGATGCAGGATCATGGGTCCCACATGTCATCCTCTATGAACCAAAATTCTTTCTATTCTTGGATTTTTTTTGACCCCCTGATTTCTGGCTACTTCCTTTTTCTTTTGATCCCTTGCCGCCTTGGAAACGTTGACACCGCTGCTGCTAATTGGGACCCGCATGTCATCCTCTATGAGCAATCAACTTTCTTTTCTTGGAGTTTTTTTTGGCACCTCAAATTTGGTCACTTGCATTTTTCTTTCGATCCCCTGCCGCCTCTCAAACGGTGATACCGCTGCTGCTAAATGGGACCCGCATGTCATCCTCTATGTACTATAAAACTTTCTTTTCTTGGATTTTTTTTGGCACCTCATATTTGGTCACTTACCTTTTTCTTTCGATCCCCTGCCGCCTCTCAAACGGTGAGACCGCTGCTGCTAAATGGGACCCGCATGTCATCCTCTATGTACTATAAAACTTTCTTTTCTAGGATTTTTTTTGGAACCTCATATTTGGTCACTTGCCTTTTTCTTTCGATCCCGTGCAGCCTCTCAAACGGTGATACCGCTGCTGCTAAATGGGACCCGCATGTCATCCTCTATGTACAATCAAGTTTCTTTTCTTGAATTATTTTTGGCTCCTGATATTTGGTCACTTGCATTTTTCTTTCGATCTCATGACACGTTGAGGACCCTGCAGGCTCATGGGACCCGCATGTCATCCTCTATGTATAATAAAATTTCTTTTCTTGGATTCTTTTTGGCTCCTGATATTTGGTCACTTGCCTTTTTCTTTCGATCCCGTGCAGCCTCTCAAACTGTGATACCGCTGCTGCTAAATGGGACCCGCATGTCATCCTCTATGTACACTCAAGTTTCTTTTCTTGAATTATTTTTGGCTCCTGATATTTGGTCACTTGCATTTTTCTTTCGATCTCATGCCACGTTTGAAACGTTGAGGAACCTGCTGGCTCATGGGACCCGCATGTCATCTTCTATGTGCTATAAAAGTTTATTTTCTTGGGTTTTTTTTCACCCTCTGATTTTTGGCTATTTCCTTTTTCTTTCGATCCCCTGCCGCCTTGGAAACGTTGAGTAAGCTGCTGACTCATGGGACCCACATGTCATCCTCTATGTACAATCAACTTTCTTTTTCTTTTGATCTCAAGCCGCATTTGAAACGTTGAGACCGCTGCTGCTAATTGGGACCCGCATGTCATCCTCTATGTACAATAAAGTTTCTTTTCTTGGATTATCTTTGGCTCCTGATATTTTGCCACTTGCCTTTTTCTTTCGATCTCATGCCGCCTTTGAAACGTTGAGTAAGCTGCTGGCTCATGGGTCCCGCATGTCATCCTCTACGAACAATAAAAGTTTCCTTTCTTGGAGTTATTTTTTACCCCTAATTTCTGGCTATTTGCCTTTTTCTTTTGATCTCCTACCCCCTTTGAAACGATGAGGACGCTGTTGGCAGGTCGGTCCCACATGTCATCCTCTGTGAACAATAAAAGTTTCCTTTGATGGATTTATTTTGAACCCCTAATTAATTTCGGGATATTTCCTTTTTTTCCTTTGATCCCCTGCCGCCTTGGAATCGTTGAGGATACTGCTACCTCATGGGTCCCGCATGTCATCCTCTCAGAACGGTAAATGTTTCTTTTCTTGGATTTTGTTTACCAACTGATTTTTGGCTAATTTTTTCTTTCGATCTCCTGCCGCCTTTAAAACGTTGAGGACGCTGCTGGCTCACGGGTCCCACATGTCAGCCTCTATGAACAATAAACGCTGAGGATGCTGCTGCCTCATGGGTCCCGCATGTCATCCTCTCAGAACGGTAAATGTTTTCTTTTCTTGGATTTTGTTGACCAAACGATTTTTGGCTTATTTTTTCTTTCGATCTCCTGCAGCCTTTAAAACGTTGAGGACGCTGCTGGCTCACGGGTCCCATATGTCAGCCTCTATGAACAATAAACGCTGAGGATGCTGCTGCCTCATGGGTCCCGCATGTCATCCTCTTAGAACGAAAATGTTTCTTTTCTTGGATTTTTTACCAACAGATTTTTGGTTTATTTTTTCTTTCCATCCCCTGCCGCCTTTAAAACGTTGACGACGCTGCTGGCTCATGGGTCCCCGATGTCAGCCTCCCCGTACAACAAACATGTGATATCTTGATTATTTTGCCGACAATAAACAGTGTATTGCGCTTTGAGCTATTTCAAACGGATAAAATAAATCTTTATTTTTACATAAACAAACTTATATGTTGAATCTCCTTGTTTTTTTTTTGTTTTTGCGAAGCATAGGACTTTCCTGTTTTTTTTAGAAAATTCCGAACTTTCCTGTTTTGGAGTGGGCTGAAATTGTACGAGTCAAAAGGCCAAGCAGGATAGTTCGAAGGCCAAGATGTCCAGCTGCAGCCCAATTGAAATCTTTCTTCTTGGATTTTTTTTCATCCCCTGATTTCTGGCTACTTCATTTTTCTTTTGGTCCTGTGACGCCTTGGAAACGTTGAGACCGCTGCTGCAAAATGGGACCCGCATGTCATCCTCTATGTACTATAAAACTTTCTTTTCTTGGATTATTTTTGGCTCCTGATATTTGGTCACTTGCCTTTTTCTTTCGATCCCGTGCAGCCTCTCAAACGGTGAGACCGCTGCTGCTAAATGGGACCCGCATGTCATCCTCTATGTACAATCAAGTTTCTTTTCTTGAATTATTTTTGGCTCCTGATATTTGGTCACTTGCCTTTTTCTTTCGATCTCATGCCACGTTTGAAACGTTGAGGAACCTGCTGGCTCATGGGACCCGCATGTCATCCTCTATGTGCTATAAAAGTTTATTTTCTTGGATTTTTTTTCACCCTCTGATTTTTGGCTATTTCCTTTTTCTTTTGATCCCCTGCCGCCTTGGAAACGTTGAGTAAGCTGCTGACTTATGGGACCCGTATGTCATCCTCTATGTACAATCAAGTTTCTTTTCTTGAATTATTTTTGGATCCTGATATTTGGTCACTTGCCTTTTTGTTTCGATCTCATGCCACGTTTGAAACGTTGAGGAACCTGCTGGCTCATGGGACCCGCATGTCATCCTCTATGTGCTATAAAAGTTTATTTTCTTTATTTTTTTCACCCTCTGATTTTTGGCTATTTCCTTTTTCTTTTGATCCCCTGCTGCCTTGGAAACGTTGGGTAAGCTGCTGACTCATGGGACCCGCATGTCATCATCTATGTACAATCAACTTTCTTTTTCTTTTGATCTCAAGACGCATTTGAAACGTTGAGACCGCTGCTGCTAAATGGGTCCCGCATGTCATCCTCTATGTACAATAAAGTTTCTTTTCTTGGATTATCTTTGGCTCCTGATATTTTGTCACTTGCCTTTTTCTTTCGATCTCATGCCGCCTTTGAAACGTTGAGTAAGCTGCTGGCTCATGGGTCCCGCATGTCATCCTCTACGAACAATAAAAGTTTTCTTTCTTGGAGTTATTTTTGACCCCTAATTTCTGGCTATTTACCTTTTTCTTTTGATATCCTGCCCCATTTGAAACGATGAGGACGCTGTTGGCAGGTCGGTCCCACATGTCATCCTCTGTGAACATTAAAAGTTTCTCACATGGCTCCTGATATTTGGTCACTTGCCTTTTTCTTGCGATCTCATGCCACGTTTGAAACGTTGAGGAACCTGCAGGCTCATGGGACCCGCATGTCATCCTCTATGTACAATAAAACTTTCTTTTCTTGGATTTTTTTTTGGCACCTCATATTTGGTCACTTGCCTTTTTCTTTCGATCCCCTGCCGCCTCTCAAACGGTGATACCGCTGCTCCTTAAATGGGACCCGCATGTCATTATCTATGTACAATCAAGTTTCTTTTCTTGAATTATTTTTGGATCCTGATATTTGGTCACTTGCCTATTTCTTTCGATCTCATGCCACGTTTGAAACGTTGAGGAACCTGTTGGCTCATGGGACCCGCATGTCATCCTCTATGTACTACAAAAGTTCATTTTCTTGGTTTTTTTTCACCCTCTGATTTTTGGCTATTTCCTATTTCTTTTGATCCCCTGCCGCCTTTGAAAGTTGAGGACTCTGCTGCCTCATAGGTCCCACATGTCAGCCTGTATGAACGATAAAGCTTTCCTTTCTTGGAGTTTTTTTTACCCCCTAATTTCTGGCTACTTTCTTTTTCTTTTGATCTCAAGCCGCATTTGAAACGTTGGGACAATTCTTTGCAAAATGGGTCCCGCGTGTCATCCTCTATGTGCTATAAAATTTCTTTTCTTGGATTTTTTCACCCTCCGATTTTTGGCTATTTCTTTTTTCTTTTGATCCCCTGCCGCCTTGGAAACGTTGACTAATCTGCTGGCTCATGGGACCCGCATGTCATCCTCTATGTCCATCAACTTTCTTTTCTTGGAGTTTTTTTACCCCCTAATTTCTGGCTACTTTCTTTTTCTTTTGATCTCAGGCCGCATTTGAAACGTTGGGACCGCTGCTGCAAAATGGGACCCGCATGCAATTCTCCATGTACAATAAAAGTTGCTTTTCTTGGATTATTTTTCACCCTCATTTTTGGTCACTTGCCTTTTTCTTTTGATCCCCTACCGCCTTGGAAACGTTGAGTAAGCTGCTGACTCATGGGACCCGCGTGTCATCCTCTATGTACAATCAACTTTTTTTCTTTTGATCTCAAGCCGCATTTGAAACGTTGAGACCGTTGCTGCTAAATGGGACCCGCATGTCATCCTCTATGCACAATAAAGTTTCTTTTCTTGGATTATCTTTGGCTCCTGATATTTTGTCACTTGCCTTTTGCTTTCGATCTCATGCCGCCTTTGAATCGTTGAGTAAGCTGCTGGCTCATGGGTCCCGCATGTCATCATCTACGAACAATAAAAGTTTCCTTTCTTGGAATTATTTTTTACCCCTAATTTTTGGCTACTTCCTTTTTCTTTTGATCCCCTGCTGCCTTTGAAACGTTGAGGATTCTGCTGGCTCATGGGTCCCACATGTCAGCCTCTATGAACAATAAACCTTTCCTTTCTTGGAGTTATTTTGACCTCTAATTTCTGGCTCTTTCGCCTTTTTTAAAATCCTGTGTCGCCTTGGAAATGTTGAGAATGCTGCTGCCTCATGGGTCCCGCATGTCATCCTCTCAGAACGATAAATGTTTCTTTTTTTTGGATTTTTTTACCAACTGATTTTTTTTCCGATCCTCTGCCGTCTTTAAAAACGTTGGACGACGGCTGGCTCATGGGTACCCGATGTCAGCCTCCCGTACAAGAAACATGTGATATCTTGATTATTTTGCGGACAATAAACGGTGTATTTCGCTCGAGCTATTGCAAACGGAAAAAAATAAATCTTTACTTTTAAATAAACAAACTTATATGTTGAATCTCCTTGTTTTTTGTTTTCGCGAAGCGTAGGACTTTCTGTTTTGGAGTGGGCTCAAATTGTACGAGTCCAAAAGCGTCCAGCAGATAGTTCGAAAGCCCAGACGAGATGCAGCCCAATTGAAATCTTTCTTTTCTTGGATTTTTTGAGCCCATGATTTACGGCTACTTCCTTTTTTGGAAACGTTGAGAACGTCTGTTTGCAAAATAGGACCCGCATGTCATCCTCTATGTACAATAAATTTTTTCTTGGATTATTTTTGGCTCCCGATATTTGGTCACTTGCATTTTTCTTTTGATCTCATGCCGTCTTTGAAACGTTCGGACATTTCTTGCAAAATGGGACCCGCATGTCATCCTCTATGTACAATAAAAATTACTTTTCTTGGATTATTATTTTTGGCCCCTGATATTTGGTCACTTGTCTTTTTCTTTCGATCTCATGCCATGTTTGAAATGTTGAGGAACCTGCAGGCTCATGGGACCCGCATGTCATCCTCTATGTACTATAAAAGTTCATTTTCTTGGGTTTTTTCACCCTCTGATTTTTTGCTATTTCCTTTTTCTTTTGATCCCCTGCCGCCTTGGAAACGTCGAGTAAGCTGCTGCAAAATGGGACCCGCATGTCATCCTCTATGTACAATCAACTTTCTTTTCGTGGCTACTTTCTTTTTCTTTTGATCTCAACTCTCAAGCCGTATTTGAAACGTTGAGACCGCTGCTGCAAAATAGGACCCACATGTCATCCTCAATGTAAAATAAAAGTTTCTTTTCTTGGATTATTTTCACCCTCTGATTTTTTGGCTATTTCCTTTTTTCTTTCGATCCCCTGCTGCCTTGGAAACGTTGAGGATGCTGCTGCCTCATGGGTCCCACATGTCATCCGCTATGAACAATAAAAGTTTCTTTTCTTCGATTTTTTCACCCACTGCTTTTTTGCTATTTCCTTTTTCTTTTGATCCCATGCCGCCTTGGAAACGTTGAGGATGCTGCTTCCTAATGGGACCCGCATGTCATACTCTATGTACAATAAAAGTTTCTTTTTTTGGATTATTTTTGGCTCCTGATATTTGGTGACTTGCCTTTTTCTTTCAATCTCATGCCGCCTCTCAAACGTTGAGTAAGCTACTGGCTCATGGGACCCGCATGTCATTAACTATGTACAATAAATTTTCTTTTCTTGGATTATTTTTGGCTCCTGATATTTGGTCACTTGCATTTTTCTTTCGTTCTCATGCCGTCTTTGAAACGTTCAGACCGCTGCTACAACATGGGACCCATATGTCATCCTCTATGTACAATGAAAGTTTCTTTTCTTGGATTATTTTTGGCTCCTGATATTTGGTCACTTGCCTTTTTCTTTCGATCTCATGCCGTCTTTGAAACGTTCAGACCGCTGCTACAACATGGGACCCATATGTCATCCTCTATGTACATTAAAAGTTTCTTTTCTTGGATTATTTTTTGCTCCTGATATTTGGTCACTTTCCTTTTTCTTTCGATCTCATGCCGCCTCTGAAACGTGGAGTAAGGTGCTGGCTCATGGGACCCGCATGTCATCTTTATGTACAATAAAGTTTCTTTTCTTGGATTCCCCCCCCCCTGATTTTTGGTCACTTGCCTTTTTCTTTCGATCCTATGCCGCCTTTGAAATTGAGTAGGCTGCTGGCTCATGGGTCCCACAGGTCAGCCTCTATGAACAATAAACCTTTCCTTTGTTGGATTTATTTTTTACCCCTAATTTCTGGCTATTTGCCTTTTTCTTTTGATCCTCTGGGGCCTTTAAAATGATGAGGACGATGCTGGCAGGTCGGTCCCACATGTCTTCTTCTATGAATAATAAATGTTTCCTTTGTTGGATTTACTTTCGACCCCTAATTTCTGGCTATTTGCCTCTTTTTTCTTTTGATCCTCTGCCGACTTTGAAATGATGAGGATGCTGCTGGCAGTTCTGTCCCACATGTCAGCCACTCTGAACTATAAATGATTCCTTTCTATGATTTATTTTTGACCCCTATTTTCGAGATACTTGCCTTTTTTTTTGGATCTCCTACCGCCTTTGAAATGTTGAGGACGCTGCTGGCTCATGGGTCCCACATGGCATCCTCTTTGGACGATAAACCTTCATTTCTTGTTAATGACAGGTTTTTCTGTATTATTTTTGCAGTCTAATACAAGAAGCTCTTTCGCTCCCAGATCTTGCAAGTTAATAGAATAAATCATGGAATTATTAGGATATGTTTTAAATTTCAAATCCATTTTATGAATTTTTTAAAAATACCGTGATCCGTGTGGGTATGGAGCGATCAAGGATTTTCATATTGTCCATGAGCAGTTTCAAAAATTGACATGTTTGTTTCTTTGGTTAACATGTGGGGTCCGCACAGTCACCTAGGTCGCACATCAACTTCTTTGCTCATAGTTGATGCATGTTTAGTGGCCTGCAGCAAGAATCGCTGCCCCCAGGGATGTACTTTACCCTTTAGCGGCGAAAAAAATAGGAATGGTCCTCTCATGACTATGATCAACAAGAGGTGGCTATATTATAAAGGACGTACACACATTGTAATTATAGTGCTGAAATAAAGTCAATCCTAAAACAGCCATGCATGGGTTATAATATGAAGGCAACACGAAATACAAAAGCAGGGCAGTGTTCAAATAAACTGATTCAAACTAGTACATACTAAAAACAGTGTACTACTTCTCAACACTTCAAGCATAATAAAAAAGTGTGTCAGTGTTTTTTTAAAGGTAACACCGAACGGGCAATGTTTAAAGCAGGCTTAATGATGAGGACATCCCTACCTCACTACTACCTCCGTCATTGCAAGATGAAGATGAAGCTGTGAAGCTCAAGTCCAATGAAGTTAGGATTGGACCAATGACACGAGCTCGTGCGAAGCTACTTAAACAACAGGTGAACTTGTTCCTAAACGATACTTTGATTGACGAGAATTTTATACTACCTAAGTCGTATTACTTATGTATGATCAGGTATGAGGAGGAACCAAGCATCGCACGAGGAGAAGAGGAGCAGCTGGACAAGAAGCTGGACGTGAAGCTGGACATGGAGCCGGACGTGAAGACATCCCATGGACGCGCGAGGGAGGAGCGGGAGGCATGCGCGAAAGGAGGAGTTCTTCAGGCCGGTCCCAGGCCCGGTCAGACCGGCCCTGGCGCCGGGCCACCCGGTCACCAACCGGATTTTGAACCGGTGCCATCCGGGCCACATCCAGGGAACACGGACCCTTCGTCCGGTTTCCGCCCGGTCACAGACCCGGTCTAGGACCGGACCTCCCGGTCCCAGGCCCGGTTGACCGGCCCCCAGACCGGCCGAGTCCGAGTCTGTCTCGACCAGATCTATTCTGGGTCGGTTATTTCCGTACTTTTTCGACCTGAGGTCGTCCCGAACGCCTATATAAGTCCCTGGGACGCCCCCAAAGTTGCTTTAGACCACGTTTAAGATAAACCCTAGTTCTTAGTTGTTTGCTCTGCAAAACTATTGAATACTACTCTCCAATTCGCATCGATCTGGAGTTTTATGCTACTGAAAGTTTGTGTGTGATCTGCTGTTCCATTGGGGATTAGAAGATTGCAATTTACCGCTTCGTGGTCGGCGGCTACGTGCGCAAGTGTGTGGAGTTGCGAATATCTTGCAGGGTTGAGAGCTGTTGCATTGGCATCAGGAATCAATCGAGAGACTTCGTCGGCGTCATACAAGTTATCCTCTTCATCATCATCGATTTCATCCGCTGCTACCATCGTGTGTTCATCACCACT
This sequence comes from Lolium perenne, assembly GCF_019359855.2. Taxonomy (NCBI): domain Eukaryota; kingdom Viridiplantae; phylum Streptophyta; class Magnoliopsida; order Poales; family Poaceae; genus Lolium; species Lolium perenne. The sequence goes on along the minus strand of NC_067244.2, from coordinate 99,680,896 downwards.
GTCGCTTACTGAGAAGATCGGGCAACCCCATATCATCTTGGTATCAGATTTCCAGTTTTCCTCGGTAAGCCATCCACAATCCACCCCATAGTTGAGTTGTGAGTGTTTTCCTATCCAGAAAAAGCCATAAAAAGTTAGGGTTAGGGTTTGCCATAGCCTTAGATTGCACTAATTTCGAGTTTTAGTTGCTTTTCGTAGTTGTTTTTGCGTCTCTTTGTCTTTCATCTAGTAGAATTGTTAGGGTTTGTGTTTTCTCTATCATCTAAGTTTATCATATTGTGTCGCTTTGTTACTCCGAGTCCACATAGCATACAGTGTGCTTGTTCCCAACCATAGACACAGCCTATCGATATACGTGACTAGGAACTTCCCCAGAAGAGACTAGTTTTACCGCTCGACAGGCTGCTCGTTAGGGTTTTGGTGCTTTGCAATTTCTGTTGGCCGTGTTATCAAGGAGTTGTGTCAAAAAAAAAAAAAAAAAAAAAGAGAAAATTGAAAAGAAGCAAAAAGAGCTACATAGTTGCGTGTGTTCTACAAAAGAAAATCCAAAAAGAAACGTGTTGTGCTAGTTGAATCAAGTGAAGGCCTAGGTTTACTTTCCTGCACCCGTAGTTGAGCAATCTTGTGCCTGTCTCGTTGAGCTTTGCTAGCGTCTCTCTAGTGCATTGCAACTTTTTCCACATATAGTTGCATTGCCCCATTATATCGCCTTGGGTGAGTATCATTGGTTGTCTACGGTCAGCGCTAGAGCTTGTTATTGGTGCAAATAGGTAGCCCACCTACAGCCCCACATATATCCTGCTTTGTCGTGTGATTTGTTCTTATACCCTTGATATTCGCTTCGCTACATCCGTGCACTAGTCCGTCAATCCAAGTTGGTAAGCAATACTAATTCACTTTGGAGCGGTAAGATTTACCTTTCTTATCAGTTTTGAGTGAGTTGTGAGCGTACCACCAAAGAACTTTGTTTAGTGCACTAACCTACTAATCATGTCTTCTACCGAGAATGTTGATGTGATGCAGAAAAAGGACGCCGCTACACCAGTTACTTGGCGTGAATTTGAGGCACTTCGTGATCACATGCAACGTGAAATACGAGTTGCTAGTGATGTGTTGGACAAGGATATTCAGAGTGTTCACTTGAAGGTCGATGAGACTACTACAGCGGTTAACACCGTTCAAACATCGGTGACGACTCTTCAAGCATCTATACAAGCTTTGACAACCGCCGTTGGTGAGATACGTACCATGGTGCAACAACAACCACCACCTGATGAAGATGGCAGTGTGCAAGGTGACAATGCTGAAGCTGCTAATGCTCAAGGGCGTGGTGTTGGTCGTGGTCTTGGACGTGGCGTTGGTGATGCGTTCCGTGGTCGTGGTTTTGTCCCCGTCGGAGCCCAACGTGTTCCTCAACAACAAGACGATGGTTTGGGTAAGCCTAAGTTCTCAATTCCCCGATTTGAAGGAGGTACTGATGTTGAAGAATATCTTACATGGGAGCTGAAGATTGAGAGATTATGGCGTTTACATCCCGACTATCGAAGATAGGAAGATCAAGCTTGCTTCCTCTGAATTTGATGGCTATGCATTGCGTTGGTGGGATGGACTTGTTCGTGCTCGTGAAGAAGATGGTGAGCTGCCTATTATCACATGGCGTGCTATGAAGGCGGCAATGAGAGCTCGTTTTGTGCCTACCAATTACTTGCGTTCCGTCTTTGACAAGTTGACCCAATTGAAACAAGGTGTGTTGACAGTTGATGCTTACTACATGGAGATGGAGATGCTTATGCAGCGTGCCCGTGTCCGTGAGTCTCTTGAGATGACACTACAGCGTTTTCTGAATGGTCTGCGGTTTAATATCAAGGGAATTGTGCGTCATCACAGCTACGCTACTATGAATGAGCTACTACATCATGCAAGAGAAGCTGAGTCACGCTTGGCTGAAGAAGCGCAACGAGAGGGCCGTGCTACAGGCGCAGGGCGCTACACGCCCAGGCCGCCGCCTTCTACGGCGCCATCTACGCGTCCTATGGATGTTCCTTCTTCGTCTAGCAAGCCGGTCTCCAATGTGTCTAACACAAGGAAGCCCGTTCCTGCAGCAAGTGGAACTAGTTCTAACATGTCGACAAGCGCGCAACCGTGACATGGTTTGTCATACATGTGGTGGCAAGGGTCACTTCAAGAAGGATTGTCCTAATCGCAAAGTTATGATAATTAATGAGGACAATGAGTATGAAACTGGAGATGATGCTGATCCAGATGCTCCAGATGAGGATGATTATGACAGTGATGGGTTTGATGCTTTCCCTTCTCAAGCTCAAACTATTGTTGTCTCAGCGTGTTCTTAATGTGCGATCAAGTGCATCTACACAGCGCTGTAATTTGTTCCAAACAAAGGCACTAGTTGGTCCCGATAAAGCTTGCAAGGTCATTATTGATGGCGGGAGTTGTCGCAATCTAGCAAGCAAAGAGTTATGTGCCAAGCTGAAATCGAAGTATCTACCGCACCCACATCCATATTATATTCAGTGGTTGAGCAATAATGGTGAGATGAAGGTGAGCCACATGGTGCGAGTTGATTTTGAGATTGGACCGTATAAGGATTCCATTGAATTTGATGTGGTTCCTATGACGGTTTGTCACCTGCTGTTGGGCCGGCCATGGCTCTATGACCGTTCTGTGCAACACAATGGCCGCGCCAATACATATCACTTGGAGTTCAAGGGCAAGAAAATTAACTTACAGCCTATGTCACCACAGCAAATTGTCAATGAGTCTCGTCAGAAGATTGAAGTAAACTTGGAGGATGCATCCATAGATAGACGAGAGAATTGTAATGCCGTGAGTGATATAACGAAAAGTGCGAGAGTGAATTCCTTAGTATCATTAGCCACCAAACAAGACATGAGAGAATTTTGTGAGGATCCTACAGCCATGCCTATTGTGCTCATGTACAAGGGTACGGTTTTGGTTTCTAACGACATGACCCCTCTTCCTCTTGGTGTTTCTAATGTTTTGCAGAATTCAGCGACGTGTTTCCGGAAGAGGTACCCGCAGGACTTCCACCATTGCGAGGTATTGAGCATCAAATTGACTTGATCCCGGAGCATCGCTGCCCAATAGGGCGCCATATAGAACGAATCCCGAAGAAACGAAGGAGATACATAAGCAAGTACAAGCGCTACTCGACAAAGGTTATATCCGCATAAGCCTTAGTCCTTGTGCTGTTCCTGTTATTCTTGTTCCTAAGAAAGATGGTACATGGCGTATGTGCGTAGATTGTAGAGCGATAAACAACATTACTATTCGATATCGTCATCCTATTCCTCGTTTAGAAGATATGCTAGATGAATTGAGTGGTGTCATTGCTGTTTTCACTAAAATTGATTTGCGTAGTGGTTATCATCAAATTAGGATGAAAGAAGGGGATGAGTGGAAAACCGCCTTTAAAACAAAATTTGGTTTATATGAGTGGTTAGTAATGCCTTTTGGTTTAACTAATGCACCTAGCACTTTCATGAGACCGATGAACCATGTTTTGCGTGATTTTATTGGCAAGTTTGTGGTTGTGTATTTTGATGATATATTAATCTACAGCCGCAATGAATCTGATCATATTATACATATTCGACATGTTTTGCAAGTGTTGCGTGATAGTAAACTCTATGGTAATCTTGAGAAGTGCACATTTTGCAAAGATAAGGTCATATTTCTGGGTTATGTTGTCTCTAAGCATGGAGTAGAAGTAGATGTGTCTAAAATTGAAGCTATTCAAAATTGGCCTACTCCCATGAATGTGAGTCAAGTTAGAAGTTTTCATGGTCTAGCTGGGTTTTATCGCCGTTTTGTGCCCAATTTTTCTACTATTGCTGCACCTTTGAATGAATTGACTAAAAAGGGTGTTGCATTTGAGTGGGGCGTTGCCCAAGATCATGCTTTTGATGAACTGAAACGATTGTTAACTTCTGCACCGTTGCTTGCACTTCCTGATTTCAATAAGCAATTTGAGATTGAATGTGATGCTAGTGGTATTGGAATTGGTGGTGTGTTGATGCAAGAGGGTCGCCCAATTGCATATTTTTCTGAGAAACTTTCTGGTGCTAAGTTGAACTATCCTATCTATGATAAAGAATTGTATGCTTTAATTAGAGTTCTTGAGGTTTGGCAACATTATTTGTGGCCAAAAGAATTTATCATACATTCTGATCATGAAGCTTTGAAATATCTGAAAGCCCAATCTACTTTGCATAGGCGTCTTGCTAAGTGGGTTGAGTTCATTGAGTCTTTTCCGTACATTATTAAGCATAAAAAGGGAAAAGATAATATTGTTGCTGATGCTCTATCTAGGAAGACTATGCTATTAACCCATCTTGATGTTAAAATTCCTGGATTAGAGGTGTTATGTGATTTATATGCGATCGATCATGATTTTGCTGAACCATACCGCTTGTGTGCTATTGGTAAAGCATGGGAAAAATATCACATACATGATGGGTTCTTGTTTAGAGCTAACAAACTATGTGTTCCAGAATCGTCATGCGTTTGCTCTTATTGCGGGAATCACATGCTGGAGGTTTGATGGGTCACTTTGGGCGTGAGAAGACGCTACTCATGCTCGCTGATCATTTTTATTGGCCAAAGATGAGGCGGGACGTGGACAGGTATGTGAAGAGGTGCATTACTTGCAACAAGTCCAAGTCCAAGCTGAAGCCTCACGGTTTGTATACTCCTTTACCGGCACCTACTACACCTTGGGAAGATATTAGTATGGATTTTGTGTTGGGTTTGCCGCGTACTAAGAGAGGCCATGATTCTATATTTGTGGTAGTGGACAGATTTTCTAAAATGTCACACTTTCTTGCTGCCACAAAAGCGACGATGCGTCGCATATTGCTAACCTGTTTTTCAGGGAGATTGTTCGACTACATGGAGTCCCGAAGACTATTGTTTCGATCGTGATGTGAAGTTCATGAGCTACTTGGAAGACACTTTGGGGGAAGTTGGGGACAAAGCTACCGTTCGCACTACTTGTCATCCCCAAACCGATGGTCAAACCGAGGTGGTGAATCGAACCTTGTCACAACTGTTGAGATCCATGATCAAGAAGAACCTGAAGGAGTGGGAAGAGTGTTTGCCGCATGTGGAGTTTGCTTACAACAGGCGGTACACTCTACCACGTAGCTGTGTCCTTTTGAGGTGGTGTATGGTTTCAAACCCATTACTCCACTTGACTTGTTGCCTTTGCCCATACATGAGAGAGTTAATATGGAGGCATCCAAGAGGGCAGATTTTGTGAAGAAAATACATGTGAAGACTAAAGAGTTGATAGAAAAGAAAGGCAAGAGCAATGCTGCAAGGATGAACAAGAAGCGCAAAGAGATGTTGTTCAAGCCTCGGTGATATGGTGCAGGTACATTTTCGCAAGGATAGGTTCCCGAAGCTGCGGAAGTCTAAATTGAAGCCTCGTGGTGCTGGTCCTTACAAAGTGCTTGCCAAGATCAATGATAATGCATACTCGATAGATCTTCCAGTTGATGAGTTTGGTGTCAGTAATTCTTTCAATGTTGCTGATTTGACACCATATGACGGAGAAGACCTTGGAGCGTCGAGGTCGACGCCTTTTGAAGGGGGGGGAGATGATGAGGACATCCCTACCTCACTACTACCTCCGTCATTGCAAGATGAAGATGAAGCTGTGAAGCTCAAGTCCAATGAAGTTAGGATTGGACCAATGACACGAGCTCGTGCGAAGCTACTTAAACAACAGGTGAACTTGTTCCTAAACGATACTTTGATTGACGAGAATTTTATACTACCTAAGTCGTATTACTTATGTATGATCAGGTATGAGGAGGAACCAAGCATCGCACGAGGAGAAGAGGAGCAGCTGGACAAGAAGCTGGACGTGAAGCTGGACATGGAGCCGGACGTGAAGACATCCCATGGACGCGCGAGGGAGGAGCGGGAGGCATGCGCGAAAGGAGGAGTTCTTCAGGCCGGTCCCAGGCCCGGCTGGGACCGCCCCTGGCGCCGGGCCACCCGGTCACCAACCGGATTTTGAACCGGTGCCATCCGGCCACATCCAGGGAACACGGACCCTTCGTCCGGTTTCCGCCGTCACGCATCCGGTCTAGGACCGGACCTCCGGTCCCAGCCCGGTTGATCGGCCCCAGACCGGCCGAGTCCGAGTCTGTCTCGACCAGATCTATTCCGGGTCGGTTATTTCCGTACTTTTTCGACTCCGAGGTCGTCCCGAACGCCTATATAAGTCCCCGGGACGCCCCCACAGTTGCTTTAGACCACGTTTAAGATAAACCCTAGTTCTTAGTTGTTTGCTCTGCAAAACGATTGAATACTACTCTCCACGTCGCATCGATCTGGAGTTTTATGCTACTGAAAGTTTGTGTGTGATCTGCTGTTCCATTGGGGATTAGAAGATTGCAATTTACCGCTTCGTGGTCGGCGGCTACGTGCGCAAGTGTGTGGAGTTGCGAATATCTTGCAGGGTTGAGAGCTGTTGCATTGGCATCAGGAATCAATCGAGAGACTTCGTCGGCGTCATACAAGTTATCCTCTTCATCATCATCGATTTCATCCGCTGCTACCATCGTGTGTTCATCACCACTGTCGCTTACTGAGAAGATCGGGCAACCCCATATCACTTAAACCACATAGCCGCTTGTCGGACACTACCCCAACTATCTCTGGGAAGGCTGATAACTCCCACAGTCTCACCTTCATCTGGCTGGAGGTTGCAGCGCAAAATTTTAGGGTATTGATTATGAAGATACTTCCGGTATGCTGTGTAGACGCAGTTTTTCCTCATGAATGGAACCAATGTGCCATCAGGAGCTTTGGATTCACGCTTCTTCAGGTTGGCAATGATCGGGTAATTGAGTCCGAGGAACAGAGAGTGGTCGCCGAGGCTGTTAACCTGCCTCCAATGAAAGTCCCCGCACGTGCTGCAACGAACAGAGATATGGGATCCTGCTCAAAGACGTAGGTGGCAACAGGAGGATACTGCCGTAGCTGAAGCCCATTAGCAGCATAGGGAATGTCAGGAGGTACTTCAGCATTGGCAATCCCAATGTTGTTTACTGTAAGGATGATCATCAATCGCTTGCCATCAGCAGTTGGAGCGAGGAACCACGCGTACTGCTGATCATCCACCACCGGTGGCGGGATTACGAACATGGACATCGAGTTTTCTGCAATATTAGAAATGGAGATGAATAGGGTGTTACTGGCAACCATATTCAAACAGCAGCACTGTTCATCGTTCATGCTCACAGTATAAATACGACTATGTAAGCTAAGGACATTGGTCATTCATGTGTTCAAATCGAGTGTCCAATATATCAGTTATACTGCATGCATCCCACGAAACTAGTCTTAACTTCGCCAAAACTAGACACTAGTTTTGGCATACACAGTTATATACTACCTCTGTCCCACCGAAAGTGTCTGAGATTTGTCCAAATTCAGATGTATCTAGACAGTGAAAGCATATAGATACATTCAAATTTTGACAAATATATCATCTTAAGTTTAAGTCCTGTGTTGTAGTTAATTCCCTTTGTCTTAAGTGATCCAACGGTGTATATGATTAGATATTTGTATACAATATAGGAGTACAGACAATCTACCAGTTGGTCCAGTTTTAAACTGAGTATAGAGCTTCAATCATGACCCTTGGAGTGCTAAATCTAACGGTGCACAACAGCAGGATTCTCTGTGAAGAGTGCACATAGCTAACTCTACAATATTTTAGAACCATCACGTGAGCCTTGGGTCTACCCCAAAAAATGACCAAATATCTGAAACCCCTGAATCATAGGAATAACCCCGTTCAAAGAAATCGCTATTCAGCACTGCTACATGGATCAATGGAAGGTTCTTACGGTCTCAACTCTCAAGGAAACATCAAAGGAAAAGGTAGATAAGAAACGAGTGAGTGTTAGATGTACACATATTTTTAATTTTTTATTAGTTCCCTTCGTTTGCCGACTGATGGGAAGAAACATCATTTTTTGTAGGACCACTCTTGTTTTCGTATTTTATATATGCATTGTTGACAATATTTTCTTTCGAAAACCATGAATATAGCTCGAGCTACATGTAGCATGGTTTTTGAAAATTTTGAGAGCTGCATTTTGAAGTTCCAAAGAAAACGGAGATTAAATGCGGGTGTCAACAATGTTGTGTTCTACCAACATTCAAATGTCCAAATCAAAATATCTTATATTTAAGGTTTTGCAACAACAAAAAAATCTGATATATATTTTCCAACATTTTGTAACTTCAAAATCTATCAGATTCTGTCATTTTTGTGCGGCCCGAATATAGGGTATCTCAATTTCAGATTTTACACTGGTAGAATAAGACATTCTCTACATCTATTTTTTTTAGATTTTTTATATATTCTTTCAAAACTTGCGAAAGGCATGCTATAAATATTCTTTTGATTATCAAACAGAATCTTTAATGGTTTGACGTGCATACATACTAGTAATATAAAAATAAAAAAGTTCTCGCCTTGTACACATTTTGTTGATTTTTTTGGAATGAATACAACATTCAATTTGGTAGATAGAGTACTAAACATTTCATGGGAAACTTAAAGCAGCTTGCCAAACAAAGGCTAATAGAAAAAAATAGAGGTATGATAGGCATAACATCCACGATGGGGTTCAAATATGCATAAGCTTCGGGCAATTTGGCAAAGAAAAATCTAGCCGGATAAAGAACAGAATTATAAAAGGTACAGGTTAAACTAAGTAAATTAGGCATAACAAGTATTTCATTCTTGTTTAGTAAATAATTGGATTTTGATTGAGTTACTTTTCTAAGGGAAAAAAGGAGAAGGCAGATATTCAAGACACTTTTGGTGGGACGGAGGGAGCAAATCAAAAGTAAGAAATAGTTATAACATGTTTCATGAGATGGAGTACTAAATAACGGCCATATGCATCTCTTCGATGCAGAGGCCGGGGTACCTCGCCCTCTATTTCGAGCAAAAATCAACTAGTTATATGAAACAATGGGTGTAAAAGTTAATCAAGAAGGGTGCCTTCATTGTGCTACGTTAACATTTGAGATACTTGTTAATTACATCCATATTCTGCAGTGGATAGAGTTACTAATTCAGGATTGCATTCACATACGGAGTATACTATGTTTGCTGATGACTGATTAGTACTAATTCGTTGCAAGCAACGGTTCATTCATATTCAGATAAAGGATGTGATCGTTAAGTCATATACTTATGAATGTCCTTATGCATCTCTCTGATGCAGATGGCGGGGGTCTCTCGTCCTCCTTTTGGAGCAAAAATCAATTAGTTATATATGGAACAATGGGTGTAAAAGGTTATCAAAAAGGGTGCCTTCATAGTGCTACCTTATCTTTTGAGATACTGGTTAATTACATCCATATTCTGCAGTGGTGTAGAATTACTAATTCAGGAATGCAATCACATACTGAGCATACTATGTTTGTTGGTGATTAATTAGTACTAATTCATTGCAAGCAACGGTTCATTCATATTCAGCAAAAGGCGGTGTGATCATTAAGTCATTTATGAAAGGTAAAATATAAACAAGGTAGTTCATGAATAACTTCATTGATTAAGGCAGTGTATCATGCAATGCAACATAAGGACTGAAAAAATACCATTTGGGGTGTCCCAGCAGTACGTCCAGCCCCTAATTTCGTCCACCGCAAAAACTTTGCCACCGAGTTCAATGGCATCACAGAACACCGGCACAATTTGTTCAGGTGTAGGGTTCTTCAGCATTCTCCAGTCGACACCCCCTTCAAGGTAGAAAATCCTTTTGTCGAACAAGGCGATGAGCTTGTAATCTGCGTACCTCATACCTTTTGTGGGCACTTGGCAGATTACAATCTTCAACAAATTAATTGCTCGACTCCAGCAAAGATAGTATAACCAATCTTTAGTAGCAGGTTGATATGTAACACCATGACCAATCTTCGGATCAGGTGGGGATGGAAGGGGGATATGTCGCTCGGTGTAGATGTTCACAAGGCACCACTGGCACCCACGATGATCGGCGGCGGTGATCCAGTCGCCGTTCGCGCCAAGCCATTTTCTGTCGTGCATGAACGGTAGGGTGACAGAACGGCGAGGATGGTCGAGGGGCACCAGGTCGTACACGGTAACATGCAGACGAGATGCTGTCGCCACGAACCAGTGTTCATCGAACCAATAAGCAGGCGGAGGCATCGGCGAGCAGTGGTTCATCCCAATGGTGCATCTTACCTTCATCATTGCTGATCTGGTCGTAGAGCTCCCTGGAACATGCGGCAAGTCGGACGGTGTAGGTAACGTCCAGATGCGCAGCGATGAGGTCGATGTTGTCGCCGGTGAGAGCCTCCAAGTGGCCACCCCCGCCGCCCCGGCAAAGCCTTGAATATTCCATCACGTGAAGATGGATTTAGGTGGATGGCGGATGCAACTGCGCTTGGGGTTTTCGGAGGAGAGGGCGAGCGCTATGGAAGGAACGATGCGCGCCGCGGCCGGCTGGGGTGAGGAGAGAAAGGTATAGTACTAGTGATGCGGCGTGGTGGGGATCGAGATCCTGCGCGTGCGCGTGATTCTGGGAGGGTGAAGAAAAAGATGATAGACATGCAAGGGGCAAAACCTAGGCAGTACTCTAGGCTGTTGCTGCTGCGACTGGGCGCCGATTTGACAGTTGGTAGATGGTAGACTAGCACGCCACCCATCTATAAATTTGCGACGACTTTTGGTGCAGTGATGTCTCGTCACATCAGCTTGAGCAGAAAGGTTTTTTTTTTTACAGTTTCCAATACGATATATTTAGCGCGCCGATAATCGTATTACTCTATGCCAGAGACACGTACCTTAACACGTGGGCAGCATGCAACCGCGCGAGCACCAAAATGAAATTAGAGATGTTTTAGAGCAGAACTTCATTTTCAATGCATTCCTAGCTTGGTTTGGAAACCGGACGGAGCTTCAGTGACTTGATGCTTCCAAGTCTCATTGTGACTAGGTGCCACTATCTACCATCCATTCATGATCCAACGTTCCAAACTATCTGTTATTTCGAAGCTAAAAAAGAAAAACTATTCAGAAAATTTTGAAAAAAATCCAGTAATATGTAGATGCCTTGTTTTAAAATCTACAGTATGAATATTTCATCCCATTCGGACGACTAGCTTGTGATTAAATAGCTTCTTACGTATTCGAGCACTAGTTTAAACTAAATATATATTTGCTCACAAACCTATGATTCAAATCGAATGAAACTCCACCAAAATATAAATCGAAATATGCATGATTTACTGCAATGTTGAGCGGATAATTCAATCCCACGAAAAGACAATATGCTCCAAGACCAGTAATCTCTTCCCTAGCTTATCTGAACATAACTGACAGTGTCCTTAGAGAACATCTTGCAGCCTCAGTAAAGCCTCAGGTATGAACAGGAAGTATTTCCATTTACAGATCACACTAAGAACCACAACCCAGGATCATCCTCATAGCCTATATCATCAAGGTTGCCCTCCAAAATGCTTATGTTTTTGGAAAGTTTTCTTGACGTTAGGGAAGATTCTGAAGGGCTTAGCTTCGCTACAATAGCAACAAATGGAAAATTTTCGCCACTAAAAAGAGTATCCCGCCATTTTAATATTCACTTATTAGTAGTTGATCAATTGTGCATTGCAAAACACAAAGTTCAAATCAAATGTGTAACATACCAACAGAAAGTTAACTCGCAGTTTTACGAGCACATGGCGATATTAAGGTGATGAAGCAATATAAACATCAAAAGAAGAGGCAGAACAAGATCTCCTACTCGTGGGAACTCTTGCCGGACGCCGAGATATAGGTCGCTAGCTGTGCACGGAGATCCTCCTTCTCCTTGATAATCGCCTTAAGGACGGCGGTTTGTCCGCGCATTAGCACCCTCGAGATCTGCCTCTTGAGCTTTAATTTCAACCTCTGTTCCATGAGATACTTGATGAGGTTGCTTCCAGTATCCATCCATGTGACGCTCTTGTTGTTCAGTTCCACCCGCAGGGCGTTCTGCTTTAAGCATGTCGACGTATCGCGCAAGAAAAAGGAGATCTCCTTCTCCAACGCCAAAACTCTGTGAAGACGATCACACTCCAGGGTGAGGGAGTGTTCATTCTCCACCGGCTGCCTATGTGGGCCTTGTTCTCCTCCTTTTGCTACAACAATCATTGTATGAAAAAAAGAAATCAACCCATTCATATATGAGTATTAATTACCCGCAAACAATAGGAGTACTAATTTCTAGCATGGATATTGATAAAGGAATGGACAACACTCGGACGCTCCAAAAATACCACAGGGTTCATCAACACATAATTAATCGGAAAGCAGTGATTACATAAACTATAAAAAAACAAGTGGACAGAGGCATACAGCCTACCTGGCTTGGCCGGGAAACGGGGCCGAAGTTAGCTTCGGATGGCCGGACTTGGGGCGCCACCGTCATTGTGGTTACCGGGGAGACATTTGAACCGCCGGCCCTGTGAGATGTAAATAAATGTAAAAACGGTTAGAAAATAAGAATCAACTGAAGGACACCCCGCTAGAAACTTACCCGGACGAACCCTCGCCCTTGATGGTGGTGTTTGCATCATCATCATTCATCAATGTGACGCTCTGGTTATGCAGTTCCACACAAACGCGGTTCTGCTCATTAAGCCTGTCAAGCTCGGCAGTAAAGGTATTGATGCCTTGCTGAAGATAAAGGCAGATCTTGTTCTCGGACGCCAAATCTACGTGAACAGGCTCAAACTCCGGGGTGAGGGAGAGTTCATTCCCCAGCTGGCTGCCTATGTGGGCCATGTTCACCTCCATTTGCTGGCACGATCATTGTATGGAAAAAAAGAATCCAACCAATTCATATATGAGTAATTGCACGCAAAAAAATAGGAGTACTACTAATTTCTAGCACAGATCTTGATACAGGAATGGACATCACTTGGACGCTCCACAAATAGCACAGTGTCCATCAACACATAATTAAAAGGAAAGCCGTGATTACATAAACTACTCCATCCGATCCCTTTTAGTACTCCGTAGTAGTAGTTAACACGGATTTAGTAAAGTTGTATTCTCCCTCTGATCCCTTTTAGTTGACTCGGATTTAGTACAAAGTTGTACTAGTACTAAATTTGAGTCAAATAAAATGGATCGGAGGGAGTACTAAATCTGAGTCTATTAAAATGGATTGGAGGGAGTATAAAAAAAACAAGCTGGGAGTATACGTATAGAGATCAGGTGACATGCACCTTTTGCATGTCACCTGGTGACATGCGGCCTAAATCCAAATTTAAACATTGCGAAAAAATCTGAAAAAAATCATGCATGTTCACAGCACATATTAAGATAACCCCTAAAAATTTCTGATCAAAATTCGAAACACACATCGAGAAGCAAAAAAGAGAAATCTGTCATGAATAGTTCTCGAATTCAAATCTGAGTTTCTCTGTAGACTATTCACATCCGAGTTTCTCTTTTTTGTTTCTCGATGTATGTTTCGAATTTTGATCTGAAAGTTTTAGGGGTCGCGTTAATATGTGCTGTGAACATGCATGATTTTTTTCAATTTTTTTCGCAATATTTAAATTTGGATTTAGGCCGCATGTCACCAGGTGACATGCAAAAGGTGCATGTCACCTGATCTCTATCTGGAGTATACAGCCTACCTGGCTTGGCCGTGAAACGGGGCCGAACTCAGCTTCCGACGACCGGACTTGGGGCGCCACCGTCGTGGTGGTTACCGGGGAGACGTTTGAACCGCCGGCCCTGTGAGATGTAAATAAATGGAAAAAACAGTTAGAAAATAAGAATGAACTGGAGGACACGCCGCTAGAAACCTACCCGGACGAACCCTCGCCCACTGGCTCGCTCTCCATCGAACAGAGGATAGACTGCTCTGCGAGAATGCTCAGGCGATCATAAGTGGCCATACAACGACGCTGATGTAGCCCCGGTCACCGACGTCGCTACACCAAGACCATCAAGTGCAGCCCCGCCTATCGTCGACGCTACACCATGGCCAAAGAGTCCCCCAAGTGGACCTTCAACCCTAATCCACGCTACACGCGTCAAGGTGAACTGCTTCCTCTCGATACTCGACCTCGTAGATACCTTGAATGGAATGCTACCTCATGTCGGCATGTTATATGTCATTAGGTACAAGAGTCATCGAGGACCGGAGAGGAGGAACATCCATGGTGCAAGGAAGCGAGGGAAGGGAAGAGGAGCCATTCATCATGGTGCAAGGAAGAAGGAAGAAGAAGAAGAAGAAGGAAGGAAGAATGAAGGAAGAAGGAAGGAAGAGGAAGAAGAAGCGGGAGGAGGGAGGCCGGCCGGTCACAGGCCCGGTTGACCGGCCTCCTGACCGGCCCACCCGGTCACAGGCCCGGTTGACCGGCCTCCTGACCGGCCCGGCTGGTTTTCGACCGGAACGTCGACCGGTGCCATCCGGAAGCCATCCCGGGGCTCCCGAAGCCTCGCCCGGTCACCGTCCGGTCCAGGATCCGGTTGTGGACCGGATGGGCCGGTCCCAGGCCCGGTCCAACCGGCCCTGTGACCGGATTCGTCGGGTTTGACCCACCAACTTGTACCTTTTCGACCCATGCTGCCTTGTATGCCTATATAAGCACCCCGGTCGCCCCCTTACCTCTTTAGACAAGATTTAGGCTTAAACATGACTTTGAGCTTTGTCTCCCTAGGGTTTCATCCCCTTTGTATCAAGGCAACCCATGTTGGATGATTGGATTTGGTGTGTGAGATTCTAGTGTTACCCACTCTCTCTCCCACTCCTAGATTCCTCCCTCACCAATCTCTCCGCTCGGAATTCTACCGCGTGTCTCTTCCGGGTTGATTCTATTGGCGTGGTCCATCGAGCCACGGGGTAAGTATCGATTGTATCGGGTTGGTGTGCGTGCGTGAGTTCATCGTGTTCATCGTGTTCTTCGTGTTCTTCGCGCTCTCCCTCTCTCCCTCCTTTGGATTTCGGGTCAACCGCGAGATCGGGCCACACACGGGGTCTTAGACCTCATCATATGGTATCAGCAGCCTTTGGTTTCCGCGGATTTGACCCCCCACCCATCCAATTTCGTCTCTAAAAATTTTCCCCAAAAATCCCCAAAAATAGCCCTAATTTGCCTCTTGACCGATCTGCGATTTCGTTGCATTTTGAGTGGTTTTGGTCCATGGATTTGGTGTTGGAGTGCTTGATCTACTATCTCCCCAACTTTTAGCCCCCAATTCCATCATTTCCCCTCCGATTTGGTCGTTTTGGCTTGGTTTTCGTGAAGAACAGGAGAGAGAAACTGCGTCCCGGTTGAGAATCCGGTCAACCGGGCTGTAGACCGGCCGGGCCAGCCCAGAACCCGGTCGACCGGCCGTGTGACCGGCCAGGCCGGTCCCAGTCCGGCCCAACCGGCCCCTGGACCGGCGCCACAGCCCCACCTCCACCGCCGACCACCGCCACTCCTCTCCTCCACCGGCAAGCACCGCCATCATCCCCAACCACCGGCAAACACCACCGCGGCCCCAACAAACACCACCGCATCCGCAAGAGCATCGACACCACCACCACCGGCTTACCACCACCTTCATCGCAAGTTGTGTGTTCATCACCGCCTAACATCTTAGGTATAACTTGCATTCCCCTTGTAACCCCTCTTCTTTTGCGATCTATCCTATCGAGCATTGCTTATCTAGTGTTGCGAGACATTGCACGTGGCCCCGATTGTGAGGTGTGTGTGTAGTGTGGAGTCAAGCTTCTAAGCAAAACTCGTGTGGCAAGATAGCAAGAGCGAACTAATGCTAACATAGAGCGTGAAAAAGAAAGAAAAGCACAAAAAGAGTGCAAGTGCCATCATACATACAAAAGTGTACAAAGTGCCACCATAGATACAAAAGAGTGCAAGTGCCACCATATACAAAAGAGAAAAAGCTTTTAAGCAAAAGAGAGAGAAGAGAAGAGAGGCCATGTGTGAATCTTGTTGTCTCTTCCTTTGCAACCGAAGCTTTGATCTCTTCTTGTGTTAGTGTGACACCGAGCACCCTTGCTTAAGGGCTTCTTACACTTTTCCGCTCATTCCTTGGTCGCACTAACCCCGTTCATCTCGTGTGTGCGTTCCACATCTTTTCCGTGTTTATAGTGATCATCGCTTTGACATTTGAATTTTTGGATTTCCACCACTCTTGACAATACACTTGATTTCGGATTTCGTCTTTTGGCTTTCCACCACACTCACCTACCACCATATTTGCTAGCTTTTGCGTGTGTCTTTGTGTGAGTGCCCGATACAATTGTTCTAACTCTCGGTTTGTTGGATCACCCCAATCTTGTCATACCACGGTAAGATTGCGAGGTAGTGTTCTTCCACTAACATACACCATATACATACCATCGTGCTAACATGGATAGCGAAGATGAGGATACGGAGGAGTACATGGAGAACTCCGAGGAGGACACCTCCTCAAGCACCGCGGATGTGGAGGAACATGTGGAGCTCGACACCGACTATGGCTCCGCGAGCATCACCGACATGACCGACATCGACGAGCTCTACATCAACAATGGCTCGTCAAGCATGGACGACATGGTGGAGCAACGCCACGCCTACGACATCGACGACATGGCGGAGCAACACCACGAGTATGACATCGACGACTTGGTGGAGCAACGCCACGCCTACGACATCGACACCATGGCGGAACCTCACCTAGTCTCCACAAGGAGCAACGACGATGCTCCCAAGTACCACCACTTGGCCAATGGAGCTACATATGAAGATAGAGGACCTCCACGATGGCACCATCATATGGATCATCAAGAGTGTCCCCAACATGATCGCCATCGACACACTTCTTCGAGCTCCACAAGGCGCCACCATGAGAGTGCTTATGCACAAGATCGTCGACTTCAAGTACACCATATGGAGCATCACGAGCGTCCCCATCATGAGCGTCATCGACACTCTTCTCCAAGCTCCACAAGGCGCCACAAGCAACATGCCAAGTCGCATGAGCCATCATCTAGGCTTGGCAAGGACCGTCATCGACATACGTCACCACATGAGTTTCGCCGCCACAAGCCACTTCATGATCGCCATCGTCCAACATCTTCCACGAGTCTTCGACGACACCACTCAAGCCATGGTGATGATGCACGAAGACGAGAGCCTCGACATGAAGGCGACAAACACCATGATAGGGTGTCCACCACTACAAGGACGGCAAGTGCACATCGCGCATACCTTCCTCATGAGGCGACTTCTACCTCTTGCGCCACCACCACAATGGCCCCTACCTCATCACATGCCTATGGACTCCGATGCTACAAGTGCAAGCAACAAGGCCACCCTCCACGGGAATGTCCCAATCTCCTATGTGAGGTGTGCAAGGCCAAGGGTCATGTGGCATGGCAATGCACAACGCCAAGCGCCAAGAAGCTCTACTTCGACGAGCTCAATGCACAAGTCTCCAAGATGCCTATCGCGCCCACACTTCAAGATGAAGATCGCCAAGGTCAACTCAAGGTTGATGTGGATCCGAGCCTAGCTCTCTACTACACCACGACACCACCGCTTGAGGATGACTTGGGAGGCGATGGAGTTGAGCATGGTGACCGTGGGATTCTCCCTTCACCTATGGAGGCGCATGGAGTTGAGATGGTTGAGCATGGGAATTTCCCTTCAACCAAGGAGGCGCATGGAGATGAGAAAGTCGAGCCTACTCCCCTATGTTTCATTGATGAGTTGGTACCAATCCCATGTGAGAATGAGAGCCACTTAGCCCACTTGAGTGAGAATGATAGTGAGTTGAGTGACTTCCACCCCATATGTGAGTTTGAGTGCTTCCGTTTGGAGGACATGAGTGATACACAAAGTGAGTTGAGAGAGGTAGATGATAGGTCCATGGAGGACACCGCCTTTGCTAACACATTAACCTCTCCCTCGTTTGTGTCTTCTTATGTTGCACTAGGTTCCACGGAGGATGAGTTCCCGCTCATGGAGACGATGTACATGGTGCATGAAGATGATGATATCTCACCATGCTTGCTTCAAGACGGACATGTCGACCACATGGATCCTCCTACTTCCACAACACCTACCTCAAATGAGTCGGCCTACAAAGGTAACAACATAGGTGTTGATGATGCCATGATCCCACTAGTGGACATGATGACTTATGAGTGCATGCATGATCTTGATGATACATTTGCTACGTCACATGCTACTTTCACTTTCCCATGTGATGCTTTGCTTGATAACATTGTTGATCATGTGGAAGTGAGTTCTTGTGATACCATGACCATGCCATGCTATGAGAGCTTCAATTTTTCCACCATTGCTTGCAATATGTCGACCACTTGCTCTTTACCATGTATTGCTTGCAATGATAATGACAAGGATGACATTAGCTTCCGCATGCTTTGCCCCAAATGTTTACACTCTTCCATGATCCTTGCATCCAAGATTGTGAACAATTGCTCTTTCTTATGCTTGGTATGCAAAAATGCTTATTTCATTGTCCATGAGATGGCCCCCATAGCCTTCTCTATTTTTGATGATCATGAGTTGCCACATGCCATGAATGCACCTTCTTGCCATTTGCACTATCGCCATGCATTTCATACTATCTTGCTTGACACTCATGGTGATGTGCACGAGACATGGAACATCATGATGGATGATGTGTTCCTTTACCATGCACACACGCTTTTTGTTCTATCTATTGTGTGTATAGGTACCTGAATGACAACTTCCACCGCTACGGAGCATGAGCTCACGAAACGCGCAATTGAGAGCTACCCCAACAAGGACCTAACCCGCGGGAATCACACCAAAGGGTATGTTCCCACAAGCTTTCGCCCTCGTGTGTTTCCGGCTTGCCTTGTCGAGTTTCCGGTTTGGTCCAATGCCTCGTCGCCTCTTTTGCCTCTTTTGCAACATATCTTGACACATCTTGTGGGCACAATGATTGTTGTATGTCTTGATGCTTTCATCATACACTTCGAGAATCTCAAGGACCATGTCATACATGTGAGAGACACCTTATGCATCTTGTGCCACATGTCACACAAAAAGTTGCTCTTCTTTGGATTTCTCATTTCATCTTTGGCAATTGCAATGGATTCTTTCACACTTGAGGACACTCATACTCGGCTCAAGCCAACCATACTCTCCCAAGTTCGAAGTCTCCATCGCTTGGCCATTGCACATAACAATTTTGCCCCAAATTTTGCCGCCGACACTTGCCTTTTGTTTGTTCCACTTGTTTGGGACAATGCTACACCACACATTTTTGACACCATACAACTCTTACATGCACAAATTTTTGCCCTTCCACATGTTGGATACACCCACACTCTTTTGGTTCCCATTTTTGCCAAATGCCTCTTGGAGCTTTCCCTTCGCAAGTGGTTTTTCTCCAAGTTCTTCTTCGACCGCGACTACCCAACTCTACATGGGACAACCGTCATGGACTACCTCTTCGATGAGGAGGAACAAGAGTCGAGGACGACTCTTCCCCAAGGGGGGGGAGATGATGTAGCCCCGGTCACCGACGTCGCTACACCAAGACCATCAAGTGCAGCCCCGCCTATCGTCGACGCTACACCATGGCCAAAGAGTCCCCCAAGTGGACCTTCAACCCTAACCCACGCTACACGCGTCAAGGTGAACTCCTTCCTCTCGATACTCGACCTCGTAGATACCTTGAATGGAATGCTACCTCATGTCGGCATGTTATATGTCATTAGGTACAAGAGTCATCGAGGACCGGAGAGGAGGAACACCCATGGTGCAAGGAAGCGAGGGAAGGGAAGAGGAGCCATTCATCATGGTGCAAGGAAGAAGGAAGAAGAAGAAGAAGGAAGGAAGAATGAAGGAAGAAGGAAGGAAGAGGAAGAAGAAGCGGGAGGAGGGAGGCCGGCCGGTCACAGGCCCGGTTGACCGGCCTCCTGACCGGCCCACCCGGTCACAGGCCCGGTTGACCGGCCTCCTGACCGGTCCGGCTGGTTTTCGACCGGAACGTCGACCGGTGCCATCCGGAAGCCATCCCGGGGCTCCCGAAGCCTCGCCCGGTCACCGTCCGGTCCAGGATCCGGTTGTGGACCGGATGGGCCGGTCCCAGGCCCGGTCCAACCGGCCCTGTGACCGGATTCGTCGGGTTTGACCCACCAACTTGTACCTTTTCGACCCATGCTGCCTTGTATGCCTATATAAGCACCCCGGTCGCCCCCTTACCTCTTTAGACAAGATTTAGGCTTAAACATGACTTTGAGCTTTGTCTCCCTAGGGTTTCATCCCCTTTGTATCAAGGCAACCCATGTTGGATGATTGGATTTGGTGTGTGAGATTCTAGTGTTACCCACTCTCTCGCCCACTCCTAGATTCATCTCCCTCACCAATCTCTCCGCTCGGAATTCTACCGCGTGTCTCTTCCGGGTTGATTCTATTGGCGTGGTCCATCGAGCCACGGGGTAAGTATCGATTGTATCGGGTTGGTGTGCGTGCGTGAGTTCATCGTGTTCTTCGGGTTCTTCGCGCTCTCCCTCTCTCCCTCCTTTGGATTTCGGGTCAACCGCGAGATCGGGCCACACACGGGGTCTTAGACCTCATCAGACGCGCTAGCTGGCTAGATGTCAAGTTTTTCTCGGCGGTCCTAGTCCTCATCGTCTTCCCTAGGATATCGTGCCGCCGGGCCGCCCGGCTCAATGGAGCCATGGCTTGCGAGGTACTTTACTAGTTAGGGTGGAGGGCTGGTGAAGGCTAGTTACTAGCTACCAGACAACGAGAAGAGAAGAAGGGTGGAGCGTGGAGGGCTGGTCAAGGCTAAATCTTACATACACCCAGAAAAGACCATCGTGCCCTCGCGGGGCTTCTGAGAAATTATAGAGACGTGTGTTCTCAAATGGGCAAGATAGGGTACCTTCCCGAGGAAGCATCTAGCACCCAAGCCGATGGACTGCGCGTTGAACAATGGTTACAGTATGTGTAAAAAGAAAAGATAACAAGGGAAATGCCTGACAGGGTCCAGAGGTGCATTTAATCGGACATGGAATTCCATATTTTATTACACCATAGAGTATGTGAACATAAACACAGAATACAATCAAGCGCTTAGTGTTTACATAAAGGGCCCTAACTGAAGATAGGAAACGCAAGCAAGTCCCTCTCCGCCAAATAAGATCATATATCGTCCTTAGGGCCGCCCTGGTGAATCCTCTGAATGAAAAAAGCCCATAGTTGGCAACCTAAACCCGCCGCTCTAGTCCGAATAGGAACTTCCGTCCGACGAGAACCTTTTGACAACAAAAATTAATTAATTCAGTATTGCATAAACCGCAATTTCAATTAGATAAACACGAAGATTAAGATAGGCGCATGTATCACCTGTCGATGCGAACCCAGATAGTCAGCTCCGTGCACGGTTGAAACCATTGCAACGACCACTCTAGTTCCGACGCTTTGGCGGCGCCCGGCGTGGTCGTGCTGTTCGCCAGAATAGTGGCCGTATGGTTGGGGCGCATTAAACCAATCTCAAAGCGATTAGGTGATGGCTTGCCGTGCGACGATATACTCACCTTGTACTCCGGCCACACGCACGCCACCGACCTAACGCACTCAACGGATAGGCTGGATAGCACGCATCCATTCTCCGGATGGACTTGCGTATATGTGTGCCAGACGAACACGGTACCATCGTTCCCGTAGAAGATGACCGGACGTCTTGGCTCTGGCGGTGCCAGCACCGGGATGATGAACGCCATCGCGGTGCCGTACGGGATCATGTCCACACAAATCGAATGGATTTCTCTGAGGTGGGCGATGAGCGCTGCTGGCGAGGCGGCGAAGTCACAGCCAGCCACTGTGCAGTCGCACGGGCCGTGCGGGCACGCGAGCTCGTGGTCGTGGAGCCTATTGTAGGCGACCACGCTCCCGCACCCGTCGTGGGGGCACTCCATCCTCTTTAATCTGCTTTGAAGATGATATTGATGGGGAGGGGAGGGGAGGGGTGAGTGGAGAAGAAGGATGGTGGTGGCTTTATTAATTCGGGCCTCACCGTCCCACCAGTTTGGCTAAAAAAGGTGACGCTGAATGTTTCACTGTCTATGTTTTCACACGCAGTACACCTTATATGATGGCCAAAAATGTGTGATGTTACTCAAAATTGAACTACATGTTACAAATGGACGGTCGGCAATTTTGAGGGAAGAAAATGAATTTTAAATATTGAAATACTTTGAGTGTCTCTGTGTGAAGCCTTGCACTAAGATCATAGAAATTTCCATTACCCTTGTACGGATGGTGGGTCCTAAAAGTTGAAGTAATTTGACTGCAACAAAAAGAACTTCAATGAAAATAAAAATGTGGACTAGCTTGTGTCGTCATATGAGATATAGATGCTATAAAAATAACAAACTACAATCCTAAGGGTGATTTATATAAATCAAGTTTGATTTCTTGCTTTCATGTATGAGTTAATTTATTAACATGGCTTTCTACCCCCCCCCCCCCACCACCCCACCCACACACACACTCTCTCTCTCTCTCAAATGGGGGTGAGAGGAGAAGAAGGGTGTTCGTAACTCAGGCCTCACCATCCTACCAGACTTTGGTCGTTGCCCAAGACATCCATGACCTAAAAAAATGACGTTGACTGTTTCATAGTCTACATTTTCACAAGCATTATACCATATATATTGGCCAAAATGTGATGTGTAGATTTTCTCGAATTGTACCGTATTTGGATTCATGTTTGACGTGTGAGCGGTTTTACTCAAAATTCAACTACATGTTCAAATTGCCAGGTCGAAAAATTTGAATGAAGAAAATATAGTTTAAATATTGAAATAAGTGTGCATATATATATATATATATATATATATATATATATATATATATATGTGTGTGTGTGTGTGTGTGTGTGTGTGTGTTTTGTGCACTACCATTTTACGAATGTGGTGGGTCCTAGAATATTGAAGCTAATTCAAAAAAAAAGTGCTAGCTTGAGTCATCGTATGAGATAAAATTGCTATACAAATAACAAACTTACAACCTTAAGGTAATTTAAAAAAGATTTATTTCCTTGCTTACACATGTGTGGTCATGTTGATTGCATTGTATATTAGTATGAACTTACTAATAATTATCCCCAATTTTGGCAGCAATGTCCATCTTACCGTTCACATATATTTTATTCAACTTCATTTCACACAAAAATGCATTCTACTTTATTAGTGTAAAATAAGAGCTTTATGTGAGCCTTATTGTGAAGTGGCTACCTGAGAGAAGGGCCAAATTTTCAAGGTAACAATTTCGAAACATGGCATACTTCATAAGATGACCATTTAGGTGATATATATGTTGATTATTTCTCGAGTTTGTAATATATGTGGGCTTATGTTGAGTTTTAACCAATTTTGGTCAATTTAAAATTGCATGTTCTTTAAAGTTCGGCATGAGTTTTGGTAGAAAATATGTAGATTTTACCATGGGAGGGTGTTATGCTCCATGCATGACAAAACTACAAAGAAAAGATGAACAATTTGTACAAATGGCGAAGCCGGTGTATTTGAAGCAAATTGAATGCAACCAAAGGAAATTCATTAAAACTAAAAAAAGATAAAGAGTTGACGAGGAAATGGTATGGCGATTTGAAAAGAAAATGAATCACTACATATGTGCATCTGATCATAATAAACGAAAATGCCAAGTAGAGTTTCCAATTTTGTTCATAAAAATAGATCAAATTTGAACTAGATTTGTGATGTAAATTGGTCATAGAAACCGCTCTAAGCCATCGCAATGTACGGAAGTGAATGATTCTAGGCATCCATATTTTAATTACTTCATGTAATGTAATTGAACAAGCTAGATTGGGTATTGCCCCATGAAATTGTACCACACATGCCAACAATAGTAAACCTGATTGCTTCCAAGTACGCCAACATTATGTGGCTTGATTAAATGTGCGTTAAACTTAAAATGCCTGTTTATTTATTTTGTTTTAGTAGTCGTATGACAGTGAAGGATCCAGAGTTGCATTAATCGGCGAATTGGGTTACATATTACATAGACTAATTCATGGTAAAAATAAAATACATCCAATCCCTCAACATTTTTAGATAAAGGTCTAAGTAGTAAAGATTGGAACATCAATCAGGTCCTTCCCCACCGAAGTAGATGACCACCTCCAACACTACGGCCGTCCTGACAAGAACCATCAGCAAAACGTCTCTTTTAGTCCTTGTACTAAGTACTTTGAAGCCGGAAGCCCCAGACACACCCTTCCTGTTACGGTGATGAAGCAATATAAACATCAAAAGAAGAGGCACAACAAGATCTCCAACTCAGGGACACTTGGTGGACGCCGAGATATAGGTCGCTAGCTGTGCACGGAGATCCTCTTCTCCTTGCTAATCGCCCTGTCACAAGAAAAACAAATTAATTCAGCATTACTTAAATCCGCATTAGCATCGTCCCAATAAGATTTAGGGTAGTGTTATGTTCACTCACTCCTTATCGATGCGCAAATAGATAGTCAGCTGCTTCGATGATTCATTGCCGCACAGGTACCGCGGCGGCACCGAGAGGAACGAAGTGACATCTCCCAAAGAAACTGTGCCCGGAGTCGGGCTGCTCGTCGGCTCTAATACCGCCTTCACCACGTCAAACAAGTGTTCCCCGGTAAGCTTACGCGGCCCCGGCATCGGCGGGCCGTTCGCCCACATCGTCACCCTATACCGGGGCAAGTTGCACGCCGCCGGCCTGACGCACACGAAGGATACCGCGGTGTCCATGCCGCAAGGGTGGATGTGCAAGGCGAACACTGCGCCATCCGTCCCGTAGCCGATGAACTGTCGTTTTGGCGAGCCCGGTGCCGGCACCTTCAGATGAACCAATCCGAAGTCCTCGTCGTATGGGAACCTATCCACAACGGTCAAGTGGGCTTCTCTGAGGTGTAGGATGAACGGTACCTGCGAATCGGCGAATTCGCAGCCGGGGTGCGTGCAGAAGCAAGAGCCGTGCGGGCACGCCATCATGTGCTTGTCTTCCTCGTTGTAAGGGAACTCCCTCCCGCACCAGTCGTTGATGCACTGGATCGTCGGCTTCAAAGGCTGCTTCTTCGGCACAGGCAACTCCATAGTCTAAGATCTGATGAGGGATCGGAAAGGGGCGCGGGGGGTTGTGGCGGAGGCGGCGCGAGCGAGGGGGGAGCAGTGAAAAGCTGAGAACTGAGATGGGAGATTGATGTTTATGGAGATTGATGTTTCTTTATAGAGGGATCTTCTTTTAACTGGAGCCTCTAGACTGGTGGACACATGACCTGTGCTCACTGAAGTGTGCGACCTCACGCATGGGAACCACACGTAAGTGACAGACCAGTTGATGTACTCGGGTGATTATTATAATGTATTAGTACTCCATAGTTTCCTATGGATCCAAGGGTAGGAAAGCCAAGTTATCTCATTTACAAGACATTATTTTTTCCATGAAGCCAAGTTAACTCATCAATCAATTGGTATATTTTGGTTATATTCAAACTTTTACTTGAAACTAGTTGTCATGCCATTCTACTACTCGCTTAAAACTTTTATCATGGAAGGGAGGGGGGGTGATGCTACCCTGAATTTGTGGGACCCAAAAAAAACTCGGAAATACGAGCGATGCATCAAAAAGAAACACATTCATCCCCCTCCCCCAGTGATTTGACCTAGATTTGAAATCAAGGCACACGTGATTCAAAAAAGGCAATCTAAAAACATGGATTATTCATCATTTTGTACATATATATAGGGAAAATACCAAACATGCCATACCAGTGTTTTAGAGAAGAACCCTCAATTAGATTGGCACCATGTTGGACTTCGTCCAACTAAATTTCCTCCCACATGCATGTGAGCTTCGTACCACTACACAAGAACCATGCCAGACTTTTGAATCATGGCCCAATTTTATGTATATATTTGAACTTTTCATCATGCACGCATGAATACTTTGCAAAATATGTGCATTTTGGGTTGTCGCCCGTAAATGTGTTTTTGCTTGTCTACCACCAATCAAGTTTTCATTCGCGGGGAAACATGCATGACAGGATGACCATTTCCAAGGTTTCATGAATTATCTCAATGTGCATCCATATATATACAATTTCTTGGGCTAAATCCGATAAAATGCAAATTTGATACAGTGTGTAGATGAAGTACAGATCAAACTAATAATTTAAAAAATACATGGGTGTGTGACCTGAATGTGTGGATCGAGCCAAGTACATTTTATATAATAATGGCCAAACACATGCACTGCACCCTCCTACTAGAACAAATTAAAACAAGAAGGGCGAGAGCATCATGAGATTGCTCGACGTATCTAAATTTCAAAACAAGCCGAATTAATAAGTTATTGTGGGGCTTGATAGAAAAGATCGAAACAAAGCATGCATAATCATATCATTTGTGGTTCATAATACCTCTATGGATAATACCAAATAAACATGGCATATATACACTTCTATTTTTAAGACAAGAACCCTGCATATTTTTTTGCACCATGTGTTTGAGGCCTCGCTTACCCAGAAGTGTGTGTGGGAGCATTGCATGCTACGAGAAAACAATGCCAAACATTTGAATCGCATGACTCATTTTTTGGTAGTGATATATAGGTTTATGGTTTATATACAAGGTTTTGTGTTAGGGTCTAGGGGTTTAATATAATTAGGGTTTAGGGTTTATAGATATTGACATCATCTGTTTCATTTCACATTTGTGATGTACAATACTACATACCTAAGTAAAATCGATCATTCTTAGTCACTCCAAAATGAAGCTCGTGGTCGGGAGGTTTTTGGAATTTACATGTTTGAAACCCAATACCACTTCTCTTCATGCTTGACTTCATAATTAATTAAGACAGAGTTTACGGTTAGGGGGTAGATACATGATTTTTCTGGTTTGAATATGTCTAGATCGACCTTTGTACGTTTATCAACTTGAATGCTAAATGTATAACATAAGAAGACTATGTGCTTTGGTTTTTCATTTTTCATTTTTTTTATTTTTATGCCCATTTGAATTTTGGTCAAATCCTAGGTTAATTTGACCAAGAGTTAAACACGTTTAAAACATGAATATGAAAAAGTAAGCATGTATCCTTCTTAATTAGTCACTCCAAAATGAAGCTCGTGGGAGGTTTTTGAATTTCCATGTTTGAAACCAAAAACAACTTCTCTTCCTGCATGCTTGCCTTCATAAGACAGAGTTTAGGGTTAGGGGTAGATATATATATGATTTTATGGTTTGAATATGTCTAGACCTTGTTTATCAACTTGAATAATGCTTACTATATATATGACATAAGAATGCTATGTCCTTTGTTTTTCATTCTTTTGATTTTTTTCTGAATTTTTATGCCCATTTGAATCTTTTGGTCAAATCCTAGGTTCGACCCAGATTTAAACAAGTTTAAAACATGAAAATGAAACGGGAAGCTTGTATCCTTCTTAGTCACTCTAAAATGAAGTTTTTGGGAGGTGTTTGAAATTTCCAGGTTTGAAACCCAAAACCACTTCTCTTCATGCTTGAGTTCATAAGACAGAGATTAGGGTTAGAGGTGGTAGATACATGATTTGTATGTTTTGAATACGTCTAGAGACCTTGTTTATGATTAATATATATATGACATAATAAGACCTTGGTTTTTCATATTTTTTTATTTTTTGAATTTTTATGCCCATTTGAATCTTGGTCAAATTCTAGGTTTGGCCAAGATTTGAACAAGTTTAAATCATGAATATGAAAAATTAAGCATCTATCCTTCTTAGTCACTCCAAAATTCTTGGGAGGGTTTTTGAAATTTTCTATGTTTGAGACCAAAACCACTTCTCTTCATGCATGCTTGACTTCATAAGACAGAGTTTAATTAGGGTTAAGTTAGGGGTAGATATATACATGATTTTCTGGTTTGAATATGTATAGGCCTTGTTTATCAACTTGAATGCTTACTATATATATGACATAAGAATGCTATGTCCTTTGTTTTTTCATTCTCTTGATTTTTTCTGAATTGTTATGCCCATTTGAATCTTTTGGTCAAATCATAGGTTTGACCAATATTTAAACAAGTTTAAAACAAGAAAATGAAAAGGTAATCACGGATCCTTCTTAGTCACTCTAAAATGAAGCTTTTGGGATGTTCTTGAAATTTACATGTTTGAAACCCAAAACGACTTCTCTTCATGCTTGACTTCATAAGACAGAATTTAGCGGTTAGGGGTAGATACATGATTTGTCTAGTTTGAATATGTCTA
The DNA here is from genome assembly GCF_019359855.2 of Lolium perenne. Taxonomy (NCBI): domain Eukaryota; kingdom Viridiplantae; phylum Streptophyta; class Magnoliopsida; order Poales; family Poaceae; genus Lolium; species Lolium perenne. The sequence continues at coordinate 99,652,536 of NC_067244.2, read as the reverse complement.
GACCTTGTTTATCAATTTTAATGCTTACTATATGACATAAGAAGACTATATGTGCTTTGCTTACTATATGACATAAGAAGACTATGTGATTTGACCAAGATAATTTAAACAAGTTTAAAACATGAAAATGAAAAGGGAGGCTTGTATCCTTCTTAGTCACTCGAAAATGAAGTTTTTTGGGAGGTTTTTGAAATTTCCATGTTTGAAACCCAAAACCACTTCTCTTCATGCTAGACTTCATAAGACAAAGTTTAGGGGTTAGGGGGTAGATACATGGTTTGTCTAGTTTGAATATGTCTAGACCTTGTTTATCAAATTGAATGCTTACTAGCTATATGACATAAGAAGACTATGTACTTTGGTTTTTCATTTTGCTGTTTTTTCATTTTCTGTCCATTTGAATCTTGGTTAAATCCTAGGTTTTGACCATGATTTATACAAGTTTAAAACATGAATCTGAAAAATTAAGCATCTATCCTTCATAAGTCACTCCAAAATGTAACTCTTGGGAGGGTTTTTGAAATTTCCATGTTTGAAACCAAAAACCACTTCTCGTCATGCATGCTTGACTTTCATAAAATCGACCGAGATTAGGGTTAGGGGTTAGATACATGATTTGTCTGGTTTGAATATGTCCAAACATTGTTTATGAACTTGAATGCTTACTATATGACATAAGAAGACTATATGCTTTTAAAATTCAAACATATGGTAAGCATTCTTATGTCATATAGTAAGCATTCAAGTTGATAAACAAGGTTTGGACATATTCAAACCAGACAAATCATGTATCTACCACCTAACCCTCAACTAGCTCGGTCGATTTTATGAAAGTCTAGCATGAAGAGAAGTGGTTTTTGGTTTCAAACATGGAAATTTCAAAAAAAACACCCAAGAGTTACATTTTCGAGTGACTTAAGAAGGATAGATGCTTAATTTTTCATATTCATGTTTTAAACTTTAAATCATGGTCAAACACCTAGGATTTGACCTAGATTCAAATGGGTAGAAAATTTAAAAAAATCAGAAAAATGAAAAACCAAAGTATATAGTCTTCTTATGTCGTAAGCATTCAAGTTGATAAACAAGGTCTAGACATATTCAAACTAGACAAACCAGTATCTACCCCCTAACCCCTAAACTCTGTCTTATGAAGTCTAGCATGAAGAGAAGTGGTTTTGGGTTTCAAACATGGAAATTTCAAAAACCTCACAATATCTTCATTTTACAGGTGACTAAGAAGGATACAAGCTTCCCTTTTCATTTTCATGTTTTAAACTTGTTTAAATCTTGGCCAAACCTAGGATTTGACCAAAAGATTCAAATGGGCATAGAAATTCAGAAAAAAATCAAAAGAATGAAAAACCAAAGGACATAACATTCTTATGTCATATATATAGTAAGCATTCAAGTTGATAAACAAGGTCTAGACATATTCAAACCAGAAAATCATGTATATATCTACCCCTAACCCTAAACTCTGTCTTATGAAGTCAAGCATGCATGAAGAGAAGTGGTTTTTGGTTTCAAACATGGAAATTTCAAAAACCCTCCCTAGAGCTACATTTTGGAGTGACTAAGAAGGATAGATGCTTAATTTTTCATATTCATGATTTAAACTTGTTTAAACCATGGTCAAACCTAGGATTTGACCAAGATTCAAATGGGCATAATTTAAAAAAAATCAAAAAATGAAAAACCAAGGCACATAGTTTTCTTATGTCATATAGTAAGCATTCAATTAAGTTGATAAACAAGGTCTAGACATATTCAAACCAGGAAAATCATGTATCTACCCCCTAACCCTAGCTAAACTATGTCTTATGAAGTCAAGCATGCATGAATAGAAGTGGTTTTTGGTTTCAAACGTTTAAGCCAAAAGCCCCTTTTTCAAATATTTCAAACTTATTCAAATTTGGTTCAAATTTGAAAGACATACAAGTTATAGCACACATAGTGCATACATTTTCACACATACTGCACTTGATGCTAACCCTATAGTTTGAGGCCATTTGGATGAGGTCGAAAAAAATCTTGGATTAGAATCGTGTTGTTCGAACCCCGTAGTTGGATTTTTTTTGAACCTTGATCTATAGAACTGGGCAAAACCCTAGTTTAACCTATTTAATTATAGATTCGTATATCGATTTTTCTACAGTACCTTTTTATTATTACTATGCAGCACATGTGTGTTTGCCCGTCGAGTGAAACTCGGAGGAAGAGGGATCGCTCGGAAGGAGAGAAGAAGGGAGAGCATTATGGTGTCTCCCCTTTTTCGGGTGATGATGTTGGCTTGTTGTGCGAGGGTTTGTCGGTGAGCGGGAGGTGCGAGCGACGGCGCTCGAGCGAGGCCGAGAATGAGAGAGATTTTTTTTATGAGAGGGACAACCGAAGGATCCTGAAGGACCCAGAGACGTCCAGTACGCATCCTGAATTCCTGATGCGTCTTCTCTTGACAAAGAAGATGGCTGGGAGTTTGCGTACCTATTGCACGTGACTTGTGCTCACTGAAGTGTGGGACCTCACGCATGGGCACCACACGTAAGTGACAGACCTGTTGGTGTAAAAACTCGATTGATTATTATAGTGCATTAGAACAAAGTTTCCTATGGATTCAAAGGGTAGGAAATCCAAGTTAACTCATTTACATCCATGAAGCAAAGTTAACATATCTATCAGTTGGTACATTTTGGAGTGACTAAGAAGCATCCATGCTTACTTATTCGTTTTCACGTGTTAAACTTGTCTAAATCTTGGTCAAAACAAAGATTTGACCAAGATTCAAATGGGCAGAAAAATAAAAAAAAACAGAAAAATGAAAAACCAAATCAAATAGTTTTCTTATGTCACATAGTAAGCATTAAAGTTGATAAACATGTTGCCAAACTATTTGAAGGGCTATTTTCTAAAACACTAGTATGGCAGTATGGTATTTTCCCTAGCTATGTAGAAAATGATGAACAATCCATGCCTTTTGATTGCCTTTTTTGAACCACCTTTGGCTTGACTTCAAATTTAGGTAGGGCAAAATCATGCGGGGAGGGGACGAGTGTTTCTTTTGGATGCATCGCTCGTATTTGCAAGTTTTTGGGGTCCCACAAATTCAGGGTAGCATCATGCATGCCCCCTTCCCCTACCTTCCCGAGCTGAAAAATGTGTTAGCCAAGTAGTAGAATGGCATGACCAACAAGTTTCAAGTAAAAGTTTGAATATAACCAAAATGTACCAATTGATAGATGAGTTAACTTTGCTTCATGGAAAAAATACTATCATGTAAATGAGTTAACTTGGCTTCCCTACCCTTGGAACCATAGGAAACTTTGTACTTATACAATATAATAAGCACCCCAGTTTAAATCATGAATCTGAAAAATTAAGCATCTATCCTTCTTAGTCACTCCAAAATGTAGCTCTTGGGAGGGTTTTTGAAATTTCCATGTTTGAAACCAAAAAACCACATATCTTGATGCGTGCTTGACTTCATGAGACAGAGTTTAGGGTTAGGGGTAGATACATGATTTTCCTGGTTTGAATATGTCTAGACCTTGTTTATCAACTTAATTGAATGCTTACTATATGACATAATAAGACCTTGGTTTTTCAATTTTTTTTTTTTGATTTTTTTGAATTGTTATGCCCATTTGAATCTTGGTCAAATTCTAGGTTCGGCCAAGATTTGAACAAGTTTAAATCATGAATATGAAAAATTAAGCATCTATCCTTCTTAGTCACTCCAAAACTCTTGGGAGGGTTTTTGAAATTTCCATGTTTGAAACCAAAAACCACTTCTCTTCATGCATGCTTGACTTCATAAGACAAAGTTTAGGGTTAGGGGTAGATATATACATGATTTTCTGGTTTGAATATGTCTAGACCTTGTTTATCAACTTGAATGCTTACTATATATATGACATAAGAATGCTATGTCCTTTGTTTTTTCATTCTCTTGATTTTTTTCTGATTTTTTATGCCCATTTGAATCTTTTGGTCAAATCCTAGGTTTGACCAATATTTAAACAAGTTTAAAACAAGAAAATGAAAAGGTAATCATGGATCCTTCTTAGTCACTCTAAAATGAAGCTTTTGGGATGTTCTTGAAATTTCCATGTTTGAAACCCAAAACGACTTCGTTTCATGCTTGACTTCATAAGACAGAATTTAGGGGTTAGGGGTAGATACATGATTTGTCTAGTTTGAATATGTCTAGACATTGTTTATCAATTTTAATGCTTACTATATGACATAAGAAGACTATGTGCTTTGCTTACTATATGACATAAGAAGACTATGTGATTTGACCAAGATAATTTAAATAAGTTTAAAACATGAAAATGAAAAGGGAAGCTTGTATCCTTCTTAGTTACTCGAAAATGGAACTTTTTTGGGAGGTTTTTGAAATTTCCATGTTTGAAACCCAAAACCACTTCTCTTCATGCTAGACTTCATAAGACAAAGTTTAGGGGTTAGGGGGTAGATACATGGTTTGTCTAGTTTGAATATGTCTAGACCTTATTTATCAAATTGAATGCTTACTAGCTACATGACATAATAAGATGACTATGTACTTTGGTTTTTCATTTTCTATTTTTTTAAATTTTCTGCCCATTTGAATCTTGGTCAAATCCTAGGTTTGACCATGATTTAAACAAGTTTAAAACATGAATATGAAAAATTAAGCATCTATCATTCTTAAGTCACACCAAAATGTAACTCTTGGGAGGGTTTTTGAAATTTCCATGTTTGAAACCAAAAACCACTTCTCTTCATGCTTGACTCTCATAAAATCGACCGAGATTAGGGTTAGGGCATAGATACATGATTTGTCTGGTTTGAATACGTCCAAACATTGTTTATCAACTTGAATGCTTACTATATGACATAAGAAGACTATATGCTTTTAAAATTCAAACATATGACAAGCATTCTTATGTCATATAGTAAGCATTCAAGTTGATAAACAAGGTTTGGACATATTCAAACAAGACAAATCATGTATCTACCACCTAACCCTAAACTCGGTCAATTTTATGAAAGTCTAGCATGAAGAGAAGTGGTTTTTGTTTCAACATGGAAATTTCAAAAAACCTCCCAAGAGTTACATTTTGGAGTGACTTAAGAAGGATAGATGCTTAATTTTTCATATTCATGTTTTAAACTTGTTTAAATCATGGTCAGACACCTAGGATTTGACCAAGATTCAAATGGGTAGAAAAATTTAAAAAATCAGAAAAATAAAAAACAAATTATATAGTCTTCTTATGTCATGTAGTAAGCATTCAAGTTGATAAACAAGGTCTAGACATATTCAAACTAGACAAACGAGTATTTGAATTTTTATACCCATTTGAATCTTGGTCAAATCCTAGGTTTCACCAAGATTTGAATAAGTTTAAAACATGAATATGAAAAAGTGAGCATGTATGCTTCTCAGTCACTCTAAAATGTAGCTCTTGTTGGGAGGGTTTTTGAAATTTCCATGTTTGAAACCAAAAACAACTTCTCTTCCTGCATGCTTGCCTTCATAAGACAGAGTTTAGGGTTAGGGGTAGATATATACATGATTTTATGGTTTGAATATGTCTAGACCTTGTTTATCAACTTTAATAATGCTTACTATATATATGACATAAGAATGCTATGTCCTTTGTTTTTCATTCTTTTGATTTGTTTCTGAATTTTTATGCCCATTTGAATCTTTTGGTCAAATCCTAGGTTTGGCCAAGATTTAAACAAGTTTAAAACATGAAAATGAAAAGGGAAGCTTGTATCCTTCTTAGTCACTCTAAAATGAAGTTTTTGGGTTTTTTTTGAAATTTCCATGTTTGAAACCCAAAACCACTTCTCTTCATGCTTAAGTTCATAAGACAGGGTTTAGGGTTAGGTGGTAGATACATGATTTGTATGTTTTGAATATGTCTAGAGACCTTGTTTATGATTACTATATATATGACATAATAAGACCTTGGTTTTTCATATTTTTTTTTTATTTTTTGAATTTTTATGCCCATTTGAATCTTGGTCAAATTCTAGGTTCGGCCAAGATTTGAACAAGTTTAAATCATGAATATGAAAAATTAAGCATCTATCCTTCTTAGTCACTCCAAAACTCTTGGGAGGGTTTTTGAAATTTCCATGTTTGAGACCAAAACCACTTCTCTTCATGCATGCTTGACTTCATAAGACAGAGTTTAATTAGGGTTAAGTTAGGGGTAGATATATACATGATTTTCTGGTTTGAATATGTATAGGCCTTGTTTATCAACTTGAATGCTTACTATATATATGACATAAGAATGCTATGTCCTTTGTTTTTTCATTCTCTTGATTTTTTCTGAATTGTTATGCCCATTTGAATCTTTTGGTCAAATCATAGGTTTGACCAATATTTAAACAAGTTTAAAACAAGAAAATGTTAAGGTAATCATGGATCCTTCTTAGTCACTCTAAAATGAAGCTTTTGGGATGTTCTTGAAATTTACATGTTTGAAACCCAAAACCACTTCTCTTCATGCTTGACTTCATAAGACAGAATTTAGCGGTTAGGGGTAGATACATGATTTGTCTAGTTTGAATATGTCTAGACCTTGTTTATCAATTTTAATGCTTACTATATGACATAAGAAGACTATGTGCTTTGCTTACTATATGACATAAGAAGACTATGTGATTTGACCAAGATAATTTAAACAAGTTTAAAACATGAAAATGAAAAGGGAAGCTTGTATCCTTCTTAGTCACTCGAATGAAGTTTTTTGGGAGGTTTTTGATATTTCCATGTTTGAAACCCAAAACCACTTCTCTTCATGCTTGACTTCATAAACATGAAAAGGAAGACTATTTGCTAACGGAGGGAGTAAGCACTCTTGCTATCAAAAGTACCAAACGATGCATACCAAAATGATTTTTTAGAGGAATACTAGTTCAGATTATTTAATTTTATATTAGCAGGCCAAAATCAAACCCCGTAGTTGCATTTTCTGAAATTGATCCGTAGTACTGTGCAGAACCCTAGTTTAACTTATTAATAGATTCGTAGGTCGATTTTTTTTACGTTTTTATTATTATTACTAGGCAGCACATGTGTTTGCCCGTCCAGTGAGACTCTTTCATTTCATTTTTATTTTCCGCAAGGTCGGGAATCGGAGGAAGAGGGATCACACGGCAGGAGACGAAGGGAGAGCAGTCATGGGGCCCCACTTATTTATGGTGTCTACATTTTTTCGGGTGATTTGACTGCTGTGCAGGGTTGTCAGTGCGCAGAGGGTGCGAGCGAGCGAGGCCGAGAATGAGAGAGATGTTTTTTATTGTTGGAGGGACAACCGAACGATCCTGAAGGACCCAGATTTCAAATACGCATCAGAGAGCAGTTTACAGCATGACACAAAATAAATAGGAAATTACGTCTAAATCCCTAAGATTTACATGGTAGACCCCAGGCTGAAAGCAAGAAATGCGATCGGGTCCTTAACAGCCACCGTCCGGATTGAACCTCGTCGCAGCCGGGCACGGACCACTTGGCGCGACCAAATCGCCATGGCTAAAGAGCCTGCACACCATGGCCTCCGAGCTGAGCTAGAAACGCCCTGCCAAAACCGGCAGCCAACGGAGGTGGATAATTGGAGAGAGAGAGAGAGAGACTCTTGATGCATCTCGCTTGACAAAGAATATGGCTGGGAGTTTGCTTACCTAGCGTACGTGACTTGTGCTCACTGAAGTGTGGGACCTCACGCATGGGAACCACACGTAAGTGACAGACTTGTTGCTCTAATAACTCGGGTGATTATTATACTGTATTAGTACATAGTTTCCTATAGATCCTTCTTAGTCACTCCAAAATGAAGCTTTTGGGAGGTTTTTAAATTTTCCATGTTTGAAACCAAAAACCACTTCTCTTCATGCATGCTTGACTTCATAAGACAGAATTAGCTAGGGTTAGGGGTAGCTACATGATTTTTCTGGTTTGAATATGTCTAGACCTTGTTTATCAACTTAATTGAATGCTTACTATATGACATAAGAAGACTACGCGCCTTGGTTTTTCATTTTTTCATTTTTTAAATTTTATGCACATTTGAATCTTGGTGAAATCCTAGGTTTTTCATTATTTTATTTTATTTTGAATTTTTATGCCCATTTGAACGTTTTGGTCAAATCCTAGGTTTGACCAAGATTTAAACAAGTTTAAAAAATGAAAATGAAAATGGAACCTTGTATCCTTCTTAGGCACTCTAAAATGAAGTTTTTGGGAGTGTTTTTGAAATTTCCATGTTTGAAACCCAAAACCACTTCTCTTCATGCTAGACTTTATAAGACAGAGTTTAGGGATTAGGGGGTAGATACATGGTTTGTCTAGTTTGAATATGTCTAGACCTTGTTTATCAAATTGAATGCTTACTAGCTACAAGACATAAGAAGACTATGTACTTTGGTTTTTCATTTTGCTGTTTTTTTATTTTCTGTCCATTTGAATCTTGGTCAAATCCTAGGTTTGACCATGATTTATACAAGTTTAAAACATGAATATGAAAAATTAAGCATCTATCCTTCTTAAGTCACTCCAAAATGTAACTCTTGGGAGGGTTTTTGAAATTTCCATGTTTGAAACCAAAAACCACTTCTCGTCATGCTTGACTTTCATAAAATCGACCGAGATTAGGGTTAGGGGGTAGATACATGATTTGTCTGGTTTGAATATGTCCAAACATTATTTATGAACTTGAATGCTTACTATATGACATAAGAAGACTATATGCTTTTAAAATTCAAACATATGGTAAGCATTCTTATGTCATATAGTAAGCATTCAAGTTGATAAACAAGGTTTGGACATATTCAAACCAGACAAATCATGTATCTACCACCTAACCCTCAACTAGCTCGGTCGATTTTATGAAAGTCTAGCATGAAGAGAAGTGGTTTTTGGTTTCAAACATGGAAATTTCAAAAAAAACTCCCAAGAGTTACATTTTGGAGTGACTTAAGAAGGATAGATGCTTAATTTTTCATATTCATGTTTTAAACTTGTTTAAATCATGGTCAAACACCTAGGATTTGACCGAGATTAGGGTTAGGGCATAGATACATGATTTGTCTGGTTTGAATATGTCCAAAAATTGGTTATGAACTTGAATGCTTACTATATGACATAAGAAGACTATATGCTTTTAAAATTCAAACATATGGTAAGCATTCTTATGAAGTCAAGCATGCATGAAGAAAAGTGGTTTTTGGTTTGAAACATGGAAATTTCAAAAACCCTCCCAAGAGCTACATTTTGGAGTGACTAAGAAGGATAGATGCTTAATTTTTCATATTCATGATTTAAACTTGTTTAAACCATGGTCAAACCTAGGATTCGACAAAGATTCAAATGGGCATAATTTTTTTAAAAAAATCAAAAAATGAAAAACCAAGGCACATAGTCTTCTTATGTCATTTTATGAGGTTTTTGAAATTTCCATGTTTGACACCCAAAACCACTTCTCTTCATGTTTGAAACCCAAAACCACTTCTCTCCATGCTTGATTAAATCCTAGGTTTGACATAAAAAGACTATGTGCTTTGGTTTTTCATTTTTATGTTTTTTTTTTAATTTTCCGCCCATTTGAATCTTGGTCAAATCGTAGGTTTGACCAAGAGGTAAACAAGTTTAAAACATGAATATGAAAAAGTAAGCATGTATCCTTTTTAGTCACTCCAAAATGAAGCACTTGGGAGGTTATTAAAATTTCTATGTTTGAAACCAAAGACCACTTATCTTCATGCTTGACTTCACAAGACAAAGTTTAGGGTTAGGGGTAGATACATGATTTTTCTGGTTCAAATATGTCTAGATCGTGTTTATCAACTTGAATGCTTACTGTATGACATAATTAAGAAGGCTATGTGCTTTGGTTTTCATTTTTTTCATTTTTCTGAATTTTTATGCCCATTTGAATTTTGGTCAAATCTTAGGTTTGACCAAGATTGAAACAAGTTAAAAACATGAATATGAAAAAGTAAGCATGCATGGATCCTTCTTAGTCACTACAAAATGAAGCTCGTGGGAGTATTTTCCTCCCACACGTGAGCTTGGTACCACTACACAAGAACCATGCATATGTTAAAACTTTTGAATCATGTGTTTTTTCTTCTCTTGATTACTTCCCAAAGGAGAAAAATTATATTAAATGGGTGTTTTCTATGAAGTGCCTACCGAATGAAGTGTACACACTACCACCAATCCAATTTTCACAGGTCTGCATAAGAGACATGGTAGCTACGTACGATGGCAATTTCCAACGATCCACGGATTATCTTTGTGTGCAACCATATACTGAATTATTTCTGGGCTAAAAGTTTTATTTCAAATGTAATTGGAAGGAAGGGTACATGAATTAGAATTAAAAAAACTAGGTAAATACATGACATGCCCCCAAGATGTGGAAGCCTAAAACAATGGCCAAACATGTGCGGTGCATCCAAGTATAACACATAGCATGCACCGATAGTTTGACCTAAATTTGAAATCAAGCCGAAGGTGGTTCGAAAAATCGTAAAATGGCAAAACAAAGCATGAAGTTACAAATTTGTGATGTACTATATGTCCATTAGGATATTACAAGGCTGACAAGTATACCTATGTTGTAAAATGGAGCAACATAATACACAATATATATATATATATATTACCCAAAATATACGATTAAAAAGTTAAAATGGACATCTAGTTTGTAATGATATAATTTTTGTACCATAAAATTCATATTATGTTGTAATCAAATTAATGATATAGGGATGCACGCTGACATTATAATCCCTAACGGAGGGAGTAAGCACTTCAGTTATGAAAAGTACCGAACAATGCATGCGAAAATGATTTTTATTGGAATACTAGTTCAACTTATTTTGTTATAAAGGGGCGTCGTGAGATTGATCGACCTAAATTTGTAAACAAGGCAAAGTTATTGTGGGGCTCGATATAAAAAGGTCGAAAGAAATGATGGAGTCATATAATTCGTGGTTTACATACTTCCACTATGAACAAAATTTACTTGAAACTTGTTGGCCATGCCATTCTGCTACCCCCCCCCCCCCCCCCCAAAAATTCAAATATGAATCCTTGTGGCACGACCATGTTGGGGTTCACTTCTGGGCTTCTGGCTATCTACCCAGCCAAGCATGCGGGCTCTATTACCTTGTACGAATCCTCGTTTTAAACCAAGAAGAAGTGAACAACCCCCCCCCCCCCCGCCACACACACACACACTCCTCTCTCTCTCTCTCCACTAACCGGCTTTAGATATCGCATCATTTGTCTCTCAGACTCCATTGATTTGCCCCAAGTTCAACAAGGTCGCTCCCTTTTCCTCTGAGAGTCCATTGACTTTTATTTGCTGGTGTCACTTGTGCTAAACTGTCATTCCTTGTACTCCCTCCGATTCATATTACTTGATGGTAATATAGATGTATCTAGACACATTTTAGTTGTAGATACATCCATTTTACCATCAATTAATATTGATCGGAGTTGCAGCGTGGTATGAGGCCTGCCGCTTTGCCACCGTCGGCGAGGTTCCAAGTAAACGGTGCCAGAAGAAGAGTAGCGCGGCTCCGGATTCAACCACGAGGCGGCGATGGACGGCACCATGGAAATAAACGCTACGAATTTGGAGGCCATCGCGTACAACATCGCTGGAACGGCGCAGGTCATGTGCTCCCACGACGGCTGCGGGGTCAACGTCAGCTACCACGAGTCCCTAAGACACCAGATCGCGTGCCCGCACGACCGGTGCGACTGCACGGAGCAGGGCTGCGAATTCGCCGCCCCACCGTCAGCGCTCCTCGTTCACCTCGCAGAGGCCCACTCGATTCAGGTGCACAGGTTAGAGTATGGCAAGTCCATAGAGTTCCGGGTGACCATGACGCACCCGTGCTCGCCGTGCAGGCGGCTCGTCGTCGAAGGGGATGACGGCTCCGTGTTCGTCCTGTACATCGACGCGCTCGGCCCGGCCATTGTCTTGTCTTTGGTATGCGTCAGGTCGGCCACATCCGTGTGGCCGCTCTACAGGGTGAAGATCTGGGCGCACGGCCCGCCGCCGTCCTCGAAATCGGACTGCAGGCGGGATGTCGTGAAGATGTCTGCCGATGCTTCTGGCAGCGCGTCGCCGGGCGCTGTCGTGTTTGAGGAGCTCACGTCGTTCCTCGTTGTGCCGGGGCCATACCTCGTTGGTGCTGGATCGTCCAAGGAGCTGCGTTTCTACATTCACTTATGCAAGCAGATGTAGCTACTGCTACTTTGCATAGTTGAAAAAACTGTCAATTTGTAAAGTACTAGAGTGTTCGTACGGCTGCTATTTTTTTATGGGGTCTTTGTTTCATATTTGTGCTGAACTGTTTGTAGTAGTACTTATACTTAATAATGATGCAGCGTGGAAGTGAATACTCTTTTTTTTGTGAATCGGAAGTGAATACTCCAACTACTATATGTAATTGTAACCCCTCCATCTGATTTACTCCCTCCGTCTCGATTTAGAGGGCTTGGTTTATTTTGCAGCAGGACCAAGGCATTGTTTCATTGGATGACGAAAACTCTCCGGAGCGCTGCCTCCTCCGGATGACAATAAAACATGATGTACAATGGGTTGTTTTTAGTCTTATCTTTGGTAACGAGACATCCTAAATTTGTGGTGAGAGAGATTTATGCTAAGAGATGATCTCTTAGCTAAGAGAAGGCAAAGTATTTTTTCATCTTTCTCTTTCTTCCACATCAGCGTTTATCCTACGTGGCACTGCTAAAATATCACCATTGTACATGCCCTAATACTCCACTAATGGTGTACAAAGCGTGCATGCAGCCGATCACATGCCCCCATGCAAACTTGTTTGGTTTCACAGCATGCACAAGGCTGTTCCCAGAGAATAGAAAAAGGAGAAAAGGGAAGGTGGAGACTAATTCGGGAAGGTTACTAGTACTTCTAATTTAAATGCATGCAGGCCTTAGATGAGAGGTAATATGGGACAAATATTTGTTCAGATTAGGCCCTGTGAACCGAGACAGAGGGGTATAAAACTATCTGCACTTCCAGATCATTTCTCCTGTTTTTTAGATGTCCTTTCACTTACTATAAAAAACAAAGAAGCACTATAAGGGCTGCTTTCAATCAAAGGAATGTGGAGAGTGTAGAAATAGGAAAGGTGTAGGATTGAAATTTTCCCATAGGAATCAAATCCAACATAATTCCTATGTCAATCCTATGAATCAAAGAAGCCCTAAGTGGTTACCGGTGCTTAATGCACAGTTCCAAAGAGTTCATCCCGCAGTCCAAATAACTAATAATCAGATGATGTCAATTTTTATGTATGTAGTTGTGCCTATTACCATCACAAATATAGTCTCAAAAAGTATGATGGCGGAGATACACATTTTTTAACTACCATGATTTTCGGAAAATGCTTAGTCAATTTTGACATAATTTGACTTTCTAAAAATAATACGGAGTATAAGCCTTAAGCTTTGAGATGGAGTTACTATATTGGGTTTTCCTCGTCTTAAGCAAAATCCCTTCCCATCCCCTTAAATAGAGTACTCCAGCCTCGAGGCTAGGAGATAAGAGAGGCCATCGATATGCCATACTCCTCGCGCGCTCGCAATGCTGGAAACTGTCACCGTTACGCTGAAGATGGACTCCACCGTGCTTCACTGCATTTTCTGCTCCCAGCCCCTCAAGGCCCCCGTCTTCAAGGTCGATCCCTTTCCCTCCCACACTCCATTGATGTTTCTTTTGTGGGTTCACTACTGCAAAAATGGGAATCCACGAACTTTGATTTGTGCAGTGCAAGGGTAATCATTTGGCATGCGGCCGCTGCCTCAGCGAGCTTCCCGGGAACCGGTGCCATAGGTGCGTGGAACCCCGCGGCGGATTCGAGCAGGACCCGGCAATGGACGCCGTCGTATCAGCGGCGACGGTTGAGTGCCCCCACAGCAGCTGCGGGAGCTTGGTGGCCTACCACCAGGTCCACGACCACAAGATTGCATGCCCGCACGCCCCTTGCGCTTGCACGGAGCCCGGCTGCGACTTCGCCGCCCCGCCAACTGCGCTCGTCGCCCACTTCACAGCGGCCCACTCGATCCAAGTGCACAAGCTCCCGCCGTACAACACGACCAAAGTGTTCCAGGTGCCGGTGTCGGTGCCAGGTTCGCCGTGCCTGCGGATCATCGCCGAAGGGGAGGACGGCGCCGTGTTCGTCCTGATCATCGGCGTGCTCGGTTCGACTTCGAACACCATCGTGTCTACCGTGTGCGTTAGGGCGGCCGCGTGCGTGTGGCCTCTGTACACGGCAAAGATGTGGGCGAATGGGCCGGCGTCGTGCTCGTTGGCGCACGCGAGGAGCAGGGCGGACACCGTGAGTGTGTCTTTGGAGGCGTCGAGCTGCGCCTTGCCGGGCGACGTCGCGTTTGATGAACTCACGTCGTTCCTCTCGGTGCCGCTTGTGTACAGTGCTTAGTGGACCTTCCAAGCTGCTGCGTTTCTACATTCGCATCGAGAAGGAGAACAATTAATCCTCAAAATAAGTACTCCTACTCCATATGATGATACGTACTAGTATAGTGCTAATGCGGATGTAACCTCTAGTAAAGTACTAGTACTAACACATGCGAGTTGTACTATTATTTCAGTTTCGCTTCTATTGTTGGGTAACATCATCAGGAAGATAACTTGAACTTATTGGTTTCAAATCTGTGACAACAAAAGAAAAAGAACAAGAAAGGGAGTACTCCGTAACTGTTTTTCGTCCTACTAATGCAACCTTGAGGTGACAGGGACAACTTTGTATGGAGTACAAAGCATCGTGCTCATATAAATATACGTACAAAATCATCAGCAGTACCTCGATAGGTGCCATGTCCATTGATAGACTGGGTAACTGGGAGATGGATATTACTCTTTGGATAGCTGTCCTGACGTGATAGGATGCCTACATACACCCTACTCGGCAGGTGATGATACCTTCCCAACGAAGGTATCCAGTCCCATCCATTGATTATTTTATTATGGACGGAGAGCATTCTAGAAGAGATGTCATGTCTTGGGGCAGAGGTTCGGCTTAATCATGGTTTTGATATGGCCACAACTTTTGTCATTTAAGGCAACACCTATGGGAACCAAAAGATTACTGAAACAGCAACTACATTTTACTTGACGCTAGTGTAGATGTATCTAGACATATTGTAGCTATAGATACTTCCATTTTAGCATCAAGTAATGTGGATCAGAGGGAGTAATACAATACAGTATACTCAGTATAAGGTTAACTTTGGCACACGCTGGGACGCACATATTTGTTAGAAGTACACACATGCAAGACAGAGCATAGAGTAAAATAATTACTCTACTATTTACTTATGAGCAACCAAAAGCTTGTACGTGTCCACTATATATATGGGCATGGACTACACTTATTGCTTGTGGATGAGGATAGCTGTTGTGGACAACACAGTGCATGCTGTTAGAGTGAAACAGCACACTTATTATGGATCGTAGGGAGTATGCGAGATAAAAAAGATCTACCATACATATTATTATTATATACTTTTTTTGCGAATCTTATTTTATACTTATCAGTTATGTACTCACGACACTGGGAGCATACACACACACGATCGTACATACTACGGTAATCTTGTCTTGCTTTTAACACTACTTGCAAGATAAAATATAGCTGGATGTACAGAACTACTTATCACTGGGTGCATTAGTGCATACACACACGATCGTATACATACTAGTACTGTACTACTTTTAACACTAGGCTATCCTTTTCAGTGATCTTCCTCTTCAGCTTCCACAGCCTGTACCATGCTGCACTTCTTCTTCTTCTTCTTCTTCTTCTTCTTCTTCTTCTTCTTACTCCCGCTGTCCTGGAATTCTGCCAATTTTTGTTGACCCTTCTCAAAGTTCACTATTCGCCTGTATACCTCATATGTCGCGTATGCGTCGATGCTTGCATACATGATATGCTTCATGGACAAGGGCACCTGCTTCCACAGCTTGTGTTCCTCATGCGTAGGTTTTTTCATGATAGATTTGTACTGGCTGTCTATAATGGCCGCAGCATAGTCAGCCAACGAATCCTTATTGTTACTAGTGAAATCGGCAGGCTTCCACCTTTTCTGGATGTCCACGAAGTTCGCCACTGAGAGGTTGCAACGCCCAAGCCTGGTAATGTCGTTGCCGATGTCAACTGATGAGGTCTAAGACCCCGTGTGTTGCCCGATCTCGCAGATTGACTTCGAAACCAAGAGGGGAGATGGGAAAACGCGAGGAACACGAAGAACACGACGAACACGAGGAACTCCGAGACTCACGCACGCACACCAACCCGATACACCCGATACTTACCCCCGTGGCTCGATGGACCACGCCAATAGAATCACCCGGAAGAGGCACGCGGCAGAATTCCCGGTGAGAGATTGGTGTTGGAGAAGAAGAGATTGGTGAGGGAGAGAGAGTAGCTTGTACTAGAATCTCACTCAACAATATCCAAATCAACAACAAGGATGGCCTTGATTACAGAGGGATGATACCCAAGGGAGACTAAGCTCAAAGGTAGGTTTGAGTTCAAAACAAGTCTAAAGAGGTAAAGGGGCGTCTGGGGTGCTTATATAGTCTTACAAGGCGTCACGGGCCGAAAAGGTACAAGTGAAACAAGTTCGGGCCGATTGGGCGACTTAAGTCGTGCAGGCCGGTCAGGAGGCCGGTCAGACCGGGCCTGGGACCGGGCAGGCCGGTCCAGACCGGGCCTGGGACCGGGCGGCAACCGGACGAGGTTCCGAGGCCCCGGGATAGTGCCCGGATGGCACGAGCGCAAATCCCGGTTTGGACCGGGCGACCCGGTCAGGAGGCCGGTCGGACCGGGTTATGGACCGGGTGGCCCGGTCAGGAGGCTGGTCAGACCGGGTTACGGACCGGCCGTCCATCTTCTCTTCCTTGCGCTCTTCGGGCGACTTCCGGTCCAGCTCCATGTCCATCTTCGCGTCCAGCTGCTCCTCTCCTCCTCTTGACCATGGTGTGTCCTCCTCTTCGTGCTCTTGATGCTCCTTGTACCTAATGACACATAACACGTCGGCATGAGGTAGCAATCCATCCAAAGGGGTACCAAGATCAAGGGTGGTGAGGAGCGAGTTCACCTCATCATGAAGAGCTTTAACTCGGGCTCGCGTCATTGGTCCACTTGGGGGACTTGTTGGTCTTGGTGTGGAGGTGACCGAAGGCCACCCCGCATCATCTCCCCCCCCTTGGGAAAGAGTCGTCCTCGACTCTTGTTCCTCCTCATCTTCATGATATGGCGACAAGTCCGCAACGTTGAAGGTGTTGCTCACCAAGTACTTGGAGGTGGGGATGTCGATGACGTAAGCGTTGTTGTTGATGCGTTTGAGGACCTTGAAGGGTCCATCTCCTCTTGGCTTGAGCTTGGAGTTGCGCTCACGAGGGAACCTTTCCTTCCGGAGGTGGATCCAAACTAGGTCTCCTTCTTGAAATATCCTTTCCTTCTTCTTGGCGTTGAGGCGGGTAGCTTGACGAAGCACATGTTCTTGAATGGTAGCTCTTGTTTCTTCATGAAGTTTCTTCACGTCGGCGGCGCGCTTGGCGAAGTCCATGTTCGTCCGCTCATGAAGGGGAAGTGGTAGTACGTCGAGTGCCTTGAGCGGCTCAAACCCGTAGACGACCATGAAGGGACTCCTTGATGTAGTCGAGTGCTTGGCGCGGTTGTAGGCGAACTCCGCGTGTGGAATGCATTCCTCCCATGACTTCAAGTTCTTCTTCACGAGGATGCGTAGGAGGGTGGAGAGGCTTCGATTAACCACTTCCGTTTGGCCGTCCGTTTGCGGGTGCGAGGATGATGAAAATAAGAGCTTCACTCCAAACTTTGCCATGATCGACTTCCAAAGATAACTCATGAACTTGACGTCTCGATCCGACACAATGCTTTGCGGTACTCCATGTAAGCGAACAATTTCCCTGAAAAACAACGAAGCAATGTGTGAAGCATCGTCGCTCTTATGGCAAGGTATGAAGTGAGCCATCTTAGAGAATCTATCCACTACCACGAATATAGAATCATGACCATGCTTAGTGCGAGGCAAGCCTAAAACGAAATCCATGCTAATATCGGTCCATGGTGCATATGGAATAGGCAACGGGGTATAAAGACCATAAGGATTGGAGGTAGACTTAGCTTGTAAGCATGTGGTGCACCGGCGGCAAAGGCGTTCGACGTCGCGGTACATTCTTGGCCAATAGTAGTGGGTTGAGAGCATGGCATATGTCTTCTCTCGACCAAAGTGTCCCATAAGACCACCTCCATGTGACTCTTGCAAAAGCAATTTTCGAAGCGAAGACTCGGGAATGCAAATCTTGTTAGCTTTGAACAAATAGCCATCATGCAAATAGAAATCATCCACTCCTCGTTCAACGGAGCACTTCTCAAAAATTGGAGCAAAGAAAGAATCGGAAGGATAGAGTTCTTTGATCTCTTCAAGTCCCAAAACATGAAAATCCAAACGAGTTAGCAAAAGGGTGTTTTTGCGGGAAAGAGCATCCGCCACAACATTGTCCTTGCCCTTCTTGTATTTGATCACATATGGGAAGGACTCAATGAACTCGACCCATTTTGCGTGTCGTTTGTTCAAGTTGTGTTGGCTTTTCAAATATTTCAAGGACTCATGGTCGGAATGAATGATAAACTCTTTTGGCCAAAGATAGTGTTGCCAAACTTCAAGAACACGAACCAAAGCGTAGAGCTCCTTGTCATATATAGGATAGTTGAGGCGTGCGCCATCCAACTTCTCACTATAGTATGCCACGGGTTTGCCCTCTTGCATAAGAACACCACCAATACCAAGCCCACTTGCATCACACTCAATCTCAAAAGTTTTTGCAAAATTTGGAAGAACAAGAAGGGGAGCTTCGGTAAGGCGTTTCTTCAACTCATCAAAAGCATTTTGTTGGGCCTTGCCCCAAACAAACGGAACATTCTTTTTGGTAAGCTCATTCAAAGGGCAAGCAATGGTGCTAAAATCTTTCACAAAGCGGCGGTAAAACCGGCAAGTCCATGGAAGCTTCGGACTTGACCAACATTTGTAGGGGTAGGCCAATTGTGGATGGCCTCCACCTTGGAAGAATCAACTTCAATCCCATTAGCGGAAACCACGAAACCAAGAAACACCAATTTGTTTTGGGCAAAAGTGCATTTGGGAAGATTTGCATAAAGCTTCTCATGACGCAAGATGCATAAGACTTCTCTCACATGTTGCACATGGTCCTCGAGATTTTGGCTATAAATAAGAATATCATCGAAATAGACAACCACGCTCTTGCCAATGAGAGGACGCAAGATGTGATTCATGAGGCGCATGAAAGTTGATGGAGCATTGGAAAGACCGAAAGGCATAACGAGCCATTCATAGAGACCGAGTTTGGTCTTGAATGCCGTTTTCCATTCATCACCAATAGCCATGCGGATTTGATGGTAACCACTACGCAAATCGATTTTAGAGAAAATCGTGGCACCACTAAGTTCATCAAGCATGTCATCTAAACGCGGAATGGGATGGCGGTAACGGACGGTAATGGCATTGATGGGGCGACAATCCATACACATCTGTTGCGTCTCATCCGGTTTAGGCACAAGAATCACGGGAACCGCACAAGGGCTAAGGCTTTCGCGGACGTACCCTTTGGCGAGGAGATCTTGAATTTGGCGTTGGATCTCCTTGGTCTCTTCGGGGTTGGTGCGGTAGGCGGCACGGTTTGGAAGCGGAGCGCCGGGTATGAGGTCGATGCGGTGTTCTATGCCTCGGAGTGGTGGTAGTCCATGAGGGAGCTCGTCGGGGAAGACGTCTTGAAATTCCTGCAAAAGAGACAACAAAGACGGAGGAATGTTGGTTAAGTCGTTAGCCGCCGACGAGGGTCCCTTGCATATGAGCACATAGTGCAATATGGTGGATGGGTTCTCTTGGAGCTCTCTCCACTCACTCTTGGTGGCTAGAAGGACACTCTTGGACTCACTCATATGTGGCTTGTGGCGCTCACTATCTTTGTGGTGGGTCGCTCCCTCTCCTCTCATCTCACTATGGTGGGTGCGGAGTTGTGCCCTCGCTAAAGCCTTCGCATTATCCGCGATGATTTGGCTAGGAGTCATTGGGCGCAACTCGAACTTCTTGTCGTTGACCTTGAAGGTGTATGTGTTGGAGAGTCCATCATGTATAGCCTTCTTGTCATATTGCCAAGGGCGGCCAAGCAACATGTGGCACACCGTCATGGGTACCACGTCACACTCGATGGTGTCCTCATAAGGGACAAGTGAAGCCTATTACCGCCAAAACTCCCGCCAAAACTCCCGCCTCCATACATATATTTTGAATTCCCATTCGACCCCTATTACCAATGACGCAATGGCAGACAAGTGAAGCCGGCGTGGGTTGGGGTCTCGTTCGTAATTTACACATCCCCTCTGATATATATAGTCTACCGCCTTCCTTTCGTCTTCCCCATTTCCGCCAAAAATCTGTCGCAATACTCCAGGCCCATCATCTCTCACCTGCCGGACAACCGCACCGGAATATCCCGGCCGTACTTAGCCGGCCTACCACCTCACCTACCTGAGGTTACCGACTCCCTCGTCCGCAGCACCAGATCCGCTTCACCAACGCCGCTGTGCACTGCACTATCTGAGTTCACCGACTCCCTCGTCTGCCGTACCTGATCCGCTTCACCAACGACGCCGTGCACTACACCGGATCTGCTTCACCGACTCCCTCGTTTCAGATCTGCTTCCCCGAAACCATCATCGACCGCCCCAGATCTGCTTCCTCGACGCCGACGCCCACCGCAACCGCAGCACCCCCGCCGTCGTCGACGTGACCCGCAAGGATGCCGAGTATGACTACACGAAGCCACCGTCGAGGTAACCAGACCCCCTCCCCCCTACACGTTTTGGGCTGTTACCATAGAAGGTTCAAGCATGTCTTGGTCAACTAGAATGTGTCTATATACATCTGAATCTAGTCATAACTGAGATTTATATTAGCATGTAAGTATCTATAATTGGTTTACTGTCATGCAATCCAATCTAGTTAAACCCATGTCAATCTATATCTATACCTAATAATATATAATAATAAAGAAACTAAGGCAAAATTTTCGTCCAACTTCAAACTACCCATAAATTTCCAAAAATTACACCTATGCCCCCCGCGAGTTAATACTGATTCATCCGTCTAAAAAAGCATCGACAGAGAAGTCCCATAGATCCAGCTCCGCCCTGCTCTCAATGCGCGTGGCAGATGGCAGAAACCTGCGCATTTGCCCATGCCACTCCTCGAGCTCTCTGTCTTGATGTGCTTCACACACCTTGATGTGCTTCACACACATGGCTTATAATACTAGGAAGCTTGTACATGACCCTTTAGATTGTTGCCATGTGCCAGAATCCAAACCCTATACCATACTTCTAGAATACTCTACAAACTCTAGATATTTCATACTACTCGTAAATATCTTACTCTAGAACATTCCCCATTCTACAATTCTCTCTACATACCTTGGATACTTCATGACTAAGCTAGCTCCTTTACTAGCCAACCACATTGATAAGATTACTACTAACAATCTCCCCCATAATCTTGTCATATAATCTTGTCATATAAACTATCGCGGTGGTTGGTGATGGTACGTCAAACGTGTATACAACTCACCCGAACATAAAAAGTAAGGTCAGCGTGACCGGCTCCATGAGGAGTTCTTATCAGGATTAGTTAGGTCACGACCAAAATCCAATCGGCAGCACTAGGTAGCAAAATAAGCATCCCTTTCCTAATTCTAATCGCTAAAACAAGCATAGATCGGTTCAGCAACACATCTTTTTCGTTCGCTCCCCTTTTTATTCTCTAAGGAACCCTCTCCTTAATGAGCGTAGATTGATGGAGATGGCTTTTGTACCGGTCAATCTTTATATCAGCAGGTGATCCGTCCTTTCTCCTCTGCCGTGGTTCATCAGCGCGTGTCCGACAATCCCGGTTAGATCGGCACGATCGGCAAAAAAGAAAAAAGCCAAAAGAGACCCATTGATTAGGCTCCTCTTGCCGTGCAACTTTAAATTTTCTAACTTTTCTTTCATTCGCAAACATACAGTGACAACTTATATGACTCTAGGTTTCTTTTCCTAATTTTTGCACGTGCATGCATTTTCCATTTAAAATTCGTAGGACATACAAATCTCAACACTTATGCAACTAAAAATCCTTTAAAAACAAAACTTTCAGACCCTGCAGCATTTAAGAGGTTAGTGACAAGAATCAACCACATGTTTAGGAGCGCAGTGACATTCTCGCTAAAAAACCATGTTTCACGCGTGGGTGTTTCATTAATAAAGAGAAATATCTTATTACTAAAGAGAAATATCTGTTCAGTTGGGGCCACGTTTCGACGTGTGTTCTCGATTTAACTGCATTTCTCGAGACAAAGTATCTCGAAGGTGTTCATAGAGGTAGCATGTGCATTTGTGCGTTCATAGAAGCGAGTGTATGTACTTAGTGAGCATTTATATTGTACCGTGTTTTGTAAAAAAAGATGGTGTGAAAGGGCACCTTTTACGATATACTCCCTCCGTCCCAAAATGTAAGGGGTCTAAGGATTGGTCAAAAGTCAAACCTTACAAACTTTGACCAAATATTTAAAAAATATTTACATCTACAATATCAAATTGACATATTAAGAAAATATACTTTAGGGTGAATCTATTGATAATGATTTAGTATTGTAAATATTTATATTTTTTTGTATAAACTTGGTCAAATTTTAAAAACATACTTTTAACTAATCCTTAGACACCTTATTTTTGGCACGGACGGAGTATCATTCAATAAATACTATGAATTATTCGATCGTTTGTTCAAACATGTCAATTAGATCGGTCGATTGATCAACTCGGATCGGTCGATCGAGCATCAGAGTTGTCTCTGTGGTGACAAAAAATAATGCACATTGTATAAGACTGACGTACCACGCAGTTGTAAAGAAAAATGAGGACCATGTGGCCACACATCCTGGACATAGACATTGTGATTATATTCCATTTATTCTATTTTTGGAGAGAGCGATCTTTCGTTATTAACCTGTTGCAACACACGGGTATTATGCTAGTATCCCCTAATCCAGATCACATGGACCATGCACTTCATCTTGTGATGGCATCACACCGACTCACGTCAAGCAACGCTGCCGCACCTTGCTTGTTAGCCTCACACCGACTTCATATTAGATATCATGTAGTGCATTTCAAGTACCAAATCACTGAGAACCAACCTGTGGTTGGATGGTTAGAGGCGATGGCACCCCCAGATTTGACGCTTTGGTGTCTCAAAAATGGAGGAATATTCTTGTGTGGGATGCGGCGTTCCCGATGACATTGTGGTGATATTGGTGACTTCGTCAATCTCAATACCCGTCGGATCAGTTTCTTGGATGCATTTTCCTGGATCTGCTCGAAGGGGTAGAGTGTGTGTGCGTGAGTGATGAGTGTATGCATGTACATGTGAGCGTCTATGATTGTACTGTGTGTTGCAAAAAATAGTATTAATTTTTATCTTGTTCATACTAAGACTAGCAAAACGTTCCCTGCTCTATAAACTCTCAAGAAACACCCCTATAATATCTATCTAGTTCGTCCTAATGTTAGAACAGTAATTGCATGCTATGTAATTCATCTATTTTTGTTAGGAAACCTACATGTTTGTTTGCTTTTCTTATTCTCAGGTGTCAGGTTGTGTGCTGGGACCATAGCCGCCGTCTGTTTTGTTCGTTGCAAAATGTTGTTTTATATTCCGCCATTCTGTGCTCTTCTGTGTTCACAAGGTTTTAAATTATAATTTCCATCTGTTTTGTTGTAAACAATGACGGTAAATGCCAATTACTATTTCCTTTTTGCTATCATTTTGCCATCCTGTGTGAACTCACACGTGTGAACTCATTGCTCTGGTACATTTAAATTCTTCATTGTTTTTGTTCTTCAAGAGCTGCAACCCTAACTCTTTGCTGTAATTTCATGTTGCACTATCACATGGAACACAGCAAATCGTGGAGTGAATCACCCCTATAATCCAGTAAGTACCTTTCATTTTTGTATTGATATGCTTATCGTGCTGGGAACCAGTTTGTGTTTAACACATTTACTCTCCATATAGATAGGATAACTGGTTTGAAATAAATCATGCTATTTATATGACTGCACGTCTTCGTTCATTTTCCTGCTAGCTTCTCAAACTTGTTCTATTGCCTGTCTAATCTTTTTTTTGTTTGATCATGATTAAACCAATTTAATTGTTCTGCTTAACTTAAATGATCTGGCATTTTATTCCAGCCACATAATGTTTGATTGCTCTTGCACTTCCTCATACCGTTATGTCTTCTGGATTTCATCCATACATGATAAGAATGTTTTGCTTGGTGAATATGAGTCAGATGATGATTCAATTGGTTATTAGTCCTTGATTCATTGAGTTGACTGATGATTAAAACATATAAACCTTGGCACTTTCTGGCATGCTTGTTGTGGGATATAATGAGCATATTTGTTTTTTGTAAGATTTTTTTCTGATTTCACTGTTGATTAATCCAATGCCACCTTCTGTAGTAGGAAATCCACCTTCAGTGGGTATCATAAATAAGATATGTTGTTTCTTTTTGGCTGACCCATCTTTTATTTTTAGGCACAAAATGGTTCATTTGTTTGTTTCTCCTTCCCTTATATTGGGCTCATGGGTTAAACATTGAAATAATATGTCAGTTTATATGAATCCCAGAATGGTTGCTGTCTAATCTGTCTTAATTGGTCCTGCTCGTTTATATTTGGCACCAAATGGATATATTTCTCGTTTATCTGAGGCATTTCCATGGCTGGCCGATGATGAAAATAATGAAATTTAGGGGGTTGGAGATTCTCCAACTGCACAATGTCTGGCTAGTTTTGTCCACATGACCACTTTTGTGGAACTTAAGGGATCTAAAGCACCCCTTCCAAGTGTCAATTTTAATTGATAGACTTCTGTTATGCAGTTTCCTGGCTTATTTTATTAGGCACAGACTGTCTAGTTACTTGATTTATTTTGTTCATATTTGCCATCCGGTTGCTCTACCTGTTGCAATGGGGTTGATAGCTTGCTGTGTTATATTATGCCTTATGCTTTGTGAAAATCTGCCATCTGTTTTGATGCTTTGCAAAAATCTGTGACAACTAATATGGTTGTTTTCTCAAATTGTATGGTTCTGTAACCTGCATTGTCCTGTTTTCAGCCCCTGAATAGAGCAAGGAAGGCAGATGGCAGGGCATGTACATCAAGTGTCCAGGTCTTTCCACAGCACAGCCATGACAATGCCAATTCATCTGATAGTCAGATGATATCTACTGTCCCAGCCATTCCAGCTCAAACAATCACTGCCTTTGCACACGAATCAATTGATATAATGCAGCAGCAAAGAGATGAAAGAGATTCAAAAATCGACATAACAGTCAATGAGATACATGAATTGAAAAATAGGCAGGCTTGGATTGAGCAGATCCTTAATAATCTACTCTGCAGATCTAATGGAAAGCCAGCTGTTACTTGCACTCCGATGAATTCTACCTAAAAGAAATGCAGTTTTGCCGATGATGCCATTTGTATGGCTTGTATCATTTGAGTTATTTCGACTTGTTGTGGTATTTGAGAATTTTTCCTGTTATTGTAACACTTGAGCTTTTTTCCTGTTATTGCTATAGTTTGCAATAATTGTAACAAATTTTCAATGTAATGATTATTTGATCTTGAGCTTTTTTCCTGTTATTGCTATAGTTTGCAATCATTGTAACAAAATTTCAATGTAATTATTATTTGATATTGCACTCGGCCTTAAACAGAACTACTAGTATGGTCTCACAATTTTTTATCATTATACTTTGCAAGATTTAGCGGATGCCCCAAATTCAGTGCATCTCCACCGGCGGCCCCGATAGCGATTTGGGGGCCTGCGTCGATTTAGGGCTCGCACCGGTGCGCTCCAAACGGCGCCGGTCATTTGTCGAGCCCAATAGAATCGCCGACATCCCATGCCGGCCCCTTTGACAAGGGCGCGAATCGGGCACCCCGGTTGCCTTTGCGGAACGACGGTTTTCTCTGGTGGGGGCGCCTTGTCCGCGAGAGGACGCGACGGTTCGCATCGGCCGCGACGCGGAAAGGTTGCTCGTCGGCGTTTAAGGTCATGTAAGAGGTAGTTATAGTACTCGTATGTGATTTTGGTGATGTGGAGGAAAAAGAATGAGGAGAGAGAAGGACTATGTGGTGCCGATTCAAAGAAACCGGATCAAGCAGTACAAGTGGGACCCAACAGAAATATGACATGCATATTTTATTTATCCTAAAGCAAGTGGCCCACTTCACCAAGCCATGCACATTACCTCCGATTCATATTAATTGACTTTAATGTGGAGTATCAATTTCCATCACAGATGAGTCGAACCAAATTGTTGGTTCGCTTTTCCTGTCAGAACCTATGCATCGATGCTCTGTTATGTGCGGAACCGATTCAATGGACGTTTTGGTTCGCTTTTGATACACATAGTGCATGGTCTAAAGTTACGAGCATACTGTAGGCTTCTTACAGACAACTTACAGACACCATTTTTGTTGTTGTATGAAGGGTGTCTATAACTTATACTCATATATAGCTATGACTAAAAATACTAGATAACTTGCAGATAGACTATTGTATACACTGTCTATAGCATTGTCTATACTCCGTAGATGACATGGAGTAGTATTACAGACAACATCCGTCTAAATCAATGTACATGCCCTAATGGCGCGGAAACCGAGGCAGCGACTGGCCACGAGGGCAGCGACTGGCCATGCGGCATCCAGTCGCCTTAAATGTGGGCAGTTGCTACCGCTAGATAGGACGTACGCCGTCCACCACCGCCGCTCCATTCTCTACTCTCCACATCAAGATGCCCGCCGTCTGAAGACCACCTACTCGATGGTTGGCCTCAATGGCCGCGCGCTGCCTCCAGCACCACCGCAGCCGCAGCTGCAGGCCGATGACGAGCACAGCTCCGACGAGGACGAGGGCCCACGGTTCTAGGCGTGGCACGATGTCTACGTAGCAGAAGCGGAAGCAGAGGTGGCGGAGGAGGCAGCGCAGTCGGGCGAGCCGCCGCAGGCCCCCGCCGACCCGGAGCAGGCGGTGATCCTCGCGTCGCTGAACGCACAACGATACCAGCGGTTGAGGGAGGAGGAGCGCGAGTTCGTCAATGATGCGAACCTCGAGCACGTCCTCGAGATATCGCGCCAGCGAGCGGCCACGGAGGAGGCGGGACGCCGCCTCATGGAGGCGGAGCGACAGAAGCTCGCAGAGCTCAACGCTCATCGCCACTACGACGCGTTCGCTCACCAGCAGGCGAGGCGCGCAGAGATCGAAGCTTCTCGGGAAAGGCTGGAAGCGCGGGGACAGCGCCGCCGGCAAGCCCCTGCGACCCCGGCCGCCATGCTCCACCGCCAGATGCGCGAAGCAACGGAGGAGAGGCGGGCACGGAAGCAGGCGGCAATGGCGAAGAACAACGACGAGGCAGGGCCGTCGAGCGCCCCTACCGACGGCCAGTAGACCAGGATTAAGTTTATGTTTAGTTATGTTTAAATTCGAGCTACTTTGGTATAAATTTCGTATGAATTTGGGTTTTTAGATGTCAATTTAAATTTTAAAATCTATCGGGGCTACCGTTTTGGGGCCGCCGGTGTGGGAGCAGCGTCCCCAAATAGAGGATGCTGTGCCGGTGGAGATGCTCTTATAGATAGATAATGATCATGGTAACAGAAAAAATCGTCAACGTGATGATGATTTGATGTTGCACTCGACCTTGAACATAAGTACTAGTACGGTCTCACAATTTTTTTAATCATTATACTTTGCAACATTTAGCAGATGCTCCAAATTCAGACATAGATCATGATCATGGTAACAAATTTTCAACATGATGATGATTTGATGTTGCACTCGGGCTTGAACAGAAGTACTAGTACGGTCACGCAAAATTTTAGCATTATACTTTGCAACGGATGCACCAATTTCAGAGATAGATCATGATCATGGTAACAAATTTTCAACGTGATGATGTTTTGATGTTGCACTCGGCCTTGAACTGAAATACAAGTACGGTCTCACAATTTTTTATCATTATAATTTGCAAGATCTAGCGGATGAGCCAATTTCAGAGATAGATGATGATCATGGTAGTAACCGGTATTTAATGTCATGATGATTTGATTTTGCACTCGGCCTTGAACAGAGGTACTAGTATGGTCTCACATTTTTTTATCATTATAGTTGGACCTTAGCCAAATTCAAAATCTCATAGCGGCAAAACTTCTCGCCCACAAAATACAAAAATTTCACACGCTTCCAAATTCCCATTCTACCCCTGTGGAGATGATAGCAAGGTCGGTTGGTGGGGGGCTATGCCCGTCATTTTTTGGATCACCACCTCCCTAGCCCGGAAACCCTCCCAGAAAAAATTCATTTCCCTCAGACCACCCACCGGAACTTCCCAAGTCCCTCTCTCCCACCTCCACGACCACCGCACCGGAACATCCCCGCCGGACTTCCCTGGCCTACCCGAGCCCTCGCGATCCTCGTCATTCGGCTGCCTGCCGGAGCCGCTTCATCGACGTCGTCATCAACCGGACCGGATCATCCCCGCCGTACCTCGAAACCATATGCTCATCCAGCAGTCTACCGCAGTCGCTTCAGCTGAGCCACTTCGCCGGATCCGTCTTCCACCGCATCGGATCTTGCTCACCGACACCGCTGTGCATGAACCAGATCTGCTTCACCGGCGCCTTGCATGATCTAAACTCTTCTACTGTCGCTTTTCTATTGCTTGCCTGCAAGTTCTTGTTTAATCTTGGGGGAACCTGTTTGTGCTAATGACGCGCCGTTACGTTTTTGCAGATGAGATGAGTAACCATGAAGTGTAATGGCCGTCTCTCCAACCCCAAGTAGCACATGTAGCGTACTTCATCACCGGATCTATCAACCCCAGGAAGATCTGTTGTGACTCCCACAGAGTGCTTCTCCTAATGTAAGTCCCTTGTTTTAGCGCCATGTTCTGGGTTCAGATGCTTGTTTGTCTGAAGCTGTTTTTGTGCATTCCTAGCTATGACCGTAACACCTTGCTATTTTCTAGTTCATTGCTATCTTTAAGCGATTTAATATTTTGGTTTTGATTCCTTTCTATGTAGATGTAGCCATCATAACTTCTATCTTGCTCAGTCGTTGTTACAAAAATTATAGGTATTATAGTAACATCCTGCTATTATTTAGTTCATGGCCAATTTTAAGTAATTGCACATGTTGGTTCGCATTCCCTGCTCTATAGCTTTTGGCATCGTAACTTCTATATTTGGTTTACATTCCCTGCTCTGTAGATCTAGCCATCATAACTTTATCTTGCTCAGTCGTTGTTACAAAAATTATGGCCTGCTACTATGTTGTTTGTGCCAATTTTTTACTCCATGAACATGTTGGCTTGCATTCCCTGTACTACAGGTGATGCCATTGTTTTGTATCTAGTTCATTGTAAGCTAACAAAGTAAGGACTTAGTTTGGCATGCTATCACTCTGCTATCTAGCCTGTAGTACAAATAAACTTGTCATACTACTAGATAATAATTTTGCGTGCCATCTTGTTCTTCAAAAGCTGCATTATTGACTTGTTTCTCTGACTTGGCATGACGCTCACATATGGAAAGCTGAACATATTGGTTTGCATTCCCTCTTATACAAGTTCACATGTGATCCCACTATATTTTGTATCTGGTCCATCCTAAGCTCCATCATTAACTGTCCTCTATGTGTTGCTCATTACAAGTTTATATCCCGAAACATCTTGATTTGCATCCCCTTCACTATAAGTTCAGGAGTATTATTTAGTTCACGGCCAATTTGAAGTAATTGCACTTGGCACATGTTGGTTCACTTTCCCTCCTCTTTAGCTTTTGCCATTGTAACTTCTATTTTTGGTTTACATTCCCTGCTCTGTAGATGTAGCCATCATAACTTCATCTTGCTCAGTCGTTGTTACAAAATTTATAGCCTGCTACTATGTTGTTCATGCCAATTTTGTACTCCCTGAACATGTTGGTTTGCATGGGACTCGACAGTAGTAAGTCTCTTTGTTTCATTCTAACATGCTCTGTTATATTGACTGTTGGTATGCGGCATGCACTCTTTGTTTGCTTATTGTGTGCATTACAATGATCTTCTTATAACGACGAAATGATGAGTTCCAAATTCTTTGGCAAACAATATTGTAGTGTCTTTGCCTTTCCATTGTTGCTGTCTTAACTTGTAATGTCTTTGTTTCAGATATAGGTGCTGCATGGACAACTTAAAAGATTGCCAGATCGCTTCATTGTATTGCTAGGTTTAATTACCATTCAATTTCTCTGGGTTCTGTAATATTTTTCAAAGCCTTGCAGCTGATGTAATATTTAGTTAGTTTTTATAGTTCTTTCGCGCATTTTTTCTTTGGTGCTTGTGGTAAGTGAGGCTATCCGACAGAAATCAATGCTGCGTAAATATTCTCAGTATCTAAATCACGAATTCCCATCCCTTAAACGGCCCAATTAAGCGAAATCACATATGTACCGGCCCGCAAAATCCTAAAGCGCCTATTATGCCAAAGATATAAACAAGAACTAAACGGGTGGCCCACTTACTTATTGGACCAGCCCACTTGATTTACCGTGGACCCCACACTCTAATTGGGCCGGCCCATTTGCTTTAAGGTGGACCCCACCCACTCTTTGGGCCGACCCACTAACTAGTGGGCCAGCCCAATTGCTTTTGTGGTGGACCCCACATACTAAATGGTAGGCCTTTTAAGTGGAAAGTGGGACCCACCTGTGTTTTTGGCCCGGCCCACTTGCTATATGGTGGACCCCACATACTAAATGGGCCGGCCCTTTAAGAGGAAAGTGGGACCCACCTGTGCTTTTGGCCCGGCCCACTATCTTGTTGGCCGGCCCACTTGCTATATGGTGGACCCCACATACTAAATGGGCCGGCCCTTTAACAGGAAAGTGGGACCCACCTGTGCTTTTGGCCCGGCCCACTATCTTGTTCGGCCGGCCCACTTGCTATATGGTGGACCCCACATACTAAACGGGCCGGCTCTTTAACAGGAAAGTGGGACCCACCTGTGCTTTTGGCCCGGTCCACTATCTTGTTGGGCCGGTCCACTTGCTATATGGTGGACCCCACGTACTAAATGGGCCGGCCCTTTAGCAGGAAAGTGGGACCCACCTGTGTTTTTGGCCCGGCCCACTATCTTGTTGGGCCGGCCCACTTGCTATATGGTGGACCCCACATTCTAAATGGGCCGGCCCTTTAACAGGAAAGTGGGACCCACCTGTGTTTTTGGCCCGGCCCACTTTCTTGTTGGGCCAGCCCATTTGATCTATTGTGGATCCCACGTACTAAATGGGCCGGCCCGATAGCAGGAAAGTGGGACCCACATGCTAATTGGGCCGGCCCAATAACTTCTTGGGCCGGCCCAGTTGTTTTAAGGTGGACCCCACTAGGTAAATGGGTCGGCCCGATAACAGGAAAGTGAGTCCCACATGTCTTATGGGCCGGCCCTTTTGCCTGTTGACCGGTCAAACGAGTGCATTCGGCCCAGCCCACATGCTTAGTGGGCCGGCCCATTAAAGTTTTGACCAGTCAACCTTAGAGGTTAGGCCCGGCCCACGTAACTAATGGACCAGCCCAGCTATATAGTTGACCGGTCAAACTAAGTCAGCTGGCCCGGCCCGCAAACTTAATGGGCCGGCCCGCTTAAGACGTGGCAGGCCTCGTGTGGGCCTACCATCTACCACGGGGTTTCAGCGGTTAACGCCGTTAACTGCCAGTTAACGGCGTCTGCCACGTGTTAGTTTGCATGACGTCAGCAGTCAACGGGCTCCCGGAAACACTTCTGCAACGGTCCGATTTTCCGTGGCGGAAGGGCGCCCAAGCGCGACGGACCGAAAAAAATCGCCGTAGGACTTTGCATGACGCAGTTTTGACAACAGAACCCATATCGTCGGGTTAGGCCCATAGGCGAAGAAAAATACCCCTTAGCGGACGATTTTGAGACGTTGTCTATCAGAACTTTTCTTGTAGTGATTAGTGGAAATTGCACAAAATCAAAAGGGTCCCTCACGAATTATACATATCTAGATTGTGATAAACTTTTGCCCCATATTTGGTGGATGGGTGCATCTTGGCATGTAAAATAATTAATTTTTGCAAATGGCGTTGTCAAAATTTATGTACAAATGATTTCTTTCCATCCAAAGTACATAAAATGGGAGTTTTAATGAAGAAAGTACAAATAAAACAGCTCAACATGCCTCCACACCCCGATTTTCACATGAAGTAGAGCATATTTAAAGGATAATTCCAGAGTTTTACTATTTTTCAAGCAACTTTGCTAATTTCCCCCCACTCACATGACTTTATGTCGATTTAACGAAAATAGGGCGAATTTAAACTATATGGGCGGGATAGTTTGAATTGTGCGCGCGGCAAAGGGAACCGCCTATTCCTCAACCTTGTGCACGGAAAATCACACACGCAACTCCATGAAACACCACCTACCGACCTTAATTATCACCCTGGCGGCCCGTCCGGATGACCCCCACCCACCCCTACACAACTTATCCCCGTCCGTGCGAAGAGCTTCCCCTCCCCGTCCCGTCCGTGCGAAGAAGAAGCTTCCCCTCCCCGTCGTTCTTCTCGAGACGCACCGGCGGTCAAGTTGATCCACGGTAGGGCTGCTATCTCTAGCTCAATCATGCATCGGGCAAGACGGCCTAACGATTTATATTTTCTTGATATTGCTAAAAAAATTCGTCAGTATGCTCGAACTAATTGGCACTTTATAGTTTTCCGCCCGATTTGTCCTCGATCAATTTGTTCATTTGCGTGGGCATATAGAGTCAGTTCTGCACTCGATCCGTTAATTTGCTGAAATGCCATGGCAGAGTTTTCTACACGGTCTGTTTGCTAAAATGTCGATGGGCATTTTTTGTTTTGTACTCGACATGATTGCTGAAATGCATAATCATGTAGTATAGTTTTGTACTTGAGGGATATACATTTCCTACTTCGCCTTAAATTAATCACCAACCACTGTATCTCATAATTAAACAGATGGATAGAACTTGGATACTGCATGGACACTTATGTTCCCCTTCATATATAAATGGTGTTCAACCCTTTATGGGGTTTATTAGAGCTCATGAAGGTCACAACATGGACGTGTATTGCCCGCGCTGCACATGTATGAATGGTGTGAAGAGGCCTCACCATGTAGTGGAAGATCATTTACACATTTTTGGGATGGACCGCACATATGTTAGGTGGGTTTATCATGGTGAACCATATAATGATCCTTCAGCGGGAGAAGCAGATCTTGCTCACACTGTATGTGTGCTGGCATATGTAGTTAATTATTTATATTGATGTTGCCGCTGTTTCGATCAATAGTTTGCATTGCTGTGCAAGGTTCTGTACTCAAATTTAACTTGTTGCAGATGGATGGACGGGAAGGAGAGAAAAAGCGCTTGCTTCAGGAAATGGGTTTCAGCTCTGGGACATGTGTTGTGCCAAATGAGAAGGTAAATATGTAAAACGACATTTTTTTCAGGTTGCATCCCTTAGATGTTTGTCTAATCGGTTGATGTACTAATTGCAGAAGCATAGAGTTGAATAGGTCTCTCAGTTTGATGGGAGATTTGAAGATGAATCTCAGTTTGATGATGACGAGCCTTTCATAGACGAAGGTCCTGCACCTGAGATTATCCAGCCTACAGAAGGAGGCCGTGCACCGAGTACACAGCTTTGCGTTGAAGTGGATGCACATCCGGAGATCATCAGGGGCGTCCGGGTAGTCTCAAGACCACCCAGCCCTGATGCACATGTGGATGGCTGTCAACACCCGGATTTTTAAGTCCAGATGCCTATTATGTCATTCATCGCAATCCCAGGAATATTGTCATTGCGAGGCATAATAGTCGTATATCATAGTCATCATTCATTACAAACCATATTGTCTTACAAATTCAGATCACATGATCCATATTACACAAATAGTTGATCTATTGATCAACGAACAAACACAAGTTCATAGCGGAAGCGTAAATAGAATGGACTCTCTAGTCTAGTTGTCGTAGGCGTCCTGCTGGTCATCTCCTTGGTAGTTCTGTTCATCTTCATACTCTGGCCATTTGAATAGCCAGGGACACAGCCGTGAGTACTTTAAGTACTCGCAAACTAATACTAGTGTAAGTGCTAACTAATCTAGTAAGGGGTGCTAAGCTCTAGTTTATTTTGCATAAAGCCAATTTTAGTTCACAAGTATTTGATAAAGACTCATTCATGTGCTAACTAACTCAAGTGGGAACATTAGTGTCATTCCTATAACTCAGTTTTGAATCAAAACAATTCAGTTCAAATCACCATTTACTTCATCAATATTTTCAAGAATCTGACACCGGAAACTGTATGGCCTTTCCAACCGTCCGTAACCGTGGACACGGCTATTCGAATAGGTTTACACTCAGAGGTTGCACACTTGTGCCACAACATTTGATTTCATCCGTCAAGGATAACCCCGAATCATCGTAACACAGTACGCGGATCATCAACCATAACCTTTCACTTACATACCCTAGTATCGGTACCTCTCCCCATGAGCTTGGCCTCCCAGTGAAGACCAACTGTCAACCTGGGAACTGCACAGGGCTTGGCCGTACAATTCACCTCATTTCACATCATTTCTCATACAACGGAGGCAGCCTCGGCATAACCCCTATGATGCTTGTTCAGAGGGAACCCATACTAAGATGCATAAACTTCCAGTTAAGTCCTACCCATAATCAGGTATTGTGGGGTTACTCAAAAATTGGAAAGGTATCGCATCCAAACCAATATCAGTTTTAGTCAAAATTCACCATCTCCTTCAAGTCATATTCACCTTCATAAATCATTCAATGGAATGACTCATCATTCCAAGGTTTCAAATTCATTTCAAGTCACATGTTCCCATCTAGAGTAGTCACTTTTAGTTATTAGCACTAGCACTAATCATGAGGGGGGCTATCTTGCTTGGCCATCTTTGAGACTAACTTTGCTACTCTAGTAATACTCTCAACTTAGACCAAAGTTAACTATAAAAGTAACTCTTTAATAAATCAAGTAAAAACTTGTACGGTAAAAACTTGGGATATGATTGTTGTAAGTAAGGTAAGACTAATGGTGCCTTGCCCCAAAAGGGCTTTGCACTTTGCAAGAATATTAGCTTTCCTTGGTGAGGGTAGTGATCAGAGTTCTCCTCCTCCTCTTCTTGGTAGAAACCTTCCTCTTCCTGGTATTCTCCGGTACTAGCGTCTAAAAACGAATACGAGATACCATCACCCAACAAAGTTCAAGAGCTATACTAAGCACACCATGGCTTCACACAACTATTCTAATAACACACACAACACAATTAGGTGCATTGGTTTTATTTCTTGAGGAAAAATAATTTCCTCTCATTACATATGTAAATGATAGTTTCCATTTAGTTCTTGAGGACATAATTTCCTCTCATTGAATCTTCTTAAGATTTAACTTCCTCAAACAATCATGCATGAAATCATGTTGACCTAAGTCCACCATTCATCATCATCATTTGGGGAAAATGATTTAAATGAGGTAGAATACCTCATACTAGTTAACAATGCTAATTATGATTTAATATCACCAAGTATTTCATGTGAGAGTATTTAGACCAGGGTCACAACTTCATATGAATGTACATAGGACAAGATTTAAATGAAGTAAAACACTTCATATGATTCACATAATAGTTTTGGGCAATATCACTTAACTCAACTAGCCATATAGTCCTTTATTTAAACTAGGCCATGATCACTCAAAGTAACCACACCATATTTTTGCAGAAACAATTAGTGTAAGTGAAATGTGAGCTATGAGAGTTGAAATCAACTTAATAGCACTTTTGGTTGATTTTTAAGAATTGTTTGAATATGCAAAAGTCCCTGAATTGTTCTTTTTGTCACATTATTTCTACAAAGAATCTCACAGTGAGACCAGTGTAGTTTTGTAGATCTTTTCATTAGATTTACAAGGATATAAAGTTTGCTAAATTTGGCCAAGCCAATTTGAATCTATTGAATTTTGAACGCAGGGACAGTATTGAAATTAAACTAAATCTGGAAAATCGAATTTGAATAAGTGGGCCTGGCGGGAAAAACTAACGGGCCGATTTTCAAATTAAACATCCTGCCCAGCCCACCACGGTCCACAGACGCGTGGGCTGCCTGACAGGGTGGGGCCTGCCTGTCAGCGGCTCAGCCAACCCGAATCGGTACGGGGCGATGTGGAGCGTAGGATTAGGGGTTGATCTAACGGCTCAGGGTCATCGTCGTCGCCGGCGAGAAGCTCGCACTAGCGTGGTGGCAGTAGGGGGTCAGAGGGCTCACCGTGGCTCCAGCGAAGGTGGGCAGTGTGCTCGGTGAAGTGGTGGACGACGGCGATCCTCCTGGTAGCAGCGGCACGTCCTGGGGAGGCTCCAATCGGCGGTGAGCTTCTGCGGTGGCGTGCGGCAGTGAGGTGGCAATTGGCGAGCTACGGCGACTAATCAGAGCGGTGAGGTGGTCGAGGAGCTCGAGGGAGAAGAGGGGAGTGCTGTGGTGTGCTCAGATCGTCGAATGGCGGCTTCTATTTATAGGCGAGCAAGGGCACCGTGGTGCTGCGGTGAACTCGACAAGGGCGCGGCGTCTCCGGCGGTCTAGCGAGCTAGGCGAGGGCGCTGCGGTGTTCAGTGCGTCACGGTGGTCCTCTGGGTGGCGACAGGCAGCGTAGGCGGTGCCTAACACGGTCGGGGCGAGGCGAGGTCTGGCGGCATCTGCGTCGGGATTCCTTCTCCGTCTCCGACGGCGGCGGTCACGGGTCGCGGTCGTGTCCATCCCTGGCGGCTTCGTGGTCGTGCGGTGACGCTCAACCCGTCGAGAGGGGGTCCAGGTGAGGCGCAGGGTGGCGAGGCGGCAGGTGGCCAGTGGTGTCTGTGGCGCGTGCATGTGCGACGCCGTCGGCATGCCTGGGCCATTCTGGACGCGCGCGTTCTGGCGAGTGTCGGCGTCCTCTCCGACGATGGCGGGCATAGGCATCTGTAGGAGGTCGTGGTGGAGCTCAATGGCACCAGGGCCATGGCTGGGAAAGAAGGAGAAGAGAGGAGAGGGGACATGGTGGAACATGGCCGGCATGGCCATGTCCATGCCATGCTAGCCTCCTTCTTAGGGTTGCTATGCTGGGAAGATAGAGAGAGGGGACCAGGGGACCAAGTAGGGTCAAGTGGGGCAGGTAGGGTTGGCCAACACTTCCAAATAGTGTTTTGGATTTGATCCTATTTGTAATTTTCAAATTCTTGCCAAATTTGGTTTAGGTCATGTGGTTGCAAAATTTGAAAATGGTTGGTTTGGATGAGTTGCAATTGACCAGAGACAAACATAGGTGGTGGTGGAATTTTAAAAATAAAAGAAATGCCAAAATGCAAAGTGTGAGATTGTTGCACTTGTTAAAAAGTCTCAATTTTGCATGAGCATAAATTTTGATCCAAGATGATTTTGATATGGTGATCTTTACAAAAGTTGTTCACCTTGATGTGCTCTTGGATGAGGTGCAAAGAATTGGATTTGTTTGGTTTGAAAATCTTGAAAACTAGGGGCTCAAAGTATCTACCAGAATGTAAATGGCAGATTTGACCATTATTCTATGTGAGCACAATTTGAGTTTGGATTTTATTTGATTTGTGTTTCTTTGGTTCCAAAAGTTGTAATAAGTGTTAGTAACATAATACAAATAATGGTGAAGGTCAAAATGGTCTAGGGTAAAGATTTTCAAAAATGGCATAAACCATATGTGTGGGTTTTAGGGTTTTTCTTATTTGATTTCTTTCTCTTTTTATTTGATTTGATTTGTGATCTTCTCTTGATCACTCTAGGGTTTTAGGGTTTAGCACATAAACATATAAGCACTCATCATGGCATATCACACAAAATGCACAAGTCCTAGGCATAGCTCTATATGCAAATAAAAGTTTTTGTTGATTCTGAATTTTGGACTTTGGAAATTCTCCTTCTTCCTTTTATTGAAATTTGGGATGTTACAAACCCTTCCCCCTTACAAAAGATCTCGTCCCGAGATCTAAATGAAAATTAGGTACTAAAGAGATCTGGGTACTCCTTCTTCATAAAGTCTTCGCGTTCCCAAGTGGCTTCATCTTCGGTATGGTTGCTCCATTGTATCTTCAGAAACTTGATGCTTTGGGTGCGGGTGGTTCTGTAAGCTTCCTCCAGTATGCGAATCGGCACTTCGCGATACGTCAAGTCCTTGTTGATATCCACCGATCCGTGATCGATGTTCTTGAACACTTCGGTCCTCTCGGGGACTTCTAGGCACTTCCGGAGGAGTGAGATGTGAAACACGTCGTGCACAGCCGACATTTCTTCTGGTAGCTCCAGTTGGTAAGATACTTCGCCTCGGCGACTCAGAACTTTGAAGGGTCCGACATATCGGGGTGCAAGCTTTCCTTTCAGCTGGAATCTCTGTATTCCTTTCAGGGGGGATACTTTGAGATAGACGAAATCTCCGATCTCGAAGGTCATCTATCAGCGTCTCTTGTCGGCGTAGCTCTTCTGTCTTGATTGCGCCGTCTTGAGGTACTCGCGGATCTTGTGCACTTTCTCTTCGGTTTCACGAAGAACATATGGTCCAAAGACTTGGCTTTCTCCAACTTCTGACCAATTCAGAGGGGTACGGCATTTCCTTCCGTACAGGGTTCAAAGGGGGCCATCCGTAGGCTGGCTTGGTAGCTGTTGTTGTATGAAAATTCTGCGTAGGGCAGGCAGTCTTCCCATTTGGATCCATATTCCAGTACACATGCTCTCAACATGTCCTCCAGTATTTGGTTGACTCTTTCCGTCTGTCCATCGGTCTGAGGGTGATAGGCGGTGCTGAAATTCAGCCGAGTTCCTAGTCCTTCGCGCACTTTCTGCCAGAATCTTGAGGTGAATTGAGATCCTCTATCTGACACTATCGACTTCGGGGTTCCGTGCAGGGCGACTATTCTGGAGATATACAATTCAGCTAACTTTGGGCCTTGGTATGTGGTCTTGACGGGGATGAAATGGGCAACCTTGGTTAATCTATCGACAACTACCCAGATTGAACCATTTCCTTTGCTCGATTTGGGCAAACCTGTGATAAAGTCCATTCCTACCGAGTCCCACTTCCATTCTGGAATCTGCAGTGGCTGCAGCAATCCAGCGGGTCGCTGATGTTCCGCCTTGACTCTCTGACAGATATCACACTTAGCGATGTAGCTTCCAGTTTCTCTCTTCATTCCATACCACCAGAATTGCTCCTTCAGATCTTGATACATCTTGGTACCTCCGGGATGAATTGAGTAAAGGGTGTCATGGGCTTCTTTCAGGATGACTTGCTTCAGTTCAGAATCTGCTGGCACACATAGGCGGCCATTGTACCAAAGAACTCCGGCTTCATCTACGGTGAATCCTGGTGCTTTCCCTGCAGCTATCTGGTTCTTGATTCCGTCGATGCTAGCGTTTCCTTTCTGGGCTTCCTTGATCTGACTAAGCAAGGTGGGTTGAAGCTCTATGCTGGGTAGGAATCCTTCACTAACTAGTTCAAGTCTAAACTGTTCAAACTCATGAAACAGGCTGGGTTGCTCGATTGCGATCATGGAGTTCAACTGACACAGCAGTCGACTCAAAGCATCCGCTACCACATTGGCCTTGCCGGGGTGGTAGTGAATCTCCATGTCGTAATCCTTGATCAGTTCTATCCATCTGCGCTGCCTCATATTCAGCTCCTTCTGGGTGAAGATATATTTCAGGCTCTTGTGGTCGGAGTAGATCTCGCATCGATTACCCATGAGGTAATGACGCCAAACTTTCAAGGCTAAGACTACGGCTGCAAGCTCTAAGTCGTGGGTCGGATAATTCTGCTCATGTTGCTTCAGTTGTCTTGAAAGGTATGATATCACTTTGCCTTCTTGCATCAATACACATCCAAGACCAATCTTGGAGGCGTCGCAATAGACGTCAAAGGGCTTGGTGATGTCCGGCATGATCAGAATTGGGGCTGAGGTCAGTCTACTCTTCAGTTGTTGGAAACTCTCTTCACATTTGTCAGTCCACTCAAACTTTTTGTCTTTCTTCAACAGTTGGGTCATGGGTCTTGCGATGCTTGAAAAGCCTTCTACAAATCTGCGGTAATATCCGGCTAATCCAAGAAAAGCGCGGACCTCAGTTTGGGTGGTTGGGGCTTGCCATTTGGTAACAGTTTTGATCTTGGCGGGATCTATGACAATTCCTCCTGCAGACAAGATATGTCCCAGGAATCCTACTTCCTTCAACCAAAACTCACATTTGCTGAACTTGGCATACAACTGGTGGTGTCTAAGGGTTTCTAGGATAGTCTCCAAATGCTGTTCGTGTTCTTCTTCGGATTTGGAGTAGATAAGAATGTCGTCGATGAAGAGAACGACAAAATTCTCCAAAAAGTTCATGAAGATCTTATTCATGAGGTTCATGAAATAAGATGGGGCATTGGTTAATCCAAATGACATGACGTTGTACTCATACAACCCATATCTGGTGGTAAAGGAAGTCTTTGGAATATCGGTGGCATGAATCTTCACCTGATGATAACCAGTCCTAAGATCAATCTTAGAAAACACTTTGGCACCGGTCAACTGATCAAACAGGTCTTCTATCTTGGGTAGGGTGTACTTGTTCTTGACGGTGACATCGTTAAGCTTACGGTAATCCGTACATAAACGAGTGGCACCATACTTCTTGTCCACAAACAAAACAGGTGATCTCCAGGGTGATGCACTAGGTCGAATCAAACCTTTGGCTAACATATCATCAATCTGCTTCTTCAGCTCCACTAGCTCTGTTGGGTTCATACTATAGGCTCTCTGGGCTATAGGTCCAGTTCCGGGGATTAACTCGATGATGAACTCGATATCCCTATCAGGGGGCATACCGGGTAGATCATCCAGAAACACATCAGGGTATCGACAAACGACCCTGATCTGATCCATAGTTGGTTTGGCTACACTTTGGTTGTAGGTAAACTTCCTGGGTAGTCTTTCAGATACATGTTCTACTAGGATACCGGTGCTGCTAGTCATGGTGATGGCTTTCTTGGAACAGTCAATCAGTCCATGGTGTTTTGACATCCAGTCCATTCCTAGTACGACCTCCAAACATTTGGTTCCCAGAATAATCAGATTGGCATAAAAATCTACTTCATGGATTCTGATGGGTACATTTTTGCAAAATTTTCTGGCTTTGGTGGTTGATCCCGGAATTTGAACTATCATAACATGCTTCAAACTGATAGGTTGGATTTTACTTGTGCATGCAAAGTCTTCAGTGACAAAAGAATGCGATGCTCCTGAATCAAACAACACTCTGGCAGGTACGGAGTTAACAGAGAACATACCCAGTACAACATCTGGTGCTTCCTGGGCTTCTTCGGCGTTCATGTGGAAGAGACGGACGTTGCGGTTATTGGGGTTGTTTGGGGCGAACTTCTTGCCGGTGGAGACGCAGCGTTGCTGCTGAGCAGGTGCAGCGGTGTTGGCGGCATTCTTGTCTAACCTCTTGGGGCACTCGTTGGAGTAGTGTCCCACCACTCCACACTCATAACAAGTGATGGTGGCCTTGTCCTTGGTTGCGACGGGGATGGCGTTGCTTCCGGTTCTGGGGGCAGTGTTGGTGTTGTTGTTGTTGGTGTTGGGGGCTCTGGGCGGAGCGTGGATGAAGTTGTTGTTGTTGTTGTTGGAGTTGCTGTTGTTGTGGTGGCCTCCTGGCCTGGAGTTTCCTCCACTCCGGTTCTGATAACCCGGGCATGAAGTCTGCATCTGGGGCTTATTGTTGTTTCTTGGGGTGAAACCTCCGCTTGAGCTGGGGTGATACTTCGGAGCATTGCTGGGCCCACTCTGGTGCATCATGCGGCGTTTGCGGTTCTCGTTGGCTTGGTTCAACTTGCCTTCCATCTGGATGGCGGAGTCCACTAAGGCTTCAAGGTCGGCAAAGGGGATGTTGACTAGGACCGTCTGCATCTCATCATGCAGTCCGTTCAGGAATCTCTCCTGCCTCTTCTCGGTGGTGTCGGTCTCGTCGGGGGCGTACCTTGACAGTGTAATGAACCTGTCGCGGTATTCTACCACCGTCATCCGTCCTTGCTTGAGTTCGCGGAACTCATCCCTCATCTTCTTGATTAAACCCGGGGGCACGTGGTACTTGCTAAACTTGAGCTTCAAGTCTGCCCAAGTCATGACTTGACCTGCGTTCATGGCACGGGTGCTAGTACACCAGGCTCGGGCTGGTCCGGCAAGGTAATGGGTTGCGAACAGGACCTTCTCGACGGCTTCCACTCCGGCTACCTCCAAGTTGTTCTCCATAGTCTGGAGCCAGTCGGCGGCGTCGAGGGGTTCTTCGGTCTTGCTAAACACCTGAGGGTTGGTGTTCTGGA
Organism: Lolium perenne; assembly: GCF_019359855.2. Lineage (NCBI taxonomy): Eukaryota > Viridiplantae > Streptophyta > Magnoliopsida > Poales > Poaceae > Lolium > Lolium perenne. Next base: position 99,609,847 of record NC_067244.2, on the reverse strand, counting down.
AGTTCTTGAGCTTTGATCCGGGGTGGTCATGATTTCCATGGCCTTGGTTGGCTAGGTTTTGCAGTGCTGCGATGTTGGCTTGGCGTTCAGCTCTGTCAGTCTCTCGATCTGCCATCAAAGTCTGCAGCAGTTGCATCATGGCATCGTTGTTGTTGCGATTGGGAGGGGCCATCTGAACATAGAGAAGATCATGAGATAAGAGGGAAACTTCTATGGCTTATTTTGAGTAAGTTCATAAATTTAAAACTTGAATTCTTTTGATGACAAACACAAACATCCATTCATTCAACATCACACATTACAAACTAACACTTCCCATGGTTTTAAGAACCATTCTCTCATGCTACGATACAACGGGCGGGATACAACTCACACCTACATAGGTGATCAAGTGCAACTACTCCTCATCATCAACATCGATCGGGACGAAGTCGTCTGGTCCGGCCTCCAGAAACTAGTAGTCCTCCTCCTCGGTGAACTCGTCCTCCTCAAAGTCGTCGTCGTCGCTCAGGAAGGCTCCTCCTCCCTGAAGGTCTATACCTCCATCATCTTCCTCCATCTCTCTCAGCTGGTCCTCCTGGGCCTTGACAGTGGCCTCCAAAGATGCTATCTTGGCGCGAAGGCGGACAATAGTAGCGTCCTTCTTGGCACGCTGCTGACGGAGTGTCTTGCGGTCGCGGGCAAGTAGCTTGATCGCCTCACCCTGCTCGGTGATGTGAGCGTGGCTCTGGTTGGCGTACGCGCGGGAGGCGTCCAGATCCTTCTGAGTCTGGTATAGCATGAAGTCGACGTACTCTGCATGGTGCCTCAGCTCAGGGTGGGGCTGTAGCTCCATGGGCACTCCCATAGCATCACGCCTCACGAGATGCGCGAAGCGGGACGCAAGTATGCGCACCACGTTCTGTCCACATAGACGAGCAAGTGCCTCCTAAAGGGCACGTGCGAGTCCGTCGAGCCAGTTGCTCTCCCTGAAAGAGAAGAGGATCCTCTCCGAGGTGGGAGGCTCCATCTTGCCTCTCAAGTCAGCGGTGATGATCCACTGCAACTCTCCTCCGGCCTGGTCGTTCACCTCGATTCCGTGGAACTCGGGGTGAGGGCGTCCAAGAAAGTCCGAGAGGGCGTTGAGGTCGTGCTCGAAGATCAAGCTTCCTCCATTCCCAAGCTGGTAGAACTTGGTGTTGATGGGTTCATTCGGCTCCATCTGAAAGCGAAATGGATAAGTAAGTTAGAGAGTGACCAAGTGTGGCCAAATTTTAAGTAGATTCAATAAGAAAGAGCATGATTCATCAATTTTTGGAAAAGATCTCAAAGACAAGAGTGTGAATAAATTTTCATAAATATTTCCTTCATTTGATTTCAAAGTTAAGTTTTTCTGAACGTCCATTCTAACTAGGGTCTTCTAAGGTCAAACAATGGCTCTGATACCAGCTTGTCAACACCCCGATTTTTAAGTCCAGATGCCTATTATGTCATTCATCGCAATCCCAGGAATATTGTTGTTGCGAGGCATAAAGGTCGAATATCATAGTCATCATTCATTACAAACCATATTGTCTTACAAATTCAGATCACATGATCCATATTACACAAATAGTTGATCTATTGATCAACGAACAAACACAAGTTCATAGCGGAAGCGTAAATAGAATGGACTCTCTAGTCCACAGGCCAACGCTTGACGTCGGAAGACTCCTAGTTGTCGTAGGCGTCCTGCTGGTCATCTCCTTGGTAGTTCTGTTCATCTTCATACTCTGGCCATTTGAATAGCTAGGGACACAGCCGTGAGTACTTTAAGTACTCGCAAACTAGTACTAGTGTAAGTGCTAACAATTCTAGTAAGGGGTGCTAAGCTCTAGTTTATTTTGCATAAAGCCAATTTTAGTTCACAAGTATTTGATAAAGACTCATTCATGTGCTAACTAACTCAAGTGGGAACATTAGTGTCATTCCAATAACTCAGTTGTGAATCAAAACAATTCAGTTCAAATCACCATTTACTTCATCAATATTTTCAAGAATCTGACACCGGAAACTGTATGGCCTTTCCAACCGTCCGTAATCGTGGACATGGCTATTCGAATAGGTTTACACTCTGCAGAGGTTGCACACTTGTGCCACAACATTTGATTTCATCCGTCGAGGATATCCCCGAATCATCATAACACAGTACGCGGATCATCAACCATAACCTTTCACTTACATACCCTAGTATAGGTACCTCTCCCCATGAGCTTGGCCTCCCAGTGAAGACCAACTGTCAACCTGGGAACTGCACAGGGCTTGGTCGTAAAATTCACCTCATTTCACATCATTTCTTATACAACGGAGGCAGCCTCGGCATAACCCTATGATGCTTGTTCAGAGTGAACCCATACTAAGATGCATAAACTTCCAGTTAAGCCCTACCCATAATCAGGTATTGTGGGGGTACTCAAAAATTGGAAAGGTATCGCATCCAAACCAATATCAGTTTTAGTCAAAATTCACCATCTCCTTCAAGTCATATTCACCTTCATAAATCATTCAATGGAGTGACTCATCATTCCAAGGTTTCAAATTCATTTCAAGTCACATGTTCCCATCTAGAGTAGTCACTTTTAGTTATTATCACTAGCACTAATCATGAGGGGTGCTATCTTGCTTGGCCATCTTTGAGACTAACTTTGCTACTCTAGTAATAATCTTAACTTAGACCAAAGTTAACTATAAAAGTAACTCTTTAATAAATCAAGTAAAAACTTGTATGGTAAAAACTTGGGATAGGATTGTTGTAAGTAAGGTAAGACTAATGGTGCCTTGCCCCAAAAGGGCTTTGCACTTTGCAAGAATATTAGCTTGCCTTGGTGAGGGTAGTGATCAAAGTTCTCCTCCTCCTCTTCTTGGTAGAAACCTTCCTCTTCCTGGTATTCTCCGGTACTAGCGTCTAAAAACGAATACGAGATACCATCACGCAACAAAGTTCAAGAGCTATACTAAGCACACCATGGCTTCACACAACTATTCTAATAACACACATAACACAATTAGGTGCATTGGTTTTCTTTATTGAGGAAAAATAATTTCCTCTCATTACATATGTAAATGATAGTTTCCATTTAGTTCTTGAGGAAATAATTTCCTCTCATTGAATCTTCTTAAGATTTAACTTCCTCAAACAATCATGCATGAAATCATGTTGACCTAAGTCCACCATTCATCATCATCATTTGGGGAAAATGATTTAAATGAGGTAGAATACCTCATACTAGTTAACAATGCTAATTATGATTTAATATCACCAAGTATTTCATGTGAGAGTATTTAGACCAGGGTCAAAACTTCATATGAATGTACTTAGGACAAGATTTAAATGAAGTAAAACACTTCATATGATTTACATAATAGTTTTGGACAATATCACTTAACTCAACTAGCCATATAGTCCTTTATTTAAACTAGGCCATGATCACACAAACTAACCACACCATATTTTTGCAGAAACAATTAGTGTAAGTGAAATGTGAGCTATGAGAGTTGAAATCAATTTAATAGCACTTTTGGTTGATTTTTAAGAATTGTTTGAATGTGCAAAAGTCCCTGAGTTGTTCTTTTTGTCACATTATTTCTACAAAGAATCTCACAGTGAGACCAGTGTAGTTTTGTAGATCTTTTCATTAGCTTTCCAAGGATATAAAGTTTGCTAAATTTGGCCAAGCCAATTTGAATCTATTGAATTTTGAAAACAGGGCCAGTATTGAAATTAAACTAAATCTGGAAAATCGAATTTGAATAAGTGGGCCTGGCGGGAAAAACTAACGGGCCGATCTTCAAATTAAACAGCCTGCCCAGCCCACCACGGTCCACAGACGCGTGGGCTGCCTGACAGGGTGGGGCCTGCCTGTCAGCGGCTCAGCCAACCCGAATCGGTACGGGGCGACGTGGAGCGTAGGATTAGGGGCTGATCTAACGTCTCAGGGTCATCGTCGTCGCTGATACGTCTCCAACGTATCGATAATTTCTTATGTTCCATGCCACTTTATTGATGATATCTACATGTTTTATGCATACTTTATGTCATATTTATGCATTTTCCGGCACTAACCTATTAACAAGATGCCAAAGAGCCAGTTGCTGTTTTCTACTGTTTTTGGTTTCAGAAATCCTAATAAGGAAATATTCTCGGAATTGGACGAAATCAATGCCCAGGATCTTATTTTTCCACGAAGCTTCCAGAACACCGGGGGAGATACGAAGTGGGGCGACGAGGCGGCCAGACGCTAGGGCGGCGCGGCCCAGGCCCTGGCCGCGCCGGCCTAGTGTGTGGGCCCATCGCGTCGCCCCTTGACCTACCTCTCCGACTATAAGAAGCCTTCGTCGATAATAACTCCAGTACTGAGAGCCACGATATGAAAAACCTTCCAGAGATGCCGCCGCCGCCAATCCCATCTCGGGGGATTCAGGAGATCGCCTCCGGCACCCTGCCGGAGAGGAGAATCATCTCCCGGCGGACTCTTCGCCGCCATCAACTTTCAACGTGCTTCTTGGCTCCTACTGGTTCGATAAACCTTGGTTTCTTACTGAGGGAAAACTTGCCGCTGTACGCATCACACCTTCCTCTTGGGGTTCCCAACGGACGCGTACTGTACGCGTATCAAGCTCTTTTTCTGGCGCCGTTGCAGGGGAGATCAAGACACGCTGCAAGGGGAGTCTCCACTTCCAATCTCTTTATTTTGTTTTTGTCTTGCTTTACTTTTATTTACTACTTTGTTTGGTGCACTAAAACAAAACACACAAAAAATTAGTTGCTAGTTTTACTTTATTTGCTATCTTGTTTGCCATATTAAAAACACAAAAAAATTAGTTACTTGCATTTACTTTATCTAGTTTGCTTTATTTACTATTGCTAAAATGAGTAATCCTGAAGTTGAAGTTCGTTCGTTTAAGCAAAAAGGGGGAGAATGTTTAAAAGATGCTTGGTATAGAATTAGTGATGCCCATAATAGGTGCACTAAGAAACACTCCACCATTATCCTACTGAGGAATTTTTATGTTGGTATCTCTAGCTGGAATAGGTATGTTCTTGATTGTCTCACGGGAGGTAACTTCCTAGGTACTCCTGCCTTAGAAGCTAGTTGCATTATTGAGAGTCTATTTGGAATACCACCTGTTAATGAAGTTAAAATTGAAACCTCTCTTGAAGATGTCATGAAAAAGTTGGAAACCATAGAGCAAAATCTTCCAAGTATTGAGACTAATTTGGGAGCATTACTTGATAGCACTGATAAACTTGATAGATCTCTAGGCGGAATTAATGAGAGAATTGCCATCTTAGAAGCTTGTGCTATTCATGATAATCAAACCCAAAGGATTAGTGAACTTGAAGAAGCTATGGGAACCTTGGGTTCAACTTTTTCGTCTATTAAGTTTAGAGAGAAAGCTTATGTGGGTAAGGAGCAAAAGTTCATGTATGTCTCTAAGGTGCCTAAACCAAAAAACTATTATAGGCCTAAAATTGATAAAGCTCTTAATACCACTATAGAAAAAGGAGCATCTAAGATACCGAATGGGATAAATTGTGAAAATGCTGTAGATGCATCATCTCTTGATAATACTTGATACACACTTTCTGCGCCTAGCTGAAAGGCGTTAAAGAAAAGCGCTTATGGGAGACAACCCATGATTTTACTACTGCACTTTTGTTTTATATTTGAGTCTTGGAAGTTGTTACTACTGTAGCAACCTCTCCTTATCTTAGTTTTGTTGCATTGTGGTGCCAAGTAAAGTCTTTGATAGTAAAGTTCATACTAGATTTGGATTACTGAGCAGAAACAGATTTCTTGCTGTCACGAATCTAGGCCTAATTCTCTATAGGTAACTCAGAAAATTATGCCAATTTACGTGAGTGATCCACAGATATGTATGCAACTTTGATTCAATTTGAGCATTTTCATTTGAGCAAGTCTGATGCCTCTTAGAAATTCGTCTTTACGGACTGTTCTGTTTTGACAGATTCTGCCTTTTATTTCGCATTGCCTGTTTTGCTATGCTTGATGGATTTTTCGATTCCATTAACTTTCAGTAGCTTTGTGCAATGTCCAGAAGTGTTAAGAATGATTGTGTCACCTCTGAACATGTGAATTTTGATTGTGCACTAACCCTCTAATGAGTTGTTTTGAGTTTGGCGTGGAGGAAGTTTTCAAGAATCAAGAGAGGGAGATGATACAATATGATCAAGGAGAGTGAAAGCTCTAAGCTTGGGGATGCCCCGGTGGTTCACCTCTGCATATTTCAAGAAGACTCAAGCGTCTAAGCTTGGGGATGCCCAAGGCATCCCCTTCTTCATCGACAACATTATCAGGTTCCTCTAGTGAAACTATATTTTTATTCCATCACATCTTATGTACTTTGCTTGGAGCGTCGGTTTGTTTTTTTTTTTTGTTTGAATAAAATGGATCCTAGCATTCATTGTGCGGGAGAGAGACACGCTCCGCTGTTGCATATGGACAAATATGTCCTTAGGCTTTACTCATAGTGTTCATGGCGAAGGTTGAATCTTCTTCGTTAAATTGTTATATGGTTGGAAACGGGAAATGCTACATGTGCTAATTGGTAGAATGTCTTGAATAATTTGATACTTGGCAATTGTTGTGCTCATGTTTAAGCTCTTGCATCATATACTTTGCACCCATTAATGAAGAAATACATAGAGCTTGCTAAAATTTGGTTTGCATAATTGGTCTCTCTAAGGTCTAGATAATTTCTAGTAAGGGTCAAACAACAAGGAAGACGGTATAGAGTCTTATAATGCTTACAATATGTCTTTTATGTGAGTTTTGCTGCACCGCTTCATACTTGTGTTTGTTTCAAATAGCCTTGCTAGCCTAAGCCTTGTATCGAGAGGGAATACTTCTCATGCATCCAAAATCCTTGAGCCAACTACTATGCCATTTGTGTCCACCATACCTACCTACTACATGGTATTTCTCCGCCATTCCAAAGTAAATTGCTTGAGTGCTACCTTTAAACAATTCAAAATTTATCACCTCTGATTTGTGTCAATGTTTTATAGCTCATGAGGAAGTATGTGGTGTTTATCTTTCAATCTTGTTGGGCAACTTTCACCAATGGACTAGTGGCTTCATCCGCTTATCCAATAATTTTGCAAAAAGAGCTGGCAATGGGATTCCCAGTCCCAAATTAATTAACAAAAATAGACACTCCTCCATGGTATGTGATTGTTGGACGGCACCCGAAGGATTCGGTTAGCCATGGCTTGAGAAAGCAAAGGTGGGGAGGAGAGTCATCATAATAAAACTAAAATAAAAAGGCACTCCTTCATGGTATGAGATTGTTGGCAGGCACCCGAGGATTCGGTTAGCCATGGTTTGTGAGAGCAAAGGTTGGAAGGAGTGCCACCAAAAAAAAATGGGAGCCGCTCTTTGAAGGTTTGTCTGGCAAGGGGGTTAGAGTGCCCACTACCATTCGTTGAAAACAACAAACACCTCTCAAAATTTTACTTTTATGCTCTCTATATGTTTTCAAAATAAAAGCTCTAGCACAAATATAGCAATCGATGCTTCCCTCTGCGAAGGGCCTTTCTTCTACTTTTATGTTGAGTCAGTTCACCTATTTCTCTCCATCTCAAGAAGCAAACACTTGTGTGAACTGTGCATTGATTCCTACATACTTGCATATTGCACTTGTTATATTACTTTATGTTGACAATATCCATGAGATATACATGTTACAAGTCGAAAGCAACCGCTGAAACTTAATCTTCCTTTGTGTTGCTTCAATACCTTTACATTGAAATTATTGCTTTATGAGTTAACTCTTATGCAAGACTTATTGATGCTTGTCTTGAAAGTACTATTCATGAAAAGTCTTTGCTATATGATTCATTTGTTTACTCATGTTATTTACATTGCTTGGATCGCTGCATTCATTACATGTGCTTACAATAGTATGATCAAGATTATGATGACATGTCACTCCAGAAATTATCTTTGTTATCGTTTACCTACTCGGGATGAGCAGGAACTAAGCTTGGGGATGCTGATACGTCTCGAACGTATCGATAATTTCTTATGTTCCATGCCACTTTATTGATGATATCTTCATGTTTTATGCATACTTTATGTCATATTTATGCATTTTTCGGCACTAACCTATTAACAAGATGCCGAAGAGCCAGTTGCTATTTTCTACTGTTTTTGGTTTCAGAAATCCTAATAAGGAAATATTCTCGGAATTAGACGAAATCAACGCCCAGGATCTTATTTTTCCACGAAGTGATGAGGACATCCCTACTACACCACTGCCTCCGTCATTGACAAATGAAGATGAACCTGCTGTGAAGCTCAAGTCCAATGAAGTTCGGATTGGACCGATTACAAGGGCTCGTGCGAAGCTACTTAAACAATAGGTGAACTTGTTTCTAAACGATACTTTGATTGATGAGAATTTTATACTGCCTAAATCCTATTATTTATGTATCAACAGGTATCAAGAGGAGACGAGCATCGCACGAGGAGTAGAGAAACAACTGGACATGAAGACGGACGTCAAGATGGACGTGAAGCTGGACATGGAGCTGGACATGAAGATATCTCATGGTCGCGCGAGGGAGGAGCGGGAGGAAGGCGCGAGAGGAGAAGACGACGTCCAGCCCGGTCCCTGGCCCGGTAGACCGGGCGCCAACCGGATGGGATTCATCGTACCGGGCAAAAGCCAGAAAGTTGCGAACTTCCCGGTTTGCCGCCCGGTTGACCGGGTTATACGCCAGGCAGCCCGGTCCCTGGCCCGGTTGACCGGATTCCAGACCGGATCTGTCCGAGTCTGTCTCGACCAGAACTATTCTGGGTCGGTTTTACTTGTATTTTTCGTCCAGAACTCGTCCCGGACACCTATATAAGTGCCTTGGACGACCCCCTAGCTTCTTTAGACCAAGTTTAAGATAAACCCTAGTTCATAGTTGTTTGCTAAGCAAAACTATTGTTCCCAACTCTCCAATTCGTTGCGATCTGGAGTTTAATGCTACTGAAAGTTTGTGTGATCTGCTGTTCCATTGGGGATTAGAAGATTGCAATCTACCGCTTCGTGGTCGGCGGCTACGTGCGCAAGTGTGTGGAGTTGCGAATATCTTGCAGGGTTGAGAGCTGTTGCATTGGCATCAGGAATCAATCGAGAGACTTCGTCGGCGTCATACAAGTTATCCTCCTCATCATCATCGATTCCATCCGCTGCTACCATCATGTGTTCATCACCACCCGTCGCTTACTTAGAAGATCGGGCCACCCCTTATCACGAAGCTTCCAGAACACCGGAAAAACAATAAAACCTAATTCTACACGGGCTCTGTCGCGGCAGAGAAACAGCACGAATCCGTGTCGCGGTAGGATACAGTGTATATGGCAGATGTATATGTCTGTGGCGGAAACAATCTGGTGGGTGTATATGGTGGATGTATCTGGCAGTGGCGGAATTATATGGTGGGTGTATATGGAAGTGGCGGAAGTATATGGTGGATGTATCTGGCAGTGGCGGAAGTATATGGTGGGTGTATATGGCGGTGATCTGCGTATGGTGCGAGTGGGCGGCGGCGTGACTAATATGACCAGAACTCGAAACTCTAAAGGAACTAGACGCTAAGACCAGCAACTCGACATGAAGATGCAGACACAAATTCAACTATGCAAAACTGAAAAGACAATGCAAGGCGTGGCAGGGGGTTTATGGGACGATATGATCTAAACCCTAACTGTATATTTTTTTTTGGCTTTTTCGTGGTTTATGGGTATGATGGCAGATGCAATCTACACTAGGAAAACAGTAAATTCTCACCGAGCAACCTGAAATCTGATACCACTTGATAGGGCAAAGGTGGCCGATCTTTCGATGAGACGTGGATAGATCGATTTGTTGGTGGAGTTCGTGCTTGACGATCCGACTACACGTGCAAAGCTCGTGCGCCAATGCAATCGCTAGGACAATCTTCGGGAGTTACTGATGTTGCGGATGCACGATCAGCCTGACCAGCGAGGGTCTTAATTCCTACCTGAAATCGAGAACAAGTAAGAACTAATGATGCAATCAGAATATTGCGGATGAAAGATGAAAGCTTTATTGAATAAGGTGGGATTCCGAATAGTCGGTCTTGTTCTGGGCGTTGGCCTCAAAAGAAGTACACGAGAGTTGCAGCGATGGCTAACTTTTAATCTAATCAAAATCCGAGTCTAAACGTGACGGCTATGGGGGTATTTAAAGGAGGAAAAGGTGGGGTTTCGGCCAACCATACGTATGGTGGTCGAACCAAACCCTAGAAGGCCTTTCCCCCTTCAATACGGACTCTAAAAAGTGGCTGACTTAATTCCTGCGAAAATGACATGGGCCTGGCCCAAAACTAAAAGTGACGCATCACCATAACATGCTATGGACGAAATTATGAAGTGGGAAACTCTATATTTCGTCCATGTCTTCATCTCTTCTTATGGTGGCTTCAAAGTTCTGAAATCTCCACTTGCGGCGTCATCTTCAATCCTCAAACGCTTGCTGCCATCTCCTCCATGCGTGATCATGCTCCAATGCTTGTCCTCCTCATCCATGCTTGGTCCATCATTCCTAAGAGTAACAAACATATCTGATTTAGGCAGCATCATATTCTCATGTATGTGAGGAATAGTTCCAAGAAACGAAAGTACCTGATAGTTAAGTTGTTTGGCACGAGCTCGAGTGATTGGTCCTTGTATTTGTGTGGCTGTAGGTACAACGGTTGTATCAAGAGATGGGATGTCCTCATCAGGCGTCTTGCTAAGTGGGTTGAGTTTATTGAGTATTTTCCGTACATTATTAAGCATAAGAAGGGAAAAGATAATATTGATGCTGATGCTCTATCTAGGAAGACTATGCTATTAACCCATCTTGATGTTAAAATTCCTGGATTAGAGGTGTTATGTGATTTATATGCGACTGATCATGATTTTGCTGAACCATACCGCTTGTGTGCTATTGGTAAAGCATGGGAAAAATATCACATACATGATGGGTTCTTGTTTAGAGCTAACAAACTATGTGTTCCAGAATCGTCTGTGCGTTTGCTCTTATTGCAGGAATCACATGCTGGAGGTTTGATGGGTCACTTTGGGCGTGAGAAGACGCTACTCATGCTCGCTGATCACTTTTATTGGCCAAAGATGAGGCGGGACGTGGACAGGTATGTGAAGAGGTGCATTACTTACAACAAGTCCAAGTCCAAGCTGAAGCCTCACGGTTTGTATACTCCATTACCGGCACCTACTACACCTTGGGAAGATATTAGTATGGATTTTGTGTTAGGTTTGCTGCGTACTAAAAGAGGCCATGATTCTATATTTGTGGTAGTGGACAGATTTTCTAAAATCTCACACTTTATTGCCTGCCACAAAAGCGACGATGCGTCGCATATTGCTAACCTGTTTTTCAGGGAGATTGTTCGACTACATGGAGTCCTGAAGACTATTGTTTCTGATCGTGATGTGAAGTTCATGAGCTACTTCTGGAAGACACTTTGGGGAAAGCTGGGGACAAAGCTATTGTTCAGCACTACTTGTCATCCCCAAACTGATGGTCAAACTGAGGTGGTGAATCGAACCTTGTCACAACTGCTGAGATCCATGCTCAAGAAGAACCTGAAGGAGTGGGAAGAGTGTTTGCCGCATGTAGAGTTTGCTTACAACAGGGCGGTACATTCTACCACGGAGTTGTGTCCTTTTGAGGTGGTATATGGTTTCAAACCCATTACTCCACTTGACTTGTTGCCTTTGCCCATACATGAGAGAGTTAATATGGAGGCATCCAAGAGGGCAGATTTTGTGCGAAAAATCCATGTGAAGACTAAAGAGTTGATCGAGAAGAAAGGCAAGAGCAATGCTACAAGGATGAACAAGAAGCGCAAAGAGATGTTGTTCAAGCCTGGTGATATGGTCTGGGTACATTTTCGCAAGGATAGGTTCCCGAAGCTGCGGAAGTCTAAGTTGAAGCCTCGTGGTGCTGGTCCTTACAAAGTGCTTGCCAAGATCAATGATAATGCATACTCGATAGATCTTCCAGTTGATGAGTTTGGTGTCAGTAATTCTTTCAATGTTGCTGATTTGACACCATATGACGGAGAAGACCTTGGAGCGTCGAGGTCGACGCCTTTTGAAGGGGGGGGGGAGATGATGAGGACATCCCTACTACACCACTGCCTCCGTCATTGACAAATGAAGATGAACCTGCTGTGAAGCTCAAGTCCAATGAAGTTCGGATTGGACCGATTACAAGGGCTCGTGCGAAGCTACTTAAACAACAGGTGAACTTGTTTCTAAACGATACTTTGATTGATGAGAATTTTATACTGCCTAAATCCTATTATTTATGTATCATCAGGTATCAAGAGGAGACGAGCATCACACGAGGAGTAGAGAAACAACTGGACATGAAGACGGACGTCAAGATGGACGTGAAGCTGGACATGGAGCTGGACATGAAGATATCTCATGGTCGCGCGAGGGAGGAGCGGGAGGAAGGCGCGAGAGGAGAAGACGACGTCCAGGCCGGTCCAGCACCCGGTTAGACCGGCCTCCTGACCGGCCAGCCCGGTCCCTGGCCCGGTAGACCGGGCGCCAACCGGATGGGATTCATCGTACCGGGCAAAAACTGGAAAGTTGCGAACTTCCCGGTTTTCCGCCCGGTTGACCGGGTTATACGCCAGGCAGCCCGGTCCCTGGCCCGGTTGACCGGATTCCAGACCGGATCTGTCCGAGTCTGTCTCGACCAGAACTATTCTGGGTCGGTTTTACTTGTATTTTTCGACCAGAACTCGTCCCGGACACCTATATAAGTGCCTTGGACGACCCCCTAGCTTCTTTAGACCAAGTTTAAGATAAACCCTAGTTCATAGTTGTTTGCTAAGCAAAACTATTGTTCCCAACTCTCCAATTCGTTGCGATCTGGAGTTTAATGCTACTGAAAGTTTGTGTGATCTGCTGTTCCATTGGGGATTAGAAGATTGCAATCTACCGCTTCGTGGTCGGCGGCTACGTGCGCAAGTGTGTGGAGTTGCGAATATCTTGCAGGGTTGAGAGCTGTTGCATTGGCATCAGGAATCAATCGAGAGACTTCGTCGGCGTCATACAAGTTATCCTCCTCATCATCATCGATTCCATCCGCTGCTACCATCATGTGTTCATCACCACCCGTCGCTTACTTAGAAGATCGGGCCACCCCTTATCACGAAGCTTCCAGAACACCGGGGGAGATACGAAGTGGAGCGACGAGGAGGCCAGACGCTAGGGCGGCGCGGCCCAGGCCCTGGCTGCGCCAGCTTAGTGTGTGGGCCCCTCGCGTCGCCCCTTGACCTACCTCTCCGACTATAAGAAGCCTTCATCGATAATAACTCCAGTACCGAGAGCCACGATACGGAAAACCTTCCAGAGACGCCGCCGCCGCCAATCCCATCTCGGGGGATTCAGGAGATCGCCTCCGGCACCCTGCCGGAGAGGGGAATCATCTCCCGGAGGACTCTTCGCCGCCATCAACCTTCAACGTGCTTCTTGGCTCCTACTGGTTCGATAAACCTTGGTTTCTTACTGAGGGAAAACTTGCCACTGTACGCATCACACCTTCCTCTTGGGGTTCCCAATGGACGCGTGCTGTACGCGTATCAGTCGCCGGCGAGAAGCTCGCACTGGTGCGGCGGCAGTAGGGGGTCGGAGGGCTCACCGTGGCTACAGCGACGGTGGGCAGTGTGCTCGGTGAAGTGGTGGACGACGGCGATCCTCCTGGTAGTAGCGTCACGTCCTGGGGAGGCTCCAATCGGCGGCGAGCTTCCGCGGCGGCGTGCGGCAGTGAGGTGGCGATTGGCGAGCTACGGTGACTACTCGGAGCAGTGAGGTGGTCGAGGAGCTCGAGGGAGAATAGGGGAGTGCTGTGGTGTGCTCAGATCGTCGAATGGGGGCTTCTATTTATAGGCGAGCAAGGGCACCGTGGTGCTACGGTGAACTCGAAAAGGGCGCAGCGTCTCCAGCGGTCTAGCGAGCTAGGCGAGGGCGCGGCGGTGTTCAGTGCGTCACGGTGGTCCTCTGGGTGGCGACAGGCAGCGTAGGTGGTGCCTAACACGGTCGGGGCGAGGCGAGGTCTGGCGGCATCTGAGGCGGGATTCCTTCTCCGTCTCCGGCGGCGGCGGTCACGGGTCGCGGTCGTGTCCATGTCTGGCGACTTCGTGGTCGTGTGGTGAAGCTCAACCCGTCGAGAGGGGGTCCAGGCGAGGTGCAGGGTGGCGAGGCGACAGGTGGCCAGTGGTGTCCGTGGCGCATGCATGTGCGACGCCGTCGGCATGCCTGGGCCGTTCTGGACGCGTGCGTTCCGGCGAGTGTCGGCGTACTCTCCGACGATGGCGGGCATAGGCATGTGTAGGAGGTCGTGGTGGAGCTCAATGGCACCAGGGCCATGGCTGGGGAAGAAGGAGAAGAGAGGACAGGGGACATGGTGGAACATGGCCGGCATGGCCATGTCCATGCCATGCTAGCCTGCATCTTAGGGTTGCTATGCTGGGAAGAGAGAGAGAGAGGGGACCAGGGGACCAAGTAGGGTCAAGTGGGGTAGGTAGGGTTGGCCAACACTATTCCAAATAGTGTTTTGGATTTGATCCTATTTGTAATTTTCAAATTCTTGCCAAATTTGGTTTAGGTCATGTGGTTCCAAAATTTGAAAATGGTTGGTTTGGATGATTTGCAATTGACAAGAGACAAACATAGGTGGTGGTGGAATTTTAAAAATAAAAGAAATGCCAAAATGCAAAGTGTGAGATTGTTACACTTGTTAAAAAGTCTCAACTTTGCATGAGCATAGATTTTGATCCAAGATGATTTTGATATGGTGATATTTACAAAAGTTGTTCACCTTGATGTGCTCTTGGATGAGGTGCAAAGAATTGGATTTGTTTGGTTTGAAAATCTTGAAAACCAGGGGCTCAAAGTAGTGACCAGAATGTAAATGGCAGATTAGACCATTATTATTCTATGTGAGCACAATTTGAGTTTGGATTTGATTTGATTTGTGTTTCTTTGGTTCCAAAAGTTGTAATAAGTGTTTAGTAACATAATACAACCAATGGTGAAGGTCAAAATGGTCTAGGGTAAAGATTTTCAAAAATGGCATAAACCATATGTGAGGGTTTTAGGGTTTTTCTTATTTGATTTCTTTCTCTTTTTATTTGATTTGATTTGTGATCTTCTCTTGATCACTTTAGGGTTTTAGGGTTTAGCACATAAACATATAAGCACTGAACATGGCATATCACACAAAATGCACAAGTCCTAGGCATAGCTCTATATGCAAATAAAAGTTTTTGTTGATTCTGAATTTTGGACTTTGGAAATTCTCCTTCTTCCTTTTATTGAAATTTGGGATGTTACAATGGTACTGATGACAAGCATTTCATAGACGAAGGTCCTACACCTGAGATTATCCAGCCTACAGAAGGAGGCCGTGGACCGAGTACACAGCTTTGCGTTGAAGTGGATGCACGCCCGGAGATCATGAGGGGCGTCCCGGTAGTCTCAGGACCACCCAGCCCTGATGCAAAATGTTGAGCTACTTTATGATTCATACTCTCATGTTCTGGTGATGTAGTATGTACTATCTTTGTTATGATTTGTACGCCTTTGGCGCTAGAACTATAATTAAGCATTCAGTGGATGATCGTGTTGAAAAATTTGACACCCACACAATCAGTTCATCGTATGAGTAGTAGCACAATTACTTCTACAGCGAGTCCTGCCAGCGCTTTAGTTGGTAGCATGAAACACTTTCAGGTACTCTCCTCTGATTCATATTAATTGATTCAATTTTGTCTAGATATGGATGTATCTAGATGCATTTGTTAACTAGACTAACAAACTTGAGTCAGTTAATAATATGAATCGGTGTAAACCGCCCAAGTCCTCGAGCAGCTAGTTTATTGACTCTGGACTCCAAGCCTCTCGCGGCAAGCCATCGACGAAGCTTTGACCAGATCTTGGCCCGCAATTTTCCTTTTGCGAATAGCAAAGCTTTGACCAGTTCCTCTCGGGATACAGCACGCCGGTGAGCTTGCACGGTTGCCATGAGCACTTTCCGGTGGAACTTCCTCTGCAGTGCCCTCAAGCCGCTGCTGCGAGACAGGACTCAGTTCCTCAAGGTGGACGGAACTCGGGATCTCAGGGCGGGCGGTCCGCCTCGTCTGGGAATGATCTCCAGCGGGTTAACGAGGACTTGCATGGCGGCCAGGGGATTTGGGTTTTTTTTTGTTTGAGCTTGGGATTTGGGGTTTTTTCGGATAGGGGAGGACGAACCGAGGAAGAGGAAGGAACAGCCCGCGTGCTTGGCGCGTGGCGGTGTGCTTGAATTTCGAATTTTTGTGAAATGTTTCATTTCCCCGCTACAATTCGGGGGTTTTCTTGACGCGCCATTGCGCCCCGCCGGGCAGCTTCAAGTGAATTTGGGGTGCCACACTATGGGCCCCAGTTTCAGTGAGATATGTAATGACTAGTCACATCAGTACGTTCACTGTGTAATAAAATATGTTACCCCTCCCCTTTATGTAGCCCCCCTTCTCTCCCGATCGAGTGCCGACAGCCGACGGATGCAAGCCGCTAGCTAGCTCGATCCCCTCATTTTGGCCTCCACCGTCCAGGCATCCAGCTTGGAGGGGCAAGCTGCATCTAGACCAAGCGGATTAGGTAGTACTAGTAATGTTCTTTCCTTTCTCGAGATCGGTTCTTTTTTCCTCACCTTGATATCTTGCGCATCTATTTCCTATTCTGGGCGAAGGGGTGTCTTTCAGGTCACCCTCGCGCTGGTGGGAGTGATTGATGGGGGTGGGGGGCGGGGCCTACCTTTGCTTGGATTGGGGTGTTCTTCCTTTATTTGTCGACATTTGCAACCTTTGTAGTTTCTGCTGATCCTCAATGTATCTTTTGTCAGCTTGTACAGGAAAGGAAAGACCTCGGTGGTGGTGAGGGGGGCAATGGAGCGTAAGGCCACCACGCATGTGGGAAGTTGGCTGAGCCTGAGCTGCGTCCCCAGCCCCGCAAAGCAGGTACTCCGTTTGCTTATCCACTTGATACGCGTGAGGCACACGTCCGTTGGGAACCCCAAGAGGAAGGTGTGATGCGTACAACAGTAAGTTCTCCCTCAGTAAGAAACCAAGGTTATCGAACCAGTAGGTGTCAAGAAGCACATGAAGGTTGATGGTGGTGGATGTAGTGCGGCGCAACACCGGGGATTCCGGCGCAAACGTGGAACCTGCACAACACAATCAAAGTACTTTGCCCCAACGTAACAGTGAGGTTGTCAATCTCACCGGCTTGCTGTAAACAAAGGATTAGATGTATAGTGTGGAAGATGATGTTTGCGAAGAACAGTAAGAACAATGTTTGCAGTAGATTGTATTCGATGTAAAAGAATGGACCGGGGTCCACGGTTCACTAGTGGTGTCTCTCCAATAAGAAATAGCATGTTGGGTGAACAAATTACAGTTGGGCAATTGACAAATAAAGATGGCATAACAATGCACATACATATCATGATGAGTAGTGTGAAATTCAATTGGGCATTACGACAAAGTACATAGACCGCTATCCAGCATGCATCTATGCCTAAAAAGTCCACCTTCGGGTTAGCATCCGCACCCCTTCCAGTATTAAGTTGCAAACAACAGACAATTGCATTAAGTATGGTGCGTAGTGTAATCAACACAAATATCCTTAGACAAAGCATTGATTTTTTATCCTAGTGGCAACAGCACATCCACAACCTTAGAACTTTCTGTCACTGTCCCAGATTAAATGGAGGCATGAACCCACTATCGAGCATAAATACTCCCTCTTGGAGTTACAAGTATCAACTTGGCCAGAGCCTCTACTAGCAACGGAGAGCATGCAAGATCATAAACAACACATATATGATAGATTGATAATCAACATAACATAGTATTCCATATTCATCGGATCCCAACAAACGCAACATGTAGCATTACAAATAGATGATCTTGATCATGTTAGGCCGCTCACAAGATCTAACAATGATAGCACAATGAGGAGAAGACGACCATCTAGCTACTGCTATGGACCCATAGTCCAGGGGTGAACTACTCACACATCACTCCGGAGGCGATCATGGTGATAAAGAGTCCTCCGGGAGATGATTCCCCTCTCCGGCAAGGTGCCGGAGGCGATCTCCTGAATCCCCCAAGATGGGATTAGCGGCGACGGCGTCTCTGGAAGGTTTTCCGAATCGTGGCTCTCGGTACTGCGGTTTTCTCGACGAAGGATTTTTATAGGCGGAAGGGCAGAGTCGGAGGGCTGACGAGGGGGCCACACGCTAGGGCGGCGCGGGCCCCCCTTGCGCCGCGCGGCCCTAGTGTGGCGGCGCCTCGTCGCCCCACTTCGTAATCCTTTCGGTCTTCTGGAAGCTTCGTGGAAAAATAAGACCCTGGGCATTGATTTCGTCCAATTCCGAGAATATTTCCTTTGTAGGATTTCTGAAACCAAAAACAGCAGAAAACAACAACTGGCTCTTTGGCATCTTGTCAATTGGTTAGTGCCGGAAAATGCATAAATATGACGTAAAGTGTGTATAAAACATATGAGTATCATCATAAAAGTAGCATGGAACATAATAAATTATAGATACGTTTGAGACGTATCACCACTCTGTCTGTCTGCATCCTCAATCTGTTCCTGTTCTGGAAGATGCTTAAAGTAGCACATGTCTTCAGCTGTTTGTGCGTAAAGCCTCTGTGACACCATGCTCTATACACTACAAGAAAAGTTGCCATGGCTGACGAAGTTGAAGTCGCGCCGTGGTTGCTGGTGTACCATGGCCGACGATTTTGGGTCTCTCCGTTGTGCATGGCAAAACGGTTTTTCTCGTTTTTGAGGCCACCTAGCCCGACGAAAACGGCCAAAACGTTGCGTATGGTGTCCCGGACGTGGTGCATCTCGAATTCTCGGGTTCGCCGGCCGAGTCAACGCAAATCCGCACCGCCGAGGGATGTAGGGCCCAGATGGCAGCTTCTCTGGCATTGTTTTTTTCTCGATCGCACCATCTCGTTCAGCGCTCTCCGATCGAGCCGTTTACGATGCAGGATCATGGGTCCCACATGTCATCCTCTATGAACCAAAATTCTGGATTTTTTTTACCCCCTGATTTCTGGCTACTTCCTTTTTCTTTTGATCCCTTGCCGCCTTGGAAACGTTGAGACCGCTGCTGCTAATTGGGACCCGCATGTCATCCTCTATGAGCAATCAACTTTCTTATCTTGGAGTTTTTTTTGGCACCTCAAATTTGGTCACTTGCCTTTTTCTTTCGATCCCCTGCCGCCTCTCAAACGGTGATACCGCTGCTGCTAAATGGGACCCGCATGTCATCCTCTATGTACTATAAAACATTCTTTTCTTGGATTTTTTTGGCACCTCATATTTGGTCACTTGCCTTTTTCTTTCGATCCCCTGCCGCTTCTCAAACGGTGATACCGCTGCTGCTAATTGGGACCCGCATGTCATCCTCTATGTACAATCAAGTTTCTTTTCTTGAATTATTTTTGGCTCGCCTTTTTCTTTCGATCTCATGAGACGTTTGAAACCTTGAGGAACCTTCTGGCTCATGGGACCCGCATGTCATCCTCTATGTGCTATAAAAGTTTATTTTCTTGGGTTTTTTTCACCCTCTGATTTTTGGCTATTTCCTTTTTCTTTTGATCCCCTGCCGCCTTGGAAACATTGAGTAAGCTGCTGACTCATGGGACCCGCATGTCATCCTCTATGTACAATCAACTTTCTTTTTCTTTTGATCTCAAGCCGCATTTGAAACGTTGAGACCGCTGCTGCTAATTGGGACCCGCATGTCATCCTCTATGTACAATAAAGTTTTTTTCTTGGATTATCTTTGGCTCCTGATATTTTGTCACTTGCCTTTTTCTTTCATCTCATGCCACCTTTGAAACGTTGAGTAAGCTGCTGGCTCATGGGTCCCGCATGTCATCCTCTACGAACAATAAAAGTTTCCTTTCTTGGAGTTATTTTTGACCCCTAATTTCTGGCTATTTGCCTTTTTCTTTTGATCTCCTGCCCCCTTTGAAACGATGAGGACGCTGTTGGCAGGTCGGTCCCACATGTCATCCTCTGTGAACAATAAAAGTTTCCTTTGATGAATTTATTTTGAACCCCTAATTAATTTCTAGATATTTCTTTTTTTTTCCTTTGATCCCCTGCCGCCTTGGAATCGTTGAGGATGCTGCTGCCTCATGGGTCCCGCATGTCATCCTCTCAGAACGGTAAATGTTTCTTTTCTTGGATTTTGTTTACGAAATGATTTTTGGCTTATTTTTTCTTTCGATCTTCTGCCGCCTTTAAAACGTTGAGGACGCTGCTGGCTCACGGGTCCCACATGTCAGCCTCTATGAACAATAAACGCTGAGGATGCTGCTGCCTCATAGGTCTCGCATGTCATCCTCTTAGAACGAAAATGTTTCTTTTCTTGGATTTTGTACCAACATATTTTTGGTTTATTTTTTCTTTCCATCCCCTGCCGCCTTTAAAACGTTGACGACGCTGCTGGCTCATGGGTCCCCGATGTCAGCCTCCCCGTACAAGAAACATGTGATATCTTGATTATTTTGCAGACAATAAACAGTGTATTGCGATCTGAGCTATTGCAAACTGATAAATTAAATCTTTATTTTTACATAAACAAACTTATATGTTGAATCTCCTTTTTTGTTTTTGCGAAGCATAGGACTTTCCTGTTTTTTTAGAAAATTCCAAACTTTCCTGTTTTGGAGTGGGCTGAAATTGTACGAGTCAAAAGGCCAAGCAGGATAGTTCGAAGGCCCAGATGTCCAGATGCAGCCCAATTGAAATCTTTCTTCTTGGATTTTTTTCGCCCCCTCATTTCTTGCTACTTCATTTTTCTTTTGGTCCTGTGCCGCCTTGGAAACGTTGAGACCGCTTCTGCAAAATGGGACCCGCATGTCATCCTCTATGTACAATAAAATTTCTTTTCTTGGATTATTTTTGGCTCCTGATATTTGGTCACTTGCCTTTTTCTTTCGATCCCGTGCAGCCTCTCGAACGATGATACCGCTGCTGCTAAATAGGACCCGCATGTCATCCTCTATGTACAATCAAGTTTCTTTTCTTGAATTATTTTTGGCTCCTGATATTTGGTCACTTGCCTTTTTCTTTCGATCTCATGCCACGTTTGAAACCTTGAGGAACCTGCAGGCTCATGGGACCTGCATGTCATCCTCTATGTACTATAAAACATTATTTTCTTGGATTTTTTTGGCACCTCATATTTGGTCACTTGCCTTTTTCTTTCGATCCCCTGCCGCTTCTCAAACGGTGATACCGCTGCTGCTAATTAGGACCCGCATGTCATCCTCTATGTACAATCAAGTTTCTTTTCTTGAATTATTTTTGGCTCCTGATATTTGGTCACTTGCCTTTTTCTTTCGATCTCATGCCACGTTTGAAACGTTGAGGACCCTGCTAGCTCATGGGACCCGCATGTCATCCTCTATGTGCTATAAAAGTTTATTTTCTTGGATTTTTTTTCACCCTCTGATTTTTGGCTATTTCCTTTTTCTTTTGATCCCATGCCGCCTTGGAAACGTTGAGTAAGCTGCTGACTCATGGGACTCTATGTACAATCAACTTTCTTTTTCTTTTGATCTCAAGCCGCATTTGAAACGTTGAGACCGCTGCTGCTAATTGGGACCCGCATGTCATCCTCTATGTACAATAAAGTTTTTTTCTTGGATTATGTTTGGCTCCTGATATTTTGTCACTTGCCTTTTTATTCCTATCTCATGCCGCCTTTGAAACGTTGAGTAAGCTGCTGGCTCATGGGTCCTGCATGTCATCATCTACGAACAATAAAAGTTTCCTTTCTTGGAGTTATTTTTCACCCCTAATTTCTGGCTATTTGACTTTTTCTTTTGATCTCCTGCCCCCTTTGAAACGATGAGGACGCTGTTGGCAGGTCGGTCCCACGTGTCATCCTCTATGAACAATAAAAGTTTCCTTTGATGGATTTATTTTGAACCCCTAATTAATTTGTGGATATTTCCTTTTTTTCTTTTGATTCCCTGCCGCCTTGGAATCGTTGAGGATGCTGCTGCCTCATGGGTCCCGCATGTCATCCTCTCAGAACGGTAAATGTTTCTTTTCTTGGATTTTGTTTACCAAATGATTTTTTGCTTATTTTTTCTTTCGATCTCCTGCCGCCTTTAAAACGTTGAGGACGCTGCTGGCTCACGGGTCCCACATGTCAGCCTCTATGAACAATAAACGCTGAGGATGCTGCTGCCTCATGGGTCCCGCATGTCATCTTCTCAGAACGAAAATGATTCTTTTTTTGGATTTTTTACCAACAGATTTTTGGTTTATTTTTTCTTTCCATCCCCTGCCGCCTTTAAAACGTTGATGACGCTGCTGGCTCATGGGTCCCCGATGTCAGCCTCCCCGTACAAGAAACATGTGATATCTTGATTATTTTGCAGATAATAAACAGTGTATTGCGCTCTGAGCTATTTCAAACGGATAAATTAAATATTTATTTTTACATAAACAAACTTATAGGTTGAATCTCCTTGTTTTTTGTTTTTGCGAAGCATAGGACTCTCCTATTTTTTTTAAGAAAAATCTGAACTTTCCTGTTTTGGAGTGGGCTGAAATTGTACGAGTCAAAAGGCCCAGTAGGATAGTTCGAAGGCCCAGATGTCCAGATGCAGCGCAATTGAAATCTTTCTTTTCTTGGATTTTTTTCACCCCCTGATTTCTGGCTACTTCATTTTTCTTTTGGTCCAGTGCCGCCTTGGAAACATTGCGACCGCTGCTGCAAAATGGGACCCGCATGTCATCCTCTATGTACAATAAAATTTCTTTTCTTGGATTATTTTTGGCACTCATGGGTCCCGCATGTCATCCTCTATGAACCAAAATACTTTCTATTCTTGGATTATTTTTGACTCCCTGATTTCTGGCTACTTCATTTTTCTTTTGGTCCTGTGCCGCCTTGGAAACGTTGAGACCGCTGCTGCTAAATGGGACCCGCATGTCATCCTCTATGCGCAATCAACTTTCTTTTCTTGGAGTTTTTTTGGCACCTCATATTTGGTCACTTGCCTTTTTCTTTCGATCCCGTGTAGCCTCTCAAACGGTGATACTGCTGCTGCTAAATGGGACCCGCATGTCGTCCTCTATGTACAATAAAAGTTCATTTTCTTGGTTTTTTTTCACCCTCTGATCTTTGGCTATTTCCTTTTTCTTTTGATCCCCTGCCGCCTTTGAAACGTTGAGGACTCTACTGGCGCATAGGTCCCACATGTCAGCCTGTATGAACGATAAAGCTTTCCTTTCTTGGAGTTTTTTTACCCCTAATTTCGGGCTACTTTCTTTTTCTTTTGATCTCAAGCCGCATTTGAAACGTTGGGACCGATGCTGCAAAATGGGACCCGCTTGTCATCCTCTATGTACAATAAAAGTTTCTTTTCTTGGATTATGTTTCACCCTCTGATTTTTGGTCACTTGCCTATTTCTTTCGATCTCATGCCGCCTTTGAAAACGTTGAGGAACCTGCTGGCTCATGGACCCACATGTCATCCTCTATGTGCTATAAAAGTTTATTTTCTTGGATTTTTTTCACCCTCTGATTTTTGGCTATTTCCATTTTCTTTTGATCCCCTGCCGCCTTGGAAACGTTGAGTAAGCTGCTGACTCATGGGACCCGCATGTCATCCTCTATGTACAATCAACTTTCTTTTTTCTTTTGATCTCAAGCCGCATTTGAAACGTTGAGACCGCTGCTGCTAAATGGGACCCGCATGTCATCCTCTATGTACAATAAAGTTTCTTTTCTTGGATTATCTTTGGTTCCTGATATTTTGTCACTTGCCCTCTTCTTTCGATCTCATGCCGCCTTTGAAACATCGAGTAAGCTGCTGGCTCATGGGTCCCGCATGTCATCCTCTACAAACAATAAAAGTTTCCTTTCTTGGAGTTATTTTTGACCCCAAATTTCTGGCTACTTCCTTTTTCTTTTGATCCCCTGCCGCCTTTGAAACGTTGAGGATTCTGCTGGCTCATGGGTCCAACATGTCAGCCTCTATGAATAATAAACCTTTCCTTTCTTGGAGTTATTTTGACCTCTAATTTCTGGCTATTTTGCCTTTTTTTAAATCCTGTGTCGCCGTGGAAACGTTGAGGATGCTGCTGCCTCATGGGTCCCGCATGTCATCTTATCAGAACGGAAAATGTTTATTTTTTTGGATTTTTACCAACTGATTTTTTGTTTATTTTTTTCTTTCGATCCTCTGCCGTCTTTACAACGTTGACGACTCTTCTGGATCATGGGTCCTTGATGTCAGCCTCCCCGTACAAGAAACATGTGATATCTTGATTATTTTGCAGACAATAAACAGTGTATTTCGCTCTGAGCTGTTGCAAACGGAAAAAATAAATCTTTATTATTAAATAAACAAACTTATATGTTGAATCTCCTTGTTTTTGTTTTTGCGAAGCATAGGACTTTCCTGTTTTGGAGTGGGCTGAAATTGTACGAGTCCAAAGGCGTCCAGCAGGATAGTTCGAAGGCCCAGACGGCCAGATGCAGCCCTGATTTCTGGCTACTTCCTCTTTTTTTGTTGGTCCTGTGCTGCCATGGAAACGTTGAGTAAGCTGCTACGTCATGGGTCCCGCATGTCATCCTCTATGTACAATCAAGTCTCTTTTCTTGGATTTTTTTTACCCCCTTATTTTTGATCACTTGCCTTTTTTTCTTTCGATCTCATGCAGCCTCTGAAACGTTGAGGAAGCTGCTGGCTCACGGGACCCACATGTCATCCTCTGTACTATAAAAGTTTATTTTCTTGGATTTTTTTCACCCTCTTATTTTTGGCTATTTCCTTTTTCTTTTGATCCCCTGTCGCCTTGGAAACATTGAGTAAGTTGCGGACTCATGGGACCCGCATGCCATCCTCTATGTACAATCAACTTTCTTTTCTTGGAGTTTTTTTTACCCCTAATTTCTGGCTACTCTTTTTCTTTTGGTCTCAAGCCGCATTTGAAACGTTGACACCGCTGCTGCAAAATGGGACCCGCATGTCATCTTTTATGTACAATAAAGTTTCTTTTCTTGGATTATTTTTGGCTCCTGATATTTGGTCTCTTGTCTTTTTCTTTCGATCTCATGCCGCCTTTGAAACGTTGAGGAAGCTGCTAGCGCATGTGTCCCGCATGTCATCCTCTATGAACAATAAAAGTTTCCTTTCTTGGAGTTATTTTTGACCGCTAATTTCTGGCTACTTCCTTTTTCTTTTGATCCCATGCCGCCTTGGAAACGTTGAGTAAGCTGCTGACACAAGGGTCCCGCATGTCATCCTCTATGTACAATCAACTTGCAAGATCTTGGAGCGAAAGAGCTTGTATAAGTGGGACCCATATGTCATCCTCTATGTACAATAAAAGTTTCTTTTCTTGGATTATTTTTTGCTCCTGATATTTGGTCACTTTCCTTTTTCTTTCGATCTCATGCCGCCTCTGAAATGTTGAGTAAGGTGCTGGCTCATGGGACCCGCATGTCATCCTCTATGTACAATAAAGTTTCTTTTCTTAGATTTTTTTAACCCCCTGATTTTTGGTCACTTGCCTTTTTCTTTCAATCATATGCCGCCTTTGAAATTGAGGTCGTTGGTGGCTCATGGGTCCCACATGTCAGCATCTATGAACAATAAACCATTCCTTTATTGGATTTATTTTTTACCCCTAATTTCTGGCTATTTGCCTTTTTCTTTTGATCCCCTGCCCCCTTTGAAACGCTGCTGGCAGGTCGGTCCCACATGTCATCCTCTATTTAGAATAAAAGTTTCCTTTTTGGATTTATTTTTGACCCCTAATTTCTGGCTATTTGCCTTTTTCTTCTGACCCTACCGACTTCAAAATGATGAGGATGCTGCTGGCAGATCGGTCCCACATGTCAGCCTCTATGAACTACAAATGTTTCCTTTCTAGGATTTATTTTTTACCCCTATTTTCGGGCTACTTTCCTTTTTCTTTGAAACGTTGAGGACGCTACTTTCTCATGGGTCCCACATGGCATCCTCTCTGAACGATAAACCTTTATTTCTTGTTAACGACAGGTTTATCAGTATTATTCTTTCAGACTAATACAAGCTCTTTCGCTCCAAGATCTTGCAAGTTGATAGATTAAATCATGGAATTATCAGGATATGTTTTAAATTTCAAATCCACTTTATGAATTTTTAAAAATACCGTTATCCATGTGGGTATGGAGCGATCAAGGATTTTCATATTAGGCATGAGCAGTTTCAAAAATTGGAACCCAATAATTCAAAATAAATAAAAACAACTCTTATGTAGAATCTCCGTGTTTTTTTGCCAATCATAGGATCTGTGTTTCATTAGAAAAGGGCCGCAATTGCATGAGCAGAAAGGCCCATTTGTAGTTATTGGGCTTCGACAGCCGGAGCAAGTAGACCGATAACAATTACCATGTAGATGTTCGTTGGCAACCCAAAAGTGAAATATTGGGCCCAACAGGGAAGGTTGAACATTACTTTTTCTATTGGGAAGGTGGTACATGGGGTTATCCTGACAAAAAAAAATGGAACATGGGTTACTGAAGGTTGCCCATTTGTGCCTAATATGTTTGTCAGCAGGAGCTTTACCTTCCGCCGCCGCCGCTCCGCTTCCGCCTCCGCCGCCATGGTCGAGCTAGCGGTACGGCGGTGTCTCGAGCTCGGGGTAGCGCAGCGTCCGCGCGCGCTCCAAATTAAGGTACCTATTAAGCGGAGATACGTACCGGCAACGAGCACGTCGGCCTCGCGACGGCACCTACGATAGGCTCGGCTGGCCTTGGGGCATTTACCCCTAGCCTCTTCCATGCTCAAGTTTTAGAAATATTTCTGGCTCTGTTCAACACTGGATCAAATTTGTCAACATGACCATTTTTATTTAGTAGCAACGAGTTTTTTTTTTGTCAAAACTCTTTAAGTTCTGCAATATAACGACTAATTGGTACTACCTTATACAAAATGATTACATATCCTTATTTTGGAAGCAAGCAATCACACACTTATAGTTTGCTAGTCAGCTGCATGTAACGTTAAAAATCGGCAATTATAATGAATAAACCTGTAATTTTCACTTGAAATGCATTAAGGAGCATCAAATTTGACAAATCAAACCATGTCTTACTGAAAATTGACATGTCTTTCTCATGCAGAAATGTAAAATTATCCATGCATGTGCGTTTATACAGGTTAAGTTTTGCACGTATTATTTTTTGTAACTTTTCTGACTATCTTCAAAGCTCCAATCCTTCTTCATCATTTTTGTTGTACCGCACTGATGCAAGTGAATGCGAGCTGCTCGCCAGACGCGACTTCGTGTCCGATATGTGTATAATGCCTTCTCCATCTAGTGCTAGTTACGCCTCTGTGCTAATTAATTCTATCCCAGTGCCTACATCCAGCACAAACCTCTGTCATTGCAGCTGTGACTCACCTCGACCATTGGAGCCCAATCACAAGAGCGAGCTCAGTCTCAACCAGAGAGGCATGTGTCTCATGGTTAGCTATCTACAACTTGCTGTATTACTAAAACTGTGCCTATCATAGAGATCACCTCGCTGGTGTAGCAATGGCTGCAAGTAGCTGCTAGCATGAGCGAAGGGGATAAGAAAATATTTAAAAAATGGGGTGGGGCCAACAAGCAGGAAAGCTATCTATAGCTTTATGGATGTTTCTGGAATTGGGTAGAAAATAGTAGATGACACTGTAGTAGCGAATCCTAGAGACCAAGGCCGTTGGATGATGTCTAATGAACGGCAGAACTGTGTTCAAGAAAAAAACGGCAGAACAAAATAGGCGAAATTAGCTTGAATTTTGATAATAAATCTTGGGAATTTTCCCTCGAACATGATATACTACTACTACTGTACTCAACTTTGCGTAGTCTCTGGACTAGTCTCCCTCGTCCACCACTTATTATTAT
Source organism: Lolium perenne (assembly GCF_019359855.2). Classification (NCBI taxonomy): domain Eukaryota; kingdom Viridiplantae; phylum Streptophyta; class Magnoliopsida; order Poales; family Poaceae; genus Lolium; species Lolium perenne. Next base: position 99,581,792 of record NC_067244.2, on the reverse strand, counting down.
ACTACTGCGGAAAGTTGAGGGGAGTCCCTAGTCCCGAGCACTTCGCCCACTTCCCCTGGCCTCATCCCAGAGATCTCACACCAACCACCTCACCGTCGACTAGCCGCCAGTCTACACCCCTCCGAAGAATCCCCAATGGCGGCGACGCCCCTACTAGAGCGCTCCTCACGCGAGCGCATCATCGAGTCTGGCCCACATGTCTTCCGTGCTTGCCGTGTGTCGGCAAGCACGACCGACTTCTCCGTCGGCGAGCCGCCAGCCGTGGGCGAGGGCGAGGCGTCCCCGTACACTATGACAGTGCACATCTTCTTCTCGAGGACGTACGAGCTCGGGAGGATGGACGGGCCCCTCCCTGCCCCACTGGATGAGGACGATATCACCACTACACCCTGCGAAGAGGTGGTGCTGGATCTTGGCTTGCCTCCGAGGGAGCTGCGTAGTGGGGGCTATGTCGTGCAAACTATGCGCGAGATTCTTGCCCGTGTATGGCTGCTCAAGAACCTGAACCTCACGGAGGAGGAGTGGGACATCATCATGCCTTACGATGTTATGCACCTGATGTGGAAGCAGGCGTGTCGTCGGGTCGGTGGCCTCCACTTCGACCTCACCCTTAGGGTGGACCACCGGCTCATCGTCAACTTGCCGGCTCTGCAAGACAGTTGGGTCCTAGTTGCGCCGGAGGACGGCCACTGCAGCATATGCATGCTGGGGCTGTCGCGGCGCACAACGGTGCGTCTCCGGGGATGCAAACACCCGTTCTATAGGAAGTGCATCTTCTCCTGGTTTGTAACGAACGCCAGCTGCCCTATCTGCCGGGACAAAGTGCTGACTGCTGGCGTACAGTTGACGTGGGAGTTAGAAATCTTTGTGGTGTAACTTTTCTTCAGTTCCCCGGCAACGGCGCCAGAAAAAGAGCTTGATACACGTACAGCACGCGTCTGTTGGGAACCCCAAGATGAAGGTGTGATGCGTACAGCGGCAAGTTTTCTCTTAGTAAGAAACCAAGGTTTATCGAACCAGTAGGAGCCAAGAAGCACGTTGAAGGTTGATGGCGGCGGAGTGTAGTGCGGCGCAACACCAGGGATTCCGGCGCCAATGTGGAACCTACACAACACAACCAAAGTACTTTGCCCCAACGTAACAGTGAGGTTGTCAATCTCACCGGCTTGCTGTAACAAAGGATTAGATGTATAGTGTGGATGATGATTGTTTGCAGAAAACAGTAGAACGAGTATTGCAGTTGATTGTATTCGATGTTAAGAATGGACCGGGGTCCACAGTTCACTAGAGGCGTCTCTCCCATAAGAATAAGCATGTTGGCTGAACAAATTACAGTTGGGCAATTGACAAATAAAGAGGGCATGACCATGCACATACATGATATGATGAGTAGTGTGAGATTTAATTGGGCATTACGACAAAGTACATAGCCGCTATCCAGCATGCATCTATGCCTAAAAAGTCCACCTTCAGGTTATCATCCGAACCCCTTCCAGTATTAATGATGTAGCCCCGCCTAACGACGACGCTACACCATGGCCACGGAATCCCCCAAGTGGACCGACAACCCGAACCTACGCGATACATGACAAGGTGAACCCTTTCCTTTCGACACTCGACGTCGACAATACATTGGATGGTATACTACCTAATGGATATGTGTATGTATCATTAGGTACGAGGGACGACAAGGAAGGGAAGAGGAGTCACTCACTTGGTGCAAGGGAGGAGGAAGAAGAAAGGGAGAAGAAGAAAGGAAGAAGGAAAGGAGAAGAAAGAAGAGAGGAAAGAAGAGGGAGAGGGGGCCCGGAGCCTCCACTAAGGAGAGGCCGGAGCCTCCAGGCCCCCCATGGCCGGTACCACTTCCTAGTGGTGACCAGGCGCGCGGGAGAGGCCCAAGGCCGGTACTACCGGCCATGCATGGCTGGTACTACCGGTCACATGCTGGCCGGCACCTCCTCCTGGTTGGCCACGCGCGGGAAAGGGCAGGGACTCCGGTACCTTGGCCGGAGCCTCCACCCAGGGCCAGGCCGGAGCCTCCACCCATGGTACCGGTCAAGGTACCGCTCACATGTCCTAGTACCCTGGATACTTCAGCCATCGTTTGGTGTTTTTCCGGTACCACGACCGGTACCTCCGCCCGAGGTACCGCTCGTGCACTTTTCCCTCGAATCTGAACCATCCCTTCACATCTGGACGCTCCGAAATCATTCAGCTGTAATCCCTACTTTACCCCTGCCTGTAAGTGAGCCTATATGTGCTCCCGTACCTGCACTTTGCTAGGGTTAGACAAGATTTGGCTTAGAATAGGATTTGAGCTATGTCTCCCTAGGGTATCATCCCTCTGTAATCAAGGCCACCCTTGTTGTTGATTGAGTTTGTGAGTGAGATTCTAGTGTGTGCACTCTCTCTCCCTCACCGATTCCGTCTCCAACACCGTATCTCTCACCTCGGAATTCTACCGCGGTCTCTTCCGTGGGTGATTCTATTCGGCGTGGTCCATCGAGCCACGAGGGTAAGCATCGGTTGTATCGGGTCGGTGTGCGTGCGTGTGTCCCCGTGTTCATCGTGTTCATCGCGTTCGTCGTGTTCTTCGTGTTCTTCCTCTTTTCCCCTTTCGATTCCGGGTCAATTCGCAAGATCAGGCCACAAACGGGGTCTTAGACCTCATCATATGGTATCAGCAGCCTTTGGTTTCCGCGAATTTGACCCCCCACTCACCCAATTTCGTCTCTGAAAAATTTCCCAAAAAATTCCCCAAAAATAGCCCTAATTTGCCTTTTGATGGATCTGCGATTTCGTTGCGTTTTGAGTGGTTTTGGTCCATGGATTTGGTGTCTCTAGTGTTGATCTACTATTTCCCCCACTTTTTAGCCTCCAATTCCATCAATTTTCGAGTTTGGATCAATTTGGTTTGGATTTGGGGAAGAACAGGAGAGAGAAAGTGTGTGCGTGCACGTGAGGAAGAAGGAGCAGCTCACGAGCGGTACCTCCGGGTGGAGCCTCCACCCGTGCACGAGCGGTACCTCCGGGTGGAGGCTCCACCCCCCACTACCGCTCCTCCTTCCCCAAGCCGGCCACCACCACCATCTCCACCCCACCACCGCCGACCACCACCACTCCTCTCCGCAGCCGGCAAGCACCGCCACCCCCCTTCATCACCGGCAAACACCGCCACCCCCCCAAACCATCGGGAAACACCGCCGTGGCACCACCACCACCGCCGCCGCCACCGCAAGCTCACCGATACCGCCATCGGCATACCACCGGCAAGCATCGCCGCTGCCCCACCATCACCACCGCCGCCGCTAGCTCACCGATACCGCCATCGGCATACCACCGGCAAGCATCGCCGCTGCCCCACCATCACCACCGCCGCCGCTAGCTCACCGATATCACCACCGGCATACCACCGCCATCGACGCCAAGCTACTTTGACCCTTTTCTTCCGCTAACTTGTGTTTGCTTGTTCCGGTTTGAGTGCCTTGTTTGTGAAACTAACCCGCAGCTCCGAAGCAAGCGACGACATCCTCGGCACCCCGGACTTGCAACCGTACTCTTGACATCTCCGTCTTCATCGCAAGTTGTGTGTTCCGACACCGCCTAACATTTTCATCTAGGTATAACTTGCTCCCCACCTTGTAACCCCTCTTCTTTTGCGATCTATCCTATCGAGCATTGCTTATTGAGTGTTGCGAGACATTGCACGTGGCCCCGCATTGTGAGGTGTGTGTGTCGTGTTGAGTAAAGCATCCAAGCAAACACTCGTGTGGCAAGATAGCAAAAGCGAGGCTAACGCTAACATAGTGCGTGAAAAAGCCCCAAAAACACAAAAGGAGTGCGAGTAGCACCATACTTCCATACATCCATACATCCATATACCCATACATACAAAAGTGTGCAAGTGCCACCAAAGATACAAACGAGTGCAAGTGCCACCATATACAAAAGAGAAAAAGCTTTTAAGCAAAGAGAGATAAGAGAAGAGAGGCCGCGTGTGAATCTTGTTGTCTCTTCATTTGCAACCAAAGCTTTGATCTCTTCTTGTGTTAGTGTGACACCGAGCACCCTTGCTTAAGGGCTTCTTACACTTTTCCGCTCATTCCTTGGTCGCACTAACCCCGTTCATCTCGTGTGTGCGTTCCATATCTTTTCCGTGTTTATAGTGATCTTCACATTGACATTTGGATTTTTGGACTTCACCCACTCTTGACAATACACTTGATTTCGGATTTCATCTTTTGGCTTTCCACCATACTCACCTAACACCATATTTGCTAGCTTTTGCGTGTGTTTTTGTGTGAGTGCCCGATACAATTGACTTTGACCTCGGCTTGTTGGATCGCCCCGATCTTATCATACCACGGTAAGATTGCGAGGTAGTGTTCTTCCACTAACATACACCATATACATACCATCGTGCTAACATGGATAGCGAAGATGAGGATACGGAGGAGTACACGGAGCACTCCGAGGAGGACACCTCCTCAAGCACCGCGGATGTGGAGGAACATGTGGAGCTCGACACCGACTATGGCTCCGCGAGCATCGCCAACATGACCGACATCGAGGAGCTCTACACCGACTTTGGCTCCGAGAGCATCACCAACATGACCGACATCGAGGAGCTCTACATCGACAATAGCTCCTCAAGCATGGACGACATGGTGGAGCAACGCCACGACTACGACATCGACGACATGGCGGAGCAACACCACGAGTGCGACATCGACGACTTGGTGGAGCAACGCCACGCCTACGACATCGACACCATGGCGGAACCTCACCTAGTCTCCACAAGGAGCAACGACGATGCTCCCAAGTACCACCACTTGGCCATTGGAGCTACATATGAAGATGGAGGACCTCCACGATGGCACCATCACATGGATCGTCAAGGGCGTCCCCATCATGAGCGTCATCGACATACTTCTCCATGCTCCACAAGGCGCCACCATGAGAGTGCTTATGCACAAGATCGTCGACTTCAAGTACACCATTTGGAGCATCAAGAGCGTCCCCATCATGAGCGTCATCGACACTCTTCTCCAAGCTCTACAAGGCACCGCAAGCAACATGCCAAGTCGCATGAGCCATCATCTAGGCATGGCAAGGACCGCCATCGACATACGTCACCACATGAGCTTCGCCGCCACAAGCCACTTCATGATCTCCACCGACCAACATCTTCCACGATTCTTCGACGACACCACTCAAGCCATGGTGATGATGCACGAAGACGAGAGCCTCGACATGAAGGCAACAAACACCATGATAGGGTGCCTACCACTCCAAGGATAGCAAGTGCACATCGAGCATACCTGATGTAGCCCCGGTCACCGACGTCGCTACACCAAGACCAACAAGTCCCCCAAGTGGACCGATGACACGAGCCCGAGTCAAAGCACTACATGATGAGGTGAACTCGCTCCTCACCACCCTTGATCTTGGTACACCTTTGGATGGATTGCTACCTCATGCCGACGTGTTATGTGTCATTAGGTACAAGGAGCATCAAGGTCACCAAGAGGAGGATACGCCATGGTCAAAGGGAGGAGAGGAGCAGCTGGACAAGAAGATGGACATGAAGATGGACATGGAGCTGGACAGGAAGTCGCCCGAAGAGCGCAAGGAAGAGAAGACGGACGGCCGGCCCAGAACCCGGTCGACCGGCTCCCTGACCGGACCACCCGGTCCACAGCCCGGTCTGACCGGCCTCTGATCGGACCGCCGGTCAAGAATCGGGATTTGCGCTCGTGACATCCGGGCGCCATCCAGGGGACTTGGAGCCTCGTCCGGTCGCCGCCCGGTCCTGTGCCCGGTCTGAAACCGGACCGCCCGGTCCACGAGCCCGGCCGATCGCCCTCGACCGGCCCGCCCGGTCCACGGGCCCGGTCTGACCGGCCTCCCGACCGGCCTGCACGACTTAAGTTATATTTTCGGCCCGAACTTACCTTTTCGGCCCATGACGCCTTGTAAGACTATAAATACCCCCAGGACGCCCCTTTAGCTCTTCAGACTTGTTTTGAACTCAAACCTATATTTGAGCTTAGTCTCCCTTGGGTATCATCCCTCCGTAATCAAGGCACCTTGGTTGTTGATTTGGAACTTGTTGAGTGAGATTCTAGTACAAGATACTCTCTCTCCCTCACCAAGCTCTTCTTCTCCAATCCCAATCTCTCCCGGGGAATTCTACCGCGTGTCTCTTCCTCGGAGATTCTATTGGCGTGGTCCATCGAGCCACGGAGGTAAGCATCGGGTGTATCGGGGTGTGTGTGTGCGTGAGTCTCGGAGTTCCTCGTGTTCATCGCCGTGTTCTTCGTGTTCCTCGCGTTTTCCCATCTTCCCCCTTGGTTTCGAAGTCAATCCGCGAGATCGGGCCACACACGGGGTCTTAGACCTCATCATATGGTATCAGCAGCTCTTGGTTACCGCGGATTTGACCTCCCACCCACCCGATTTCGTTCCTAGAAAATTTTCCAAAAATCCCCAAAAATAGCCCTAAATTGCCTCTTGACCGATCTGTGATTTGGTTGCGTTTTGAGTGGTTTTGGTCCGTGGATCTGGTGTTGTTGTGCTTGATCTACTATTTCCCCAACTTTTAGCCTCCAATTCCATCGTTTCCCCTCGATTTGGTCGATTTGGCTTGGTTTTCGTGAAGAACAGGAGAGAGAAAGTTCATCCCGCGAAATCCGGTTGAGCAGCCGGTCAACCGGGCCCACGACCGGCCGAGCCGGCCCAACACCCGGTCAACCGGGCGGCAAACCGGGCAAGCCGGTCCAGAACCCGGTCCAACCGGGCCTCCGACCGGGCGACGCAACGCCCCTTCGACCTCGACATCCGGCGATCTCCACCACCACCACCACCACCACCACCACCATCGCAGGTATAACTTGCAGGTCACCTTGTAACCCCTCTTCCTTTTGCGATCTATCCCATCGAGCATTGCTTGTTTAGTGTTGCGAGACATTGCACGTGGCCCCGCATTGTGAGGTGTGTGTGTCGCGTTGAGTAAGGCACCCAAGCAAACACTCGTGTGGCAAGATAGCAAAAGCGAGGCTAACGCTAACATAGTGCGTCAAAAAGCCCCAAAAACACAAAAAGAGTGCGAGTAGCACCATACATCCATACATCCATACATCCATACGCCCATATACACAAAAGTGTCCACGTGCCACCAAAGATACAAACGAGTGCAAGTGCCGCCATATACAAAAGAGAAAAAGCTTTTAAGCAAAGAGAGATAGGAGAAGAGAGGCCACGTGTGAATCTTGTTGTCTCTTCCTTTGCAACCAAAGCTTTGGCTCTCCTTGTGTTAGTGTGACACCGAGCACTTATACATACACTTTTCCGCTCACTTTTGGTTGCACTAACCCCATTTATCTCGTGTGTGTGTTCCACATCTTTTTCCGTGTTTATAGTGATCTTCACATTGACATTTGGATTTTTGGACCTCACCCACTTTTAACAACATACTTGATCTTGGATTTGTCTTTTGGCTTTCCACAACACTCGCCTAACACCATATTTGCTAGCTTTTGCGTGTGGTTTTGCGTGTGTTCCCGATACACTTGATCTTGCTTTCGGTTTGGTGGATTGCCTCAATACTATCTTACCGTGGTAAGAGTGCGAGGTAGTCTCCTTCCACTAACATACACAACATAGTTCTTGTCTTTCCATCATGGATAGGAACGGAGATACCAATAGGGATGAAGAGATCCTCCGCAACACCGAGAGGTTGGCTACTCAACACAACCTATGGACGCAACGACAAGAGTTCAAGGAGCAACTCTCTCTCTTCGAGACGCGCATCGATGAGCAATACAATGAGGTGGCTCACAACTTCTCCACCGTCAACCAAGACTTGGCCCTTCTTCGTGAAGCTACGGATAACTTGAATGGCCAAATGGCGGCCAATGATGCCAACATGGAGCGGCGCATGGATAGCCTCGAGCGCGCCATCACCAACTTGGGTCGCCATCGTCGACACCGTTCTACTTCCTCTTCATCAAGCTCTTCCTCAAGGCATGAAGACCATTACTCTCATGGTGGCATTTCATCCCCAAGCTCTTCCTCAAGGCGTGAAGACCATCATCGACCTCATCGCCAACATGCTCGTCATGAAGACTCTCACTCCAACTCTAGGCGTGGAGAAATACATCGCCATGCTCGTCCACATGAGCGTCCTCCACAAGCTCAAGGCCTTCACCAAGATCGTCACCAAGCGGATCGCCATGCCCACCATGGGCGTGATGGCCATCCCCAAGACCAAGATCCTCAAGATCCACCTCGGCGAGATCTTCGTCGCCACCCTCACCATGATCAACGTGGACGAGGAGAACTACACCATGATCAAGATGAGAGACCCAACATTGAGCATCGTCCTCAACCGCGACAAGATCTTCAACCACATCCTCACCGTGAACCAAGTGAAGCAAGTGTTCAACTCCAACGCCAACCCAATGCTATGGTTGGCCATAGAAGACCTCCTATTCCACCTCTAGCCGCACGAGTTGACGGCGCCCCTCCTCGTAGAAGAAACTTGGAGGATGAAGAGAACATGTATGGCAAGCTCAAGTTCAACATGCCCAAGTTCAAAGGTGAAGACGACGCCGAAGCTTACCTCTCATGGGCACTCAAGGTGGACAAGATCTTCCGCATCCACAACTACTCCGGTGCCAAGAAAGTGGCTATGGCATCACTCGAGTTTGAAGACTACGCCAACACTTGGTGGGAGCAAGTCCTCACTCTTCGCGAAGAAAAGGGTGAACCTCCAATTGACACTTGGGAAGATATGAAGAAGGAGATGCATGCTCGCTTTGTCCCAAAGCACTACATGAAAAGACCTCTTCAACAAGCTCCAAAAGTTGAAGCAAGGCACCCAAACCGTTGAGGAGTTCTACAAGGAGATGGAGCTCACTATGATGCGAGCCAACATCCAAGAATCCGAGGAGCAAACCATTGCTCGCTTCTTCAATGGCCTTACTTATCCCATCAAGAGGATTGTCGAGTTCCAACCTTACTCCAACATGGTTGAGCTAGTCCACCAACCATCGAAGGCCGAGCGCCAAGTGATTGAGGACATCAAGTACTCCAAGGCCAAGTCCTATTTCTCCTCCAAGCTCGCTACATCGACTCCTCCTACTACATCAACTCCTTATGCTACAAGTGCCAAGGCCGACGCATCCTCTACACCTTCCAAGAAACCGACTATCCAAAGTCGCATGAAGCAAACGGTCTCCTCCACCGCCTCCTCTAAGGCATCCACGGGACCCTCTAGTGTCACTTGCTTCAAGTGTGGCACCCAAGGTCACAAATCGTTTGAGTGCAAGAACACCAAGGTCATGATCACTATGGAGAATGGTGACATCGAGACTCTTGATGAGGATGAATATGAAGCCCTTGTGCAAGCCGCCGTGGCAAGTGAAGAAGCTTATGAACAAGATAGTGGAGAAGATCCTCTCTTATGTGAGCATGACCCAAGTCCCTCACTTGTGGTCACAAGGGTGCTAACCACACAACCTCATGCTATGGAAGACCAACGGTGCAACATCTTCCAAACCCGTGCCGGAATTGGTGGCAAGTCGATCAAGGTCATCATAGATGGTGGAAGTTGCCATAACCTTGCAAGCACCGAGTTGTGTGAGAAGCTCCACCTTACTCTCCGCAAGCATCCTCACCCCTACCATATCCAATGGTTGAGTGACAAGGGCAACGTCAAGATACAACATACCGTCACCGTCAACTTCAAGATCGGCCCTTATGAGGACACCATCGAGTGTGACGTGGCACCCATGACGGTGTGCCACATGTTGCTTGGCCGCCCTTGGCAATATGACAAGAAGGCTATACATGATGGACTCTCCAACACATACACCTTCAAGGTCAACGACAAGAAGTTCGAGTTGCGCCCGATGACTCCTAGCCAAATCATCGCGGACAATGCGAAGGCTTTAGCGAGGGCACAACTCCACACCCACCATAGTGAGATGAGAGGAGAGGAGCGACCCACCACAAAGAGAGTGAGCGCCACAAGCCATATATGAGTGAGTCCAAGAGTGTCCTTCTAGCCACCAAGAGTGAGTGGAGAGAGCTCCAAGAAAACCCATCCACCATATTGCACTATGTGCTCATATGCAAGGGACCCGCGTCGGAGACTAACGACTTAATCAACATTCCTCCGTCTTTGTTGTCTCTTTTGCAGGAATTTCAAGACGTCTTCCCCGACGAGCTCCCTCATGGACTACCACCACTCCGCGGCATAGAACACCGCATCGACCTCATACCCGGCGCTCCGCTCCCAAACCGTGCCGCCTACCGCACCAACCCCGAAGAGACCAAGGAGATCAACCGTCAAATTCAAGATCTCCTCGCCAAAGGGTATGTCCGTGAAAGCCTTAGCCCTTGTGCGGTTCCCGTGATCCTTGTGCCTAAACCGGATGAGACGCAACGGATGTGTATGGATTGTCGCCCCATCAATGCCATTACCGTCCGTTACCGCCATCCCATTCCGCGTTTAGATGACATGCTAGATGAACTTAGTGGTGCCACGATTTTCTCTAAAGTCGATTTGCGTAGTGGTTACCATCAAATCCGCATGGCTATTGGTGATGAATGGAAAACGGCATTCAAGACCAAACTTGGTCTCTATGAATGGCTCGTTATGCCTTTCGGTCTTTCCAATGCACCATCTACTTTCATGCGCCTCATGAATCACATCTTGCGTCCTCTCATTGGCAAGAGCGTGGTTGTTTACTTCGATGATATTCTTATTTATAGCAAAAACCTCGAGGACCATGTGCAACATGTGAGAGAAGTCTTGTGCATCTTGCGCCATGAAAAGCTTTATGCTAACCTCCCCAAGTGCACATTTGCTCAAAACAAATTGGTTTTTCTTGGTTTTGTGGTTTCCGCTAATGGGATTGAAGTTGATTCTTCCAAGGTGGAGGCCATCCATAATTGGCCTACCCCTACAAATGTTGGCCAAGTCCGAAGCTTCCATGGACTTGCCGGGTTTTACCGCCGCTTTGTCAAAGACTTTAGCACCATTGCTTGCCCTTTGAATGAGCTTACCAAGAAGAATGTTCCGTTTGTTTGGGACAAGGCCCAACAAAATGCTTTTGATGAGTTGAAGAAACGCCTTACCGAAGCTCCACTTCTTGTTCTTCCAAATTTTGCAAAAACTTTTGAGATTGAGTGTGACGCAAGTGGGCTTGGTATTGGTGGTGTTCTTATGCAAGAGGGCAAACCCGTGGCATACTATAGTGAGAAGTTAGATGGCGCACGCCTCAACTATCCTATATATGACAAGGAGCTCTACGCTTTGGTTCGTGTTCTTGAAGTTTGGCAACACTATCTTTGGCCAAAAGAGTTTATCATTCATTCCGACCACGAGTCCTTGAAATATTTGAAAAGCCAACACAACTTGAACAAACGACATGCAAAATGGGTCGAGTTCATTGAGTCCTTCCCATATGTGATCAAATACAAGAAGGGCAAGGACAATGTTGTGGCGGATGCTCTTTCCCGCAAAAACACCCTTTTGCTAACTCGTTTGGATTTTCATGTTTTGGGACTTGAAGAGATCAAAGAACTCTATCCTTCCGATTCTTTCTTTGCTCCCATTTTTGAGAAGTGCTCCGTTGAGCGAGGAGTGGATGATTTCTATTTGCATGATGGCTATTTGTTCAAAGCCAACAAGATTTGCATTCCGCGTCTTCGCTTCGAAAATTGCTTTTGCAAGAGTCTCATGGAGGAGGTCTTATGGGCCACTTTGGCCGTGACAAGACATATGCCATGCTCTCAACCCACTACTATTGGCCAAAGATGAAGCGAGATGTGGAGCGCCTTTGCCGTCGGTGCACAACATGCTTACAAGCTAAGTCTACCTCCAACCCTTATGGTCTTTACATGCCATTGCCTATTCCTTATGCACCATGGACCGATATTAGCATGGATTTCGTTCTAGGCTTGCCTCGCACTAAGCATGGTCATGATTCCATATTTGTTGTAGTGGATAGATTCTCTAAGATGGCTCATTTCATACCTTGCCATAAGAGCGACGATGCTTCACACATTGCTTCATTGTTTTTCAGGAAATAGTTCGCCTACATGGAGTACCACAAAGCATTGTGTCGGATCGAGACGTCAAGTTCATGAGTTATCTTTGGAAGTCGATCATGGCGAAGTTTGGAGTCAAGCTCTTGTTCTCATCATCATCGCACCCGCAAACGGACGGCCAAACGGAAGTGGTCAATCGAAGCCTCTCCACCCTCCTACGGGTCCTCGTGAAGAAAAACTTGAGGTCATGGGAGGAGTGCCTTCCCCACGCCGAGTTCGCCTACAACCGCGCCAAGCACAAGACTACATCAAGGAGCCCCTTCATGGTCGTCTATGGCTTCGAACCTTACACGGCACTCGACATACTTCCGCTTCCTCTCCACGAGCGCATCAACATGGACTTCGACAAGCGCGCGCCGCCGTCAAGAAACTACATGAAGAGACAAGGGCAACCATACAAGAACATGTTCTTCGTCAAGCCAACCGCCTCAACGCCAAGAAGAAGGCAAGGATATTCGAAGAAGGAGACCTCGTTTGGATCCACCTCCGAAAGGAAAGGTTCCCTCATGAGCGCAACTCCAAGCTCAAGCCAAGAGGAGATGGCCCCTTCAAGGTCCTCAAGCGCATCAATGACAACGCTTACGTCATCGACATACCAACATCCAAGTACTTGGTGAGCAACACGTTCAACGTCTCGGACTTGTCACCCTATCATGGAGATGAGGAGGTGCAAGAGTCGAGGACGACTCTTTCCCAAGGGGGAGATGATGTAGCCCCGGTCACCGACGTCGCTACACCAAGACCAACAAGTCCCCCAAGTGGACCGATGACACGAGCCCGAGTCAAAGCACTACATGATGAGGTGAACTCGCTCCTCACCACCCTTGATCTTGGTACACCTTTGGATGGATTGCTACCTCATGCCGACGTGTTATGTGTCATTAGGTACAAGGAGCATCAAGGTCACCAAGAGGAGGATACGCCATGGTCAAAGGGAGGAGAGGAGCAGGTGGACAAGAAGATGGACATGAAGATGGACATGGAGCTGGACAGAAGTCGCCCGAAGAGCGCAAGGAAGAGAAGACGGACGGCCGGCCCGTAACCCGGTCGACCGGCTCCTGACCGGACCACCCGGTCCACGGCCGGTCGACCGGCCTGACCGGACCGCCCGGTCAGCAACCGGGATTTGCGCTCGTGACATCCGGCGCCATCCAGGGGACTTGGAGCCTCGTCCGGTCGCCGCCCGGTCCCGGCCCGGTCTGAAACCGGACCGCCCGGTCCACGAGCCCGGTCGACCGCCCCCGACCGCCCGCCGGTCACAGTTCGGCCTGACCGGCCTCCTGACCGGCCTGCACGACTTAAGTTATATTTTCGGCCCGAACTTACCTTTTCGGCCCATGACGCCTTGTAAGACTATAAATACCCCCAGGACGCCCCTTTAGCTCTTCAGACTTGTTTTGAACTCAAACCTATATTTGAGCTTAGTCTCCCTTGGGTATCATCCCTCTGTAATCAAGGCACCTTGGTTGTTGATTTGGAACTTGTTGAGTGAGATTCTAGTACAAGATACTCTCTCTCCCTCACCAAGCTCTTCTTCTCCAATCGCAATGATGAGGACATCCCATCTCTTGATACAACCGCTGTACCTACAGCCACACAAATACAAGGACCAATCACTCGAGCTCGTGCCAAACAACTTAACTATCAGGTACTTTCGTTTCTTGGAACTATTCCTCACATACATGAGAATATGATGCTGCCTAAATCAGATATGTTTGTTACTCTTAGGAATGATGGACCAAGCATGGATGAGGAGGACAAGCATTGGAGCATGATCACGCATGGAGGAGATGGCAGCAAGCGTTTGAGGATTGAAGATGACGCCGCAAGTGGAGATTTCAGAACTTTGAAGCCATTATAATGGAGCAACGATGATTGGACGAATTCTACAAGTTTCCCCATCATAAAATTCGTCCAAGAGTTATTATTGGTGCTGCGTCACCTTATTTAATGGGCCAGGCCCATGTATTTTCGGATTAGGTATTTTAGGGGATTTTAAGAGGCCATATAAGTGGAGGAAGGCCCATTTAGGGGTGTTTTTGGCCAACCCTAGCTGGTTGGACGAAAATCCCTTGACTTCCCCCATATATATCCCTCCGTAGCCGTCATTAGAACTTGGATTTTGATTAGATTAAAAGTTAGCCAATTGCTGCAACTTCGTGTACTTCTTTTGAGGCCAACGCCCAGAACAAGACCGACTATTCGGAATCCCACCATTATCAATCAAGCTTTCATCTCTATTCGCAATATTCTGATTGCATCTTTAGTTCTTACTTGTTCTCGATTTCAGGTAGGAATTAAGACCCTTGCTGGTCAGGCTGATCGTGCTTCCGCAAGATCAGTAACTCCCGGAGATTGTCCTAGCGATTGCATTGGCGCACGAGCTTTGCACGTGTAGTCGGATCGTCAAGCACGAACTCCACCAACAAATCGAATTATCCTCGTCTCATCGAAAGATCGGCCACCTTTGCCCTATCAAGTGGTATCAGATTTCAGGTTGCTCGGTGAGATTTACGGTTTACTAGTGTAGATTTGTTTTACCTATAACCCAGAAAAAGCTCCACAAAAATATATTAGGTTTAGATCATCCGTCCCATAGCCCCTGCCAAGCCATTGCATGATCTTTTCAGTTTTTGCTTTTTGAGTCTTTGTCTGCAATCGTTGTGTCGCGTGCTGGTCTTAGCGTCTAGAGTCGTTAGAGTTTCGAGTTCTGATCATAGTAGTCGCCGCCGCACCATCTCCGCTTGCAGTCCTCGCCATATCACCGCCACCATACACTTCCGCCACATCTGCCATCAACTCTTTGTTGTTCTCCTTTGATTCCCATCATCGTAGGGTCTTTCTTGATCTTTGTTTCTGAGTTTTTCCGGGTTTTAGATCCGTTTTCTTGGTCAATTTCGCGTTTTCCGTCGGAATCCTGAAAGCAACCTAGCTGCAAAAAAAAAAAAAAAAAAAAAAAAAAAAAAAAAAAAAAATTTCCGGGCGCCCGCCCATAGAGACCGCTGTGGTGTAGCGCCCCCGAAGATTCCCCCGAAAAAAAAAAAAAAAAAAAAAAAATTCCGGTCGCCCGACCATAGAGACCTCTCGTGGTCTAGCGCCACGATGGATTCCCAAAAAAAAAAAAAAAAAAAAAAAAAATTCCTTCCCATAGGTTGCTCTATCCTTCGGCGCCGATTCGCTGTCCTTTGCATCTTGTGCCGCATCGTGACCTCGTGGGTGATTTCGGCTCGCGTCTCTAATACGATCTAGCCTAGGACCAGCACAGGACCTTCGTTGAGCGTTTACTCAATTTGCATCGCTGATTTGATTATTGTGCCACCATATCACTATACTTTGCCTTCCCAGAGCTCTACATATTGTCTCCACGTGCACTGTGTCGACACCTGGTAATCGCTTTGGCAATCTTGGGAGACGCTGATCCTTGCTGGTTGTTACATCACCTTCCTCCTGTTTGGTAAGAACTTGTAAGAGCTTTGTATTTTGCTTGACGAATTGCGCGTGAACCACCATATTTCGTAGTTTGTAGGCATATACATTTGTGCTTTTCGTGTACTAACCATGTCGGGACCGATTGATCCGACCGCTGTTGACCCGGCCAAGATGACGCCAGAGCAGGTGCATGCTCCCTTCCCCCACCTTTGGCGCGGGCAGGCACGTGACACCGCTGCGCGCAGTGGTGACGTGGATGCCAAACTCACCGACGCGCCGGACAAGCTGGATGGCCTCGAGGCAGCTTTCAACTCCAAGCTCGACGCCAAGTTCCAGGAGCTTTTGACTCGGTTACCGCCGCCTCGCGCCAACGTGCAACGCCGCGCACGCCGCGTTCCTCGTGCGGACGTTCTCGCGGTACCGCTCTGCTGCAGCAGCCGCACATGACGCGCCTTCTGATGAGGGATACGAAGACTATGAAGGGGACGCGGACGAGCAGGTAGATGAGAACATACTGGACGGCGAGGAAGTCCAACAACCTGCACCTGGTCGTCCACGGCAGCTGAACCGCAACGCTCGACCACCTCCTCGCCCGGTACGTAATGATGATGATCATGTTGCTAAACTGAAACTGAACATTCCGCCATTTGAGGGTAGATATAATCCTGATGCATATCTTACATGGGAATTGGAAGTAGAACAACGCTTTGCATGTTTAAAATACCCGGATCACTTGCGTGTTAGTGCTGCTACTTGTGAGTTCACAGATTTTGCATCTATTTGGTGGTCTGAATATTGTAGAACACATGCAGCAAATATTCCTGCTACTTGGACTGGGTTAAAACTTGCTATGCGTACTCGTTTTGTTCCTCCACATTATCAACGTGATTTGCTGAAAAAATTGTCTCGCTTAGAACAAGGAAAAATTCTGTAGAAGACTATTATCAAGAATTGCAAAGCTGGCATGATTCGCTGTGGTATTGTAGAGGATAATGAGGCTATGCTTGCACGTTTCTTTGGTGGTTTGAATAAAGAGATTCAGCATATTTTAGATTATAAGGAGTACAACACTATTACTCGCTTGTTTCATCTTGCTTGCAAAGCTGAACGTGAAGTGCAGGATCGTCAACCACCATGGAGAAGAGCTAATGTTTCGCAGGTCGTACATCGTCATGGTCTCCGCGACAATCAGCGCCACAATCTCGTGGTACTGCACCAGCACCTACTACCTCCAAGTACACCGCGCCTGCCTCACGAGCACCTCCTGCCACTACACCAACACCATCGGCTGGTCCTCCTCGGAGTTCATCTTCCATGGCCTCCACGGGGAAGACGCGCGACGTTCAATGTCGCAAATGCTTGGGATTTGGTCACATAGAGCGAGAATGCAGAACCAAGCGTGTGATGTTGGTGCGAGAAGATGGAGAATATGATTCTGCAAGTGACTTTGATGAAGATACATTGGCCCTTATTGCTGCACGTGATGGTGCCAACTCTGATTCTGAGAGAGAGATGGAGGTAATGGACGGTGACACTGCTGATCAGTACAGGAGCTTAGTTGCACAGCGTGTGTTGAGCGTGCAATTGAGCAAAGCTGAGCATGATCAACGCCACAATCTGTTCCAAACAAGAGGCGTTGTAAAAGAGCGAGCTATAAGGATCATCATTGATGGAGGGAGCTGCAATAATCTGGCTAGCGTTGATATGGTAGAGAAGCTTTCTCTCCCTACAAGACAGCGCACACATCCATACTACATTCAATGGTTTGAGAGCTCTCGGAAGCTCAAGGTAACAAGAACTACACGTGTGCATTTTACTATTGGTACATATTCTGATTTTGTGGATTGTGATGTTGTACCTATGCAAGCTTGTTCTTTGTTACTTGGTAGACCTTGGCAATTTGATAGAGAATCTGTTCATAATGGTAAAACTAATCAATATTCTCTTATGCATGATGGAAAGAAAATTGGTCTCAAACCTATGACTCCTGAACAAATACTAAAAGATGATCTTGCTAGAGCTAGTAGAGTAAAAAACGAGGAGAAACTTAAGAGTGAGAATCAGATTGTTGCTGCAGATTTTGTTCCACATAAGACTAATACTAAATCTGATTCGAACCATGCTACTGAAATTCGTTTGAAAAA
The DNA here is from genome assembly GCF_019359855.2 of Lolium perenne. NCBI lineage: Eukaryota > Viridiplantae > Streptophyta > Magnoliopsida > Poales > Poaceae > Lolium > Lolium perenne. The sequence goes on along the minus strand of NC_067244.2, from coordinate 99,564,099 downwards.
TCCTTGTTTGCTTGCTAGCAAATCTGATATTGCTGAACTTGATGTGGACACTACTCAATGCTATGCTATCATTTGCAAAGAAGTTCTGTTTTCATTTGAGGATATGCCTCCTTCTTTTCCACCTGCGGTTGCTAACCTTTTGCAGGAATTCATTGATGTGTTCCCACAAGATGTTCCCCCTGGACTACCACCTATCCGTGGCATAGAACACCAGATTGACTTGATTCCAGGAGCGTCGCTGCCCAACCGTGCACCATACCGTACCAATCCTGAAGAGACGAAAGAGATTCAGCGACAAATTCAGGTTCTCCAAGATAAAGGTTACATTCGTGAGTCTCTTAGCCCATGTGCTGTTCCTATTATCTTGGTACCTAAGAAGGATGGTTCTTCACGCATGTGTACTGATTGTAGAACTATTAATAATATTACCATTCGATACCGTCATCCAATACCTCGTTTAGATGATATGCTTGATGAATTGAGTGGTTCTGTTATGTTCTCTAAAGTTGATTTGCGTAGTGGTTACCACCAGATTCGTATGAAATTAGGAGATGAATGGAAAACAGCGTTTAAAACTAAGTTCGGCTTATATGAGTGGTTAGTAATGCCCTTTGGTTTAACTAATGCACCTAGTACTTTCATGAGACTGATGAACGAAGTTTTACGTGCTTTTATTGGACGTTTTGTGGTGGTATACTTTGATGATATTCTGATTTATAGCAAATCTTTGGAGGAACATTTGGATCATTTACGTGCTGTTTTCAATGCGTTACGTGATGCACGTTTGTATGGTAATCTTGAGAAGTGCACCTTTTGCACCAATCGAGTTGCGTTTCTTGGCTATGTTGTTCTGCGCAGGAATTGAAGTTGATCCAGCCAAGATTGAGGCAATTGAGAGTTGGCCGCAGCCAAAGACGGTCACACAAGTGAGGAGTTTTCTTGGCCTCGCTGGCTTCTATAGGCGCTTTGTGAAAGATTTTGGATCCATTGCTGCGCCGCTGAATGAGCTTACAAAGAAGGATGTGCCCTTTGTGTGGGGCGATGCACAACAAGACGCCTTCATGATTCTGAAAGATAAGTTAACACATGCTCCATTACTCCAACTTCCTGATTTCAATAAGACTTTTGAGCTTGAATGTGATGCTAGTGGAATTGGTTTGGGAGGTGTGTTATTACAAGAGGGCAAACCTGTTGCATATTTTAGTGAAAAATTGAGTGGGCCTAGTCTGAACTATTCTACTTATGATAAAGAATTATATGCGCTGGTTCGGACATTAGAAACTTGGCAACATTATTTATGGCCTAAAGAATTTGTTATACATTCTGATCATGAATCTTTGAAGCATATTCGTAGTCAAGCTAAGTTGAATCGTCGCCATGCAAAGTGGGTTGAGTTTATAGAGTCTTTTCCTTATGTTATCAAACACAAAAAGGGTAAAGATAATGTTATTGCTGATGCTTTGTCGCGCCGTTATACTATGCTATCTCAACTTGACTTCAAGATTTTTGGATTAGAAACCATAAAGGAACAATACTTACTTGATGCTGATTTTAACAATGTGTTGCTGAATTGTAAAGATGGTAGAACATGGAACAAATTCGTCCTCAATGATGGATTTGTGTTCCGTGCTAACAAGCTATGCATCCCAGATGGTTCCGTTCGTCTTTTGTTGTTACAGGAGGCGCATGGAGGAGGATTGATGGGTCATTTCGGTGTGAAGAAGACGGAGGATGTACTTGCTGCACACTTCTTTTGGCCACGTATGCGTCGAGATGTTGAGAGATTTGTGGCACGCTGCACTACATGTCAAAAAGCTAAGTCTCGACTTAATCCACATGGTTTATATATGCCTCTTCCTGTTCCTAGTGTACCGTGGGAGGATATTTCTATGGATTTCGTTTTGGGTTTGCCTCGTACACAGAAGGGGAGGGATAGTATCTTTGTTGTTGTGGATAGGTTTTCTAAGATGGCACACTTTATTCCATGTCACAAAACTGATGATGCTACACATGTTGCTGATTTGTTCTTTCGCGAAATTGTGCGTTTACATGGTGTGCCAAATACTATTGTTTCTGATCGTGATACTAAATTTCTTAGCCACTTTTGGAGATGTTTATGGGCTAAGTTGGGGACTAAATTGCTGTTTAGTACTACATGTCATCCCCAAACTGATGGACAAACTGAAGTAGTAAATAGAACTTTGTCTACTATGCTGCGGGCTGTTTTGAAAAAGAACTTAAAATTGTGGGAAGAATGTTTACCTCATGTTGAATTTGCTTACAATCGTTCGCTGCATTCTACCACTAAGATGTGCCCATTTGAGATTGTTTATGGTTTTGTACCACGTGCACCTATTGATTTGTTGCCTTTACCATCTTCTGTGCAAAATAATTTGGATGCTACAGACCGTGCTGAATTGATACTAAAATTGCATGAGACTACTAAAGACAACATAGCACGCATGAATGCTAAGTATAAAATTGCTGGGGATAGAGGAAGAAAGCATGTTGTGTTTGATGTTGGTGATCTTGTTTGGTTGCATTTGCGCAAAGATCGTTTTCCTGAATTGCGCAAGTCTAAACTAATGCCCCGCGCTGCTGGTCCTTTTAAGGTGTTAGAGAAAATAAATGATAATGCATATAAACTTGAGCTTCCTGCAGAATTGGGTCCGGTTAGTCCTACATTTAACATTGCAGATTTGAAGCCTTACTTTGGGGAAGAAGAGGAGTTTTCGTCGAGGACGACTTCAATTCAAGAAGGGGGGCATGATGAGGACATCCCATCTCTTGATACAACCGCTGTACCTACAGCCACACAAATACAAGGACCAATCACTCGAGCTCGTGCCAAACAACTTAACTATCAGGTACTTTCGTTTCTTGGAACTATTCCTCACATACATGAGAATATGATGCTGCCTAAATCAGATATGTTTGTTACTCTTAGGAATGATGGACCAAGCATGGATGAGGAGGACAAGCATTGGAGCATGATCACGCATGGAGGAGATGGCAGCAAGCGTTTGAGGATTGAAGATGACGCCGCAAGTGGAGATTTCAGAACTTTGAAGCCATTATAATGGAGCAACGATGATTGGACGAATTCTACAAGTTTCCCCATCATAAAATTCGTCCAAGAGTTATTATTGGTGCTGCGTCACCTTATTTAATGGGCCAGGCCCATGTATTTTCGGATTAGGTATTTTAGGGGATTTTAAGAGGCCATATAAGTGGAGGAAGGCCCATTTAGGGGTGTTTTTGGCCAACCCTAGCTGGTTGGACGAAAATCCCTTGACTTCCCCCATATATATCCCTCCGTAGCCGTCATTAGAACTTGGATTTTGATTAGATTAAAAGTTAGCCAATTGCTGCAACTTCGTGTACTTCTTTTGAGGCCAACGCCCAGAACAAGACCGACTATTCGGAATCCCACCATTATCAATCAAGCTTTCATCTCTATTCGCAATATTCTGATTGCATCTTTAGTTCTTACTTGTTCTCGATTTCAGGTAGGAATTAAGACCCTTGCTGGTCAGGCTGATCGTGCTTCCGCAAGATCAGTAACTCCCGGAGATTGTCCTAGCGATTGCATTGGCGCACGAGCTTTGCACGTGTAGTCGGATCGTCAAGCACGAACTCCACCAACAAATCGAATTATCCTCGTCTCATCGAAAGATCGGCCACCTTTGCCCTATCACCCAATCTCTCCCCGGGGAATTCTACCGCGTGTCTCTTCCTCGGAGATTCTATTGGCGTGGTCCATCGAGCCACGGAGGTAAGCATCGGGTGTATCGGGGTGTGTGTGTGCGTGAGTCTCGGAGTTCCTCGTGTTCATCGCCGTGTTCTTCGTGTTCCTCGCGTTTTCCCATCTTCCCCCTTGGTTTCGAAGTCAATCCGCGAGATCGGGCCACACACGGGGTCTTAGACCTCATCAATACCTTCCTCATAAGGCGACTTCTACCTCGTGTGCCACCACCACAATGGCCTCTACCTCGTCACGTGCCTATGGACTCCGATGCTACAAATGCAAGCAACAAGGCCACCCTCCACGGGAATGTCCCAATCTCCTATGTGAGGTGTGCAAGGCCAAGGGTCACGTGGCATGGCAATGCACAACGCCAAGCGCCAAGAAGCTCTGCTTCGACGAGCTCAATGCACAAGTCTCCAAGATGCCTATCGCGCCCACACTTCAAGATGAAGATCGCCAAGGTCAACTCAAGGTTGATGTGGATCCGAGCCTAGCTCTCTACTACACCACGACACCACCGCTTGAGGATGACTTGGGAGGCGATGGATTTGAGCATGGTGACCGTGGAATTCTCCCTTCACCTATGGAGGCGCATGGAGTTGAGATGGTTGAGCATGGGATTTTCCCTTCAACCAAGGAGGCGCATGGAGATGAGAAAGTCGAGCCTACTCCCCTATGCTTCATTGATGAGTTGGTACCAATCCCATGTGAGAATGAGAGCCACTTAGCCCACTTGAGTGAGAGTGATAGTGAGTTGAGTGACTCCCACCCCATATGTGAGTTTGAGTGCTTCCGTTTGGAGGACATGAGTGATACACAAAGTGAGTTGAGAGAGGTAGATGATAGGTCCATGGAGGACACCGCCTTTGCTAACACATTAACCTCTCCCTCGTTTGTGTCTTCTTATGTTGCACTAGGTTCCACGGAGGATGAGTTCCCGCTCATGGAGACGATGTACATGGTGCATGAAGATGATGATATCTCACCATGCTTGCTCCAAGATGGACATGTCGACCACATGGATCCTCCTACTTCCACAACACCTACTTCAAATGAGTCGGCCTACAAAGGTAACAACATAGGTGTTGATGATGCCATGATCCCACTAGTGGACATGATGACTTATGAGTGCATGCATGATCTTGATGATACATTTGCTACTTCACATGCTACTTTCATTTTCCCATGCGATGCTTTGCTTGATAACATGGTTGATCATGTGGAATTGATTGCGTGTGATACCATGAACATGCCATGCTACGAGAGTTTCACCTTTTCCCCGCTTGCTTGCCATAATGATAATGCTTGTGTTGTGACACCCTTGATGAACACTTGCTCTTTACATAGGGTTGTCGACGACAATGATAACATGTTGAACATGCTTTGCCCAAAATGCTTACACCATTCCATGATCCTTGCATCCAAGATTGTGAACAATTGCTCTTTCTTATGCTTGGTATGCAAGAATGCTTATTTCATTGTCCACGAGATGGCCCCCATAGCCTTCTCTATTTTTGATGATCATAAGTTACCACATGCCATGAATGCACCTTCTTGCCATATGCACCATCGCCATGCATTTCATACTATCTTGATTGACACTAATGGTGATATGCACAAGACATGGAACATCATGATGGATGATGTGTTCCTCTACCATGCACACACGCTTTTTGTTTTCTCTTTTGTGTGTATAGGTACCCGAATGACAACTTCCACCGCTACGGAGCATGAGCTCACGAAACGCGCAATTGAGAGCTACCCCAACACGGACGAGATACATGATCCAACCCATGGGATTCACGCCAAAGGGTATGTTCCCAAACGCCTTCGCCCTCGTGTGTTTCCGGCTTTTCTTGTCGAGCTTCCGGTTTGGTCCAATGCCTCGTCACCTCTTTTGCCTCTTATGCAACATAGCTTGACACATCTTGTTGGCACAATGGTTGTTGTATGTCTTGATGCTTTCATCATACATTCCGACAATCTCAAGGACCATGTCATACATGTGAGAGACACCTTATGCATCTTGTGCCACATGTCACTCATAAAGTTGCTCTTCTTTGGATTTCTCATTTCATCTTTGGCAATTGAAATGGATTCTTGGACACTTGAGGATACCCATACTTGGCTCACGCCAACCATACTTTCCCAAGCTAGAAGTTTCCATCTCTTTGCCATTACACATAACAATTTTGCCCAAAATTTTGCCGCCAATACTTGCCTTTTGATTGTTCCATTTGTGTGGGACAATGCTACACATCACATTTTTGACACTTTACAAAGTAAACCTTTACTTGCACAAACTTTTGCCCCACCAAATTTTGGATACATCGACACTCTTTTGGTTCCCATTTTTGCCAAATGCCTTTTGGAGAAACGACTTGATGCTTCGTATTTGATTGAGAGCCTCTTGTTCGCCGATCACCAAATTGGCACCCACAAGCTTTCCATTTGCAAGTTGCTTTTCCCCAAGTGCTTCTTCGACCGCTTCTTCGACAAACAAACTCCAAACTACTTGGTGAGCAAGACGTTCACCCTCTCGGACCTCTCGCCACACCATGGAGATGAGGAGGAACAAGAGTCGAGGACGACTCTTCCCCAAGGGGGGGGAGATGATGTAGCCCCGCCTAACGACGACGCTACACCATGGCCACGGAATCCCCCAAGTGGACCGACAACCCGAACCTACGCGATACATGACAAGGTGAACCCTTTCCTTTCGACACTCGACGTCGACAATACATTGGATGGTATACTACCTAATGGATATGTGTATGTATCATTAGGTACGAGGGACGACAAGGAAGGGAAGAGGAGTCACTCACTTGGTGCAAGGGAGGAGGAAGAAGAAAGGGAGAAGAAGAAAGGAAGAAGGAAAGGAGAAGAAAGAAGAGAGGAAAGAAGAGGGAGAGGGGGGCCGGAGCCTCCACTAAGGAGAGGCCGGAGCCTCCAGGCCCCCCATGGCCGGTACCACTTCCTAGTGGTGACCAGGCGCGCGGGAGAGGCCCAAGGCCGGTACTACCGGCCATGCATGGCTGGTACTACCGGTCACATGCTGGCCGGCACCTCCTCCTGGTTGGCCACGCGCGGGAAAGGGCAGGGACTCCGGTACCTTGGCCGGAGCCTCCACCCAGGGCCAGGCCGGAGCCTCCACCCATGGTACCGGTCAAGGTACCGCTCACATGTCCTAGTACCCTGGATACTTCAGCCATCGTTTGGTGTTTTTCCGGTACCACGACCGGTACCTCCGCCCGAGGTACCGCTCGTGCACTTTTCCCTCGAATCTGAACCATCCCTTCACATCTGGACGCTCCGAAATCATTCAGCTGTAATCCCTACTTTACCCCTGCCTGTAAGTGAGCCTATATGTGCTCCCGTACCTGCACTTTGCTAGGGTTAGACAAGATTTGGCTTAGAATAGGATTTGAGCTATGTCTCCCTAGGGTATCATCCCTCTGTAATCAAGGCCACCCTTGTTGTTGATTGAGTTTGTGAGTGAGATTCTAGTGTGTGCACTCTCTCTCCCTCACCGATTCCGTCTCCAACACCGTATCTCTCACCTCGGAATTCTACCGCGGTCTCTTCCGTGGGTGATTCTATTCGGCGTGGTCCATCGAGCCACGAGGGTAAGCATCGGTTGTATCGGGTCGGTGTGCGTGCGTGTGTCCCCGTGTTCATCGTGTTCATCGCGTTCGTCGTGTTCTTCGTGTTCTTCCTCTTTTCCCCTTTCGATTCCGGGTCAATTCGCAAGATCAGGCCACAAACGGGGTCTTAGACCTCATCAATTAAGTTGCAAACAACATACAATTGCATTAAGTATGGTGCGTAATTTAATCAACAACTACATCATTAGACATAGCATCTATCCCTAGTGGCAACAGCACATCCACAACCTTAGAACTTTCTGTCACTGTCCCAGATTTAATGGAGGCATGAACCCACTATCGAGCATAAATACTCCCTCTTGGAGTTACAAGCAAAAAACTTGGCCAGAGCCTCTACTAGTAACGGAGAGCATGCAAGATCATAAACATTACATAGATAATAGATTGATAATCAACATAGCATAGTATTCTCTATTCATCGGATCCCAACAAACACAACATGTAGCATTACAGATAGATGATCTTGATCATGTTAGGCAGCTCACAAGATCCAACAATGAAGCACAATTAGGAGAAGATGACCATCTAGCTACTGCTATGGACCCATAGTCCAGGGGTGAACTACTCACTCATCACTCCGGAGGCGACCATGGCGGTGAAGAGTCCTCCGGGAGATGATTCCCCTCTCCGGCAGGGTGCCGGAGGCGATCTCCTAAATCCCCCGAGATGGGATTGGCGGCGGCGTCGTCTCTGGAAGGTTTTCCGTATCGTGGCTCTCGGTACTGGAGTTATTATCGACGAAGGCTTCTTATAGTCGGAGAGGTAGGTTTAGGGGCGACGCGAGGGGCCCACACACTAGGCCGGCGCGGCCAGGGGCTGGGCCGCGCCACCCTGGCGTGTCGCCGCCTCGTCGCCCCACTTCGTATCTTCCCCGGTGTTCTGGAAGCTTCGTGGAAAAATAAGATCCTGGGCGTTGATTTCGTCCAATTCCGAGAATATTTCCTTACTTGGATTTCTGAAACCAAAAGCAGCAGAAAACAACAACTGGCTCTTCGGCATCTCGTTAATAGGTTACTGCCGGAAAATGCATAAATATGACATAAAGTATGCATAAAACATGTAGGTATCATCAATAAAGTGGCATGGAACATAAGAAATTATCGATACGTTGGAGACGTATCAGCATCCCCAAGCTTAGTTCCTGCTCGTCCCGAGTAGGTAAACGATAACAAAGATAATTTCTGAAGTGACATGCCATCCTAATCTTGATCAAACTATTGTAAGAACATGTAATGAATGCAGCGATCAAAGCAATGTTAATGCAATGAGTAAACAATTGAATCATATAGCAAAGACTTTTCATGAATAGTACTTTCAAGACAAGCATCAATAAGTTTTGCATAAGAGTTAACTCATAAAGCAATAATTTCAAAGTAAAGGCATTGAAGCAACACAAAGGAAGATTAAGTTTCAGCGGTTGCTTTCAACTTGTAACATGTATATCTCATGAATATTGTCAACATAAAGTAATATAACAAGTGCAATATGCAAGTATGTAAGAATCAATGCACAGTTCACACAAGTGTTTGCTTCTTGAGATGGAGAGAAATAGGTGAACTGACTCAACATAAAAGTAGAAGAAAGGCCCTTCGCAGAGGGAAGCATTGATTGCTATATTTGTGCTAGAGCTTTGGTTTTGAAAACAAAAAACAATTTTGTCAACGGTAGTAATAAAGCATATGCATCATGTAAATTATATCCTACAAGTTGCAAGCCTCATGCATAGTATACTAATAGTGCCCGCACCTTGTCCTAATTAGCTCGGATTACCTGGATTATCACCGCAATACATATGTTTTAACCAAGTGTCACAAAGAGGTACCTCTATGCCGCCTGTACAAAGGTCTAAGGAGAAAGCTCGCATTGGATTTCTCGCTTTTGATTATTCTCAACTTAGACATCCATACCGGGACAACATAGACAACAGATAATGGACTCCTCTTTAATGCTTAAGCATTCAACAACAATTAATTTTCTCATATGAGATTGAGGATATTTGTCCAAAACTGAAACTTCCACCATGGATCATGGCTTTAGTTAGCGGCCCAATGTTCTTCTCTAACAGTATGCATGCTCAACCCATTCAACTCATGGTAAATCGCCCTTACTTCAGACAAGACGGACATGCATAGCAACTCACATGATATTCAACAAAGAGTAGTTGATGGCGTCCCCAGGAACATGGTTATCGCACAACAAGCAACTTATAAGAAATAAAATGCATAAGTATATATTCAATACCACAATAGTTTTTAGGCTATTTGTCCCATGAGCTATATATTGCAAAGGTAGAGGATAGAAATTTAAAGGTAGCACTCAAGCAATTTACTTTGGAATGGCGGAGAAATACCATGTAGTAGGTAGGTATGGTGAAAACAAATGGCATAGTGGTTGGCTCAAGGATTTGGATGCATGAGAAGTATTCCCTCTCGATACAAGGCTTAGGCTAGCAAGGCTATTTGAAACAAACACAAGTATGAAGCGGTACAGCAAAACTCACATAAAAAACATATTGTAAGCATTATAAGACTTTATACCGTCTTCCTTGTTGTTCGACCCTTACTAGAAATTATCTAGACCTTAGAGAGACAAATTATGCAAACCAAATTTTAGCAAGCTCTATGTATTTCTTCATTAATAGGTGCAAAGTATATGATGCAAGAGCTTAAACATGAGCACAACAATTGCCAAGTATCAAATTATTCAAGACATTCTACCAATTACTACATGTAGCATTTTCCGTTTCCAACAATATAACATTTTAACAAAGAAGATTCAACCTTCGCCATGAACATTATGAGTAAAGCCTCAGGACATATTTATCCATATGCAACAGCGGAGCGTGTCTCTCTCTCACACAATAAATTCTAGGATCCATTTTATTCAAACAAAACAAAAACAAAAACAAACAGACGCTCCAAGCAAAGTACATAAGATGTGATGGAAAAAAATATAGTTTCACTAGAGGAACCTGATAATGTTGTCGATGAAGAAGGGGATGCCCAAGCTTAGACGCTTGAGTCTTCTTGAAATATGCAGGGGTGAACCACCGGGGCATCCCCAAGCTTAGAGCTTTCACTCTCCTTGATCATATTGTATCATCCTCCTCTCTTGATCCTTGAAAACTTCCTCCGCACCAAACTCAAAACAACTCATTAGAGGGTTAGTGCACAATCAAAATTCACATGTTCAGAGGTGACATAATCATTCTTAACACTTCTGGACATTGCACAAAGCTACTGAAAGTTAATGGAATAGAGAAATCCATCAAGCATAGCAAAACAGGCAATGCGAAATAAAAGGCAGAATCTATCAAAACAGAACAGTCTGTAAAGAAGAATTTCTAGGAGGCACCAGACTTGCTCAAATGAAAATGCTCAAATTGAATGAAAGTTGCGTACATATCTGTGGATCACTCACGTAAATTGGCATAATTTTCTGAGTTACCTACAGAGAATTAGGCCAAGATTCGTGGCAACAAGAAATCTGTTTCTGCGTAGTAATCCAAATCTAGTATGAACCTTACTATCAAAGACTTTACTTGGCACAACAATGCAACAAAACTAAGATAAGGAGAGGTTGCTACAGTAGTAACAACTTCCAAGACTCAAATATAAAACAAAAGTGTAGTAGTAAAATCATGGGTTGTCTCCCATAAGCGCTTTTCTTTAACGTCTTTCAGCTAGGCGCAGAAAGTGTGTATCAAGTATTATCAAGAGATGAGGCATCAACATTACCTCGGGCTTTACGCCTACCCTTCTTATTCTTTTTCTTACTCTTTGATTTAGGGAATACATGTCTACCTCCCGGTGTAGAGGTGAATTTTAGGGTGCCTTCTCCCACATTTATGACTGCTCCCAATAGTTTCAGCAGGGATCTTCCGAGTGTGATTTGTCCTGTTCCTACACATTCAATAACAAGATAATCAGTGGATACTGTTCTTCCAAGAATGGTTGTATGCACACCAGCGGCTATTCCCTTAGGAATTATAACAGAGTTATCAATAAGAGTTATTCCTTCTCCCCCTTCAACGAGTCCCCAAAGTGTCAAAGATTCATAAATACTCTTAGGCATAAGGCAAAATTCAGACATAATATCACAATTGGCATGAAAAGTTTCACCACCGATAACAACTTTAATAGTAGGGTCCCATTTTGAAGGTTCAGAGTTCTCTAAAACTTGATCAAGACGGTTACGAACATAGCTATAATTTTCTTTCAAGCAAGATGCACTTATCCCAAGAGTGTTTAATCTATTATAAATGCTAATAAGAGCTGAATCAAAGTTATTAGCTGAACTATGTGATGCAACTAATTTTTTTATGGCATTAAAAGCTTGATCCCCATTGCAATGAAGGAAATCTCCTCCCACTACAGCATCCAAGGCATATCTATAGCGAATCATAAGCCCAAAATAAAAGTTACTAAGGAGCAAACTTAGAGTCATTTGAGGTTCAGCTTTACGATAAGAATCAAAAATTCTGGACCAAGCATCTTTAAAACTCTCCTCATCCCCTTGTTTAAAAGTGAAGACTAATTCCTCAGGTGAAGAAGTAACAGGTGCAGAACTAGACATGGTAACAAAAGTGAAATGCAAGTAACTAATTTTTTTGTGTTTTTTTAATATGCAGAATGCAAACAAGACAGTAAATAAAGTAAAGCTAGCAACTATTTTTTTTGTATTTTGATATAGTGCAGCAAACAAAGTACTAAATAAAAGTAAAGCAAGACAAAAACAATGTAAAGAGATCGGAGGTGGAGACTCCCCTTGCAGCGTGTCTTGATCTCCCCGGCAACGGCGCCAGAAAAAGAGCTGCTGGCGTACAGTTGACGTGGGAGTTAGAAATCTTTGTGGTGTAACTTTTCTTCAGTTCCCCGGCAACGGCGCCAGAAAAAGAGCTTGATACGCGTACAGCACGCGTCCGTTGGGAACCCCAAGAGGAAGGTGTGATGCGTACAACGGCAAGTTTTCCCTCAGTAAGAAACCAAGGTTTATCGAACCAGTAGGAGCCAAGAAGCACGTTGAAGGTTGATGGCGGCGGAGTGTAGTGCGGCGCAACACCAGGGATTCCGACGCCAACGTGGAACCTGCACAACACAACCAAAGTACTTTGCCCCAACGTAACAGTGAGGTTGTCAATCTCACCGGCTTGCTGTAACAAAGGATTAGATGTATAGTGTGGATGATGATTGTTTGCAGAAAACAGTAGAACGAGTATTGCAGTTGATTGTATTCGATGTTAAGAATGGACCGGGGTCCACAGTTCACTAGAGGCGTATCTCCCATAAGAATAAGCATGTTGGGTGAACAAATTACAGTTGGGCAATTGACAAATAAAGAGGGCATGACCATGCACATACATGATATGATGAGTAGTGTGAGATTTAATTGGGCATTACGACAAAGTACATAGCCGCTATCCAGCATGCATCTATGCCTAAAAAGTCCACCTTCAGGTTATCATCCGAACCCCTTCCAGTATTAAGTTGCAAACAACATACAATTGCATTAAGTATGGTGCGTAATTTAATCAACAACTACATCATTAGACATAGCATCTATCCCTAGTGGCAACAGCACATCCACAACCTTAGAACTTTCTGTCACTGTCCCAGATTTAATGGAGGCATGAACCCACTATCGAGCATAAATACTCCCTCTTGGAGTTACAAGTAAAAACTTGGCCAGAGCCTCTACTAGTAACGGAGAGCATGCAAGATCATAAACAACACATAGATAATAGATTGATAGTCAACATAGCATAGTATTCTCTATTCATCGGATCCCAACAAACACAACATGTAGCATTACAGATAGATGATCTTGATCATGTTAGGCAGCTCACAAGATCCAACAATGAAGCACAATTAGAAGAAGACGACCATCTAGCTACTGCTATGGACCCATAGTCCAGGGGTGAACTACTCACTCATCACTCCGGAGGCGACCATGGCGGTGAAGAGTCCTCCGGGAGATGATTCCCCTCTCCGGCAGGGTGCCGCAGGCGATCTCCTGAATCCCCCGAGATGGGATTGGCGGCGGCGGCATCTCTGGATGGTTTTCCGTATCGTGGCTCTCGGTACTGGAGTTATTGATGTAGCCCCGGTCACCGACGTCGCTACACCAAGACCATCAAGTGCAACCCCGCCTATTGTCGACGCTACACCATGGCCAAAGAGTCCCCCAAGTGGACCTTCAACCCTAAACCACGCTACACGCGACAAGGTACAAGAATCATCGAGGAACCGGAGAGGAGGAACACCCATGGTGCAAGGAAGCGAGGGAAGGGAAGAGGAGCCATTCATCATGGTGCAAGGAAGAAGGAAGAAGGAAGAAGAAGAAGGGAAGAAGGAAGAGGGAGGAGGAGGCCCAGCCGGCCCAGAGTCCGGTCCGACCGGGCCCCAGACCGACCTGCCCGGTTGGCGACCGGTCGACCGGCTCCACAACCGGACCGCCCGGTCCCAGGCCCGGTCTGACCGGCCCCAGACCGGATCCGACGGGAACTACCCACCAAACTGCCTAAGTTACCCCCTTATGTACCTTTTCGCCATGTGTTGTCTTGTAGGCCTATATATAGACCCAAGACACCCCCTTACCTCTTCAGACTTGTTTTGAACTCAAACCTACCTTTGAGCTTAGTCTCCCTTGGGTATCATCCCTCTGTAATCAAGGCCATCCTTGTTGTTGATTTGGATATTGTTGAGTGAGATTCTAGTACAAGCTACTCTCTCTCCCTCACCAATCTCTTTTCTCCAACACCAATCTCTCACCGGGAATTCTGCCGCGTGCCTCTTCCGGGTGATTCTATTGGCGTGGTCCATCGAGCCACGGGGGTAAGTATCGGGTGTATCGGGTTGGTGTGCGTGCGTGAGTCTCGGAGTTCCTCGTGTTCGTCGTGTTCTTCGTGTTCCTCGCGTTTTCCCATCTCCCCTCTTGGTTTCGAAGTCAATCCGCGAGATCGGGTCACACACGGGGTCTTAGACCTCATCATATGGTATCAGCAGCCTTTGGTTTCCGCGGATTTGACCCCCCACCCACCCAATTTCATCTCTGAAAATTTTTCCCCAAAAAATCCCCAAAAATAGCCCTAAATTGCCTCTTGACGATCTGTGATTTGGTTGCGTTTTGAGTGGTTTTAGTCCATGGATTTGGTGTTGGAGTGATTGATCTACTAATTCCCCATCTTTTCCCCTTCGATTCCATCCGATTTTGAGCAAATCTGAGCACGTTTTCCCCCATTTTCGTCGAGTTCATCGTGCTGTTCTTGAGAGGACGAACAGCTCTCCTGGCTTGGTCAACGCCCACGAATCCCCACCACCAGCTGCTGCCGCCGGGCCCTACCCTCCGCTGCCAGAGCCACGCCGCCCCGCTCGCCTCCGCTCACAATTTGCTCCGGCCGCCCCGCTGCTCACCAATTCCACCCGCAGGCCGCCTTCACGCGCGCAGCCAACCAGGCCACGCCCTCGCTCGCGCGCGCGCAAGCCACTGCAGCGCTCCGCCTTGGCCCATCACACGCCGCCGACCCGCCTCCGCTCGGCCAGCCGCCAGCCACGCGCATCAGCCCCTGGCCCCGCGCCTCCACGGAGCAAAGCCGCTCAGGCCGGGCACCACCAGCTCCAATCCGCGCCCGCACGCAGCAGCTGCTCCACCTCGCTCCTCAGCCACTCACCATCGCTGCGCACAGCCGCCGCTCACCCCACACCCGCTCCAACCATCCCAGCTCACGCATCGAGCAGTCTCCAATTCCCACGCACACAGCAATTCCAATCTATTTTCACATACGCGCACAGCAAGCCTGCCCATCCGGCCACGTTCTTGACTCGCTCTGATCGAGCCCATCCTCGCCGCGCAGCGCTGCTCACCACGCCCGCACGCGCCTGGCCGGTCAACCGGACCCAAACCGGGC
Organism: Lolium perenne; assembly: GCF_019359855.2. Classification (NCBI taxonomy): domain Eukaryota; kingdom Viridiplantae; phylum Streptophyta; class Magnoliopsida; order Poales; family Poaceae; genus Lolium; species Lolium perenne. The sequence continues at coordinate 99,548,780 of NC_067244.2, read as the reverse complement.
GCCAACCGGGCGGCACACCGGAAAAAAACGCTCGGACCGGAGCGAGACCGGCCGCCAACCGGAAAATCCGGCCCCAGACCCGGTCAAACCGGCCGCCAACCGGATTTCACGACTTTTGACCCAATTTTCGTCCAATTTTGACTCCACTTTTTGCCCCAAATTTTGACAACTTTCCGGCGCCCGTTTGACCCCAAACTTTCACAGTTATCCCTTTTCATCTTAACTCTAATTTTGACACCGTTTCCGAAATTTTCCGACTCCAAAATTTTGACACCTTCGATCGCTCGTCGTGACACAAATTTTCGGGCATTGACTTATTTTGCCCGGTTTCCGTTTTGGAGTGCAAGGATTGTCCATCGAGCTTCCGCGTCTACATCAACACCGCGGCGACACCTTCGGCACCCCGGACTCCGGCGCAACTACGACACCATCGTCGCCATCATCGCAAGTTGTGTGTTCCGACACCGCCTAACTTTTCATCTAGGTATAACTTGCTCCCCACCTTGTAGCCCCTCTTCCTTTTGCGATCTATCCTACGAGCATTGCTTATCGAGTGTTGCGAGACATTGCACGTGGCCCCGATTGTGAGGTGTGTGTGTCGTGTGGAGTAAAGCTTCTAAGCAAAACTCGTGTGGCAAGATAGCAAAAGCGAGCTAACGCTAACATAGTGCGAGAAAAAGCCGCCAAAATACAAAAATAGCACAAGTGTGCATAGTGCCATCATACATACCAAAGTGTACAAAGCGCCACCATAGATACAAACGAGTGCAAGTGCCACCAAATACAAAAGAGGAAAAGCTTTTAAGCAACAAGAGAGAAAAGAGAAGAGAGGCCGCGTGTAAATCTTGTTGTCTCTTCGTTTGCAACCAAGCTTTGATCTCTCCTTGTGTTAGTGTGACACCGAGCACCCTTGATTAAGGGCTTCATACACTTTTCCGCTCATTCCTTGGTCGCACTAACCTCGTTCATCTCGTGTGTGTGTTCCATATCTTTTCCGTGTTTCTAGTGATCATCGCTTTGACATTTGATTTCGTTGGACTTCACCCACTCTTAACAACAAACTTGATTTCGGATTTCGTCTTTTGGCTTTCCACAACACTCGCCTAACACCATATTTGCTAGCTTTTGCGTGTGGTTTTGCGTGTGTTCCCGATACACTTGATCTTGCTTTCGGTTTGGTGGATTGCCTCAATACTATCTTACCTTGGTAAGAGTGCGAGGTAGTCTCCTTCCACTAACATACACCATATAGATCTTGTCATGCTAACATGTATAGCGACGAAGAAGATACGGAGGAGTACACGGAGCACTTCGAGGAGGATACCTCTGCAAGCACCGCGGATGTGGAGGAACATGTGGAGCTCGACACCGACTATGGCTCCGCGAGCATCACCGACATGACCGACATCGAGGAGCTCTACATCGACAATGGCTCCTCAAGCATGGACGACATGGTGGAGCACCACCTTGAGGACGACATCGAGGAGCTCTACATCGACAATGGCTCCTCAAGCATGGATGACATGGTGGAGCACCACCTTGAGGACGACGTCGACGAGCTCTACATCGACAATGGCTCACCACTCATGGACGACATGGTGGAGCAACGCCACGAGTACGACATCGACACCATGGCGGAGCCTCACATACGCTCCACGATGAGCAAAGACGATGCTCCTACATACCCCTACTTGGCAAATGGAGCTACATATGAAGATGGAGGACCTCCACGAGGGCACCATCATATGGATCGTCAAGGGCGTCCCCATCATGAGCGTCATCGACATACTTCTCCATGCTCCACAAGACGCCACCATGAGAGTGCTTATGCACAAGATCGTCGACTTCAAGTACACCATATGGAGCATCAAGAGCGCCCCCATCATGAGCGTCATCGACACTCTTCTCCAAGCTCCACAAGACGCCACAAGCAACATGCCAAGTCGCATGAGCCATCATCTAGGCATGGCAAAGACCGTCATCGACATACGTCACCACATGAGCTTCGCCGCCACAAGCCACTTCATGATCGCCATCGACCAACATCTTCCACGAGTCTTCGACGACACCAATCAAGCCATGGTGATGATGCACGAAGACGAGAGCCTCGACATGAAGGCGACAAACACCTTGATAGGGTGACTACCACTCCAAGGATAGCAAGTGCACATCGAGCATACCTTCCTCATAAGGCGACTTCCACCTCTTGTGCCACCACCACAATGGCCTCTACCTCGTCACGTGCCTATGGACTCCGATGCTACAAGTGCAAGCAACAAGGCCACCCTCCACGGGAATGTCCCAATCTCCTATGTGAGGTGTGCAAGGCCAAGGGTCACGTGGCATGGCAATGCACAACGCCAAGCGCCAAGAAGCTCTACTTCGACGAGCTCAATGCACAAGTCTCCAAGATGCCTATCGCGCCCACACTTCAAGATGAAGATCGCCAAGGTCAACTCAAGGTTGATGTGGATTCGAGCCTAGCTCTCTACTACACCACGACGCCACCACTTGAGGACGACTTGGGAAGCGATGGAGTTGAGCATGGTGACCATGGGATTCTCCCTTCACCTAAGGAGGCGCATGGAGTTGAGATGGTTGAGCATGGGAATTTCCCTTCAACCAAGGAGGCGCATGGAGATGAGAAAGTCGAGCCTACTCCCCTATGCTTCATTGATGAGTTGGTACCAATCCCATGTGAGGATGAGAGCCACTTAGCCCACTTGAGCGAGAGTGATAGTGAGTTGAGTGACTTCCACCCCATATGTGAGTTTGAGTGCTTCCGTTCGGAGGACATGAGTGACACACAAAGTGAGTTGAGAGAGGTAGATGATAGGTCCATGGAGGACATCGCATTTGCTAACACATTAACCTCTCCCTCGTTTGTATCTTCTTATGTTGCCCTAGGTTCCACGGAGGACGAGTTCCCGCTCATGGAGACGATGTACATGGTGCATGAAGATGATGATATTTCACCATGCTTGCTCCAAGATGTCGACCACATGGTTCCTCCTACTTCCACCACACCTACTTCACATGAGTCGGCCTACAAAGGTAACAACATAGGTGTTGGTGATGCCATGATCCCACTAGTGGACATGATGACTCATGAATGCATGCATGATCTTGATGACCCATTTGCTACGTCACATGCTACTTTCACTTTCCCATGTGATGCTTTGCTTGATAACATTGTTGATCATGTGGAATTGAGTGTTTGTGATACCATGACCATGCCATGCTATGAGAGTTTCAATTTTTCCACCATTGCTTGCAATATGTCGACCACTTGCTCTTTACCATGTATTGCTTGCAATGATAATGACAATGATAACATGTTCCGCATGCTTTGCCCCAAATGTTTACACCATTCCATGATCATTGCATCCAAGATTGTGAACAATTGCTCTTTCTTATGCTTGGTATGCAAGAATGCTTATTTCATTGTCCATGAGATGGCCCCCATAGCCTTCTCCATTTTTGATGATCATGAGTACCCACATACCACACATGCACCTTCATGCCATTTGCACTATCGCCATGCTTTTCATACTATCTTGCTTGACACTAATGGTGATGTGCACAAGTCTTGGAACATCATGATGGATGATGTGTTCCTTTACCATGCACACACGCTTTTTGTTCTATTCATTGTGTGCATAGGTACCCGAATGACAACTTCCACCGCTACGGAGCATGAGCTCACGAAACGCGCAATTGAGAGCTACCCTAACAAGGACCTAACCCGCGGGAATCACACCAAAGGGTATGTTCCCACAAGCCTTCGCCCTCATGTGTTTCCGACTTGCCTTGTCGAGTTTCCGGTTTGGTCCAACTCCTCGTCGCCCCTTTTGCCTCTTATGCAACTTATCTTGAAACATCTTGTTGGCACAATGATTGTTGTATGCCTTGATGTTATCATCATACACTCCGAGAATCTCAAGGACCATGTCATACATGTGAGAGACACCTTATGCATCTTGTGCCACATGTCACACAAAAAGTTGCTCTTCTTTGGATTTCTCATTTCATCTTTGGCATTTGCAATGGATTCTTTCACACTTGAGGACACCCATACTCTCGGCTCAAGCCAACCATACTCTCCCAAGTTCGAAGTCTCCATCGCTTTGCCATTGCACATAACAATTTTGCCCCAAATTTTGCCGCCGACACTTGCCTTTTGTTTGTTCCACTTGTTTGGGACAATGCTACACCACACATTTTTGACACCATACAACTCTTACATGCACAAATTTTTGCCTTTCCACATGTTGGATACACCCACACTCTTTTGGTTCCCATTTTTGCCAAATGCCTCTTGGAGCTTTCCCTTCGCAAGTGGTTTTTCTCCAAGTTCTTCTTCGACCGCGACTACCCAACTCTACATGGGACAACCGTCATGGACGACCACTTCGATGAGGAGGAACAAGAGTCGAGGACGACTCTTCCCCAAGGGGGGGGAGATGATGTAGCCCCGGTCACCGACGTCGCTACACCAAGACCATCAAGTGCAACCCCGCCTATTGTCGACGCTACACCATGGCCAAAGAGTCCCCCAAGTGGACCTTCAACCCTAAACCACGCTACACGCGACAAGGTACAAGAATCATCGAGGAACCGGAGAGGAGGAACACCCATGGTGCAAGGAAGCGAGGGAAGGGAAGAGGAGCCATTCATCATGGTGCAAGGAAGAAGGAAGAAGGAAGAAGAAGAAGGGAAGAAGGAAGAGGGAGGAGGAGGCCCAGCCGGCCCAGAGTCCGGTCCGACCGGGCCCCAGACCGACCTGCCCGGTTGGCGACCGGTCGACCGGCTCCACAACCGGACCGCCCGGTCCCAGGCCCGGTCTGACCGGCCCCAGACCGGATCCGACGGGAACTACCCACCAAACTGCCTAAGTTACCCCCTTATGTACCTTTTCGCCATGTGTTGTCTTGTAGGCCTATATATAGACCCAAGACACCCCCTTACCTCTTCAGACTTGTTTTGAACTCAAACCTACCTTTGAGCTTAGTCTCCCTTGGGTATCATCCCTCTGTAATCAAGGCCATCCTTGTTGTTGATTTGGATATTGTTGAGTGAGATTCTAGTACAAGCTACTCTCTCTCCCTCACCAATCTCTTTTCTCCAACACCAATCTCTCACCGGGAATTCTGCCGCGTGCCTCTTCCGGGTGATTCTATTGGCGTGGTCCATCGAGCCACGGGGGTAAGTATCGGGTGTATCGGGTTGGTGTGCGTGCGTGAGTCTCGGAGTTCCTCGTGTTCGTCGTGTTCTTCGTGTTCCTCGCGTTTTCCCATCTCCCCTCTTGGTTTCGAAGTCAATCCGCGAGATCGGGTCACACACGGGGTCTTAGACCTCATCAGTTATTATCGACGAAGGCTTCTTATAGTTGGAGAGGTAGGTTTAGGGGCGACGCGAGGGGCCCACACACTAGGCCGGCGCGGCCAGGGGCTGGGCCGCGCCGCCCTGGCGTGTCGCCGCCTTGTCGCCCCACTTCGTATCTTCCCCGGTGTTCTGGAAGCTTCGTGGAAAAATAAGATCCTGGGCGTTGATTTCGTCCAATTCCGAGAATATTTCCTTACTAGGATTTCTGAAACCAAAAACAGCAGAAACAAAGAATCGGCTCTTCGGCATCTCGTTAATAGGTTAGTGCCGGAAAATGCATAAATATGACATAAAGTATGCATAAAACATGTAGGTATCATCAATAAAGTGGCATGGAACATAAGAAATTATCGATACGTTGGAGACGTATCACTGACTCATCTTATTTTCGATTTGTAGCATAGTATGAATAAAAACCCTGTATGATAGGGATGCCATGCCAACTTGAATCCTATGTCAAGAGAAATTCTATTTGATTGTGGTTATAAGATATTTTGCATTAGTTTGATCTATTATCATTCTATTTTCCTATGGGATATGACCCTATGAATCAAACAGACTGGGATTACTTCCACACAATTAAGTTTGACCAACTTTTAGTAGGACAACAAACATAAATAATTAGTCATCATGGGATTACAATCCAACAGATAATTGTCTTCAGGACTCATACATTTTCCAAATAGAAAAATCAAAACAAATCATGTTTCTTCATCTCATAGCATGATATAGAGACAAGAGTCTAATCATCATCATCATCACCTCCGTCTTCATTCTGATATTCGTGCATGGTCTCATCCTACTTGTCGTGTCCGTTCTCCTCCCGAGATTCACCAGGTAGCTTCAGTTTATCCATCTCTTTGTCGACTATACTAACCTCAACAGTGAATTCTACTTCTCCATCATGTGCAGGGATACCTGTATCCAACGAGGTTTCATCAATGTCAGCAACTTTAGTTTTCCTAGAACCAGCGAAATCATCTTGTTGGGCACCAATTATTGGATCCGCATTCTCATCCAAATCATATATGTTACTTGCCACAAACTTTTGCACATACTGCCATCCTTTTGTAGATCTGTCTTCCAAGAAAAGTACCTTGGCCGCTTGAGGTACCAAAATATAAGGATCATCCTTGTACCACTGAGCAGTATTATTGACTGATATGAAATACCCATCATTTCTGGCACCTTTGCCCTTGTTTGGATCTTGGTTGTACCAGTAACACTTAAATAGAACCACAGATCGGACAGTAACCTTATCACTATAGAACAACTGAATAACCTCTTCTATGTGACCATAATGGTCAAATGACTCTGATCTCTTCTTTCTGGTTGTCAAGTGATCTCCACTGGTTGTGATGCCACTATTTCGTGTCTTCAAATGTTGTTCACGCTCATAGGAGCTGTAATGGACACCATTGGCATTGCAAGCTGCAACTACCAACACCCTCTTATCTGGACCACGTGATAGGACAAGGAGATCAGCACTAACAGCGCCTGGATTCTCCGCATGGAGTTTCGAGATCTACGATTACAAAATAGACAAGAGGTCATCTCATGTGAAAAAACATAGAAAAGTTAGAGTGCAATTGAACATCTTACATGTTTCTCAAACCAGTCTTGAAACCCACTCCCTTGTGCCGATAGTTTTCCATTCGTTTCCATGTACAACCTGCAAAACATAGCCAAGTCAGCTGAATATATTTCATTTTGATACAATTTCATAGTATATGCGAGGAACTGAGGATTTCGTGTGCATAGTACTCACTTAACATATTCATCAGCCTCTGCAACATTATTCAGCACATACCAAGACAGTTGTTCAAATTCAGACTGCTCTAATGTTTTTTCGGTCCTCTTTCCTAATAGCTCGACACCATGATTAAAAACAGATCCTCCAACTTCCAAAATTTTGCGACCCCGGTTGAATCTGGTCTCAATATCAGGAATATATCTTGATGCAAATGTATATGCTTCAGCAGCAATATACGCCACTACAATGCAAGCCTCCGGCCTAGCTTTGTTTCTAACTGTATTCTTGAAAGTGCACAGTCGACGTTCTATAGGGTACATCCATCCATACTGTACCAGACCTCTTAAAAGTGCCTCATCAGGTAGATGAACAGCCAAATGCACCATCACATCAAAGAACGCTGGTGGATATATCAGCTCCAGCTTGCACAGGATTACTGCTATGCCCACCTTAAGACGTTTTACAACAGCTCTGCTTAGAGTTTTACTACATATTTCCCTAAAGAACCTTCCCAACTCTGCAATCACGTTGTACATATTTGGCTTCACTAAATCTTTAATGCCAATAGCTAAAAGCCTTTGCAGCAGGATGTGACAATCGTGAGTTTTTGACCCTTGGAGCTTGTTTCCTTCAGCATTGAGACAATTTGCAATGTTGGAAGCAAATCCGAACGGGAACATCACACCTCGAAGGTACTCACAAAATAATCTCCTTTTAGGCATCGGCAATGTGAATTCCACGCCTCGAAATTTATAATGTTTTTCCTTGCCTTTGTTCACTTTGTCATTACGATCCAGTTGCAAGTGCCTGTTAACATTCAATGTTGCACAATCAATCCTAGCATTTGAGCTATCTTTTTTCTTGGATGGAATGTTGAGCAATGTATCGACAATGTTATCACATATATTTTTCTCCATGTGCATGATATCAATATTATGCCGAAGCTTCTTACCAGCCCAATACGGCAAGTCCCAAAGAGTGGCCCTGCGCTTATAAAATATTATCGGTCTATCATTTTCCATTTCCTTCCTCTTGGTACATGCTGCTATTTCACCTCCCATCTTCCTTTTGGTAGCTGCTAGACTCAGTTCATCTCCTCTCTTCTTCCTTTTTCTACCTGCTACTACTGATGTTGCATCTTCTGTATTCTTCTCTGCTGTACCTGCTGTGGCGGCTGGTGGTTTTCCTGGTTTAACATTTCTGACCGCTTCTAGTTGCGCCTCCAACTCGTGACTCGTAAAGTGCTGCAGTTCAGTCTTTGCGCATGCCTGATCACCAATAAATTGCAATTTTTTACTATTTTTTCAGAAACTGTGACCCATTGGAAGGAAACGGCGATGGCCCATATAGCATATCTTGTTTATTATCCTCATTGCCAGCTGATCTGTATCACAGTGAACACATGCATTATAACCTGATGTTACTCTGCCTGACATAGTGCCCAAAGCTGGATAATCATGGGTGCAATACAGTACAGCAGCACGTAATAGAAAATTTTATTCTTTAGGTTGACACACATCCCGTGTAGGGACACCCTCCCATAATGTTTGCAGGTCTCTAATAAGAGGCTGCATAAACACATCAAAATCCTTCCCAGGAGATTTGGGACCTGGGATGAGTAAGGCCATCATACAGTTCAACTGATCAGTGCATGTCCAGGGAGCCTGGTTGTAAGGTGTAACTAGTACTGGCCACATGCTATACGAGTTTCTCATGTTGCCAAATGGGTTGAATCCATCTGTAGCAAGGCCAAGTCTCAGGTTCCTTGGATCTGCAGCAAAATCTGGATGATCCAGGTCGAATTGCTTCCATTCATCGCCATCAGCAGGATGCCTCAGTAAATCAGGGTCGGGCGTGAGAATCTCTTTGTGCCATCTTGTTTCCCGAGATGTTTGTTCTGAAGCAAACAACCTCTGCAATCTTTGTACAAGTGGAAAGTATCTCAGAACCTTCCAAGGAATCTTTTTCTTACCACCAGCTCCATCATGTTTCCATCTTGATTCCTTACATACTGGACATTCATCGAGGTCATTATACTCCATCCAAAACAGTGCACAGTTATTTTTGCAAAAATCAATCTTCTCATATCCAAGTCCCAGTACCTTGATGTACTGCTTCACCTCATAAAAGGATTTTGGCAGTCCAGCCCCAGGGAGTGCATCGCTGTATGTCTTCGCAACTACATTGAAGGCTTTATTGGTAATCCCCTGGTATGACTTGTCATGAAGTAATTTCACAATTAATTCGAATCTTGACACAACAGAACCAGGGGCCACTAAGCGCTTAGCATCTTCTATCAGGTCATGGAAAAGAGGCTTTTTGTGATAACCATGGGGTTGTTGGCTTGCATATGGATACAGATCCCGTAACAAATTAGCCATAGCCTCATCCTGGACGAGATCTTCAGGCTGATAACCATCCGAATAAAGAGGATCAATAATCTCAGGCTGATCATAGTGTTCATCATGGTTAATCCACCTGATATATGTCTGGTCCATCCCATAAACGAATAAATGATCTGAGACTACATGTTGAGGCTTGGACCCAATATTCAAACATACGCGACATGGACAAATCACTTCCTTTGTTGTGTCGCCGTCAGTAAAATCACTAACTTGCTTCATGAAGTCTTCAATACCACTCAAATATGTTGGTGTGTTTAATGAGTGAAATAATATCCAAGTTCTGTCCATCTGTTGAGGGAATAGATGGTCAAAGAAGCGATAAGCTATTTCAACAAACAGGTCACCTACGAATGTAAGCAAACATACCTGAGCAAACAGGTCGAATATAAAACTATAAATGCTACATTATTTGAGCCGATTTCAGCAAACGAACTGAGTGCAAAACTACGACTACCTAGCGAACAGATTTTTTTTAGGCTGACCACTGGGTTTCCCCACTTTGTATTTTTTTTCTTTTTATTAATGAAAAGAGGGAAATATGTACAAAAGTTGCTGGAGAGCAGCAACTAAAAGGATCATAGATCCCAAACAGCAAAATATATATATAATGTTCTACCCATGATATGATTTCCTCTTTGCCTTATGAACAAGGAGAGCAATTTCATCCAATACAATACCAACACATTCTTTCTTCTTTTTTGCCGTAATTCCGCCAATCTATTAGCAGTGCAAAGAAGTCAAAAGTAATAAGATTACAAACAGGTCCATAGACCACCAGGGCCATACCTGAGAATACGGAGGGCCTGAGCAAAACAAGAAATAGAGGACCTCAACATGATCATTGGCAACTAAAATGATTTTATATATACTAGTCACTCCATTTCAATAAACAATGCACCCTTGTTTTTATTATTTTATCTTCGAAAAAATATTAATCTATATCTCTCTATTTAAAAATGATGTTTCAATTTTATGTAGATATACATGTATTTAGATGAGTTTAGTTTGCAGATACATGCAAGTTTTGATGAAGTTGAAACATATTTTTCAGGATGAAGTATATAAAAAAATTGATATAAAACTGGTATCAATAGAAAGTATTTTCCATCACGATTCTAACAATGCTGCTTATGTATTATATGATCGTGATATTGTTGTCCTATTTATTTGGTCAAGGTTCACATTGAAATGTGGTAAAATAAATTAAAAGAAGTGCATCGTGTGAAAAAGCAATCTAAGAATTCAAAAGTGCTAATTGTTAGTCGAAACATGACATCTTTCAAAAATGAATCTTCAATTAGTACTTCATAAAAATCATTGAGACAAAATATTAATATTCATTGGAAGACTAACTGAATTAGCTGCACTCGCGATGAAAGAGAAAGAGAAGATACGGGTAAGAGCAAGTACAATAAGGTACAACCTTTTTTTGTTTGTTTGGGTTGTTCATCAAGCTTATCGCTCGATACAATAAGTTACAGTCGGTGGGAGTGGTGTTTTGGAACATGGGTGCATAGTGGGTGGTATCATGGAGTACTATCATAGATATGCTATATTTATTATAGTGGAGTATTGAAAATGGCATAGAAGGGGATATTGAGAATTGAGAGTGGCATAAACACAACTTCAGTTTTTGTAATGGCATAAACACAACTTGTGAATTGAGGAGTGGCATAGAACCAATTAACCGTTGTTTCAATAACAGCCATCAAAAGCCGATCGAACGCACGAGAATGGATCCAAAATTTACCCATTTTTAGTTTCACGAGAAAATTTTAAACTTAAAATTAAATCTTGCCTAGAAGTATTTGAAACAAAAATCCAGTAAATCTTATATGCTGGGTTATGCATTCTGGGGGAGTTTCATCAGATTAAGCCATATTGTTTATCAATAAACCTCATTTTATGTTTTACAACCAACTTTAAACTTAAAATTCAAACTGTCCAGAAAAAAGAACAACATTCCAGTAAATCTTATATATTTCTTCTGCATTCTGGGAAAGATTGGTCGGATTCAAAAAAATAGTTTGGGAATAAACATTGTTTTAGTCTGGAAACGACTTATTGTAGAGTGATTTTTGGTTGGATACATTCATGTGCGTTCGATTGGCTTTGGATGGCTTTTATTGAACCAAAGTCAACGCTGGACTTCTAACCTGAACGTCACTGGAGTTGCGTCAAAAGTCCAGCCATGACTTTGTCTCAATAATAGCCATCAAAAGCCGATCGAACTCACAGGAATGGATCCAACCAAAAATCACTCAACCGCTGAATTTTGACCTGAAAGTCACTGAAGCTGTGTCCATACTTGCCCAATAGGTTGCGTATGAATGTAAACCAACATATCTGAGCAAACAGGTCGAATATAAAACCATATAACTAAATGCCACGTTATTTGAGCCGATTTCAGCAAACCAACTGAGGTCTATTTTTTTTTTGGCTGGACAGTGGTTTCCTCGATGTGTATTTTTCACTGTAATAAAAAAGAGGGAAAAGGTTACTGGAGAGCAGCAACTAAAAGGATCATAGATCCCAAACAGCAAAATCTAGCTAAAAAGTTCTACCCATGATTATAAGCCATGATATGATTTCCTCTTTGCCTTACAAACAAGGAGAGACATTTCATCCTTGAATCTCTTGTGTCTTCTGTAAATGCTTGGGGGCGAACAGATCAATCAAAAGCAATATAATCCCAACAAATTTTTTCTTCTTTTTGGCCGTAAATCCACCGATGTATTAGCAGTGCAAAGAACCCAGAAGTAATAAGATTACAAACAGGTCCATAGAGGACTGGCACCAAGCGACGACTACAGACATTGGGCAATGGTGAGCAGTACAGTGTACAGTACGAATGAATTCGAGCAAATAGGTAAAGCGGAAAACAATGTCAAACAAACACATCTAGTGATGAGGTCTAAGACCCCGTGTGTGGCCCGATCTCGCGGATTGACTTCGAAACCAAGGGGGAAGATGGGAAAACGCGAGGAACACGAAGAACACGGCGATGAACACGAGGAACTCCGAGACTCACGCACACACACACCCCGATACACCCGATGCTTACCTCCGTGGCTCGATGGACCACGCCAATAGAATCTCCGAGGAAGAGACACGCGGTAGAATTCCCCGGGGAGAGATTGGGATTGGAGAAGAAGAGCTTGGTGAGGGAGAGAGAGTATCTTGTACTAGAATCTCACTCAACAAGTTCCAAATCAACAACCAAGGTGCCTTGATTACAGAGGGATGATACCCAAGGGAGACTAAGCTCAAATTTAGGTTTGAGTTCAAAACAAGTCTAAAGAGCTAAAGGGGCGTCCTGGGGGTATTTATAGGCTTACAAGGCATCACAGGCCGAAAAGGTAAGTTCGGGCCGAAAATATAACTTAAGTCGTGCAGGCCGGTCAGGAGGCCGGTCGGCCGGAACTTTGTGACCGGGCAGGCCGGTCAGGGGGCCGGTCAACCGGGCTTGTGACCGGGCCGGCCGGTTTCAGACCGGGCCTGTGACCGGGCGGAGACCGGACGAGGCTCCAAGTCCCCTGGATGGCGCCCGGATGTCACGAGCGCGAATCCCGGTTGCTGACCGGGCGGGCCGGTCAGGAGGCCGGTCAGACCGGGCTGTGGACCGGGTGATCCGGTCAGGGAGCCGGTCGACCGGGTTCTGGACCGGCCGTCCGTCTTCTCTTCCTTGCGCTCTTCGGGCGACTTCCTGTCCAGCTCCATGTCCATCTTCGTGTCCATCTTCTTGTCCAGCTGCTCCTCTCCTCCCTTTGACCATGGCGTATCCTCCTCTTGGTAACCTTGATGCTCCTTGTACCTAATGACACATAACACGTCGGCATGAGGTAGCAATCCATCCAAAGGTGTACCAAGATCAAGGGTGGTGAGGAGCGAGTTCACCTCATCATGGAGTGCCTTTACTCGGGCTCGTGTCATCGGTCCACTTGGGGGACTTGTTGTTCTTGGTGTGGAGGTGACCGAAGGCCACCCCGCATCATCTAGAGGAAAACAATATCAACCAGTCGCCGGCTGACGCGGCTGATAGACAGCGTGGGGAAGTTTTGGTGCGCGGCCTGGGTGTGTCTAGAGAAGAACATGGAGCCGAAGGAGGTGTCTAGAGAAGAACAAGGTGGGTTGGGTGCTGGGTTAAAGGCGAGCTGGGTGTGTCTAGAGAAGAACAGGGCACCGAAGGAGGTGTGATGTAGCCCCGGTCACCGACGTCGCTACACCAAGACCAACAAGTCCCCCAAGTGGACCAATGACACGAGCCCGAGTCAAAGCACTACATGATGAGGTGAACTCGCTCCTCACCACCCTTGATCTTGGTACACCTTTGGATGGATTGCTACCTCATGCCGACGTGTTATGTGTCATTAGGTACAAGGAGCATCAAGGTCACCAAGAGGAGGATACGCCATGGTCAAAGGGAGGAGAGGAGCAGCTGGACAAGAAGATGGACATGAAGATGGACATGGAGTTGGACAGGAAGTCGCCCGAAGAGCGCAAGGAAGAGAAGACGGACGGCCGGCCCGAGAACCGATCGGCTCCTCGACCGGACCACCCGGTCCACAGGCTCGGTCTGACCGGCCTCTGGACCGGACCGCCCGGTCAAGAATCGGGATTTGCGCTCGTGACATCCGGCGCCATCCAGGGACTTGGAGCCTCGATCGGTCGCCGCCCGGTCCCAGGCCCGGTCTGAAACCGGACCGCCCGGTCACAGCCCGGCCGACGGCCCCCGACTGCCCGCCCGGTCACAGTTCGGCTCGACCGGCCTCCGACCGGCCTGCACGACTTAAGTTATATTTTCGGCCCGAACTTACCTTTTCGGCCCATGACGCCTTGTAAGACTATAAATACCCCCAGGACGCCCCTTTAGCTCTTTAGACTTGTTTTGAACTCAAACCTAAATTTGAGCTTAGTCTCCCTTGGGTATCATCCCTCTGTAATCAAGGCACCTTGGTTGTTGATTTGGAACTTGTTGAGTGAGATTCTAGTACAAGATACTCTCTCTCTGATGTAGCCCCGGTCACCGACGTTGCTACACCAAGACCAACAAGTCCCCCAAGTGGACCGATGACACGAGCCCGGGTCAAAGCTCTTCATGATGAGGTGAACTCGCTCCTCACCACCCTTGATCTTGGTACCCCTTTGGATGGATTGCTACCTCATGCCGACGTGCTATGTGTCATTAGGTACAAGGCGCGTCAAGACCACGGAGAGGAGGAGACGCCAAGGTCAAGGGAAGGAGAGAAGCAACTGGACATGGAGATGATCATGAAGCCGAAGCCGACGTCGCACGAAGCGCTCCAAGGAAGAGACGGACGCTGGCCGGTCCAGGACCCGGTCAGACCGGACCTACAACCGGACGCCCCGGTCATAGGCCCGGTCGACCGGGCGCAAACCGGGCCAGCTCCCTCGTCTTTGGACGACGACCGGACCCGGGACCGGAAACTTCGCGGTTTCCGGTTTGCGCCGATCGGCCGGACCCATGACCGGACGGCCCGGTCACAGGCCCGGTCAGACCGGCCCCAAACCGGACAGCCCGGTCCCAGGCCCGGTCCGACCGGCCCCAAACCGGACTCGACGAGAATGCCCCACCAAATCGCCTTAACTTATCCATTCGCGTGCACTGCTCGCCCTTGCTGGCCGTGTATGACTATATAAGTAGCTGGAACCCCTCATTAGCTCTTTAGACTTGTTTTGAACTCAAACCTAAATTTGAGCTTAGTCTCCCTTGGGTATCATCCCTCTGTAATCAAGGCACCTCGGTTGTTGATTTGGAACTTGTTGAGTGAGATTCTAGTACAAGCTACTCTCTCTCCCTCACCAAGCTCTTCTTCTCCAATCCCAATCTCTCACCGGGAATTCTGCCGCGTGCCTCTTCCGGGTGATTCTATTGGCGTGGTCCATCGAGCCACGGAGGTAAGCATCGGGTGTATCGGGGTGTGTGTGTGCGTGAGTCTCGGAGTTCCTCGTGTTCATCGCCGTGTTCTTCGTGTTCCTCGCGTTTTTCCCATCTTCCCCCTTGGTTTCGAAGTCAATCCGCAAGATCGGGCCACACACGGGTCTTAGACCTCATCATATGGTATCAGCAGCTCTTGGTTACCGCGGATTTGACCTCCCACCCACCCGATTTCGTTCCTAGAAAATTTCTCAAAAAATCCCCAAAAATAGCCCTAAATTGCCTCTTGACCGATCTGTGATTTGGTTGCGTTTTGAGTGGTTTTGGTCCGTGGATCTGGTGTTGTTGTGCTTGATCTACTATTTCCCCAACTTTTAGCCTCCAATTCCATCGTTTCCCTTCGATTTGGTCGATTTGGCTTGGTTTTCGTGAAGAACAGGAGAGAGAAACCTTCATCCCGCGAAATCCGGTTTCGAGCCCGGTCAACCGGGCCACAGACCGGACGGCCCAGCCTGAGAACCCGGTCGACCAGCGGCAACCGGACAGGCCGGTCCAGAGCAGTCCAACCGGACCCCAGACCGGGCGCATCTACGTCCCCTCCTTCGACCTCGACATCCGGCGATCTCCACCACCACCACCACCACCACCATCATCGCAGGTATAACTTGCAGGTCACCTTGTAACCCCTCTTCCTTTTGCGATCTATCCCATCGAGCATTGCTTGTCTAGTGTTGCGAGACATTGCACGTGGCCCCGCATTGTGAGGTGTGTGTGTCGCGTTGAGTAAGGCACCCAAGCAAACACTCGTGTGGCAAGATAGCAAAAGCGAGGCTAACGCTAGCATAGTGCGTCAAAAAGCCCCAAAAACACAAAAAAAAAAAAGTGCGAGTAGCACCATACATCCATACATCCATACATCCATACGCCCATATACACAACAGTGTCCACGTGCCACCAAAGATACAAACGAGTGCAAGTGCCGCCATATACAAAAGAGAAAAAGCTTTTAAGCAAAGAGAGATAGGAGAAGAGAGGCCACGTGTGAATCTTGTTGTCTCTTCCTTTGCAACCAAAGCTTTGGCTCTCCTTGTGTTAGTGTGACACCGAGCACTTATACATACACTTTTCCGCTCACTTTTGGTTGCACTAACCCCGCTTATCTCGTGTGTGTGTTCCACATCTTTTTCCGTGTTTATAGTGATCTTCACATTGACATTTGGATTTTTGGACCTCACCCACTTTTAACAACATACTTGATCTTGGCTTTGTCTTTTGGCTTTCCACAACACTCGCCTAACACCATATTTGCTAGCTTTTGCGTGTGGTTTTGCGTGTGTCCCCGATACACTTGATCTTGCTTTCGGTTTGGTGGATTGCCTCAATACTATCTTACCTTGGTAAGGGTACGAGGTAGTCTCCTTCCACTAACATACACAACATAGTTCTTGTCTTTGCATCATGGATAGGACCGGAGATACCAATAGGGATGAAGAGATCCTTCGCAACACCGAGAGGTTGGCTACTCAACACAACCTATGGACGCAACGACAAGAGTTCAAGGAGCAACTCTCTCTTCGAGACGCGCATCGATGAGCAATACAATGAGGTGGCTCACAACTTCTCCACCGTCAACCAAGACTTGGCCCTTCTTCGTGAAGCTACGGACAACTTGAATGGCCAAATGGCGGCCAATGATGCCAACATGGAGCGGCGCATGGATAGCCTCGAGCGCCATCACCAACTTGGGTCGTCATCGTCGACACCGCTCTACTTCCTCTTCATCAAGCTCCTCCTCAAGGCATGAAGACCATTACTCTCATGGTGGCATTTCGTCCCCAAGCTCTTCTTCAAGGCGTGAAGACCATCATCGACCTCATCGCTCACATGCTCGTCATGAAGACTCCCGCTCCAACTCTAGGCGTGGAGAAATACATCGCCATGCTCGTCCACATGAGCGTCCTCCACAAGCTCAAGACCTTCAACAAGATCGTCACCAAGTGGATCGCCATGCTCACCATGGGCGTGATGGTCATCCACAAGACCAAGACCCTCGAGATCCACCTCGGCGAGATCTTCGTCGCCACCCTCACCATGATCAACGTGGACGAGGAGAACTACACCATGATCAAGATGAGAGACCCAACATTGAGCATCGTCCTCAACCGCGACAAGATCTTCAACCACATCCTCACCGTGAACCAAGTGAAGCAAGTGTTCAACTCCACCACCAACCCAATGCTATGGTTGGCCATAGAAGACCTCCTATTCCACCTCTAGCCGCAAGAGTTGACGGCGCCCCGCCTCGTAGAAGAAACTTGGAGGATGAAGAGAACATGTATGGCAAGCTCAAGTTCAACATGCCCAAGTTCAAAGGTGAAGACGACGCCGAAGCTTACCTCTCATGGGCACTCAAGGTGGACAAGATCTTCCGCATCCACAACTACTCCGGTGCCAAGAAAGTGGCTATGGCATCACTCGAGTTTGAAGACTACGCCAACACTTGGTGGGAGCAAGTCCTCACTCTCCGAGAAGAGAAGGGTGACCCTCCAATTGACACTTGGGAAGATATGAAAAAGGAGACGCATGCTCGCTTTGTCCCAAAGCACTACATGAAAGACCTCTTCAACAAGCTCCAAAACTTGAAGCAAGGCACCAAAACCGTTGAGGAGTTCTACAAGGAGATGGAGCTCACTATGATGCGAGCCAACATCCAAGAATCCGAGGAGCAAACCATTGCTCGCTTCTTCAATGGCCTTACTTATCCCATCAAGAGGATTGTCGAGTTCCAACCTTACTCCAACATGGTTGAGCTAGTCCACCAAGCATCGAAGGCCGAGCGCCAAGTGATTGAGGACATCAAGTACTCCAAGGCCAAGTCCTATTTCTCCTCCAAGCTCGCTACATCGACTCCTCCTACTACGTCAACTCCTTATGCTACAAGTGCCAAGGCCGACGCATCCTCTACACCGTCCAAGAAGACGACTATCCAAAGTCGCATGAAGCAAACGGTCTCCTCCACCGCCTCCTCTAAGGCATCCACGGGACCCTCTAGTGTCACTTGCTTCAAGTGTGGCACCCAAGGTCACAAATCGTTTGAGTGCAAGAACACCAAGGTCATGATCACTATGGAGAATGGTGACATCGAGACTCTTGATGAAGATGAATATGAAGCCCTTGTGCAAGCCGCCGTGGCAAGTGAAGAAGCCTATGAACAAGAAAGTGGAGAAGATCCTCTCTTATGTGAGCATGACCCAAGTCCCTCACTTGTGGTCACAAGGGTGCTAACCACACAACCTCATGATATGGAAGAACAACGGTGCAACATCTTCCAAACCCGTGCCGGAATTGGTGGCAAGTCTATCAAGGTCATCATCGATGGTGGAAGTTGCCACAACCTTGCGAGCACCGAGTTGTGTGAGAAGCTCCACCTCACTCTCCGCAAGCATCCTCACCCCTACCATATCCAATGGTTGAGCGACAAGGGCAACGTCAAGATACAACATACCGTCACCGTCAACTTCAAGATCGGCCCTTATGAGGACACCATCGAGTGTGACGTGGTACCCATGACGGTGTGCCACATGTTGCTTGGCCGCCCTTGGCAATATGACAAGAAGGCTATACATGATGGACTCTCCAACACATACACCTTCAAGGTCAACGACAAGAAGTTCGAGTTGCGCCCGATGACTCCTAGCCAAATCATCGCGGATAATGCGAAGGCTTTAGCGAGGGCACAACTCCGCACCCACCATAGTGAGATGAGAGGAGAGGGAGCGACCCACCACAAAGAGAGTGAGCGCCACAAGCCATACATGAGTGAGCCCAAGAGTGTCCTTCTAGCCACCAAGAGTGAGTGGAGAGAGCTCCAAGAGAACCCATCCACCATATTGCACTATGTGCTCATATGCAAGGGACCCTCGTCGGCGACTAACGACTTGACCAACATTCCTCCATCTTTGTTGTCTCTTTTGCAGGAATTCCAAGACGTCTTCCCCGACGAGCTCCCTCATGGACTACCACCACTCCGCGGCATAGAACACCGCATCGACCTAATACCGGCGCTCCGCTCCCAAACCGTGCCGCCTACCGCACCAACCCCGAAGAGACCAAGGAGATCAACCGTCAAATTCAAGATCTCCTCGCCAAAGGGTATGTCCGTGAAAGCCTTAGCCCTTGTGCGGTTCCCGTGATCCTCGTGCCTAAACCGGATGAGACGCAACGGATGTGTATGGATTGTCGCCCCATCAATGCCATTACCGTCCGTTACCGCCATCCCATTCCGCGTTTAGATGACATGCTTGATGAACTTAGTGGTGCCACGATTTTCTCTAAAGTCGATTTGCGTAGTGGTTACCATCAAATCCGCATGGCTATTGGTGACGAATGGAAAACGGCATTCAAGACCAAACTTGGTCTCTATGAATGGCTCGTTATGCCTTTTGGTCTTTCCAATGCACCATCTACTTTCATGCGCCTCATGAATCACATCTTGCGTCCTCTCATTGGCAAGAGCGTGGTTGTCTACTTCGATGATATTCTTATTTATAGCAAAAACCTCGAGGACCATGTGCAACATGTGAGAGAAGTCTTGTGCATCTTGCGCCATGAAAAGCTTTATGCTAACCTTCCCAAGTGCACATTCGCTCAAAACAAATTGGTTTTTCTTGGTTTTGTGGTTTCCGCTAATGGGATTGAAGTTGATTCTTCCAAGGTGGAGGCCATCCATAATTGGCCTACCCCTACAAATGTTGGCCAAGTCCGAAGCTTCCATGGACTTGCCGGGTTTTATCGCCGCTTTGTGAAAGATTTTAGCACCATCGCTTGCCCTTTGAATGAGCTTACCAAGAAGAATGTTCCGTTTGTTTGGGGCAAGGCCCAACAAAATGCTTTTGATGAGTTGAAGAAACGCCTTACCGAAGCTCCACTTCTTGTTATTCCAAATTTTGCCAAAACTTTTGAGATTGAGTGTGATGCAAGTGGGCTTGGTATCGGTGGTGTTCTTATGCAAGAGGGCAAACCCGTGGCATACTATAGTGAGAAGTTAGATGGCGCACGCCTCAACTATCCTATATATGACAAGGAGCTCTACGCTTTGGTTCGTGTTCTTGAAGTTTGGCAACATTACCTTTGGCCAAAAGAGTTTATCATTCATTCCGACCATGAGTCCTTGAAATATTTGAAAAGCCAACACAACTTGAACAAACGACATGCAAAATGGGTCGAGTTCCTTGAGTCCTTCCCATATGTGATCAAATACAAGAAGGGCAAGGACAATGTTGTGGCGGATGCTCTTTCCCGCAAAAACACCCTTTTGTTAACTCGTTTGGATTTTCATGTTTTGGGACTTGAAGAGATCAAAGAACTCTATCCTTCCGATTCTTGCTTTGCTCCCATTTTTGAGAAGTGCTCCGTTGAGCGAGGAGTGGATGATTTCTATTTGCATGATGGCTATTTGTTCAAAGCCAACAAGATTTGCATTCCCGCGTCTTCGCTTCGAAAATTGCTTTTGCACGAGTCTCATGGAGGAGGTCTTATGGGCCACTTTGGCCGTGACAAGACATATGCCATGCTCTCAACCCACTACTATTGGCCAAAGATGAAGCGAGATGTGGAGCGCCTTTGCCGTCGGTGCACAACATGCTTACAAGCTAAGTCTACCTCCAACCCTTATGGTCTCTACATGCCATTGCCTATTCCTTTTGCACCATGGACAGATATTAGCATGGATTTCGTTCTAGGCTTGCCTCGCACTAAGCATGGTCATGATTCCATATTTGTTGTAGTGGATAGATTCTCTAAGATGGCTCATTTCATACCTTGCCATAAGAGCGACGATGCTTCACACATTGCTTCATTGTTTTTCAGGGAAATCGTTCGCTTACATGGAGTACCGCAAAGCATTGTGTCGGATCGAGACGTCAAGTTCATGAGCTATCTTTGGAAGTCGATCATGGCGAAGTTTGGAGTCAAGCTCTTGTTCTCATCATCATCGCACCCGCAAACGGACGGCCAAACGGAAGTGGTCAATCGAAGCCTCTCCACCCTCCTACGAGTCCTCGTGAAGAAAAACTTGAGGTCATGGGAGGAGTGCCTTCCTCACGCCGAGTTCGCCTACAACCGCGCCAAGCACAAGACTACATCAAGGAGCCCCTTCATGGTCGTCTATGGCTTCGAACCTTACACGGCACTCGACATACTTCCGCTTCCTCTCCACGAGCGCATCAACATGGACTTCGACAAGCGCGCCACCGCCATCAAGAAAATACATGAAGAGACAAGGGCAACCATACAAGAACATGTTCTTCGTCAAGCCAACCGCCTCAACGCCAAGAAGAAGGCAAGGATATTCGAAGAAGGAGACCTCGTTTGGATCCACCTCCGAAAGGAAAGGTTCCCTCATGAGCGCAACTCCAAGCTCAAGCCAAGAGGAGATGGCCCCTTCAAGGTCCTCAAGCGCATCAACGACAACGCTTACGTCATCGACATACCAACATCCAAGTACTTGGTGAGCAACACGTTCAACGTCTCGGACTTGTCACCCTATCATGGAGATGAGGAGGTGCAAGAGTCGAGGACGACTCTTTCCCAAGGGGGAGATGATGTAGCCCCGGTCACCGACGTTGCTACACCAAGACCAACAAGTCCCCCAAGTGGACCGATGACACGAGCCCGGGTCAAAGCTCTTCATGATGAGGTGAACTCGCTCCTCACCACCCTTGATCTTGGTACCCCTTTGGATGGATTGCTACCTCATGCCGACGTGCTATGTGTCATTAGGTACAAGGCGCGTCAAGACCACGGAGAGGAGGAGACGCCAAGGTCAAGGGAAGGAGAGAAGCAACTGGACATGGAGATGATCATGAAGCCGAAGCCGACGTCGCACGAAGCGCTCCAAGGAAGAGACGGACGCTGGCGGTCCAGACCCGGTCAGACCGGACCTACAACCGGACGCCCGGTCATAGGCCCGGTCGACCAGGGCGCAAACCGGGCCAGCTCCCTCGTCTTTGGGCGACGACCGGACCAGGACCGGAAACTTCGCAGCTTCCGGTTTGCGCCCGGTCGACCGGACCCATGACCGGACGGCCGGTCACGAGCCGGTCAGACCGGCTAAACCGGACAGCCCGGTCCCAGGCCCGGTCCGACCGGCCCCAAACCGGACCTGACGAGAATGCCCCACCAAACTGCCTTAACTTATCCATTCGCGTACCTGTTCGCCCTTGCTGGCCGTGTATGACTATATAAGTAGCTGGAACCCCTCATTAGCTCTTTAGACTTGTTTTGAACTCAAACCTAAATTTGAGCTTAGTCTCCCTTGGGTATCATCCCTCTGTAATCAAGGCACCTCGGTTGTTGATTTGGAACTTGTTGAGTGAGATTCTAGTACAAGCTACTCTCTCTCCCTCACCAAGCTCTTCTTCTCCAATCCCAATCTCTCACCGGGAATTCTGCCGCGTGCCTCTTCCGGGTGATTCTATTGGCGTGGTCCATCGAGCCACGGAGGTAAGCATCGGGTGTATCGGGGTGTGTGTGTGCGTGAGTCTCGGAGTTCCTCGTGTTCATCGCCGTGTTCTTCGTGTTCCTCGCGTTTTTCCCATCTTCCCCCTTGGTTTCGAAGTCAATCCGCAAGATCGGGCCACACACGGGTCTTAGACCTCATCACTCTCCCTCACCAAGCTCTTCTTCTCCAATCCCAATCTCTCCCCGGGGAATTCTACCGCGTGTCTCTTCCTCGGAGATTCTATTGGCGTGGTCCATCGAGCCACGGAGGTAAGCATCGGGTGTATCGGGGTGTGTGTGTGCGTGAGTCTCGGAGTTCCTCGTGTTCATCGCCGTGTCCTTCGTGTTCCTCGCGTTTTCCCATCTTCCCCCTTGGTTTCGAAGTCAATCCGCGAGATCGGGCCACACACGGGGTCTTAGACCTCATCATATGGTATCAGCAGCTCTTGGTTACCGCGGATTTGACCTCCCACCCACCCGATTTCGTTCCTAGAAAATTTCCAAAAAAATCCCCAAAAATAGCCCTAAATTGCCTCTTGACCGATCTGTGATTTGGTTGCGTTTTGAGTGGTTTTGGTCCATGGATCTGGTGTTGTTGTGCTTGATCTACTATTTCCCCAACTTTTAGCCTCCAATTCCATCGTTTCCCCTCGATTTGGTCGATTTGGTTTGGTTTTCGTGAAGAACAGGAGAGAGAAAGTTCATCCCGCGAAATCCGGTTGAGCAGCCGGTCAACCGGGCCCACGACCGGCCGAGCCGGCCCAGCACCCGGTCAACCGGGCGGCAAACCGGGCAAGCCGGTCCAGAACCCGGTCCAACCGGGCCTCCGACCGGGCGACGCAACGCCCCCTTCGACCTCGACATCCGGCGATCTCCACCACCACCACCACCACCACCACCACCACCATCGCAGGTATAACTTGCAGGTCACCTTGTAACCCCTCTTCCTTTTGCGATCTATCCCATCGAGCATTGCTTGTTTAGTGTTGCGAGACATTGCACGTGGCCCCGCATTGTGAGGTGTGTGTGTCGCGTTGAGTAAGGCACCCACGCAAACACTCGTGTGGCAAGATAGCAAAAGCGAGGCTAACGCTAACATAGTGCGTCAAAAAGCCCCAAAAACACAAAAAGAGTGCGAGTAGCACCATACATCCATACATCCATACATCCATACGCCCATATACACAAAAGTGTCCACGTGCCACCAAAGATACAAACGAGTGCAAGTGCCGCCATATACAAAAGAGAAAAAGCTTTTAAGCAAAGAGAGATAGGAGAAGAGAGGCCACGTGTGAATCTTGTTGTCTCTTCCTTTGCAACCAAAGCTTTGGCTCTCCTTGTGTTAGTGTGACACCGAGCACTTATACATACACTTTTCCGCTCACTTTTGGTTGCACTAACCCCGCTTATCTCGTGTGTGTGTTCCACATCTTTTTCCGTGTTTATAGTGATCTTCACATTGACATTT
Source organism: Lolium perenne (assembly GCF_019359855.2). Taxonomy (NCBI): domain Eukaryota; kingdom Viridiplantae; phylum Streptophyta; class Magnoliopsida; order Poales; family Poaceae; genus Lolium; species Lolium perenne. Next base: position 99,524,370 of record NC_067244.2, on the reverse strand, counting down.
GGATTTTTGGACTTTACCCACTTTTAACAACATACTCGATCTTGGATTTGTCTTTTGGCTTTCCACAACACTCGCCTAACACCATATTTGCTAGCTTTTGCGTGTGGTTTTGCGTGTGTACCCGATACACTTGATCTTGCTTTCGGTTTGGTGGATTGCCTCAATACTATCTTACCTTGGTAAGGGTACGAGGTAGTCTCCTTCCACTAACATACACAACATAGTTCTTGTCTTTGCATCATGGATAGGACCGGAGATACCAATAGGGATGAAGAGATCCTTCGCAACACCGAGAGGTTGGCTACTCAACACAACCTATGGACGCAACGACAAGAGTTCAAGGAGCAACTCTCTCTCTTCGAGACGCGCATCGATGAGCAATACAATGAGGTGGCTCACAACTTCTCCACCGTCAACCAAGACTTGGCCCTTCTTCGTGAAGCTACGGACAACTTGAATGGCCAAATGGCGGCCAATGATGCCAACATGGAGCGGCGCATGGATAGCCTCGAGCGCGCCATCACCAACTTGGGTCGCCATCGTCGACACCGTTCTACTTCCTCTTCATCAAGCTCTTCCTCAAGGCATGAAGACCATTACTCTCATGGTGGCATTTCATCCCCAAGCTCTTCCTCAAGGCGTGAAGACCATCATCGACCTCATCGCCAACATGCTTGTCATGAAGACTCTCACTCCAACTCTAGGCGTGGAGAAATACATCGCCATGCTCGTCCACATGAGCGTCCTCCACAAGCTCAAGGCCTTCACCAAGATCGTCACCAAGTGGATCGCCATGCCCACCATGGGCGTGATGGCCATCCCCAAGACCAAGATCCTCAAGATCTACCTCGGCGAGATCTTCGCCGCCACCCTCACCATGATCAACGTGGACGAGGAGAACTTCACCATGATCAAGATGAGAGACCCAACATTGAGCATCGTCCTCAACCGCGACAAGATCTTCAACCACATCCTCACCGTGAACCAAGTGAAGCAAGTGTTCAACTCCAACGCCAACCCAATGCTATGGTTGGCCATAGAAGACCTCCTATTCCACCTCTAGCCGCAAGAGTTGACGGCGCCCCTCCTCGTAGAAGAAACTTGGAGGATGAAGAGAACATGTATGGCAAGCTCAAGTTCAACATGCCCAAGTTCAAAGGTGAAGACGACGCCGAAGCTTACCTCTCATGGGCACTCAAGGTGGACAAGATCTTCCGCATCCACAACTACTCCGGTGCCAAGAAAGTGGCTATGGCATCACTCGAGTTTGAAGACTACGCCAACACTTGGTGGGAGCAAGTCCTCACTCTTCGCGAAGAAAAGGGTGAACCTCCAATTGACACTTGGGAAGATATGAAGAAGGAGATGCATGCTCGCTTTGTCCCAAAGCACTACATGAAAGACCTCTTCAACAAGCTCCAAAAGTTGAAGCAAGGCACCAAAACCGTTGAGGAGTTCTACAAGGAGATGGAGCTCACTATGATGCGAGCCAACATCCAAGAGTCCGAGGAACAAACAATTGCCCGCTTCTTCAATGGCCTTACTTATCCTATCAAGAGGATTGTCGAGTTCCAACCCTACTCCAACATGGTTGAGTTAGTCCACCAAGCATCGAAGGCCGAGCGCCAAGTGATTGAGGACATCAAGTACTCCAAGGCCAAGTCCTATTTCTCCTCCAAGCTCGCTACATCGACTCCTCCTACTACATCAACTCCTTATGCTACAAGTGCCAAGGCCGACGCATCCTCTACACCTTCCAAGAAGCCGACTATCCAAAGTCGAATGAAGCAAACGGTCTCCTCCACCGCCTCCTCTAAGGCATCCACGGGACCCTCTAGTGTCACTTGCTTCAAGTGTGGCACCCAAGGTCACAAATCGTTTGAGTGCAAGAACACAAAGGTCATGATCACTATGGAGAATGGTGACATCGAGACTCTTGATGAGGATGAATATGAAGCCCTTGTGCAAGCCGCCGTGGCAAGTGAAGAAGCTTATGAGCAAGATAGTGGAGAAGATCCTCTCTTATGTGAGCATGACCCAAGTCCCTCACTTGTGGTCACAAGGGTGCTAACCACACAACCCCATGATATGGAAGAACAACGGTGCAACATCTTCCAAACCCGTGCCAGAATTGGTGGCAAGTCTATCAAGGTCATCATCGATGGTGGAAGTTGCCATAACCTTGCGAGCACCGAGTTGTGTGAGAAGCTCCACCTCACTCTCCGCAAGCATCCTCACCCCTACCATATCCAATGGTTGAGTGACAAGGGCAACGTCAAGATACAACATACCGTCACCGTCAACTTCAAGATCGGCCCTTATGAGGACACCATCGAGTGTGACGTGGTACCCATGACGGTGTGCCACATGTTGCTTGGCCGCCCTTGGCAATATGACAAGAAGGCTATACATGATGGACTCTCCAACACATACACCTTCAAGGTCAACGACAAGAAGTTCGAGCTGCGCCCGATGACTCCTAGCCAAATCATCGCGGACAATGCGAAGGCTTTAGCGAGGGCACAACTCCACACCCACCATAGTGAGATGAGAGGAGAGGGAGCGACCCACCACAAAGAGAGTGAGCGCCACAAGCCATATATGAGTGACTCCAAGAGTGTCCTTCTAGCCACCAAGAGTGAGTGGAGAGAGCTCCAAGAGAACCCATCCACCATATTGCACTATGTGCTCATATGCAAGGGACCCGCGTCGGAGACTAACGACTTAACCAACATTCCTCCGTCTTTGTTGTCTCTTTTGCAGGAATTTCAAGACGTCTTCCCCGACGAGCTCCCTCATGGACTACCACCACTCCGCGGCATAGAACACCGCATCGACCTCATACCCGGCGCTCCGCTCCCAAACCGTGCCGCCTACCGCACCAACCCCGAAGAGACCAAGGAGATCAACCGTCAAATTCAAGATCTCCTCGCCAAAGGGTATGTCCGTGAAAGCCTTAGCCCTTGTGCGGTTCCCGTGATCCTTGTGCCTAAACCGGATGAGACGCAACGGATGTGTATGGATTGTCGCCCCATCAATACCATTACCGTCCGTTACCGCCATCCCATTCCGCGTTTAGATGACATGCTAGATGAACTTAGTGGTGCCACGATTTTCTCTAAAGTCGATTTGCGTAGTGGTTACCATCAAATCCGCATGGCTATTGGTGATGAATGGAAAACAGCATTCAAGACCAAACTTGGTCTCTATGAATGGCTCGTTATGCCTTTCGGTCTTTCCAATGCACCATCTACTTTCATGCGCCTCATGAATCACATCTTGCGTCCTCTCATTGGCAAGAGCGTGGTTGTCTACTTCGATGATATTCTTATTTATAGCAAAAACCTCGAGGACCATGTGCAACATGTGAGAGAAGTCTTGTGCATCTTGCGCCATGAAAAGCTTTATGCTAACCTCCCCAAATGCACATTTGCTCAAAACAAATTGGTGTTTCTTGGTTTTGTGGTTTCCGCTAATGGGATTGAAGTTGATTCTTCCAAGGTGGAGGCCATCCATAATTGGCCTACCCCTACAAATGTTGGCCAAGTCCGAAGCTTCCATGGACTTGCCGGGTTTTATCGCCGCTTTGTGAAAGACTTTAGCACCATCGCTTGCCCTTTAAATGAGCTTACCAAAAAGAATGTTCCGTTTGTTTGGGGCAAGGCCCAACAAAATGCTTTTGATGAGTTGAAGAAACGCCTTACCGAAGCTCCACTTCTTGTTCTTCCAAATTTTGCAAAAACTTTTGAGATTGAGTGTGACGCAAGTGGGCTTGGTATTGGTGGTGTTCTTATGCAAGAGGGCAAACCCGTGGCATACTATAGTGAGAAGTTAGATGGCGCACGCCTCAACTATCCTATATATGACAAGGAGCTCTACGCTTTGGTTCGTGTTCTTGAAGTTTGGCAACACTATCTGATATGGGGTTGCCCGATCTTCTCAGTAAGCGACAGTGGTGATGAACACACGATGGTAGCAGCGGATGAAATCGATGATGATGAAGAGGATAACTTGTATGACGCCGACGAAGTCTCTCGATTGATTCCTGATGCCAATGCAACAGCTCTCAACCCTGCAAGATATTCGCAACTCCACACACTTGCGCACGTAGCCGCCGACCACGAAGCGGTAAATTGCAATCTTCTAATCCCCAATGGAACAGCAGATCACACACAAACTTTCAGTAGCATAAAACTCCAGATCGATGCGAATTGGAGAGTAGTATTCAATAGTTTTGCAGAGCAAACAACTAAGAACTAGGGTTTATCTTAAACGTGGTCTAAAACAACTTTGGGGGCGTCCCAGGGACTTATATAGGCGTTCGGGACGACCTCAGGTCGAAAAAGTACGGAAATAACCGACCCAGAATAGATCTGGTCGAGACAGACTCGGACTCGGCCGGTCTGGGGGCCGGTCAACCGGGCCTGGGACCGGGAGGTCCGGTCCTAGACCGGGTTCAGGACCGGGCGGAAACCGGACGAAGGGTCCGTGTTCCCTGGATGTGGCCCGGATGGCACCGGTTCAAAATCCGGTTGGTGACCGGGTGGCCGGCGCCGGGGCCGGTCGGCCGGGCTGGGACCGGCCTGAAGAACTCCTCCTCTCGCGCATGCCTCCCGCTCCTCCCTCGCGCGTCCATGGGATGTCTTCACGTCCGGCTCCATGTCCAGCTTCACGTCCAGCTTCTTGTCCAGCTGCTCCTCTTCTCCTCGTGCGATGCTTGGTTCCTCCTCATACCTGATCATACATAAGTAATACGACTTAGGTAGTATAAAATTCTCGTCAATCAAAGTATCGTTTAGGAACAAGTTCACCTGTTGTTTAAGTAGCTTCGCACGAGCTCGTGTCATTGGTCCAATCCTAACTTCATTGGACTTGAGCTTCACAGCTTCATCTTCATCTTGCAATGACGGAGGTAGTAGTGAGGTAGGGATGTCCTCATCATCTCCCCCCCCTTCAAAAGGCGTCGACCTCGACGCTCCAAGGTCTTCTCCGTCATATGGTGTCAAATCAGCAACATTGAAAGAATTACTGACACCAAACTCATCAACTGGAAGATCTATCGAGTATGCATTATCATTGATCTTGGCAAGCACTTTGTAAGGACCAGCACCACGAGGCTTCAATTTAGACTTCCGCAGCTTCGGGAACCTATCCTTGCGAAAATGTACCCAGACCATATCACCAGGCTTGAACAACATCTCTTTGCGCTTCTTGTTCATCCTTGCAGCATTGCTCTTGCCTTTCTTTTCTATCAACTCTTTAGTCTTCAGATGTATTTTCTTCACAAAATCTGCCCTCTTGGATGCCTCCATATTAACTCTCTCATGTATGGGCAAAGGCAACAAGTCAAGTGGAGTAATGGGTTTGAAACCATACACCACCTCAAAAGGACACAGCTCTGTGGTAGAGTGTACCGCCCTGTTGTAAGCAAACTCCACATGCGGCAAACACTCTTCCCACTCCTTCAGGTTCTTCTTGATCATGGATCTCAACAGTTGTGACAAGGTTCGATTCACCACCTCAGTTTGACCATCGGTTTGGGGATGACAAGTAGTGCTTGAGAACGGTAGCTTTGTCCCCAGCTTCCCCAAAGTGTCTTCCAGAAGTAGCTCATGAACTTCACATCACGATCAGAAACAATAGTCTTCGGGACTCCATGTAGTCGAACAATCTCCCGAAAAACAGGTTAGCAATATGCGACGCATCGTCGCTTTTGTGGCGAGCAAGAAAGTGTGACATTTTAGAAAATCTGTCCACTACCACAAATATAGAATCATGGCCTCTCTTAGTACGCGGCAAACCCAACACAAAATCCATACTAATATCTTCCCAAGGTGTAGTAGGTGCCGGTAAAGGAGTATACAAACCGTGAGGCTTCAGCTTGGACTTGGACTTGTTGCAAGTAATGCACCTCTTCACATACCTGTCCACGTCCCGCCTCATCTTTGGCCAATAAAAATGATCAGCGAGCATGAGTAGCGTCTTCTCACGCCCAAAGTGACCCATCAAACCTCCAGCATGTGATTCCTGCAATAAGAGCAAACGCACAGACGATTCTGGAACACATAGTTTGTTAGCTCTAAACAAGAACCCATCATGTATGTGATATTTTTCCCATGCTTTACCAATAGCACACAAGCGGTATGGTTCAGCAAAATCATGATCAGTCGCATATAAATCACATAACACCTCTAATCCAGGAATTTTAACATCAAGATGGGTTAATAGCATAGTCTTCCTAGATAGAGCATCAGCAACAATATTATCTTTTCCCTTTTTATGCTTAATAATGTACGGAAAAGACTCAATGAACTCAACCCACTTAGCAAGACGCCTATGCAAAGTAGATTGGGCTTTCAGATATTTCAAAGCTTCATGATCAGAATGTATGATAAATTCTTTTGGCCACAAATAATGTTGCCAAACCTCAAGAACTCTAATTAAAGCATACAATTCTTTATCATAGATAGGATAGTTCAACTTAGCACCAGAAAGTTTCTCAGAAAAATATGCAATTGGGCGACCCTCTTGCATCAACACACCACCAATTCCAATACCACTAGCATCACATTCAATCTCAAATTGCTTATTGAAATCAGGAAGTGCAAGCAACGGTGCGAAGTTAACAATCGTTTCAGTTCATCAAAAGCATGATCTTGGGCAACGCCCACTCAAATGCAACACCCTTTTTAGTCAATTCATTCAAAGGTGCAGCAATAGTAGAAAAATTGGGCACAAAACGGCGATAAAACCCAGCTAGACCATGAAAACTTCTAACTTGACTCACATTCATGGGAGTAGGCCAATTTTGAATAGCTTCAATTTTAGACACATCTACTTCTACTCCATGCTTAGAGACAACATAACCCAGAAATATGACCTTATCTTTGCAAAATGTGCACTTCTCAAGATTACCATAGAGTTTACTATCACGCAACACTCGCAAAACATGTCGAATATGTATAATATGATCAGATTCATTGCGGCTGTAGATTAATATATCATCAAAATATACAACCACAAACTTGCCAATAAAATCACGCAAAACATGGTTCATCAGTCTCATGAAAGTGCTAGGTGCATTAGTTAAACCAAAAGGCATTACTAACCACTCATATAAACCAAATTTTGTTTTAAAGGCGGTTTTCCACTCATCCCCTTCTTTCATCCTAATTTGATGATAACCACTACGCAAATCAATTTTAGTGAAAACAGCAGCACCACTCAATTCATCTAGCATATCTTCTAAACGAGGAATAGGATGACGATATCGAATAGTAATGTTGTTTATCGCTCTACAATCTACGCACATACGCCATGTACCATCTTTCTTAGGAACAAGAATAACGAGACCAGCACAAGGACTAAGGCTTATGCGGATATAACCTTTGTCGAGTAGCGCTTGTACTTGCTTCTGTATCTCCTTCGTTTCTTCGGGATTCGTTCTATATGGCGCCCTATTGGGCAGCGATGCTCCGGGGATCAAGTCAATTTGATGCTCAATACCTCGCAATGGTGGAAGTCCTGCGGGTACCTCTTCCGGAAACACGTCGCTGAATTCACTGCAAAACATTAGAAACACCAAGAGGAAGAGGGGTCATGTCGTTAGAAACCAAAACCGTACCCTTGTACATGAGCACAATAGGCATGGCTGTAGGATCCTCACAAAATTCTCTCATATCTTGTTTGGTGGCTAATGATACTAAGGAATTCACTCTCGCACTTTTCGTTATATCACTCACGGCATTACAATTCTCTCGTCTATCTATGGATGCATCCTCCAAGTTTACTTCAATCTTCTGACGAGACTCATTGACAATTTGCTGTGGTGACATAGGCTGTAAGTTAATTTTCTTGCCCTTGAACTCCAAGTGATATGTATTGGCGCGGCCATTGTGTTGCACAGAACGGTCATAGAGCCATGGCCGGCCCAACAGCAGGTGACAAACCGTCATAGGAACCACATCAAATTCAATGGAATCCTTATACGGTCCAATCTCAAAATCAACTCGCACCATGTGGCTCACCTTCATCTCACCATTATTGCTCAACCACTGAATATAATATGGATGTGGGTGCGGTAGATACTTCAGTTTCAGCTTGGCACATAACTCTTTGCTTGCTAGATTGCGACAACTCCCGCCATCAATAATGACCTTGCAAGCTTTATCGGGACCAACTAGTGCCTTTGTTTGGAACAAATTACAGCGCTGTGTAGATGCACTTGACTGCACATTAAGAACACGCTGCGAGACAACAATAGTTTGAGCTTCAGAAGGGAAAGCATCAAACCCATCACTGTCATAATCATCCTTATCTGGAGCATCTGGATCAGCATCATCTCCAGTTTCATACTCATTGTCCTCATTAATTATCATAACTTTGCGATTAGGACAATCCTTCTTGAAGTGACCCTTGCCACCACATGTATGACAAACCATATCACGGTTGCGCGCTGTCGACATGTTAGAACTAGTTCCACTTGCTGCAGGAGCGGGCTTCTTTGTGTTGGTGACACTAGAGACCGACTTGCTAGACGAAGTAGGATCATCTGCAGGGCGCGAAGATGGCGCCATGGAGGGCGGCGCGCGGGGTGTGTAGCGCCCAGCGCCTGTAGCACGGCCCTTCATTTGCAGTTCTTCAGCCAACTGTGACTCAGCTTCTCTTGCATGATGTAGTAGCTCATTCATAGTAGCGTAGCTGTGATGACGCACAATGCCCTTGATGTTAAATCTGAGACCATTCAGAAATCGCTGTAATGTCATCTCAAGAGACTCACGGACACGGGCACGCTGCATAAGCATCTCCATCTCCATGTAGTAAGCATCAACCGTCAACACACCTTGTTTCAATTGGGTCAACTTGTCAAAGACGGAACGCAAGTAATTGGTAGGCACAAAACGAGCTCTCATTGCAGCCTTCATAGCACGCCATGTGATAATAGGCAGCTCACCATCTTCTTCTCGAGCACTCACAAGTCCATCCCACCAACGCAATGCATAGCCATCAAATTCAGAGGAAGCAAGCTTGATCTTCCTATCTTCGATATAGTCGGGATGTAAACGCCATAATCTCTCAATCTTCAGCTCCCATGTAAGATATTCTTCAACATCAGTACCTCCTTCAAATCTGGGAATTGAGAACTTGGGCTTACCCAAACCATCGTCTTGTTGTTGAGGAACACGTTGGGCTCCGACGGGGACAAAACCACGACCACGGAACGCATCACCAACGCCACGTCCAAGACCACGACCAACACCACGCCCTTGAGCATTAGCAGCTTCAGCATTGTCACCTTGCACACTGCCATCTTCATCAGGTGGTGGTTGTTGTTGCACCATGGTACGTATCTCACCAACGGCGGTTGTCAAAGCTTGTATAGATGCTTGAAGAGTCGTCACCGATGTTTGAACGGTGTTAACCGCTGTAGTAGTCTCATCGACCTTCAAGTGAACACTCTGAATATCCTTGTCCAACACATCACTAGCAACTCGTATTTCACGTTGCATGTGATCACGAAGTGCCTCAAATTCACGCCAAGTAACTGGTGTAGCGGCGTCCTTTTTCTGCATCACATCAACATTCTCGGTAGAAGACATGATTAGTAGGTTAGTGCACTAAACAAAGGTCTTTGGTGGTACGCTCACAACTCACTCAAAACTGATAAGAAAGGTAAATCTTACCGCTCCAAAGTGAATTAGTATTGCTTACCAACTTGGATTGACGGACTAGTGCACGGATGTAGCGAAGCGAATATCAAGGGTCTAAGAACAAATCACACGACAAAGCAGGATATATGTGGGGCTGTAGGTGGGCTACCTATTTGCACCAATAACAAGCTCTAGCGCTGACCGTAGACAACCAAATGATACTCACACAAGGCGATATAATGGGGCAATGCAACTATATGTGGGAATGGTTGCAATGCACACGAGAGACGCTAGCAAAGCTCAACGAGACAGGCACAAGATTGCTCAACTACGGGTGCGATAAAGTAAAATTAGGCCTTCACTTGATTCAACTAGCACAACACTTTTCTTTTTGGATTTTCTATTTGTAGAACACACGCAGCTATGTAGCTCTTTTTTTTTTTTTTGTTGCTTCTTTTCAATTTTCTCTTTTTTTTTTTGACACAACTCCTTGATAACACGGCCAACAGAAATTGCAAAGCACCAAAACCCTAACGAGCAGCCTGTCGAGCGGTAAAACTAGTCTCTTCTGGGGAAGTTCCTAGTCACTTTATATCGATAGGCTGTGTCTATGGTTGGGAACAAGCACACTGTACGCTATGTGGACTCGGAGTAACAAAAACTGACACACTATGATAAACTAGATGATAGAGAAAACACAAACCCTAACAATTCTACTATAAGAAAGATAAAGATACGCAAAAACAACTACGAAAAGCAACTAAAACTCGAAATTAGTGCAATCTAAGGCTATGGCAAACCCTAACCCTAACTTTTTATGGCTTTTTCTGGATAGGAAAACACTCACAACTCAACTATGGGGTGGATTGTGGATGGCTTACCGAGGAAAACTGGAAATCTGATACCAAGATGATATGGGGTTGCCCGATCTTCTCAGTAAGCGACAGTGGTGATGAACACACGATGGTAGCAGCGGATGAAATCGATGATGATGAAGAGGATAACTTGTATGACGCCGACGAAGTCTCTCGATTGATTCCTGATGCCAATGCAACAGCTCTCAACCCTGCAAGATATTCGCAACTCCACACACTTGCGCACGTAGCCGCCGACCACGAAGCGGTAAATTGCAATCTTCTAATCCCCAATGGAACAGCAGATCACACACAAACTTTCAGTAGCATAAAACTCCAGATCGATGCGGGTGGAGAGTAGTATTCAATAGTTTTGCAGAGCAAACAACTAAGAACTAGGGTTTATCTTAAACGTGGTCTAAAACAACTTTGGGGGCGTCCCAGGGACTTATATAGGCGTTCGGGACGACCTCAGGTCGAAAAAGTACGGAAATAACCGACCCAGAATAGATCTGGTCGAGACAGACTCGGACTCGGCCGGTCTGGGGGCCGGTCAACCGGGCCTGGGACCGGAGGTCCGGTCCTAGACCGGGTTCTGTGGCCGAGCGGAAACCGGACGAAGGGTCCGTGTTCCCTGGATGTGGCCCGGATGGCACCGGTTCAAAATCCGGTTGGTGACCGGGTGGCCCGGCGCCAGGGCCGGTCTGACCGGGCCTGGGACCGGCCTGAAGAACTCCTCCTCTCGCGCATGCCTCCCGCTCCTCCCTCGCGCGTCCATGGGATGTCTTCACGTCCGGCTCCATGTCCAGCTTCACGTCCAGCTTCTTGTCCAGCTGCTCCTCTTCTCCTCGTGCGATGCTTGGTTCCTCCTCATACCTGATCATACATAAGTAATACGACTTAGGTAGTATAAAATTCTCGTCAATCAAAGTATCGTTTAGGAACAAGTTCACCTGTTGTTTAAGTAGCTTCGCACGAGCTCGTGTCATTGGTCCAATCCTAACTTCATTGGACTTGAGCTTCACAGCTTCATCTTCATCTTGCAATGACGGAGGTAGTAGTGAGGTAGGGATGTCCTCATCACTATCTTTGGCCAAAAGAGTTTATCATTCATTCCGACCACGAGTCCTTGAAATATTTGAAAAGCCAACACAACTTGAACAAACGACATGCAAAATGGGTCGAGTTCATTGAGTCCTTCCCATATGTGATCAAATACAAGAAGGGCAAGGACAATGTTGTGGCGGATGCTCTTTCCCGCAAAAACACCCTTTTGCTAACTCGTTTGGATTTTCATGTTTTGGGACTTGAAGAGATCAAAGAACTCTATCCTTCCGATTCTTTCTTTGCTCCCATTTTTGAGAAGTGCTCCGTTGAGCGAGGAGTGGATGATTTCTATTTGCATGATGGCTATTTGTTCAAAGCCAACAAGATTTGCATTCCCGCGTCTTCGCTTCGAAAATTGCTTTTGCAAGAGTCTCATGGAGGAGGTCTTATGGGCCACTTTGGCCGTGACAAGACATATGCCATGCTCTCAACCCACTACTATTGGCCAAAGATGAAGCGAGATGTGGAGCGCCTTTGCCGTCGGTGCACAACATGCTTACAAGCTAAGTCTACCTCCAACCCTTATGGTCTTTACATGCCATTGCCTATTCCTTATGCACCATGGACCGATATTAGCATGGATTTCGTTCTAGGCTTGCCTCGCACTAAGCATGGTCATGATTCCATATTTGTTGTAGTGGATAGATTCTCTAAGATGGCTCATTTCATACCTTGCCATAAGAGCGACGATGCTTCACACATTGCTTCATTGTTTTTCAGGGAAATCGTTCGCCTACATGGAGTACCGCAAAGCATTGTGTCGGATCGAGACGTCAAGTTCATGAGTTATCTTTGGAAGTCGATCATGGCGAAGTTTGGAGTCAAGCTCTTGTTCTCATCATCATCGCACCCGCAAACGGACGGCCAAACGGAAGTGGTCAATCGAAGCCTCTCCACCCTCCTACGGGTCCTCGTGAAGAAAAACTTGAGGTCATGGGAGGAGTGCCTTCCCCACGCCGAGTTCGCCTACAACCGCGCCAAGCACAAGACTACATCAAGGAGCCCCTTCATGGTCGTCTATGGCTTCGAACCTTACACGGCACTCGACATACTTCCGCTTCCACTCCACGAGCGCATCAACATGGACTTCGACAAGCGCGCCGCCGCCGTCAAGAAACTACATGAAGAGACAAGGGCAACCATACAAGAACATGTTCTTCGTCAAGCCAACCGCCTCAACGCCAAGAAGAAGGCAAGGATATTCGAAGAAGGAGACCTCGTTTGGATCCACCTCCGAAAGGAAAGGTTCCCTCATGAGCGCAACTCCAAGCTCAAGCCAAGAGGAGATGGCCCCTTCAAGGTCCTCAAGCGCATCAACGACAACGCTTACGTCATCGACATACCAACATCTAAGTACTTGGTGAGCAACACGTTCAACGTCTCGGACTTGTCACCCTATCATGGAGATGAGGAGGTGCAAGAGTCGAGGACGACTCTTTCCCAAGGGGGGGGAGATGATGTAGCCCCGGTCACCGACGTCGCTACACCAAGACCAACAAGTCCCCCAAGTGGACCAATGACACGAGCCCGAGTCAAAGCACTACATGATGAGGTGAACTCGCTCCTCACCACCCTTGATCTTGGTACACCTTTGGATGGATTGCTACCTCATGCCGACGTGTTATGTGTCATTAGGTACAAGGAGCATCAAGGTCACCAAGAGGAGGATACGCCATGGTCAAAGGGAGGAGAGGAGCAGCTGGACAAGAAGATGGACATGAAGATGGACATGGAGTTGGACAGGAAGTCGCCCGAAGAGCGCAAGGAAGAGAAGACGGACGGCCGGCCCAGAACCCGGTCGACCGGCTCCCTGACCGGCCCACCGGTCCACGGCCCGGTCTGACCGGCCTCTGACCGGACCGCCGGTCGGCAACCGGGATTTGCGCTCGTGACATCCGGGCGCCATCCGAAGGACTTGGAGCCTCGACCGGTCGCCGCCGGTCCCAGGCCCGATGCAGAAACCGGACCGCCCGGTCCACGAGCCCGGTCGACCGGCCCCCACTGACCGGCCCGCCCGGTCCACAGCCCGATCGACCGGCCTCTGACCGGCCTGCACGACTTAAGTTATATTTTCGGCCCGAACTTACCTTTTCGGCCCATGACGCCTTGTAAGACTATAAATACCCCCAGGACGCCCCTTTAGCTCTTTAGACTTGTTTTGAACTCAAACCTAAATTTGAGCTTAGTCTCCCTTGGGTATCATCCCTCTGTAATCAAGGCACCTTGGTTGTTGATTTGGAACTTGTTGAGTGAGATTCTAGTACAAGATACTCTCTCTCCCTCACCAAGCTCTTCTTCTCCAATCCCAATCTCTCCCCGGGGAATTCTACCGCGTGTCTCTTCCTCGGAGATTCTATTGGCGTGGTCCATCGAGCCACGGAGGTAAGCATCGGGTGTATCGGGGTGTGTGTGTGCGTGAGTCTCGGAGTTCCTCGTGTTCATCGCCGTGTCCTTCGTGTTCCTCGCGTTTTCCCATCTTCCCCCTTGGTTTCGAAGTCAATCCGCGAGATCGGGCCACACACGGGGTCTTAGACCTCATCAAGGTGTCTAGAGAAGAACAAGGTGGGCTGGGTGCTGGGTTAAAGGCGAGCGTTCGAAATATTGGGCGCGCGTTCGAAAGTTTAGGTGCGCGAGGGAGGTGTCTGCTGGTGAAAATTTCCCCGTCCTCTTTTTTTTTCCTTTTGAGAACACAGTTGAACGCAGACGCTCACAAACACGCACGTACAAACACCCCTATGAACGCACGCACGCACACCCTACCCCTATGAGCACCTCCGAGGGACTGAGCCGGCATATCTTGAGGTTGACGAAGTCACCACTGGCGCCTCCTCTTCTTTTTTGGGCTAATCTATTTATCTAAAATGTCTATCTATACCTCTATCTATCTACATGTTTTTTTATTTTTTTCTATTCTATACATGAGTTTTTGAATTTGAATTTTTTCACTCTGTCAGCCTTCCGGCCAATGCTCATTTGAAGTAATTGAAGCCGTTGATTTTTAGCTTAAAGGTGCTATCTACCGCTCATCATACAAGGACTCTTCAGATCTAACGGCTGTGAATGCACGGATTCGTCACCCATGCTTCCCCTTGGACTGGCGATGCTGAAAGCCTGAAACACTGGAACCCTCTAGATACTTCGGGGTACCTCACTGCTCCACATTATTAAACAGGCCTTTTTCGACATGGGAAGTCAAAAATTGGGGGCTCCATGCAGTACATATGAATGCTCGATAGCTGCATGGTCTAGAAGCAGGCTAGAGTAAATCATCAATTCATCAAATCAATTGGTGTATAATTTTTTTAGGAGCTAAGACGCCGGCATGAACCATTTTCAAGCGTTTAAATTCCTCCTACCTGAAATGATTCTTTAGATTGACATCAACAAGAGAACTCTTTTAGAAAGAGTGAGAGAAAGGGAGATATGATTGCATACACTATTCTTAGAAGGGAAATCATGTACTTGTTCATGGAGAGATACAAGTATATCGACTATCTACACTACAATTTTGAAATAAAAGAAACAAAATTGCAAATGTCTATTCTAACTAGATATGTTGATATTTCTAAATAGTACCAAAGCAATACTTATTCTATGCTGGGCACTCAACTTCTGAAATGCGCGAGTATTCGTAGGTCGATTTTTTTACGTTATTATTATTATTACTAGGCAGCACATGTGTTTGCCCGTCCAGTGAAACTCTTTCATTTCATTTTTCTTTTCCGCAAGGTCGAGAGTCGGAGGAAGAGGGATCAGACGGGAGGAGACGAAGGGAGAGCAGTCACGGGGCCCCACTTATTTATGGTGTCTATCCTTTTGCTGGTGATGTTGACTGTTGTGCAGGGTTGTCGGTGCGCAGGGGGTGCGAGCGAGCGAGAAAGTCCGAGAATGAGAGAGATGTTTTTTTAGAGGGACAACCGAATGATCCCGAAGTACCCAGATTTCCAATACGCATCAGAGCGCAGTTTACAGCAGGACACAAAATAAACAGGAAATTACGTCTAAATCCCTAAGATTTACATGGTAGACCCCAGGCTGAAAGCAAGAAATGTGATCGGGTCCTTAACAGCCACCGTCCGGATTGATCCTCGTCGCAGCCGGGGACGAACCACTTGGCGCGACCAAATCGCCATGGCTACAAAGCCTGCACACCATGGCCTCCGAGCTGAGCTAGAAACACCCTACCAAAACCGGAAGCCAACGGAGGTGGATAATTGGAGAGATGGAGAGAGAGAGAGAGTGTTGATGCCTATCTCTTGACAAAGAAGATGGCTGGGAGTTTGCCTACCTAGCGTACGTGACTTGTGCTCACTGAAGTGTGGGACCTCACGCATGGGAACCACACGTAAGTGACAGACTTGTTGCTCTAATAACTCGGGTGATTATTATATTGTAATAGTACTACATAGTTTCCTAAGGATCCTTCTTAGTCACTCCAAAATGAAGCTTTTGGGAGGTTTTTGAAATTTCCATGTTTGAAACCAAAAATGACTTCTCTTCATGCATGCTTGACTTCATAAGACAGAGTTTAGCTAGGGGTATGGGGTAGATACATGATTTTCCTGGTTTGAATATGTCTAGACCTTGTTTATCATCTTAATTGAATGCTTACTATATGACATAAGAAGACCTTGGTTTTTCATTTTTTTGTTTTTTTTTGAATTTTTATGCCCATTTGAATCTTGGTCAAATCCTAGGTTTGACCAATATTTAAACAAGTTTAAGACATGAAAATGAAAAGGGAATCCTGCATCCTTCTTAGTCACTCTAAAATGAATTTTTAAGAGGTTTTTGAAATTTTTTCCATGTTTAATTTGAAACCCAAAACCACTTCTCTTCATGATTGACTTCATAAGACAGAGTTTAGGGTTAGGGGTAGATATATACATGATTTTTTCTGGTTTGAATATGTCTAGACCTTGTTTATCAACTTTAATGCTTTACTATATGATCGACATAAGAATGCTATGTGCTTTGGTTTTTCATTCTTTTCATTTTTTTATGAATTTTTATGCCCATTTGAATCTTGGTCAAATCCTAGGTTTGACAATGATTAAAACAAGTTTAAAACATGAATATGAAAAATTAAGCATCTATCCTTCTTAAGTCACTCCAAAATGTAACTTATTGGGAGGGTTTTTGAAATTTCCATGTTTGAAACCAAAAACCACTTCTCTTCATGCATGCTTGACTTCATAAGACAGAGTTTAGGGTTTTAGGGGTAGATATATACATGATTTTCTGGTTTGAATATGTCTAGACCGTCTTTATCAACTTGAATGCTTACTATATATATGACATAAGAATGCTATGTCCTTTGTTTTTTCATTCTTTTGATTTTCTTCTGAATTTTCATGCCCATTTGAATCTTTTGGTCAAATCCTAGGTTTGACCAAGATTTAAACAAGTTTAAAACATGAAAATGAAAATGGAAGCTTGTATCCTTCTTAGTCACTCTAAAATGAAGTTTTTGGGAGGTTTTTGAAATTACCATGTTTGAAACCCAAAACCACTTCTCTTCATGCTTGACTTCATAAGACAGAGTTTAGGGTTAGTGATGTAGCCCCGGTCACCGACGTCGCTACACCAAGACCAACAAGTCCCCCAAGTGGACCGATGGCACGAGCCCGAGTCAAAGCACTACATGATGAGGTGAACTCGCTCCTCACCACCCTTGATCTTGGTACACCTTTGGATGGATTGCTACCTCATGCCGACGTGTTATGTGTCATTAGGTACAAGGAGCATCAAGGTCACCAAGAGGAGGATACGCCATGGTCAAAGGGAGGAGAGGAGCAGCTGGACAAGAAGATGGACATGAAGATGGACATGGAGCTGGACAGGAAGTCGCCCGAAGAGCGCAAGGAAGAGAAGACGGACGGCCGGCCCAGAACCCGGTCAACCGGCTCCCTGACCGGACCACCCGGTCCACAGCCCGGTCTGACCGGCCTCCTGACCGGACCGCCGGTCAGCAGCCGGGATTTGCGCTCGTGACATCCGGGCGCCATCCGAGGGGACTTGGAGCCTCGTCCGGTCGCCGCCCGGTCACGAGCCCGGTGCGAAACCGGACCGCCGGTCCACGAGCCGGTCGACCGGCCCCACGACCGGCCCGCCGGTCACGAGCCCGGTCGACCGGCCCCCTGACCGGCCCGCCCGGTCCACGAGCCCGGTCTGACCGGCCTCCTGACCGGCCTGCACGACTTAAGTTATATTTTCGGCCCGAACTTACCTTTTCGGCCCATGACGCCTTGTAAGACTATAAATACCCCCAGGACGCCCCTTTAGCTCTTTAGACTTGTTTTGAACTCAAACCTAACTTTGAGCTTAGTCTCCCTTGGGTATCATCCCTCTGTAATCAAGGCACCTTGGTTGTTGATTTGGAACTTGTTGAGTGAGATTCTAGTACAAGATACTCTCTCTCCCTCACCAAGCTCTTCTTCTCCAATCCCAATCTCTCCCCGGGGAATTCTACCGCGTGTCTCTTCCTCGGAGATTCTATTGGCGTGGTCCATCGAGCCACGGAGGTAAGCATCGGGTGTATCGGGTTGTGTGTGTGCGTGAGTCTCGGAGTTCCTCATGTTCATCGCCGTGTTCTTCGTGTTCCTCGCGTTTTCCTATCTTCCCCCTTGGTTTCGAAGTCAATCCGCGAGATCGGGCCACACACGGGGTCTTAGACCTCATCATATGGTATCAGCAGCTCTTGGTTACCGCGGATTTGACCTCCCACCCACCCGATTTCGTCCCTAGAAAATTTTTCCAAAAAAATCCCCAAAAATAGCCATAAATTGCCTCTTGACCGATCTGTGATTTGGTTGCGTTTTGAGTGGTTTTGGTCCGTGGATCTGGTGTTGTTGTGCTTGATCTACTATTTCCCCAACTTTTAGCCTCCAATTCCATCGTTTCCCTTCGATTTGGTCGATTTGGCTTGGTTTTCGTGAAGAACAGGAGAGAGAAAGTTCATCCCGCGAAATCCGGTTGAGCAGCCGGTCAACCGGGCCCACGACCGGCCGAGCCGGCCCATCACCCGGTCAACCGGGCGGCAAACCGGGCAAGCCGGTCCAGAACCCGGTCCAACCGGGCCTCCGACCGGGCGACGCAACGCCACGCCTTCGACCTCGTCTTCCGGCGATCTCCACCACCACCACCACCACCACCACCATCATCGCAGGTATAACTTGCAGGTCACCTTGTAACCCCTCTTCCTTTTGCGATCTATCCCATCGAGCATTGCTTGTTTAGTGTTGCGAGACATTGCACGTGGCCCCGCATTGTGAGGTGTGTGTGTCGCGTGAGTAAGGCACCCAAGCAAACACTCGTGTGGCAAGATAGCAAAAGCGAGGCTAACGCTAACATAGTGCGTCAAAAAGCCCCAAAAACACAAAAAGAGTGCGAGTAGCACCATACATCCATACATCCATACATCCATACATCCATACGCCCATACATACAAAGTGTCCACGTGCCACCAAAGATACAAACGAGTGCAAGTGCCGCCATATACAAAAGAGAAAAAGCTTTTAAGCAAAGAGAGATAGGAGAAGAGAGGCCACGTGTGAATCTTGTTGTCTCTTCCTTTGCAACCAAAGCTTTGGCTCTCCTTGTGTTAGTGTGACACCGAGCACTTATACATACACTTTTCCGCTCACTTTTGGTTGCACTAACCCCGCTTATCTCGTGTGTGTGTTCCACATCTTTTTCCGTGTTTATAGTGATCTTCACATTGACATTTGGATTTTTGGACTTTACCCACTTTTAACAACATACTCGATCTTGGATTTGTCTTTTGGCTTTCCACAACACTCGCCTAACACCATATTTGCTAG
The DNA here is from genome assembly GCF_019359855.2 of Lolium perenne. NCBI lineage: Eukaryota > Viridiplantae > Streptophyta > Magnoliopsida > Poales > Poaceae > Lolium > Lolium perenne. The sequence continues at coordinate 99,504,936 of NC_067244.2, read as the reverse complement.
CTTTTGCGTGTGGTTTTGCGTGTGTTCCCGATACACTTGATCTTGCTTTCGGTTTGGTGGATTGCCTCAATACTATCTTACCTTGGTAAGAGTGCGAGGTAGTCTCCTTCCACTAACATACACAACATAGTTCTTGTCTTTGCATCATGGATAGGACCGGAGATACCAATAGGGATGAAGAGATCCTTCGCAACACCGAGAGGTTGGCTACTCAACACAACCTATGGACGCAACGACAAGAGTTCAAGGAGCAACTCTCCCTCTTCGAGACGCGCATCGATGAGCAATACGATGAAGTGGCTCACAACTTCTCCACCGTGAACCACGACTTGGCCCTTCTTCGTGAAGCTACGGACAACTTGAATGGCCAAATGGCGGCCAATGATGCCAACATGGAGCGACGCATGGATAGCCTCGAGCGCGCCATCACCAACTTGGGTCGTCATCATCGACACCGCTCTACTTCGTCTTCATCAAGCTCTTCCTCAAGGCATGAAGACCATTACTCTCATGGTGGCCTTTCGTCCCCAAGCTCTTCTTCAAGGCATGAAGACCATCATCGACCTCATCGCTCTCATGCTCGTCATGAAGACTCCCGCTCCAACTCTAGGCGTGGAGAAATACATCGCCATGCTCGTCCACATGAGCGTCCTCCACAAGCTCAAGACCTTCAACAAGATCGTCGCCAAGCGGATCGCCATGCCCACCATGGGCGTGATGGCCATCCCCAAGACCAAGATCCTCAAGATCCACCTCGGCGAGATCTTCGTCGCCACCCTCACCATGATCAACGTGGACGAGGAGAACTACACCATGATCAAGATGAGAGACCCAACATTGAGCATCGTCCTCAACCGCGACAAGATCTTCAACCACATCCTCACCGTGAACCAAGTGAAGCAAGTGTTCAACTCCAACGCCAACCCAATGCTATGGTTGGCCATCGAAGACCTCCTATTCCACCTCTAGCCGCAAGAGTTGACGGCGCCCCTCCTCGTAGAAGAAACTTGGAGGATGAAGAGAACATGTATGGCAAGCTCAAGTTCAACATGCCCAAGTTCAAAGGTGAAGACGACGCCGAAGCATACCTCTCATGGGCACTAAAGGTGGACAAGATCTTCCGCATCCACAACTACTCCGGTGCCAAGAAAGTGGCTATGGCATCACTCGAGTTTGAAGACTACGCCAACACTTGGTGGGAGCAAGTCCTCACTCTTCGAGAAGAGAAGGGTGAACCTCCTATTGACACTTGGGAAGATATGAAGAAGGAGATGCATGCTCGCTTTGTTCCAAGGCACTACATGAAAGACCTCTTCAACAAGCTCCAAAAGTTGAAGCAAGGCACCAAAACCGTTGAGGAGTTCTACAAGGAGATGGAGCTCACTATGATGCGAGCCAACATCCAAGAATCCGACGAGCAAACCATTGCTCGCTTCTTCAATGGCCTTACTTATCCCATCAAGAGGATTGTCGAGTTCCAACCTTACTCCAACATGGTTGAGCTAGTCCACCAAGCATCGAAGGCCGAGCGCCAAGTGATTGAGGACATCAAGTACTCCAAGGCCAAGTCCTATTTCTCCTCCAAGCTCGCTACATCGACTCCTCCTACTTCATCAACTCCTTATGCTACAAGTGCCAAGGCCGACGCCTCCTCTACACCTACAAAGAAACCGACTATCCAAAGTCGCATGAAGCAAACGGTTTCCTCCACCGCCTCTTCTAAAGCATCCACGGGACCCTCTAGTGTCACTTGCTTCAAGTGTGGCACCCAAGGTCACAAGTCGTTTGAGTGCAAGAACACCAAGGTCATGATCACTATGGAGAATGGTGACATCGAGACTCTTGATGAGGATGAATATGAAGCCCTTGTGCAAGCCGCCGTGGAAAGTGAAGAAGCTTATGAGCAAGATAGTGGAGAAGATCCTCTCTTATGTGAGCATGACCCAAGTCCCTCACTTGTGGTCACAAGGGTGCTAACCACACAACCTCATGATATGGAAGAACAACGGTGCAACATCTTCCAAACCCGTGCCGGAATTGGTGGCAAGTCTATCAAGGTCATCATCGATGGTGGAAGTTGCCACAACCTTGCGAGCACCGAGTTGTGTGAGAAGCTCCACCTCACTCTCCGCAAGCATCCTCATCCCTACCATATCCAATGGTTGAGTGACAAAGGCAACGTCAAGATACAACATACCGTCACCGTCAACTTCAAGATCGGCCCTTATGAGGACACCATCGAGTGTGACGTGGCACCATTGCTTGCCCTTTGAATGAGCTTACCAAGAAGAATGTTCCGTTTGTTTGGGGCAAGGCCCAACAAAATGCTTTTGATGAGTTGAAGAAACGCCTTACCGAAGCTCCACTTCTTGTTCTTCCAAATTTTGCCAAAACTTTTGAGATTGAGTGTGATGCTAGTGGGCTTGGTATTGGTGGTGTGCTTATGCAAGAGGGCAAACCCGTGGCATACTATAGTGAGAAGTTAGATGGCGCACGCCTCAACTATCCTATATATGACAAGGAGCTCTACGCTTTGGTTCGTGTTCTTGAAGTTTGGCAACACTATCTTTGGCCAAAAGAGTTTATCATTCATTCCGATCATGAGTCCTTGAAGTATTTGAAAAGCCAACACAACTTGAACAAACGACATGCAAAATGGGTTGAGTTCATTGAGTCCTTCCCATATGTGATCAAATACAAGAAGGGCAAGGACAATGTTGTGGCGGATGCTCTTTCCCGCAAAAACACCCTTTTGCTAACTCGTTTGGATTTTCATGTTTTGGGACTTGAAGAGATCAAAGAACTCTATCCTTCCGATTCTTTCTTTGCTCCCATTTTTGAGAAGTGCTCCGTTGAGCGAGGAGTAGATGATTTCTATTTGCATGATGGCTATTTGTTCAAAGCCAACAAGATTTGCATTCCCGCGTCTTCGCTTCGAAAATTGCTTTTGCAAGAGTCTCACGGAGGAGGTCTTATGGGCCACTTTGGCCGTGACAAGACATATGCCATGCTCTCAACCCACTACTATTGGCCAAAGATGAAGCGAGATGTGGAGCGCCTTTGCCGTCGGTGCACAACATGCTTACAAGCTAAGTCTAGCTCCAACCCTTATGGTCTTTACATGCCATTGCCTATACCTTATGCACCATGGACCGATATTAGCATGGATTTCGTTCTAGGCTTGCCTCGCACTAAGCATGGTCATGATTCCATATTTGTTGTAGTGGATAGATTCTCTAAGATGGCTCATTTCATACCTTGCCATAAGAGCGACGATGCTTCACACATTGCTTCATTGTTTTTCAGGGAAATCGTTCGCCTACATGGAGTACCGCAAAGCATTGTGTCGGATCGAGACGTCAAGTTCAAGAGTTATCTTTGGAAGTCGATCATGGCGAAGTTTGGAGTCAAGCTCTTGTTCTCATCATCATCGCACCCGCAAACGGACGGCCAAACGGAAGTGGTCAATCGAAGCCTCTCCACCCTCCTACGGGTCCTCGTGAAGAAAAACTTGAGGTCATGGGAGGAGTGCCTTCCCCACGCCGAGTTCGCCTACAACCGCGCCAAGCACAAGACTACATCAAGGAGCCCCTTCATGGTCGTCTATGGCTTCGAGCCTTACACGGCACTCGACATACTTCCGCTTCCCCTCCACGAGCGCATCAACATGGACTTCGACAAGCGCGCCGCCGCCGTCAAGAAACTACATGAAGAGACAAGGGCAACCATACAAGAACATGTTCTTCGTCAAGCCAAACGCCTCAACGCCAAGAAGAAGGCAAGGATATTCGAAGAAGGAGACCTCGTTTGGATCCACCTCCGAAAGGAAAGGTTTCCTCATGAGCGCAACTCCAAGCTCAAGCCAAGAGGAGATGGCCCCTTCAAGGTCCTCAAGCGCATCAACGACAACGCTTATGTCATCGACATACCAACATCCAAGTACTTGGTGAGCAACACGTTCAACGTCTCGGACTTATCACCATATCATGGAGATGAGGAGGTGCAAGAGTCGAGGACGACTCTTTCCCAAGGGGGGGGAGATGATGTAGCCCCGGTCACCGACGTTGCTACACCAAGACCAACAAGTCCCCCAAGTGGACCGATGACACGAGCCCGAGTCAAAGCACTACATGATGAGGTGAACTCGCTCCTCACCACCCTTGATCTTGGTACACCTTTGGATGGATTGCTACCTCATGCCGACGTGTTATGTGTCATTAGGTACAAGGAGCATCAAGGTCACCAAGAGGAGGATACGCCATGGTCAAAGGGAGGAGAGGAGCAGTTGGACAAGAAGATGGACATGAAGATGGACATGGAGCTGGACAGGAAGTCGCCCGAAGAGCGCAAGGAAGAGAAGACGGACGGCCGGCCCAGAACCCGGTCAACCGGCTCCCTGACCGGACCACCCGGTCCACAGCCCGGTCTGACCGGCCTCCTGACCGGACCGCCGGTCGGCAACCGGATTTGCGCTCGTGACATCCGGGCGCCATCCGGGGACTTGGAGCCTCGTCCGGTCGCCGCCGGTCCACGAGCCCGGTCTGAAACCGGACCGCCGGTCCACGGAGCCCGGTCGGCCGGCCCCACGACCGGCCCGCCCGGTCACAGGCCCGGTCTGACCGGCCTCCTGACCGGCCTGCACGACTTAAGTTATATTTTCGGCCCGAACTTACCTTTTCGGCCCATGACGCCTTGTAAGACTATAAATACCCCCAGGACGCCCCTTTAGCTCTTTAGACTTGTTTTGAACTCAAACCTAACTTTGAGCTTAGTCTCCCTTGGGTATCATCCCTCTGTAATCAAGGCACCTTGGTTGTTGATTTGGAACTTGTTGAGTGAGATTCTAGTACAAGATACTCTCTCTCCCTCACCAAGCTCTTCTTCTCCAATCCCAATCTCTCCCCGGGGAATTCTACCGCGTGTCTCTTCCTCGGAGATTCTATTGGCGTGGTCCATCGAGCCACGGAGGTAAGCATCGGGTGTATCGGGTTGTGTGTGTGCGTGAGTCTCGGAGTTCCTCGTGTTCATCGCCGTGTTCTTCGTGTTCCTCGCGTTTTCCTATCTTCCCCCTTGGTTTCGAAGTCAATCCGCGAGATCGGGCCACACACGGGGTCTTAGACCTCATCAGTTAGGGTTAGATACATGATTTTGTATGGTTTGAATATGTCTAGACCTTGTTTATGATATGATATAAGAAGACTATGTATTTTGGTTTTCATTTTTCTGATTTTTCTAAATTTTGTGTCCATTTGAATCTTGGTCAAATCCTAGGTTTGACCAAGATTTAAACAAGTTTAAAACATGAAAATGAAAAGGTAATCATGGATCCTTCTTAGTCACTCTAAAATGAAGCTTTTGGGATGTTCTTGAAATTTCCATGTTTGAAACCCAAAACGACTTCTCTACATGCATGCTTGACTTAAGACATAGTTTAGCTAGGGTTAGGGGGTAGATACATGATTTTCCTGGTTTGAATATGTCTAGACCTTGTTTATCAACTTAATTGAATGTTTACTATATTACATAAGAAGACTGTGTGCCTTGGTTAGCATCTAGTGCAGTATGTGTGAACATGTATGCACTATGTGTGCTATAACTTGTATGTCTTTCAAATTTGAACCAAATTTGAATAAGTTTGAAATATTTGAAATGGGGCTTTTGGCTTAAACGTTTGAAACCCAAAACGATTTCTCTTCATGCTAGATTTCATAAGACCGAGTTTAGGGTTAGGGGTAGCTAGATACATGAGTTGTCTGGTTTGAATATGTCTAAACCTTGTTTATCAACTTGAATTCTTACTATATGACATCAGAAGACTATGTGCTTTTGTTTTTCATTTTTCTAATTTTTTTTGAATTTTATGCCCATTTTAATCTTGGTCAAATCCTAGGTTTGACCAACATTTAAACAAGTTTCAAACATGAAAATTTCCATGTTTGAAACCCAAAACCACTTCTCTTCATGATTGACTTCATAAGACATAGTTTAGGGTTAGGGGTAGATATATACATGATGTTTTCTGGTTTGAATATGTCTAGACCTTGTTTATCAACTTTAATGCTTACTATATGACATAAGAATGCTATGTGCTTTGGTTTTTCATTCTTTTCATTTTTTATGAATTTTTATGCCCATTTGAATCTTGGTCAAATCCTATGTTTGACAATGATTAAAACAAGTTTAAAACATGAATATGAAAAATTAAGCATCAATCCTTCTTAAGTCACTCCAAAATGTAACTCTTGGGAGGGTTTTTGAAATTTCCATGTCTGAAACCAAAAACCACTTCTCTTCATGCATGCTTGACTTCATAAGACAGAGTTTATGGTTTTAAGGGTAGATATATACATGATTTTCTTGTTTGAATATGTCTAGACCTTGTTTATCTACTTGAATGCTTACTATATGACATAAGAATGCTATGTGCTTTGGTTTTTTATTTTTCTATTTTTTAAATTTTATACCCATATATTTGAATCTTTGTGAAATCCTAGGTTTGACCAGGATTTAAACAAGTTTAGAACATGAAAATGAAAAGGTAATTAAGCCTGAATCCTTCTTAGTCACACTCTAAAAAGAATCTTTTGGGAGGTTCTTGAAATTTCCATGTTTGAAACCCAAAACCACTTCTCTTCATGATTGACTTCATAAGACAGAGTTTAGGGTTAGGGGTAGATATATACATGATATTTCTGGTTTGAGTATGTCTAGACCTTGTTTATCAACTTGAATGCTTACTATATGACATAAGAAGACTATATGCTTTTGTTTTTCATTTTTCTGTTTTTTTTAATTTTATGCCCGTTTGAATCTTTTGGTCAAATCTTAGCTAGGTTTGACCAATATTTAAACAAGTTTAAGACATGAAAATGAAAAGGGAAGCCTGCATCATTCTTAGTCACTCTAAAATGAATTTTTTAAGAGGTTTTTGAAATTTCTATGTTTGAAACCCAAAAAATAATGTCATGTAAATGGTTTTTCATTATTTAATTTTATATTAGCAGGCCAAAATCGAACTCCGTAGTTGCATTTTCTGAAATTGATCCGTAGTACTGGGCAGAACCCTCGTAGGTCGATTTTTTTACGTTATTATTATTATTACTAGGCAGCACATGTGTTTGCCCGTCCAGTGAAACTCTTTCATTTCATTTTTCTTTTCCGCAAGATCGGGAGTCGGAGGAAGAGGGATCACACGGGAGGAGACGAAGGGAGAGCAGTCACGGGGCCCCACTTATTTATGGTGTCTACCCTTTTTCTGGTGATGTTGACTGTTGTGCAGGGTTGTCGGTGCGCAGGGGGTGCGAGCGAGCGAGAAAGGCCGAGAATGAGAGAGATGTTTTTTTTAGAGAGACAACCGAACGATCCTGAAGTACCCAGATTTCCAATATGCATCAGATCGCAGTTTACAGCAGGACACAAAATAAATAGGAAATTACTTCTAAATCCCTAAGATTTACATGGTAGACCCCAGGCTGAAAGCAAGAAATGCGATCGGGACCTTAACAGCCACCGTCCGGATTGATACTCGTCGCAGCCGGGGACGAACCACTTGGCGCGACCAACTCGCCATGGCTACAGAGCCTGCACACCATGGCCTACAAGCTGAGCTAGAAACGACCTGCCAAAACCGGCAGCCAACAGAGGTGGATAATTGGAGAGATGGAGAGAGAGAGTGTGTTGATGCCTCTCTCTTGACAAAGAAGATGGCTGGGAGTTTGCCTACCTAGCGTACGTGACTTGTGCTCACTGAAGTGTGGGACCTCACGCATGGGAACCACACGTAAGTGACAGACTTGTTGCTCTAATAACTCGGGTGATTATTATATTGTAATAGTACTACATAGTTTCCTATGGATCCTTCTTAGTCACTCCAAAATGAAGCTTTTGGGAGGTTTTTGAAATTTCCATGTTTAAACCAAAAACGACTTCTCTTCACGCATGCTTGACTTCATAAGACAGAGTTTAGCTAGGGGTATGGGGTAGATACATGATTTTCCTAGTTTGAATATGTCTAGACCTTATTTATCAACTTAATTGAATGCTTACTATATGACATAAGAAGATTATGTGCCTTGGTTTTTCATTTTTTTTGATTTTTTTCTAAAATTTGTATGCCCATTTGAATCTTGGTCAAATCCTAGGTTTCACCAAGATTTGAATAAGTTTAAAACATGAATATGAAAAAGTAAGCATGTATGCTTCTTAGTCACTTCAAAATGAAGCTCTTGGGAGGGTTTTTGAAATTTCCATGTTTGAAACCAAAAACCACTTCTCTTCATGCATGCTTGACTTCATAAGACAGAGTTTAGGGTTTTAGGGGTAGATATATACATGATTTTCTAGTTTGAATATGTCTAGACCTTGTTTATATATCAACTTGAATGCTTACTATATATATGACATAAGAATGCAATGTCCTTTGTTTTTTCATTCTTTTGATTTTTTTCTGAATTTTTATGCCCATTTGAATCTTTTGGTCAAATCCTAGGTTTTACCAAGATTTAAACAAGTTTAAAACATGAAAATGAAAAGGGAAGCTTGTATCCTTCTTAGTCACTCTAAAATGAAGTTTTGGAAGGTTTTTGAAATTACCATGTTTGAAACCCAAAACCACTTCTCTTCATGCTTGACTTCATAAGACAGAGTTTAGGGTTAGGGGTAGATACATGATTTTGTATGGTTTGAATATGTCTAGACCTTGTTTATCAACTTGAATGCTTACGATATGACATAAGAAGACTATGTACTTTGGTTTTCATTTTTCTGATTTTTTTAAATTTTGTGTCCATTTGAATCTTGGTCAAATCCTAGGTTTGACTAAGATTTAAACAAGTTTAAAACATGAAAATAAAAAGGTAATCATGGATCTTCTTAGTCAATCTAAAATGAAGCTTTTGGGATGTTCTTGAAATTTCCATGTTTGAAACCCAAAACGACTTCTCTACATGCATGTTTTACTTAAGACATAGTTTAGCTAGGGTTAGGGGGTAGATACATGATTTTCCTGGTTTGAATATGTCTAGACCTTGTTTATCAACTTAATTGAATGCTTACTATATTACATAAGAAGACTATGTGCCTTGGTTAGCATCTAGTGCAGTATGTGTGAACATGTATGCACTATGTGTGCTATAACTTGTATGTCTTTCAAATTTGAACCAAATTTGAATAAGTTTGAAATATTTGAAATGGGGCTTTTGGCTTAAACGTTTGAAACCCAAAACGATTTCTCTTCATGCTAGATTTCATAAGACCGAGTTTAGGGTTAGGGGGTACATACATGATTTGTCTGGTTTGAATATGTCTAAACCTTGTTTATCAACTTGAATGCTTACTATATGACATCAGAAGACTATGTGCTTTTGTTTTTCATTTTTCTATTTTTTTTTGAATTTTATGCCCATTTGAATCTTGGTCAAATCCTAGGTTTGACCAAGATTTAAATAAGTTTCAAACATGAAAATTTCCATGTTTGAAACCCAAAACCACTTCTCTTCATGATTGACTTCATAAGACATAGTTTAGGGCTAGGGGTAGATATATACATGATATTTCTGGTTTGAGTATGTATAGACCTTGTTTATCAACTTGAATGCTTACTATATGACATAAGAAGACTATATGCTTTTGTTCTTCATTTTTCTGTTTTTTTTTATTTTATGCCCGTTTGAATCTTTTGGTCAAATCTTAGCTAGGTTTGACCAATATTTAAACAAGTTTAAGACATGAAAATGAAAAGGGAAGCCTGCATCCTTCTTAGTCACTCGATCTAAAATGAAATTTTTAAGAGGTTTTTGAAATTTCCATGTTTGAAACCAAAAACTACTTCTCTTCATGCATGCTTGACTTCATAAGACAGAGTTTAGGGTTTTAGGGGTAGATATATACATGATTTTCTGGTTTGAATATGTCTAGACCTTGTTTATCAACTTGAATGCTTACTATATATATGACATAAGAATGCTATGTCCTTTGTTTTTTCATTCTTTTGACTTTTTCTGAATTTTTATGCCCATTTGAATCTTTTGGTCAAATCCTAGGTTTGACCAAGATTTAAACAAGTTTAAAACATGAAAATGAAAAGGGAAGCTTGTATCCTTCTTAGTCACTCTAAAATGAAGTTTTTGGGAGGTTTTTGAAATTACCATGTTTGAAACCCAAAACCACTTCTCTTCATGCATGACTTCATAAGACAGAGTTTAGGGTTAGGGGTAGATACATGATTTTGTATGGTTTGAATATGTCTAGACCTTGTTTATCAACTTGAATGCTTACGATATGACATAAGAAGACTATGTACTTTGGTTTTCATTTTTCTGATTTTTTTAAATTTTGTGTCCATTTGAATCTTGGTCAAATCCTAGGTTTGACCAAGATTTCAACAATTTTAAAACATGAAAATGAAAAGGTAATCATGGATCCTTCTTAGTCACTCTAAAATGAAGCTTTTGGGATGTTCTTGAAATTTCCATGTTTGAAACCCAAAACGACTTCTCTACATGCATGCTTGACTTAAGACATAGTTTAGCTAGTATAGGGTTAGGGGGTAGATACATGATTTTCCTGGTTTGAATATGTCTAGACCTTGTTTATCAACTTAGTTGAATGCTTACTATATGACATAAGAAGACTATGTGCCTTGGTTTTTCATTTTTTGATTTTTTTTTAAATTCTTATGCCCATTTGAATCTTGGTCAAATCCTAGGTTTGACCATGGTTTTAACAAATTTAAATCATGAATATAAAAATCAAGCATATATCCTTCTTAGTCACTCCAAAATGTAAATCTTGGGAGGGTACTTGAAATTTGCACGTTCGAAACCAAAAACCACTTATGTTCATGCATGCTTGACTTCATAAGACAGAGTTTAGGGTTAGGGGTAGATATATACATGATTTTCTGGTTTGAATATGTCTAGACCTTGTTTATCAACTTGAATGCTTACTATATATATATGACATATAAGAATGCTATGTCCTTTGTTTTTTCATTCTTTTGATTTTTTTTCTGAAATTTTATGCCCATTTTAATCTTTTGGTCAAATCCTAGGTTTGACCAAGATTTAAACAAGTTTAAAACATGAAAATGAAAAGGGAAGCCTGCATCCTTCTTAGTCACTCTAAAATCAACTTAATTGAGAATGCTTACTATATGACATAAGAAGACTATGTGCCTTGGTTTTCATTTTTTGATTTTTTTAAAATTCTTATGCCCATTTGAATCTTGGTCAAATCCTAGGTTTGACCATGGTTTAAACAAATGTAAATCCTAAATACAAAAATTAATCATATATCCTTCTTAGTCACTCCAAAATGTAAATCTTGGGAGGGTTCTTGAAATTTCCATGTTTCAAACCAAAAACCACTTCTCTTCATGCATGCTTGACTTCATAAGACAGAGTTTAGGGTTAGGGGTAGATATATACATGATTTTTCTGGTTTGAATATGTCTAGACCTTGTTTATCAACTTGAATGCTTACTATATGACATAAGAAAACTATGTGCTTTCATTTTTCATTTTTCTGATTTTATTTTTATTTTTGATGCCCATTTGAATGTTGGTCAAATCCTAGGTTTGACCAAGATTTAAACAAGTTTAAAACATGAAAATGAAAAGGGAAGCATGTATCCTTCTTAGTCACTCTAAATGAAGTTTCTGGGAGGTTTTTGAAATTTCCATCTTTGAAACCCAAAACCACTTCTCTTCATGATTGACTTCATAAGACATAGTTTAGGGTTAGGGGTAGATACATGAGTTGTATGGTTTGAATATGTCTAGACCTTTTTTATCAACTTTAATGCTTACTATATGACATAAGAAGACTATGTGCTTTGGTTTTTCATTTTTCTGTTTTTTTTATTTTCCGCCCATTTGAATCTCTATCAAATCCTAGGTTTGACCAAGATTTAGACAAGTTTAACACGTGAAAACGAATAAGTAAGCATGGATCCTTCTTAGTCACTCCAAAATATACCAATTGATAGATGTGTTAACTTTGCTTCATGGAAAAAATAATGTCATGTAAATGAGTTAACTTGGATTTCCTACCCTTGAATCCATAGGAAACTTTGTTCTAATGCACTATAATAATCAACCGAGTTTTTACACCAACAGGTATGTCACTTATGTGTGGTGCCCATGCGTGAGGTCCCGCACTTCAGTGACCACAAGTCACGTGCAATAGGTACGCAAACTCCCAGCTATTTTCTTTGTCAAGAGAAGATGCATCAGGATGCGTATTGGAAGTCTCTGGGTCCTTCAGGATCCTTCGTTTTTCCCTCTCACAAAAAAAACAAATCTCTCTCATTCTCGGCCTCGCTCGACTCGCTCGCTCGCTCGCACCTCCTGCTCACTGACAAACCCTGCACAACAGTCAACATCATCACCCGAAAAAGGTGAGACACCATAATGCTCTCTCTTCTTCTCTCCTTCCGAGTGATCCCTCTTCCTCCGAGTTTCACTCGACGGGCAAGCACATATGTGCTGCATAGTAATAATAAAAAGGTACTCCGTAGAAAAATCGACCAACTAATCTATAATTAAATAGGTTAAACTAGGGTTTTGCCCAGTACTACAAATCAAGGTTCAAAAAAAATCCAACTACGGGGTTCGAACAACCCCATGTCTAATCAAAGATTTTTTTCGACGTCATCCAAATAGCCTCAAATTATAGCATGGGCGGATCCAGACTATAGCCAAGGGGGGCAGCTGCCCCCACTCAATTTTCTGAAATCTTGTAATATGTTAAGTTAAAGGCTGGTTTGCCCGCACTTAGAAATGATATTTGCATCACTTATCATATGTTTGGCCATTTGAATCTTGTCAAATCCTAGATTTGACCAAGATAATTTAAACAAGTTTAAAACTTGAAAATGAAAAGGGAAGCTTGTATCCTTCTTAGTCACTCTAAAATGAAGTTTTGGGAGGTTTTTGAAATTTCCATGTTTGAAACCCAAAACCACTTCTCTTCATGCTTGACTTCATAAACATGAAAATGAAGACTATTTGCTAACGGAGGGAGTAAGCACTCTTGCTATCAAAAGTACCAAACGATGCATACCAAAATGATTTTTTAGAGGAATACTAGTTCAGATTATTTAATTTTATATTAGCAGGCCAAAATCGAACCCCGTAGTTGCATTTTCTGAAATTGATCCGTAGTACTGGGCAGAACCCTAGTTTAACTTATTTAATAATAGATTCGTAGGTCGATTTTTTTACATTATTGTTATTATTACTAGGCAGCACATGTGTTTGCCCATCCAGTGAAACTCTTTCATTTCATTTTTATTTTCTGCAAGGTCGGGAGTCAGAGGAAGAGGGATCAGACGGGAGGAGATGAAGGGAGAGCAGTCACGGGGCCCCACTTATTTATGGTGTCTATCCTTTTTCTAGTGATGTTGACTGTTGTGCAGGGTTGTCGGTGCGCAGGGGGTGCGAGCGAGCGAGAAAGGCCGAGAATGAGAGAGATGTTTTTTAGAGGGACAACCGAACGATCCTAAAGTACCAAGATTTCCAATACGCATCAGAGCGCAGTTTATAGCAGGACACAAAATAAACAGGAAATTACGTCTAAATCCCTAAGATTTACATGGTAGACCCCAGGCTGAAAGCAAGAGATGCGATCGGGTCCTTAACAGCCACCGTCCGGATTGATCCTCGTCGCAGCCGGGGACGAACCACTTGGCGCGACCAAATCGCCATGGCTACAGAGCCTGCACACCATGGCCTCCGAGCTGAGCTAGAAACGCCCTGCCAAAACCGGCAGCCAACGGAGGTGGATAATTGGAGAGATGGAGAGAGAGAGTGTGTGTTGATGCCTCTCTCTTGACAAAGAAGATGGCTGGGTGTATGCCTACCTAGCGTACGTGACTTCTGCTCACTGAAGTGTGGGACCTCACGCATGGAAACCACACGTAAGTGACAGACTTGTTGCTCTAATAACTCGGGTGATTATTATAATGTAATAGTACTACATAGTTTCCTATGGATCCTTCTTAGTCACTCCAAAATGAAGCTTCTGGGAGGTTTTTGAAATTTCCATGTTTGAAACCAAAAACGACTTCTCTTCATGCATGCTTGACTTCATAAGACAGAGTTTAGCTAGGGGTATGGGGTAGATACATGATTTTCCTGGTTTGAATATGTCTAGACCTTGTTTATCAACTTAATTGAATGCTTACTATCTTTACTATTAAATTGGGATAGGTGACTGGCTGGTGTCACACTTGGGCCGGATTTTCACAGTAATGAAAGGCCCGTAGGCAGGGAAAAAAACAGCGGACAAACTATGTTAATCACGACAGCTACTTGGAACGTAAGAAAAAAGGAAAGAAGAAACGGGCAGCTACATCTCGTTCGGTTTATGTTGCCTGTAGAAACCTTAGAAGTTACGACACTGTGGTCATGTAGGATACGATAGTACGGACTACAACAAATTGGGGCAACTAAACCGTGTCAGATCAGGTAGCTAGGCAAAGACAAGCAATCAACCAACTTGCAACGTACGTAGCTACATCCAAAGAAAATACACAGTTGTTATAACGTGCTTCATGATGTACGGTAGCCAATGCAAATCAATCCAAGGCTACTCGGTGGCTTGTACTTTACATGTTTGACTAATTTTCTTCCATTTACTTAGCTATTATTTTTTTGAGTTGTAACTCGGCAAGATCAAATCAGTTCGATCGATCGAGCATCAAATAGACGTCGATCGGTAACATGAAAAAAAAGACGTCTCTCTACACTCAATACCGACTCGGTGAGTCAATCAGGTCAAAAATATTCTCATTCCCAGTGAAAAAAAAACGACAACTATTTATTATTTGATGGTCGTTGCAACGCACAGGCTCGTGTCACAAACGGACCAAAACAGGTGACTGACTGGTGTTACAAACAGGCTAAAAAGTTTTTTCAGACCCAATGTCTCGCATAGCGTCCGACCTCATCTACATTCTGGTCTCCAAAACAAAACCGAAAGTCCGAAATGCTCTGGGTTTGCATGTTGGTCTCCAAAACAAAAAAACAAAAAAACTAACTTTGTATTGTACATTGATTACAATCCAAATTCAACTCCAAATCAACGAGGATATTCATACGACCATATATGTATATGTAGCCTAGCAAAGCAGCGCGCCAAGCACACCAAATCACGCATGGATAATGGATTGTGTTGCGTGCGTCTGATAGGAGGGGCCTCTGCCTTGAGAGGACTCACCCAAAGAAAGACCCACGAAATTTGTCTATCAGCCTGCATAGATACCCTTCGCTTAGCGCAATAGCCTCGATGGGCCGGATCCAGGCGGAAGGGAGTCAACGTCGCCGTCCAGCTTACAATCTAGCCCCGGCTCCCTTTGGCCAGAATTCTGCCTTGGTGTGTTTCTCCTTCAAGCTTGCCATAAAATTTCACGCCCACCGAAACAGTTTTCTCGGCAGTTCTGGCCAGTAGCAAAGAGGTGTCGGCGCTGAGACAGACCATTGGTAGCTCAGCTCACTTTTTCTCCCTATCCGGCACAATAATCAAGATCGCTATCTCTCACAGCGATTCGCCGCGAACCTGATAGTCGTTGCCGTACAAGAAGAGAAAAAACACATGATATATTACTGATAGACTAAGAGAGAGGGGAGAAGGTAAATACAAAAAGCGTGCAACTTGCAAAGCTCAAAATAGATCGATGAAACATGCAAAGTGTGAATAGCGGGGAGTTAACCTCCATCATTCCATTTCCATAAGTTGTTCCGACATACAAAGCAAAAAAAAAATAGATCAATGAAACATGGTCTAATGCATCACTAGATCAGGGCAAGCGGCCGGACGAGAGACTCATTCCAGCATGTAGTTAGCTGAATAGCTGTACAAAATGCAATCCGTTTTTACCTAGAATATAGAGTAAAATAGAACGGAGGGAGTATGACTATATGAGCTACTAGGATTTAGTATGCATCGATTTCCCACGATTTCCATACATTTCCTTATAAATCTAAAGGAGGCTAAATAAACATTGAACTTACAATTAAATTTTCATGACAGATTTCTTTTTAATATTAAGATCTAATAACCCGTAGCAACGCACGGGCATTCAACTAGTTATGACATAAGAAGACTATGTGCCTTGGTTTTTCATTTTTTTTGATTTTTTTCTAAAATTTGTATGCCCATTTGAATCTTGGTCAAATCCTAGGTTTCACCAAGATTTGAATAAGTTTAAAACATGAATATGAAAAAGTAGCATGTATGCTTCTTAGTCACTTCAAAATGAAGCTCTTGGGAGGGTTTTTGAAATTTCCTTGTTTGAAACCAAAAACCACTTCTCTTCATGCATGCTTGACTTCATAAGACAGAGTTTAGGGTTTTAGGGGTAGATATATACATGATTTTCTGGTTTGAATATGTCTAGACCTTGTTTATCAACTTGAATGCTTACTATATATCTTTACTATTAAATTGCAATAGGTGACTGGCTGGTGTCACAAACGGGCCAAAGTTTTTTTCTATAGGCCTAGCGTCTCTTGAAAATTTTAGGCCCAATATCTTTAAATCCGCAACGTATCTGAGATTTGAGAGCCCAGCTCAACCTAATACCGAAAAAACCGCAGACCCACGCCACCACGTAACCACAGAGTCCTCCCCAGTTTCCGGTTTGAAGTTGTATTCCAAAAAACAATAGCTGAATCAATCCATGTCCTGTACGGTAAGTCATAATCGTTCATGTAGAAAATTAATTCCGTCCGCTTCGTACGTCCGTACGATCGCTAAAGAAAACCGCATGAAGGAGTCCTACCGGATTCGTTAAAAAAACGTACGTAAAAAACACCCGGTAGTCCGCTACCTCCCACGAGCAATCTTTTGTTTCCTTTCATACGCCGCTCTATTCACTTCGTGGATGGAAACAACCCAGATCGGTCTGGTTTAGGTTTTGTGGTGTGGACACGTTTCCTAGCTCCCTATCCTGGTTCCCTACATAAACACATCTGAGATCTAGGGGACACAGGAGATTGTCGAGGCGAGATCGAGTCCCAAAAATTGCGAGCAACCGAGTTTGCAAGGCGAGATCAAATTAGTTTACCATCGATTACTTTCGGCTGCTGGTGGAACGTATACGGTGGAACCGGCGGTTTCGTCGTGTCTCCGAGAGCAGCAGCTGAGCATAGGCACAGACGAAACACCAGCACAGGCGGGATAACGTGAAAACGGCGGGCACACACATATATGCACGCGGACAAGTCAGTCGTCCAGGTTGTTGATGAACTAGAGGCGTTGTTCAGGAGCCGGACGGGAGCGTCCGCGCGCAGGTTGGGAGAGTGCTGAGCGGACCTTGGCGATGGCCTGACGTCGAGCTTGGCCGCGGGACAAGGTGCGTGGCGCGCGGCGCACGCGAGAGGATGCCATAGAAACCGAGGTCGACGGGCAACTTGGGGGCATCCGGAGTCCGAAGATGCACGGGCGGCGTCCTGGAAACGACGGCATTCGCCGAAGCTAGACAAGCTGGAGAAAGAGACGACTGGGCGAGTCCAATGGCACGGGACGTTGGAGCTAGCAGCCGGGGTGCAGCACAAGATGATCAAGGCATCATCATCATGAACGGCAATGCGGAGCGCGTCGGAGAAGAAAAGTGCAGCGCCAAACGGTGGCGAGCTGCACCACCGGGCAGGATGCATGACTGTGATGGAGATCTTGACCCAATGACTCAATGAGGCAATCCAAGCATCCGGGCAATCAAGATGGACGTTCGTTTTGGCTGGTTCTCTTTAGACTGTACATATTGTCTTCCTGCATAATGCGAGTACTGAATGGATTCAAACTATACATTGTTTTACGTTGGCTAATCCAATCACAGGCTCACATCATGCTTGGGAGTTGGGAGAAGTGGCCAAGTAGCGGAGTGTACTACGTTTTAGCACAAAATTTTGTGTTGGCCTACCTTCGTCTTAAGGGCTCATATCAAGATGATGAGGACATCTCTATGATAGATACAACCAATACTTCGCTACTACAATACTGGAATATGTACAAACTTAAATGGGAAACATGAGAGATCTGTTAAAACGGATGACATATACATATACCATGCATATACCTTGTCTCTTTTGTTAGCATGTTTACAGAATAAACATCGCCGAGGACGGCTTTTCTTTCAAGAAAGGGAGGATGATGAGGACATGATTACCTGCGATTTGAAGGCATATCTTGGTGAAAAAGATGAGACTACGTCGAGGACGACTTCAATTCAAGTAGGGGAGGATGATGAGGACATCTCTATGATAGATACAACCAATACTCCTACAACCACATCTCAGGTACATTCGTTACTATCCTTCCTGATATATATGAGAATATGATGCTGCCTAAATCAAATGTATTTATATTATTTAGGAATGGATCTAGCATGGACGCCAAGCATTGGATTAGGAACGTGCATGGAGATGGCAGCAGACCTGCAAGGATTCTGGATGGCGTTGCAAGCGAGGATTTCAGAACATTGAAGCCACCATAGTGAAGCAATGATGCTTGGATGAATTATACAAGTTACTCCATCATAAAATTCGTCCAAAGAGTTATTATTGGTGCTGCGTCACCTTATTTAATGGGCCAGGCCCATGTATTTTCGGATTAGGTATTTTAGGGGATTTTAAGAGGCCATATAAGTGGAGGAAGGCCCATTTAGGGGTGTTTTTGGCCAACCCTAGCTGGTTGGACGAAAATCCCTTGTCTTCCCCCATATATATCCCTCTGTAGCC
The DNA here is from genome assembly GCF_019359855.2 of Lolium perenne. Classification (NCBI taxonomy): domain Eukaryota; kingdom Viridiplantae; phylum Streptophyta; class Magnoliopsida; order Poales; family Poaceae; genus Lolium; species Lolium perenne. The sequence continues at coordinate 99,486,196 of NC_067244.2, read as the reverse complement.
GTCATTAGAACTTGGATTTTGATTAGATTAAAAGTTAGCCAATTGCTGCAACTTCGTGTACTTCTTTTGAGGCCAACGCCCAGAACAAGACCGACTATTCGGAATCCCACCATTATCAATCAAGCTTTCATCTCTATTCGCAATATTCTGATTGCATCTTTAGTTCTTACTTGTTCTCGATTTCAGGTAGGAATTAAGACCCTTGCTGGTCAGGCTGATCGTGCTCCCGCAAGATCAGTAACTCCCGGAGATTGTCCTAGCGATTGCATTGGCGCACGAGCTTTGCACGTGTAGTCGGATCGTCAAGCACGAACTCCACCAACAAATCGATTTATCCCCATCTCATCGAAAGATCGGACACCTTTGCCCTATCACAAGTTGAATTCAGCCAACAATTGCTTGAAGTACTGTTGCTTAGATTTTGCGAGACACAAACTCACGAGACAGAAATCTGAGATCAATAATGTATGATATCTCTGGTTTAGAAAAAATTTAGGATCTTTCGTCCCATAGTTACTTAATCAACAAATTCAGGTCCCAAACAACTCATAAATGTTACATATTCCCTCCGAGAGCTGTAAATTATACAAAAATGTTTTTTTCTGGATTGCAAGCTATCTTTTGTTTGTGTGGATCAGTTGCAACTCTTTTTTTGTCTAGTTAGAGCAATCCTACTTGTATCTTGATGTAGAGAAAGAGTGCCAGTGCAATAACTACTCGATATTGCTTTAGTATTTGGATTGTAAATTTTTCTGCACTTTTCAATTTGATACCTCCATGGCTCCATGTAGTGGAGGCTTCTCAAATGGCTAAGACCTGATCTTCTTGGTTAACACGTTGGCTGCAGTCCTCCTCCTTTTAATATTATATTAGCACATATCACTTTTCTTTAGCATAAAGAGTTAAAGACACTAAAGACATGTCAATCAAGGACTCCCTACCATTTACATTTGGTTGTACATATTTAAACATATAAAATTTGTTTATTTGATTTAATTACACCGTAGCAACGCACGGGCTCTGTGCTAGTATGACATAAGAATGCAATGTCCTTTGTTTTTTCATTCTTTTGATTTTTTCTGAATTTTTATGCCCATTTGAATCTTTTGGTCAAATCCTATGTTTGACCAAGATTTAAACAAGTTTAAAACATGAAAATGAAAAGGGGAGCTTGTATCCTTCTTAGTCACTATAAAATGAAGTTTTTGGGAGGTTTTTGAAATTACCATGTTTGAAACCCAAAACCACTTCTCTTCATGCCTGACTTCGTAAGACAGAGTTTAGGGTTTGTATGGTTTGAATATGTCTAGACCTTGTTTATCAACTTGAATGCTTACGATATGACATAAGAAGACTATGTACTTTGGTTTTCATTTTTCTGATTTTTTTAAATTTTGCGTCCATTAGAATCTTGGTCAAATCCTAGGTTTGACTAAGATTTAAACAAGTTTAAAACATGAAAATGAAAAGGTAATCATGGATCCTTCTTAGTCAATCTGAAATGAAGCTTTTGGGATGTTCTTGAAATTTCCATGTTTGAAACCCAAAATGACTTCTCTACATGCATGCTTGACTTAAGACATAGTTTAGCTAGGGTTAGGGGGTAGATACATGATTTTCCTGGTTTGAATATGTCTAGACCTTGTTTATCAACTTAATTGAATGCTTACTATATTACATAAGAAGACTATGTGCCTTGGTTAGCATCTAGTGCAGTATGTGTGAACATGTATGCACTATGTGTGCTATAACTTGTATGTCTTTCAAATTTGAACCAAATTTGAATAAGTTTGAAATATTTGAAATGGGCTTTTGGCTTAAACGTTTGAAACCCAAAACGATTTCTCTTCATGCTAGATTTCATAAGACCGAGTTTAGGGTTAGGGGGTACATACATGATTTGTCTGGTTTGAATATGTATAAACCTTGTTTATCAACTTGAATGCTTACTATATGACATCAGAAGACTATGTGCTTTTGTTTTTCATTTTTCTAATTTTTTTTGAATTTTATGCCCATTTGAATCTTGGTCAAATCCTAGGGTTGACCAAGATTTAAACAAGTTTCAAACATGAAAATTTCCATGTTTGAAACCCAAAATCACTTCTCTTCATGATTGACTTCATAAGACATATTTTAGGGTTAGGGGTAGATATATACATGATATTTCTGGTTTGAGTATGTATAGACCTTGTTTATCAACTCGAATGCTTACTATATGACATAAGAAGACTATATGCTTTTGTTTTTCATTTTTCTGTTTTTTTTTTAATTTTATGCCCGTTTGAATCTTTTGGTCAAATCTTAGCTAGGTTTGACCAATATTTGAACAAGTTTAAGACATGAAAATGAAAAGGGAAGCCTGCATCCTTCTTAGTCACTCGATCAAAAATGAATTTTTTAAGAGGTTTTTGAAATTTCCATGTTTGAAACCAAAAACCACTTCTCTTCATGCATGCTTGACTTCATAAGACAGAGCTTAGGGTTTTAGGGAAAAATATATACATGATTTTCTGGTTTGAATATGTCTAGACCTTGTTTATCAACTTGAATGCTTACTATATATATGACATAAGAATGCTATGTCCTTTGTTTTTTCATTCTTTTGACTTTTTTCTAAATTTTTATGCCCATTTGAATCTTTTGGTCAAATCCTAGGTTTGACCAAGATTTAAACAAGTTTAAAACATGAAAATGAAAAGGGAAGCTTGTATCCTTCTTAGTCACTCTAAAATGAAGTTTTTGGGAGGTTTTTGAAATTACCATGTTTGAAACCCAAAACCACTTCTCTTCATGCTTGACTTCATAAGACAGAGTTTAGGGTTAGGGGTAGATACATGATTTTGTATGGTTTGAATATGTCTAGACCTTGTTTATCAACTTGAATGCTTACGATGTGACATAAGAAGACTATGTACTTTGGTTTTCATTTTTCTGATTTTTTTAAATTTTGTGTCCATTTGAATCTTGGTCAAATCCTAGGTTTGACCAAGATTTAAACAAGTTTAAAACATGAAAATTAAAAGGTAATCATGGATCCTTCTTAGTCACTCTAAAATGAAGCTTTTGGGATGTTCTTGAAATTTCCATGTTTGAAACCCAAAACGACTTCTCTACATGCATGCTTGACTTAAGACATAGTTTTGCTAGGGTTAGGGGGTAGATACATGATTTTCCTGGTTTGAATATGTCTAGACCTTGTTTATCAACTTAGTTGAATGCTTACTATATGACATAAGAAGACTATGTGCCTTGGTTTTTCATTTCTTGATTTTTTTTTAAATTCTTATGCCCATTTGAATCTTGGTCAAATCCTAGGTTTGACCATGGTTTTAACAAATTTAAATCATGAATAAGCGTCTATCCTTCTTAGTCACTCCAAAATGTAAATCTTGGGAGGGTTCTTGAAATTTGCATGTTTGAAACCAAAAACCACTTCTCTTCATGCATGCTTCACTTCATAAGACAGAGTTTAGGGTTAGGGGTAGATATATACATGATTTTCTGGTTTGAATATGTCTAGACCTTGTTTATCAACTTGAATGCTTACTATATATATGACATATAAGAATGCTATGTCCTTTGTTTTTTCATTCTTTTGATTTTTTTCTGAAATTTTATGCCCATTTGAATCTTTTGGTCAAATCCTAGGTTTGACCAAGATTTAAACTAGTTTAAAACAGGAAAATGAAAAGGGAAGCCTGCATCCTTCTTAGTCACTCTAAAATCAACTTAATTGAGAATGCTTACTATATGACATAAGAAGACTATGTGCCTTGGTTTTCATTTTTTGATTTTTTTAAAATTCTTATGCCCATTTGAATCTTGGTCAAATCCTAGGTTTGACCATGGTTTAAACAAATGTAAATCATAAATATAAAAATTAATCATATGTCCTTCTTAGTCACTCCAAAATGTAAATCTTGGGAGGGTTCTTGAAACTTCCATGTTTGAAACCAAAAACCACTTCTCTTCATGCATGCTTGACTTCATAAGACAGAGTTTAGGGTTAGGGGTAGATATATACATGATTTTTCTGGTTTGAATATGTCCAGACCTTGTTTATCAACTTGAATGCTTACTATATGACATAAGAAGACTATATGCTTTTGTTTTTCATTTTTCTGTTTTTTTTATTTTATGCTCGTTTGAATCTTTTGGTCAAACCTTAGCTAGGTTTGACCAATATTTAAACAAGTTTAAGACATGAAAATGAAAAGGGAAGCCTGCATCCTTCTTAGTCACTCTAAAATGATTTTTTAAGAGGTTTTTGAAATTTCCATGTTTGAAACCCAAAACCACTTCTCTTCATGATTGACTTCATAAGACAGAGTTTAGGGTTAGGGGTAGATATATACATGATTTTTTCTGGTTTGAATATGTCTAGACCTTGTTTATCAACTTTAGTGCTTACTATATGACATAAGAATGCTATGTGTTTTGGTTTTTCATTCTTTTCATTTTTATGAATTTTTATGACCATTTGGAATCTTGGTCAAATCCTAGGTTTGACAATGATTAAAACAAGTTTAAAACATGAATATGAAAAATTAAGCATCTATCCTTCTTAAGTCACTCCAAAATGTAACTCTTGGGAGGGTTTTTGAAATTTCCATGTTTGAAACAAAAAAAACAACTTCTCTTCATGCATGCTTGACTTCGTAAGACAGAGTTTAGGGTTAGGGGTAGCTAGATACATGATTTTTTTTGGTTTGATAATGTCTAGACCTTGTTTATCAACTTAATTGAATGCTTACTATATGACATAAGAATAATATGTGCTCATTTTATTGATTACTTTTTGAATTTTTATCCCCATTTGTTGAATCTTGGTCAAATCCTAGGTTTGACCAAGATTTAAAAAAGTTTAAAAAATGAATATGAAAAAGTAAGCCTGTATCGATCCTTCTTAGTCACTCCAAAATGAAGCTCGTGGGAGGTTTTTGAAATTTCCATGATTTTTCTGGTTTGAATATGTCTAGACCTTGTTTATCAACTTGAATGCTTACTATATGACATACAAAGACTATGTGCTTTGGTTTATGATTTTGTTTTTGAATTTTTATGCCCATTTAAATCTTGGTCAAATCCTAGGTTTGACCATGACTTAAACAAGTTTAAAACACGAATATGAAAAAGTAAGCATGTATCCTTCTTAGTCACTCCAAAATGAAGATCTTAATTAGTAGGGTTTTTAAAATTTCCATGTTTGAAACCAAAAACCACTTATCTTCACCATGCATGCTTGACTTCATAAGACAGAGTTTAGGGTTAGGGGTAGATACATGATTTTTCATGTTTAATATGTCTAGACCTTGTTTATCAACTTAATTGAATGCTTACTATATGACATATATAAGAAGACCTTGGTTTTTCATTTTTTTTGAATTTTTATGCCCATTTGAATCTTGGTCAAATCCTAGGTTTGACCAAGATTTGCACAAGTTTTAAACATGAATATGAAGAGGTAAGCATGTATTCTTCTTAGTCACTCCAAAATGAAGCTCTTGGGAGGGTTTTTGAAATTTCCATGTTTGAAACCAAAAACCACATCTCTTCATGCTTAACTTCATAAGATAGAGTTTAGGGTTAGGGGTAGCCACATACATGATTTTTCTGGTTTGAATATGTCTAGACCTTGTTTATCAACTTAATTCTATGCTTATTATATGACATAAGAAGACTATGTGCATTGGTTTTTCATTTTATTGATTTTTTTGAATTTTATCCCCATTTGTTGAATCTTAGTCAAATCCTAGGTTTGACCAAGATTTAAACAAGTTTAAAACATGAATATGAAAAGTAACATGCATCGATCCTTCTTAGTCACTCCAAAATGAAGCTCGCGGGAGGTTTTTGAAATTTCCATGATTTTTCTGGTTTGAATATGTCTAGACCTTGTTTATCAACTTGAATGCTTACTATATGACATACACAGACTATGTGCTTTGGTTTTTGATTTTTTTTGAATTTTTATGCCCATTTGAATCTTGGTCAAATCCTAGGTTTGACCATGACTTAAAGAAGTTCAAAACATGAATATGACAAAGTAAGCATGTATCCTTCTTAGTCACTCCAAAATGAAGCTATTGGGAGGGTTTTTGAAATTTCCATGTTTGAAACCAAAAACCACTTCTCTTCACCATGCATGCTTGACTTCATAAGACAGAGTTTGGGGTTAGGGGGTAGATACATGATTTTTCAGGTTTAATATGTCTAGACCTTGTTTATCAACTTAATTGAATGCTTACTATATGACATAAGAAGACCTTGGTTTTTCATTTTTTCATTTTTTTTGAGTTTTTATGCCCATTTGAATCTTGGTCAAATCCTAGGTTTGACCAAGATTTGAACAAGTTTAAAAACATGAATATGAAAAATTAAGCATGTATGCTTCTTAGTCACTCCAAAATGAAGCTCTTGGGAGGGTTTTCGAAATTTCCATGTTTGAAACCAAAAACCACATCTCTTCATGATTGACTTCATAAGACAGAGTTTAGGGTTAGGGGGAGATACATGATTTTTCTGGTTTGAATATGTCTAGACCTTGTTTATCAACTTAATTGAATGCTTACTATATGACATAAGAAGATTATGTGCCTTGGTTTTTCATTTATTTTGATTTATTTTGAATTTTATGCCCATTTTTATGCCCATTTAAACAAGTTTAAATCATGAATATGAATAATTAGTCACTCCAAAATGTAGCTCTTGGGAGCGTTTTTGAAATTTCCATGTTTGGAACCAAAAACCACTTCTCTTCATGCGTGCTTGACTTCATAAGACAGAGTTTAGGGTTTGGGGTAGACAAAGACGCGCCAACACGCGTGGGACGCAATTTATTCTCTCTCCCCCTGACATGCACTAGCCAGTGTCTTCAACAGTCTGACACGAGCAGTGAAGCTTTTATTGGAGACCAGCGGAGAGGGGCTCCATTTCTCGAGCTGTAGCAAGGTGACATGCACCCCGTGTGACATGCGGCCTAAATCCAAATTTAAACATTGCGAAAAAATCTGAAAAAATCATGCACGTCCATAGCACATATTAAGATAACCCCTAAAAATTTCAGATCAAAATTCGAAACATACATCAAGAAACAAAAAAGAGAAACTCAAATGTGAATAGTCTACAGAGAAACTCAGATTTGAATTCGGGAACTATTCATGATAGATTTCTCTTTTTTGTTTCTCGATGTATGTTTCGAATCTTGATCTAAAATTTTTAGGGGTTATTTTAATATGTGCTGTGAACATGCATGATTTTTTTCAGATTTGTTCACAGTGTTTAAATTTGAATTTAAACCGCATGTCACACGGTGACATGCAATAGGTGCATATCACCTGATTTGCGGTGACGCTGGGGCTAAAAAGAAGACCTTTTTTTTCTCCATCATGTCAATGAAAAAATACCCCTTTTTTCACCTTGCGCGACATGAGCAGTAGTTCGACCGGGGGGAGTACTGTTATCGGGTCTGGTCGTCGCCCTCCTCCTCCCCACCTCATTTCCTCCACTGTCTCGCAAGTCCTTGATCTACTACTCCTATCCATATACATGCCACTCAAATGGATGTATTTGTAGATACATCCATTTTAGTGGTAGTTAATATGGATCGGAGGAAGTACTAATAATATGAGGCATGTTTTTGAGTTGGCCCTGTTTAGTAGAGTTTACATTTAAGAGTTTACATCTTTCTACCACCATTATTTTTGATTTAGCTTGTCTTTTGTGCCCACCATTTTATCGAGCAGGGTTAATGCAAGATCCATAGCAAACTAGCTTGTCATGACATTTTTTTTGGCGGAGTGCATCTTCTCATGGCGAGCTAGCGACTTTGCCTACTAGAGTTTTTTTTGTTGAACTATGTTTTTTGGATTTTCCCATTTTATTTGTGCACAAGCTATGAGCCGCCCGCAATTCAGCACCATATATTGGCGGGATTTTCTAGTTCAATTATTTTGTACTAGGATATTAGCAGGATGCTATCTTCTAGGGCTTTCTTTTCCCCTATATCCAGCCCCACCCACGGACAAGCAAGGGCTCTCTCCCTACCTCGCTCCTAGTACGTCTCGCTCCCTCTCAGTCCTCCATCCGTAGCCAGCTCAGCGACACCGTCAACCACACTCCGTCCGCTTCGTCGGATCTGCTTCCCCGCCTCACTGGTTCATCGTACCGGCCGGCGATATTGGTACACAAAGCGCCACCATGATCCACCGAACCAAACCGAACGGCCAACGCGCCACCTCCCCAGTCGACCAAGGTTGAACACTTTGTCCGGCAGCTTTTGTTATGTATTTGATTTCCGAGACTAGTTTATTGCTTGCTTCCACTGCTTGTTATTAGCATCTGTTTTTTTTTTGTAATGCCTGCTAGATATTCCACTCGAGAATTCCTACGAAGAATCTCGGAGGCAAAATATCTTGCAGAATAAGATAATTGCAGCCTCGATCGGCATACTGTGGAATGGGACAAAATCACCGCCCCACCCCAAGTCATTGCCGAGATTTTTCACCCGTGTGATGTGCCGCCAAAAGGACGATCCCGTGGGGCTGCTGCTGAAGAAGGTATTTAGCCGCACTGCTCAAATTTCATATGTGTTGTTTGCTGATTGATTTGATGAACTTTGATTTGCAGCAGCTAGCTGATGTCTACGGGAGCTTCTATTCTTGTAGACAGTGTTGGGCCTCCAAGAGCAGAGGTTTGTAGAACAGCAGCAAATTTCCCTTAAGTGGATCACCCAAGGTTTATCGATCTCAGGGAGGAAGAGGTCAAAGATATCCCTCTCAAGCAACCCTGCAACCACAAAGCAAGAAGTCTCTTGTGTCCCCAACACACCTAATACAATAGGTGCACTAGTTCAGCGAAGAGATAGTGAGATACAAGTAATATGGATGAGTATGAGTGATAATAACAATCTGAGTAAAATATGGCAGCGAGTAAACATTCAACAAAACAGTAAACAAACGGAGATTCGATGCTTGGAAGCAAGGCCCAGGGATCCTGCTTTCACTAGTGGACACTCTCAATAACGATCACATAATAGGACTACTCTACACCCTCTTGTTGGATGATGAACACCACTAATTGCGTAGGATTACACGAACTGATGAGGTCTAAGACCCCGGGTGTGGCCCGATCTCGCGGATTGACTTCGAAACCAAGGGGGAAGATGGAAGAACGCGAGGAACACGAAGAACATGACGAACACGAGGAACTCCGAGACTCACGCACGCACACCTACCCGATACACCCGATGCTTACCTCCGTGGCTCGATGGACCACGCCAATAGAATCTTCGAGGAAGAGGCACGTGGCAGAATTCCCGGAGAGAGATTGGGGTTGGAGAGGAAGAGCTTGGTGAGGGAGAGAGAGTAACTTGTACTAGAATCTCACTCAACAAGATCAAAGTCAACAACCAAGGTGCCTTGATTACAGAGGGATGATACCCAAGGGAGACTAAGCTCAAAGGTAGGTTTGAGTTCAAAACAAGTCTAAAGAGGTGAAGGGGCGTCTTGGGTGCTTATATAGTCTTACAAGGCGTCACGGGCCGAAAAGGTACAAGTGAAACAGATTCGGGCCGATTTGGTGACTTAAGTCGTGCAGGCCGGTCAGGAGGCCGGTCCAGACCGGGCCCTGGACCGGGCGGCAACCGGACGGGGTTCCGGGGCCCCGGGATAGCGCCCGGATGGCACAAGTGCAAAACCCGGTTTGGACCGGGTGACCCGGTCAGGAGGCCGGTCAGACCGGGTTCTGGACCTGATATGGGCATGGAGGCCTATGTGGAGCCTAGATTTAGGACTCCACCAGCTTAGTTATCTTATTTTATGTCTATGGTCATATGTGGGCCAATTAGGGTTTTTAATAATTTGAGTCAGTTTGGTTTGGGCCTGTCCAAACCAAGGTAGAGAGGCCCACTAGGGCTGGCCGGCCACCCCACCTCTCATATAAGTGGAGGCACGGCTAGGGTTTAGGAAAGTACAAGTTTAGTCTCAAGATTAGGGTTTTCCCCATTGCGTGTGTTCACGTGTATCATCCCTCCGGGGGTACGGCGCTGCCGATTATCTATATTATCCGCTGCGAAGGTTCTTGTGTTCATCAAGGATTGTCTAGCTCAGGTTTGAGGCGTATCGATTCATCGATCCGTTGCTTGCTGGATTCGTTCCCTCTTCTCCAGGCTGCGTTCATCGCGTTGTTGGGAGGATTCTCTACCCCAGGTTCTCGCTGTGAAAGATCGGGCATCAACTTAGGTGGATTGGCTTGGATTCACCGTATCAGGACCGGCCGGCCAACTTCTCTTCGTTGTGCTCTTCGGGCGACTTCCGGTCCAGCTCCATGTCCATCTTCACGTCCAGCTGCTCCTCTCCTCCCTTTGACCATGGTGTGTCCTCCTCTCCGTGATCTTGATGCTCCTTGTACCTAATGACACATAGCACGTCGGCATGAGGTAGTAATCCATCCAAAGGGGTATCGAGATCAAGGGTGGTAAGGAGCGAGTTCACCTCATCATGAAGAGCTTTAACTCAGGCTCGTGTCATCGGTCCACTTGGGGAATTGTTGGTCTTGGTGTAGCGACGTCGGTGACCGGGGCTACATGATCTCCCCCCCTTGGGAAAGAGTCGTCCTCGACTCTTGCACCTCCTCATCTCCATGATAGGGTGACAAGTCCGAGACGTTGAACGTGTTGCTCACCAAGTACTTGGATGTCGGTATGTCGATGACGTAAGCGTTGTTGTTGATGCGTTTGAGGACCTTGAAAGGGCCATCTCCTCTTGGCTTGAGCTTGGAGTTGCGCTCATGAGGGAACCGTTCCTTCCGGAGGTGGATCCAAACGAGGTCTCCTTCTTCGAATATTCTTGCCTTCTTCTTGATAGAGCAAAGGTGGCCGATCTTTCGATGAGACGTGGATAGATCGATTTGTTGGTGGAGTTCGTGCTTGACGATCCGACTACACGTGTAAAGCTCGTGCGCCAATGCAATCGCTAGGACAATCTCCGGGAGTTACTGATCTTGCGGATGCACGATCAGCCTGACCAGCGAGGGTCTTAATTCCTACCTGAAATCGAGAACAAGTAAGAACTAATGATGCAATCAGAATATTGCGGATGAAAGATGAAAGATTTATTGAAAGAGGTGGGATTCCGAATAGTCGGTCTTGTTCTGGGCGTTGGCCTCAAAAGAAGTACACGAGAGTTGCAGCAATGGCTAACTTTTAATCTAATCAAAATCCCCGTTCTAATGACGGCTACAGAGGGATATATATGTGGGAAGTGAAGGGATTTTCGTCCAACCAGCTAGGGTTGGCCAAAACACCCCTAAATGGGCCTTCCTCCACTTATATGGCCTCTTAAAATCCCCTAAAATACCGAATCCGAAAATACATGGGCCTGGCCCATTAAATAAGGTGACGCAGCACCAAAAATAACTCTTTGGACGAATTTTATGATGGAGTAACTTGTATAATTCATCCAAGCATCGTTGCTTCACTATGGTGGCTTCAATGTTCTGAAATCCTCGCTTGCAACGCCATCCTGAATCCTTGCAGGTCTGCTGCCATCTCCATGCACGTTCCTAATCCAATGCTTGGCGTCCATGCTAGATCCATTCCTAAATAATATAAATACATTTGATTTAGGCAGCATCATATTCTCATATATATCAGGAAGGATCCCTAGTAACGAATGTACCTGAGATGTGGTTGTAGGAGTATTGGTTGTATCTATCATAGAGATGTCCTCATCATCCTCCCCTACTTGAATTGAAGTCATCCTCGACGTAGTCTCATCTTTTTCACCAAGATATGCCTTCAAATCGCAGGTAATCATGTCCTCATCATCCTCCCTTTCTTGAAAGAAAAGCCGTCCTCGGCGATGTTTATTCTGTAAACATGCTAACAAAAGAGACAAGGTATATGCATGGTATATGTATATGTCATCCGTTTTAACAGATCTCTCATGTTTCCCATTTAAGTTTGTACATATTCCAGTATTGTAGTAGCGTAGAAGCTTATTAGTCCCCATTAAACATTTATCGCAACTCAGTTTGCAGATATAAGTGAAGCACATATTAACTACTCTCAAATTATAATGCTCATCATTAAACCATCCCAAAGTTGGTAAACCAAAATGTAAGGTCTCAAATTTACTAGCCACACAATGTTGAATTAAACAATTTTGCAGCAAGTTATTTGGCATAGAATGAATACCAACATTGGAGGTCATATCAAAATGAGAAAGCATATACACAAATTCAGTTTTATTGGAACTATTAGAATCCTCACACATGATGCAAATCCTATGTACCATAAAAACATTGGTGCTGACATACTCCCCAACCAAATGAAAAGTAACATCAGGGGCATAGACACTCTTTAAACAAGGGAGTTCATCAATTTTATGTCTAGCATGTGACAAAGATATAGGTGGATCCATCACAACAGAAAACAAAGAATTAGCATGAGAAATCTTAGCCAACACTTCATTGTTCATAACCAGTTTTATATGATCCATACTAGAGTCATCTTTCAAGTCACAAGGTGCATTATCAGGAGCAAGAATTTCAGTTTGTGCACTCATAGACATGGAAGAATTAGCTTGTACAGTAGCTGTACTCAACATAGTTGGTATATCATTTACACAAGTTCCTAACACATGGTCATCATTGGAAACAAAATTCTCCGTTGGTACACTCATATCAATAGAGGAATGAAAAACAGCACATGGTACACACAAATCTGTAGGTTTGTCATAACTAGAGTCAACCAAAAGATTGCTAGTCATATCAATGATAATTTCAGTGGGTGCACTCATATTCCAAGACAAATTAAAATGATCAATTGGTACCTCCAACCCAAAATCTCTCGTAGCATGTAACTCATTTAGGGAACTCAAATTGATAGATGCATGAATGTCCGCAAAAGAAGCACCCAAAACATCTGGTATTGTAGCATGCAATTTAGTGGGTGTACTTAAATCAATAGAAGAATCCAATTCAGCACTAATAATTTCAGTGGACGCGCACATCATCAAAGAAGAATTGAATACAGGACTAATTGCGCTCACAACAACATCAATCTCAGTGGTACTATCACATGCTACTTGCAAATCAGTAGTATGATCCTCTAATATAGGCGGTGTGGCCAAATCATCAGTGAACTCAACACATGGTATATTAATATCAACATGGTATTTACCAATTTCAAGTTCATTAACAAAACTAGGAAGCATCTCCATTGTTTGATCAGAAGATTGTTTCAAACTGACAACTCTATCCTCAATCAACTCAATAGACAAATCATCATGGAATTCATCAGTCACATGTGGAAGGACAAAATCAGTACCTTCATTTTTACCTTGGGACTCCAACGTAGAAGATGTTCGCAGCGACGTGTCACAAGTCTGTGGCTGGGCGACTCGCACAACAATATCCATGCGTGTAACGTTGGAAGAAACAACCGGTGCTAGTGTGCATGACTTGAAGGAGTTGGAATGGTCCAACGTTTTCTCCTGTATGTGTTTCTCAAAAGCACAAGCTCGAACATATATACCAATAGTAGAACGAGGAATATACTTAAACATAACCTTAATATCAGGGTTCAAGCCATTGAAAAACATGTTTCTAGTACTTTCCTCAAATTCCTTTATATCACAACGGTACATGTAAAATTTAAATTCCTGATAGTAAACATGCACGGTGTTACTACCTTGTTCTAACCGTTTAAGTTTGCAGATCATTTCACGTTGATGAGAAAGAGGCACAAATCTATGTCGCAATGCAGATTTTAAATCTCCCCAAGTAGTAGGTTTATTATCAATATTTGCTTTATAAGTCATATCCCACCAAATGGAAGCAAAATCTGTAAAAACTCTAGCAGCAGTTCTTACTTTCTCATGTTCAGTAAAATCATGGCATCCAAAAATATGGTCGACCTCAAACTCCCAATCAAAATAAGCATCAGTATTATATCTACCCGCATAAACTGGTAAAGAAATAACCTGATCATGATCTCCTATAAATGGTCGCACGTGCATCTCCATGTTCGTTATGGTCTTCGGGTCGGCGGATTGGTCCTCAATTCCTGCCATGGTTAGTACCCAAAAATCACAAGTGTATATGCCTACAAGCTACGCAAATATGGTGGTATCACGCGTAATTTGTCATGCAAAATACAAAGCTCTTACAAGTTCTTACCATTCAGGAGGCGGCGATCGGCAACCAACAGTATCAAGTAACTCCAAAGATTGAGCGAAGCGATTGCCAAGCACACGTATACCGCACGATGTAGAAATATGTAGAGCTGTAGGTAGGCTTAATATATGTGGAACTACAACCACAATAATCAATGTAAAGCTGAAAATTCGTTCAAAGTTGTCAAGTGCGGGTCCTAGACTAGCCCGTACTAGAGACGCGAGCCTAAGACACAAATAAAATCACCGCGCTACAGACAAAAGAACAGTATGGATAGCCTACACAAAAATTGTAAGCAGATGCCAGAGGCGAAAAAACTTGACCGTGCGGATGCGGAATAGCTGCCACGCAAAATATGGCGTGTTGATTGCTTTAAAAGAGAGAGAAAACTGATGTAGTCGTACTATCAATCAAACTGGCCTGGTCTCCAGGACATACGGAAGTATTTAAATCAAGATGCTCTTCTTAGGATATGGATGAGGTTACGATGCAAGAGGATCTGACTTGACACGGTTGAGCATACGCGTACTTTAGTTCTGATCGGCACTTCCTTTTTTTTTTTACACCTCTTTTTTCTTCAGCAATCTTTTTTTTTTTTTTTTTTTGGTGCCGATCAGATCTTTCCAAACGAAAGGTTGTTACCAAAAACTTTCTAGGACACGGATCTGACTTTCCTTGCAAAAGGCACTTGCCTTGTCGTTCAATGTTTACCAAAACAGACGCACAACGTATTCTTCCTTGGGACCAAAACGTATCCAGTTCTGATTGACCAAACTTGTCAAGTAAAATAACCTTCCTTTTTTTTTTCTTTGGACCTCTCAAATTGGCAATGATCTCAACAGAAAGGCAAGAGGCACAGCGAGTCGAATCTTTACAGGATGGATGGTGTATGCGATGAGAACCAAGGAGAAAAGAAATTGGAACGACGGTAGTACGGAATATTTGGTTGGAGACAGGCAAAGGATGTAATGGCGGTAGTGGATGGCTGATGGATGTAGTGCAGCGGCGATTTACGTGGCTAGAACTCGAAACTCTAAAGACTAGACACTAGAAACCAGCAACTTGACACACAATGCAACGAAAATTCAACAAAACAAAAATAAAGTGGTGATAGTGAAAAGGCTAAGACTGGTTTTAGGCGAGGATGAACTAATCTATCTTCTTTTTGTGGGGCTTTTTTCTGGGTTTATGGGTATGATGGCAGATGCAATCTACACTAAAAAAACTGTAAAATCTCACCGAGCAACCTGAAATCTGATACCAATTGATAGGGCAAAGGTGGCCGATCTTTCGATGAGACGTGGATAGATCGATTTGTTGGTGGAGTTCGTGCTTGTCGATCCGACTACACGTGCAAAGCTCGTGCGCCAATGCAATCGCTAGGACAATCTCCGGGAGTTACTGATCTTGCGGGAGCACGATCAGCCTGACCAGCAAGGATCTTAATTCCTACCTGAAATCGAGAACAAGTAAGAACTAATGATGCAATCAGAATATTGCGGATGAAAGATGAAAGATTTATTGAAAGAGGTGGGATTCCGAATAGTCGGTCTTGTTCTGGGCGTTGGCCTCAAAAGAAGTACACGAGAATTGCAGCAATGGCTAACTTTTAATCTAATCAAAATCCCCGTTCTAATGACGGCTACAGAGGGATATATATGTGGGAAGTGAAGGGATTTTCGTCCAACCAGCTAGGGTTGGCCAAAACACCCCTAAATGGGCCTTCCTCCACTTATATGGCCTCTTAAAATCCCCTAAAATACCTAATCCGAAAATACATGGGCCTGGCCCATTAAATAAGGTGACGCAGCACCAAAAATAACTCTTTGGACGAATTTTATGATGGAGTAACTTGTATAATTCATCCAAGCATCGTTGCTTCACTATGGTGGCTTCAATGTTCTGAAATCCTCGCTTGCAACGCCATCCTGAATCCTTGCAGGTCTGCTGTCATCTCCATGCACGTTCCTAATCCAATGCTTGGCGTCCATGCTAGATCCATTCCTAAATAATATAAATACATTTGATTTAGGCAGCATCATATTCTCATATATATCAGGAAGGATCCCTAGTAACGAATGTACCTGAGATGTGGTTGTAGGAGTATTGGTTGTATCTATCATAGAGATGTCCTCATCATCCTCCCCTACTTGAATTGAAGTCATCCTCGACGTAGTCTCATCTTTTTCACCAAGATATGCCTTCAAATCGCAGGTAATCATGTCCTCATCACTTCTTGGCGTTGATGCGGTTGGCTTGACGAAGAACATGTTCTTGTATGGTTGCCCTTGTCTCTTCATGTAGTTTCTTGACGGCGGTGGTGCGCTTGTCGAAGTCCATGTTGATGCGCTCGTGGAGGGGAAGCGGAAGTATGTCGAGTGCCGTGTAAGGTTCGAAGCCATAGACGACCATGAAGGGGCTCCTTGACGTAGTCGTGTGCTTGGCGCGGTTGTAGGCGAACTCGGCATGAGGAAGGCACTCCTCCCATGACTTCAAGTTCTTCTTCACGAGGATGCGTAGGAGGGTGGAGAGGCTTCGATTGACCACTTCCGTTTGGCCATCCGTTTGCGGGTGCGATGATGATGAGAACAAGAGCTTGACTCCAAACTTCGCCATGAGCGACTTCCAAAGATAACTCATGAACTTGACGTCTCGATCCGACACAATGCTTTGCGGTACTCCATGTAGGCGGACAATTTTCCTGAAAAACAATGAAGCAATGTGTGAAGCATCGTCGCTCTTGTGGCAAGGTATGAAATGAGCCATCTTAGAGAATCTATCCACTACAACAAAGATGGAATCATGACCATGTTTAGTGCGAGGCAAGCCTAGAACGAAATCCATGCTAATATCGGTCCATGGTGCATAAGGAATAGGCAATGGAGTGTAAAGACCATAAGGGTTGGAGGTAGACTTAGCTTGTAAACAAGTGGTGCACCGGCGGCAAAGGCATTCCACATCTCGCTTCATCTTTGGCCAATAGTAATGAGTGGAGAGCATCGCAAGTGTCTTATCACGGCCAAAGTGACCCATAAGACCTCCTCCATGAGACTCTTGCAAAAGCAATTTTCGAAGCGAAGACTCGGGAATGCAAATCTTGTTAGCTTTAAACAAATAGCCATCATGCAAATAGAAATCATCCACTCCTCGCTCAATGGAGCACTTCTCAAAAATTGGAGCAAAGAAAGAATCGGAAGGATAGAGTTCTTTGATCTCTTCAAGTCCCAAAACATGAAAATCCAAACGAGTTAGCAAAAGGGTGTTTTTGCGGGAAAGAGCATCCGCCACAACATTGTCCTTGCCCTTCTTGTATTTGATCACATATGGGAAGGACTCAATGAACTCGACCCATTTTGCGTGTCGTTTGTTCAAGTTGTGTTGGCTTTTCAAATATTTCAAGGACTCATGGTCGGAATGAATGATAAACTCTTTTGGCCAAAGATAGTGTTGCCAAACTTCAAGAACACGAACTAAAGCGTAGAGCTCCTTGTCATATATAGGATAGTTGAGGCGTGCGCCATCTAACTTCTCACTATAGTATGCCACGGGTTTGCCCTCTTGCATAAGAACACCACCAATACCAAGCCCACTTGCATCACACTCAATCTCAAAAGTTTTTGCAAAATTTGGAAGAACAAGAAGGGGAGCTTCGGTAAGGCGTTTCTTCAACTCATCAAAAGCATTTTGTTGGGCCTTGCTCCAAACAAACGGAACATTCTTCTTGGTAAGCTCATTCAAAGGGCAAGCAATGGTGCTAAAATCTTTCACAAAGCGGCGGTAAAACCCGGCAATTCCATGGAAGCTTCGGACTTGACCAACATTTGTAGGAGTAGGCCAATTGTGGATGGCCTCCACCTTGGAAGAATCAACTTCAATCCCATTAGCGGAAACCACAAAGCCAAGGAAAACCAATTTGTTTTGAGCAAAGGTGCACTTGGGGAGGTTAGCATAAAGCTTTTCATGACGCAAGATGCACAAGACCTCTCTCACATGTTGCACATGGTCCTCGAGGTTTTTGCTATAAATAAGAATATCATCGAAGTAGACAACCACGCTCTTGCCAATGAGAGGACGCAAGATGTGATTCATGAGGCGCATGAAAGTAGATGGAGCATTGGATAGACCGAAAGGCATAACGAGCCATTCATAGAGACCGAGTTTGGTCTTGAATGCCGTTTTCCATTCATCACCAATAGCCATGCGGATTTGATGGTAACCACTACGCAAATCGACTTTAGAGAAAATCGTGGCACCACTAAGTTCATCAAGCATGTCATCTAAACGCGGAATGGGATGGCGGTAACGGACGGTAATGGCATTGATGGGGCGACAATCCATACACATCCGTTGCGTCTAATCCGGTTTAGGCACAAGAATCACGGGAACCGCACAAGGGCTAAGGCTTTCGCGGACGTACCCTTTGGCGAGGAGATCTTGTATTTGGCGTTGTATCTCCTTTGTTTCTTCGGGGTTGGTGCGGTAGGCAGCACGGTTTGGAAGCGGAGCGCCGGGTATGAGGTCGATGCGGTGTTCTATGCCTCGGAGTGGTGGTAGTCCATGAGGGAGCTCATCGGGGAAGACGTCTTGAAATTCCTGCAAAAGAGACAACAAAGACGGAGGAATGTTGGTTAAGTCGTTAGTCGCCGACGAGGGTCCCTTGCATATGAGCACGTAGTGCAATATGGTGGATGGGTTCTCTTGGAGCTCTCTCCACTCACTCTTGGTGGCTAGAAGGACACTCTTGGACTCACTCATATATGGCTTGTGGCGCTCACTATCTTTGTGGTGGGTCGCTCCCTCTCCTCTTATCTCACTATGGTGGGTGCGGAGTTGTGCCCTCGCTAAAGCCTTCGCATTATCCGCGATGATTTGGCTAGGAGTCATCGGGCGCAACTCGAACTTCTTGTCGTTGACCTTGAAGGTGTATGTGTTGGCGAGTCCATCATGTATAGCCTTCTTGTCATATTGCCAAGGGCGGCCAAGCAACATGTGGCACACCGTCATGGGTACCACGTCACACTCGATAGTGTCCTCATAAGGTCCAATCTTGAAAGTGACGATGATGGTATGTTGTATCTTGACGTTGCCCTTGTCACTCAACCATTGGATATGGTAAGGGTGAGGATGCTTGCGGAGAGTGAGGTTGAGCTTCTCACACAACTCGGTGCTTGCAAGGTTATGGCAACTTCCACCATCTATGATGACCTTGATCGACTTGCCACCAATTCCGGCACGGGTTTGGAAGATGTTGCACCGTTGTTCTTCCATAGTATGAGGTTGTGTGGTTAGCACCCTTGTGACCACAAGTGAGGGACTTGGGTCATGCTCACATAAGAGAGGATCTTCTCCACTTTCTTGCTCATAAGCTTCTTCACTTTCCACGGCGGCTTGCACAAGGGCTTCATATTCATCCTCATCAAGCGTCTCGATGTCACCATTCTCCATAGTGATCATAACCTTGGTGTTCTTGCACTCAAACGATTTGTGACCTTGGGTGCCACACTTGAAGCAAGTGACACTAGAGGGTCCCGTGGATGCCTTAGAGGAGGTGGTGGAGGAGACCGTTTGCTTCATGCGACTTTGGATAGTCGGTTTCTTGGATGGTGTAGAGGATGCGTCGGCCTTGGCACTTGTAGCATGAGGAGTTGATGTAGTAGGAGGAGTCGATGTAGCGAGCTTGGAGGAGAAGTAGGTCTTGGCCTTGGAGTACTTGATGTCCTCAATCACTTGGCGCTCGGCCTTCGATGCTTGGTGGACCAACTCAACCATGTTGGAGTATGGTTGGAACTCGACGATCCTCTTGATGGGGTAAGTAAGGCCATTGAAGAAGCGAGCAATTGTTTGTTCCTCGGACTCTTGGATGTTGGCTCGCATCATAGTGAGCTCCATCTCCTTGTAGAACTCCTCAACGGTCTTGGTGCCTTGCTTCAACTTTTGGAGCTTGTTGAAGAGGTCGGTCATGTAGTGCGTTGGAACAAAGCGAGCGTGCATCTCCTTCTTCATCTCTTCCCACGTGTCAATTGGAGGTTCACCCTTCTCTTCTCGAAGAGTGAGGACTTGCTCCCACCAAGTGTTGGCGTAGTCTTCAAACTCAAGAGACGCCATAGCCACCTTCTTGGCACCGGAGTAGTTGTGGATGCGGAATATCTTGTCAACCTTGAGTGCCCATGAGAGGTACGCCTCGGCATCTTCTTCTCCCTTGAACTTTGGCATGGTGAACTTGAGTCTTCCAAACATGTTCTCTTCATCCTCCAAGGTTCTTCTACGAGGAGGGGCGACTTCATCTCTTGCGGCTTGAGGAGGAATAGGAGGTCTTCTACGGCCAACCATAGCATTGGGTTGGCGTTGAAGATGAACGCTTGCTTCACTTGGTTCACGGTGAGGATGTGGTTGAAGATCTTGTCGCGGTTGAGGGCGATGCTCAATGTTGGGTCTCTCATCTTGATCATGGGGTAGCTCTCCTCGTCCACGTTGATCATGGCGAGGGTGGCGGCGGAGATCTCGCCGAGGTTGATCTTGAGGACCTTGGTCTTGGGGTTGGTCGTCACGCCCATGGTGGGCATGGCGATCCGCTTGGTGACGATCTTGTTGAAGGACTTGGTCTTGTGGAGGACGCTCATGTGGACGAGCATGGCGATGTATTTCTCCACGCCTAGAGTTGGAGCGAGAGTCTTCATGACGAGCATGTGGGCGATGATGTCGATGATGGTCTTCATGCCTTGAGGAAGAGCTTGAGGACGAAAGGCCACCATGAGAGTAATAGTCTTGTGGCGAGCTTGATGAAGAAGAAGTAGAGCGGTGTCGACGATGACGACCCAAGTTGGTGATGGCGCGCTCGAGGCTATCCATGCGCCGCTCCATGTTGGCATCATTGGCCGCCATTTGGCCATTCAAGTTGTCCGTAGCTTCATGAAGAAGAGCCAAGTCTTGGTTCACGGTGGAGAAGTTGTGAGCCACCTCATCGTATTGCTCATCGATGCGCGTCTCGAAGAGGGTGAGTTGCTCCTTGAACTCTTGTCGTTGCGTCCATAGGTTGTGTTGAGTAGCCAACCTCTCGGTGTTGCGGAGGATCTCTTCATCCCTATTGGTGATGAGGTCTAAGACCCCGTGTGTGGCCCGATCTCGCGGATTGACTTCGAAACCAAGGGGGAAGATGGGAAAACGCGAGGAACACGAAGAACACGGCGATGAACACGAGGAACTCCGAGACTCACGCACACACACAACCCGATACACCCGATGCTTACCTCCGTGGCTCGATGGACCACGCCAATAGAATCTCCGAGGAAGAGACACGCGGTAGAATTCCCCGGGGAGAGATTGGGATTGGAGAAGAAGAGCTTGGTGAGGGAGAGAGAGTATCTTGTACTAGAATCTCACTCAACAAGTTCCAAATCAACAACCAAGGTGCCTTGATTACAGAGGGATGATACCCAAGGGAGACTAAGCTCAAAGTTAGGTTTGAGTTCAAAACAAGTCTAAAGAGCTAAAGGGGTGCTTGGGGTGCTTATATAGTCTTACAAGGCGTCACAGGCCGAAAAGGTAAGTTCGGGCCGAAAATATAACTTAAGTCGCGCAGGCTGGTCAGGAGGCCGGTCAGACCGGGCTGTGGACCGGCGCTCGGTCGAGGCCGGTCGAGACCGGGCTGTGGCAGCGAGCCGGTTTCAGACCGGGCTGGGACCGGGCGGTGACCGGACGAGGCTCCAAGTCCCCCGGATGGTGCCCGGATGTCACGAGCGCGAATCTCCGGTTTCCCGGCCGGGCGGCCCGGTCGGAGGCCGGTCAGACCGGGGCTGTGGACCGGGTGATCCGGTCGAGAGCCGGTCGACCGGGTTACGGACCGGCCGTCCGTCTTCTCTTCCTTGCGCTCTTCGGGCGACTTCCTGTCCAGCTCCATGTCCATCTTCGTGTCCATCTTCTTGTCCAGCTGCTCCTCTCCTCCCTTTGACCATGGCATATCCTCCTCTTGGTGACCTTGATGCTCCTTGTACCTAATGACACATAACACGTCGGCGTGAGGTAGCAATCCATCCAAAGGTGTACCAAGATCAAGGGTGGTGAGGAGCGAGTTCACCTCATCATGTAGCGCTTTGACTCGGGCTCGTGTCATCGGTCCACTTGGGGGACTTGTTGGTCTTGGTGTGGAGGTGACCGAAGGCCACCCCGCATCATCTCCCCCCCCTTGGGAAAGAGTCGTCCTCGACTCTTGTCCCTCTTCATCTTCATGATATGGCGACAAGTCCGCAACGTTGAAGGTGTTGCTCACCAAGTACTTGGAGGTGGGAATGTCGATGACGTAAGCGTTGTTGTTGATGCGTTTGAGAACCTTGAAGGGGCCATCTCCTCTTGGCTTGAGCTTGGAGTTGCGCTCACGAGGGAACCGGTCTTTCCGGAGGTGGATCCAAACGAGGTCTCCTTCTTGAAATATCCTTTCCTTCTTCTTGGCGTTGAGGCGGGTAGCTTGACGAAGCACATGTTCTTGTATGGTTGCCCTTGTCTCTTCATGTAGTTTCTTCACGTCGGCGGCGCGCTTGGCGAAGTCCATGTTCGTCCGCTCATGAAGGGGAAGTGGTAGTATGTCGAGTGCCGTGAGCGGCTCAAACCCGTAGACGACCATGAAGGGACTCCTTGATGTAGTCGAGTGCTTGGCGCGGTTGTAGGCGAACTCCGCGTGTGGTATGCATTCCTCCCATGACTTCAAGTTTTTCTTCACGAGGATGCGTAGGAGGGTGGAGAGGCTTCGATTGACCACTTCCGTTTGGCCGTCCGTTTGCGGGTGCGATGATGATGAGAATAAGAGCTTCACTCCAAACTTTGCCATGAGCGTCTTCCAAAGATAACTCATGAACTTGACGTCTCGATCCGACACAATGCTTTGTGGTACTCCATGTAGGCGAACGATTTCCCTGAAAAACAATGAAGCAATGTGTGAAGCATCGTCGCTCTTATGGCAAGGTATGAAATGAGCCATCTTAGAGAATCTATCCACTACCACAAATATAGAGTCATGACCATGCTTAGTGCGAGGCAAGCCTAAAACGAAATCCATGCTAATATCGGTCCATGGCGCATATGGAATAGGCAAAGGGGTATAAAGACCATAGGGATTGGAGGTAGACTTAGCTTGTAAGCATGTGGTGCACCGGCGGCAAAGGCGTTCGACGTCGCGGTACATTCTTGGCCAATAGTAGTGGGTTGAGAGCATGGCATATGTCTTCTCTCGACCAAAGTGACCCATAAGACCTCCTCCATGTGACTCTTGCAAAAGCAATTTTCGAAGCGAAGACTCGGGAATGCAAATCTTGTTAGCTTTGAACAAATAGCCATCATGCAAATAGAAATCATCCATTCCTCGCTCAACGGAGCACTTCTCAAAAATGGGAGCAAAGAAAGAATCGGAAGGATAGAGTTCTTTGATCTCTTCAAGTCCCAAAACATGAAAATCCAAACGAGTTAGCAAAAGGGTGTTTTTGCGGGAAAGAGCATCCGCCACAACATTGTCCTTGCCCTTCTTGTATTTGATCACATATGGGAAGGACTCAATGAACTCGACCCATTTTGCATGTCGTTTGTTCAAGTTGTGTTGGCTTTTCAAATATTTCAAGGACTCATGGTCGGAATGAATGATAAACTCTTTTGGCCAAAGATAGTGTTGCCAAACTTCAAGAACACGAACCAAAGCGTAGAGCTCCTTGTCATATATAGGATAGTTGAGGCGTGCGCCATCTAACTTCTCGCTATAGTATGCCACGGGTTTGCCCTCTTGCATAAGAACACCACCGATACCAAGCCCACTTGCATCACACTCAATCTCAAAAGTTTTGGCAAAATTTGGAAGAACAAGAAGTGGAGCTTCGGTAAGGCGTTTCTTCAACTCATCAAAAGCATTTTGTTGGGCCTTGCCCCAAACAAATGGAACATTCTTTTTGGTAAGCTCATTCAAAGGGCAAGCAATGGTGCTAAAGTCTTTGACAAAGCGGCGGTAAAACCCGGCAAGTCCATGGAAGCTTCGGACTTGGCCAACATTTGTAGGGGTAGGCCAATTATGGATGGCCTCCACCTTGGAAGAATCAACTTCAATCCCATTAGCGGAAACCACAAAACCAAGAAAAACCAATTTGTTTTGAGCAAATGTGCATTTGGGGAGGTTAGCATAAAGCTTTTCATGGCGCAAGATGCACAAGACTTCTCTCACATGTTGCACATGGTCCTCGAGGTTTTTGCTATAAATAAGAATATCATCGAAGTAGACAACCACGCTCTTGCCAATGAGAGGACGCAAGATGTGATTCATGAGGCGCATGAAAGTAGAAGGAGCATTGGAAAGACCGAAAGGCATAACGAGCCATTCATAGAGACCAAGTTTGGTCTTGAATGCCGTTTTCCATTCGTCACCCATAGCCATGCGGATTTGATGGTAACCACTACGCAAATCGATTTTAGAGAAAATCGTGGCACCACTAAGTTCATCAAGCATATCATCTAAACGCGGAATGGGATGGCGGTAACGGACGGTAATGGCATTGATGGGGCGACAATCCATACACATCCGTTGCGTCTCATCCGGTTTAGGCACAAGGATCACGGGAACCGCACAAGGGCTAAGGCTTTCTCGGACGTACCCTTTGGCGAGGAGATCTTGAATTTGGCGGTTGATCTCCTTGGTCTCTTCGGGGTTGGTGCGGTAGGCGGCACGGTTTGGGAGCGGAGCGCCGGGTATGAGGTCGATGCGGTGTTCTATGCCTCGGAGTGGTGGTAGTCCATGAGGGAGCTCGTCGGGGAAGACATCTTGGAATTCCTGCAAAAGAGACAACAAAGATGGAGGAATGTTGGTCAAGTCGTTAGTCGCCGACGAGGGTCCCTTGCATATGAGCACATAGTGCAATATGGTGGATGGGTTCTCTTGGAGCTCTCTCCACTCACTCTTGGTGGCTAGAAGGACACTCTTGGGCTCACTCATGTATGGCTTGTGGCGCTCACTCTCTTTGTGGTGGGTCGCTCCCTCTCCTCTCATCTCACTATGGTGGGTGCGGAGTTGTGCCCTCGCTAAAGCCTTCGCATTATCCGCGATGATTTGGCTAGGAGTCATCGGGCGCAACTCGAACTTCTTGTCGTTGACCTTGAAGGTGTATGTGTTGGAGAGTCCATCATGTATAGCCTTCTTGTCATATTGCCAAGGGCGGCCAAGCAACATGTGGCACACCGTCATGGGTACCACGTCACACTCGATGGTGTCCTCATAAGGGCCGATCTTGAAGTTGACGGTGACGGTATGTTGTATCTTGACGTTGCCCTTGTCACTCAACCATTGTATATGGTAAGGGTGAGGATGCTTGCGGAGAGTGAGGTGGAGCTTCTCACACAACTCGGTGCTCGCAAGGTTGTGGCAACTTCCACCATCGATGATGACCTTGATAGACTTGCCACCAATTCCGGCACGGGTTTGGAAGATGTTGCACCGTTGTTCTTCCATATCATGAGGTTGTGTGGTTAGCACCCTTGTGACCACAAGTGAGGGACTTGGGTCATGCTCACATAAGAGAGGATCTTCTCCACTATCTTGCTCATAAGCTTCTTCACTTTCCACGGCGGCTTGCACAAGGGCTTCATATTCATCCTCATCAAGAGTCTCGATGTCACCATTCTCCATAGTGATCATGACCTTGGTGTTCTTGCACTCAAACGATTTGTGACCTTGGGTGCCACACTTGAAGCAAGTGACACTAGAGGGTCCCGTGGATGCCTTAGAGGAGGCGGTAGAGGAGACCGTTTGCTTCATTCGACTTTGGATAGTCGGCTTCTTGGAAGGTGTAGAGGATGCGTCGGCCTTGGCACTTGTAGCATAAGTAGTTGATGTAGTAGGAGGAGTCGATGTAGCGAGCTTGGAGGAGAAATAGGACTTGGCCTTGGAGTACTTGATGTCCTCAATCACTTGGCGCTCGGCCTTCGATGCTTGGTGGACTAACTCAACCATGTTGGAGTAGGGTTGGAACTCGACAATCCTCTTGATAGGATAAGTAAGGCCATTGAAGAAACGAGCAATTGTTTGTTCCTCGGACTCTTGGATGTTGGCTCGCATCATAGTGAGCTCCATCTCCTTGTAGAACTCCTCAACGGTTTTGGTGCCTTGCTTCAACTTTTGGAGCTTGTTGAAGAGGTCTTTCATGTAGTGCTTTGGGACAAAGCGAGCATGCATCTCCTTTTTCATATCTTCCCAAGTGTCAATAGGAGGTTCACCCTTTTCTTCGCGAAGAGTGAGGACTTGCTCCCACCAAGTGTTGGCGTAGTCTTCAAACTCGAGTGATGCCATAGCCACTTTCTTGGCACCGGAGTAGTTGTGGATGCGGAAGATCTTGTCCACCTTGAGTGCCCATGAGAGGTAGGCCTCGGCATCTTCTTCTCCCTTGAACTTTGGCATGGTGAACTTGAGTCTTCCAAACATGTTCTCTTCATCCTCCAAGTGTCTTCTACGAGGAGGGGCACCTTCATCTCTTGCGGCTAGAGGTGGAATAGGAGGTCTTCTACGGCCAACCATAGCATTGGGTTGGCGTTGGAGTTGAACACTTGCTTCACTTGGTTCACGGTGAGGATGTGGTTGAAGATCTTGTCGCGGTTGAGGACGATGCTCAAGGTTGGGTCTCTCATCTTGATCATGGTGAAGCTCTCCTCGTCCACGTTGATCATGGTGAGGGTGGCGACGAAGATCTCGCCGAGGTGGATCTTGAAGGTCTTGGTCTTGTGGATGACCATCACGCCCATGGTGAGCATGGCGATCCACTTGGTGACGATCTTGTTGAAGGTCTTGAGCTTGTGGAGGACGCTCATGTGGACGAGCATGGCGATGTATTTCTCCACGCCTAGAGTTGGAGCGAGAGTCTTCATGACGAGCATGTGAGCGATGGGGTCGATGATGGTCTTCACGCCTTGAAGAAGAGCTTGGGGACGAAAGGCCACCATGAGAGTAATGGTCTTCATGCCTTGAGGAGGAGCTTGATGAAGAGGAAGTAGAGCGGTGTCGATGATGACGACCCAAGTTGGTGATGGCGCGCTCGAGGCTATCCATGCGCCGCTCCATGTTGGCATCATTGGCCGCCATTTGGCCATTCAAGTTGTCCGTAGCTTCACGAAGAAGGGCCAAGTCGTGGTTCACGGTGGAGAAGTTGTGAGCCACTTCATCGTATTGCTCATCGATGCGCGTCTCGAAGAGGGAGAGTTGCTCCTTGAACTCTTGTCGTTGCGTCCATAGGTTGTGTTGAGTAGCCAACCTCTCGGTGTTGCGAAGGATCTCTTCATCCCTATTGGTATCTCCGTTCCTATCCATGATGCAAAGACAAGAACTATGTTGTGTATGTTAGTGGAAGGAGACTACCTCGCACTCTTACCAAGGTAAGATAGTATTGAGGCAATCCACCAAACCGAAAGCAAGATCAAGTGTATCGGGAACACACGCAAAACCACACGCAAAAGCTAGCAAATATGGTGTTAGGCGAGTGTTGTGGAAAGCCAAAAGACAAATCCAAGATCGAGTATGTTGTCAAAAGTGGGTGAGGTCCAAAAATCCAAATGTCAATGTGAAGATCACTATAAACACGGAAAAAGTTGTGGAACACACACACGA
This sequence comes from Lolium perenne, assembly GCF_019359855.2. Classification (NCBI taxonomy): domain Eukaryota; kingdom Viridiplantae; phylum Streptophyta; class Magnoliopsida; order Poales; family Poaceae; genus Lolium; species Lolium perenne. The sequence goes on along the minus strand of NC_067244.2, from coordinate 99,458,397 downwards.
GATAAGCGGGGTTAGTGCAACCAAAAGTGAGCGGAAAAGTGTATGTATAAGTGCTCGGTGTCACACTAACACAAGGAGAGCCAAAGCTTTGGTTGCAAAGGAAGAGACAACAAGATTCACACGTGGCCTCTCTTCTCCTATCTCTCTTTGCTTAAAAGCTTTTTCTCTTTTGTATATGGCGGCACTTGCACTCGTTTGTATCTTTGGTGGCACGTGGACACTTTGTATGTATGGGCGTATGGATGTATGGATGTATGGATGTATGGTGCTACTCGCACTCTTTTTGTGTTTTTGGGGCTTTTTGACGCACTATGTTAGCGTTAGCCTCGCTTTTGCTATCTTGCCACACGAGTGTTTGCTTGGATGCCTTACTCAACGCGACACACACACCTCACAATGCGGGGCCACGTGCAATGTCTCGCAACACTAAACAAGCAATGCTCGATGGGATAGATCGCAAAAGGAAGAGGGGTTACAAGGTGACCTGCAAGTTATACCTGCGATGATGGTGGTGGTGGTGGTGGTGGTGGTGGAGATCGCCGGAAGACGAGGTCGAAGGAGTGGCGTTGCGTCGCCCGGTCGGAGGCCCGGTTGGACCGGGTTGTGGACCGGCTTGCCCGGTTTGCCGCCCGGTTGACCGGGTTCTGGGCCGGCTCGGCCGGTCGTGGGCCCGGTTGACCGGCTGCTCAACCGGATTTCGCGGGATGAAGCTTTCTCTCTCCTGTTCTTCACGAAAACCAAGCCAAATCGACCAAATCGAGGGGAAACGATGGAATTGGAGGCTAAAAGTTGGGGAAATAGTAGATCAAGCACAACAACACCAGATCCACGGACCAAAACCACTCAAAACGCAACCAAATCACAGATCGGTCAAGAGGCAATTTAGGGCTATTTTTGGGGATTTTTTGGAAAATTTTCTAGGGACGAAATCGGGTGGGTGGGAGGTCAAATCCGCGGTAACCAAGAGCTGCTGATACCATATGATGAGGTCTAAGACCCCGTGTGTGGCCCGATCTCGCGGATTGACTTCGAAACCAAGGGGGAAGATGGGAAAACGCGAGGAACACGAAGAACACGGCGATGAACACGAGGAACTCCGAGACTCACGCACACACACAACCCGATACACCCGATGCTTACCTCCGTGGCTCGATGGACCACGCCAATAGAATCTCCGAGGAAGAGACACGCGGTAGAATTCCCGGTGGAGAGATTGGGATTGGAGAAGAAGAGCTTGGTGAGGGAGAGAGAGTATCTTGTACTAGAATCTCACTCAACAAGTTCCAAATCAACAACCAAGGTGCCTTGATTACAGAGGGATGATACCCAAGGGAGACTAAGCTCAAAGTTAGGTTTGAGTTCAAAACAAGTCTAAAGAGCTAAAGGGGTGCTTGGGGTGCTTATATAGTCTTACAAGGCGTCACAGGCCGAAAAGGTAAGTTCGGGCCGAAAATATAACTTAAGTCGCGCAGGCTGGTCAGGAGGCCGGTCAGACCGGGCCTGTGACCGGGCGCTCGGTCAGGGGGCCGGTCAGACCGGGCCTGTGACCGGGCAGGCCGGTTTCAGACCGGGCCTGGGACCGGGCGGTGACCGGACGAGGCTCCAAGTCCCCTGGATGGTGCCCGGATGTCACGAGCGCGAATCCCGGTTTCTGACCGGGCGGCCCGGTCAGGAGGCCGGTCAGACCGGGCTGTGGACCGGGTGATCCGGTCAGGGAGCCGGTCTGACCGGGTTCTGGACCGGCCGTCCGTCTTCTCTTCCTTGCGCTCTTCGGGCGACTTCCTGTCCAGCTCCATGTCCATCTTCGTGTCCATCTTCTTGTCCAGCTGCTCCTCTCCTCCCTTTGACCATGGCATATCCTCCTCTTGGTGACCTTGATGCTCCTTGTACCTAATGACACATAACACGTCGGCATGAGGTAGCAATCCATCCAAAGGTGTACCAAGATCAAGGGTGGTGAGGAGCGAGTTCACCTCATCATGTAGCGCTTTGACTCGGGCTCGTGTCATCGGTCCACTTGGGGGACTTGTTGGTCTTGGTGTGGAGGTGACCGAAGGCCACCCCGCATCAATTGGTATCTCCGTTCCTATCCATGATGGAAAGACAAGAACTATGTTGTGTATGTTAGTGGAAGGAGACTACCTCGCACTCTTACCAAGGTAAGATAGTATTGAGGCAATCCACCAAGCCGAAAGCAAGATCAAGTGTATCGGGAACACACGCAAAACCACACGCAAAAGCTAGCAAATATGGTGTTAGGCGAGTGTTGTGGAAAGCCAAAAGACAAATCCAAGATCGAGTATGTTGTTAAAAGTGGGTGAAGTCCAAAAATCCAAATGTCAATGTGAAGATCACTATAAACACGGAAAAAGTTGTGGAACACACACACGAGATAAGCGGGGTTAGCGCAACCAAAAGTGAGCGGAAAAGTGTATGTATAAGTGCTCGGTGTCACACTAACACAAGGAGAGCCAAAGCTTCGGTTGCAAAGGAAGAGACAACAAGATTCACACGCGGCCTCTCTTCTCCTATCTCTCTTTGCTTAAAAGCTTTTTCTCTTTTGTATATGGTGGCACTTGCACTCGTTTGTATCTTTGGTGGCACGTGGACACTTTTGTATGTATGGACGTATGGATGTATGGATGTATGGTGCTACTCGCACTCTTTTTGTGTTTTTGGGGCTTTTTCACGCACTATATTAGCGTTAGCCTCGCTTTTGCTATCTTGCCACACGAGTGTTTGCTTGGATGCCTTACTCAACGCGACACACACACCTCACAATGCGGGGCCACGTGCAATGTCTCGCAACACTAGACAAGCAATGCTCAATGGGATAGATCGCAAAAGGAAGAGGGGTTACAAGGTGAAAGCTGCAAGTTATACCTGCGATGGTGGTGGTGGTGGTAGTGGTGGTGATCGCCGGAAAACGAGGTCGAAGAGGGGCGCGAAGAGGCGCCCGGTCTGGGGCCCGGTTGGACCGGACCTGGGGCCGGCCTGGCCGGTCACACGGCCGGTCGACCGGGTTCTGGGCTGGCCCGGCCGGTCTGCAGCCCGGTTGACCGGATGCTCAACCGGACAGCGCGATTTCTCTCTCCTGTTCTTGAGTCAAACCAAGCCAAATCGACCAAATCGAAGGGAAACGATGGAATTGGAGGCTAGAAAGTGGGGAAATAGTTGATCAAGCACAACAACACCGAATCCATGGACCAAAACCACTCAAAACGCAACCAAATCACAGATCGGTCAAGAGGCAATTTGGGGCTATTTTTGGGGATTTTTTTGGAAAATTTTCTAGGAACGAAATCGGGTGGGTGGGAGGTCAAATCCGCGGTAACCAAGAGCTGCTGATACCATATGATGAGGTCTAAGACCCCGGGTGTGGCCCGATCTCGCGGATTGACTTCGAAACCAAGGGGGAAGATGGAAGAACGCGAGGAACACGAAGAACACGACGAACACGAGGAACTCCGAGACTCACGCACGCACACCTACCCGATACACCCGATGCTTACCTCCGTGGCTCGATGGACCACGCCAATAGAATCTTCGAGGAAGAGGCACGTGGCAGAATTCCCGGAGAGAGATTGGGGTTGGAGAGGAAGAGCTTGGTGAGGGAGAGAGAGTAACTTGTACTAGAATCTCACTCAACAAGATCAAAGTCAACAACCAAGGTGCCTTGATTACAGAGGGATGATACCCAAGGGAGACTAAGCTCAAAGGTAGTTTTGAGTTCAAAACAAGTCTAAAGAGGTGAAGGGGCGTCTTGGGTGCTTATATAGTCTTACAAGGCGTCACGGGCCGAAAAGGTACAAGTGAAACAGATTCGGGCCGATTTGGTGACTTAAGTCGTGCAGGCCGGTCAGGAGGCCGGTCGGGACGGACTGGACCGGGCAGGCAGTCCGAACCGGGCCCTGGACCGGGCGGCAACCGGACGGGGTTCCGGGGCCCCGGGATAGCGCCCGGATGGCACAAGTGCAAAACCCGGTTTGGACCGGGTGACCCGGTCAGGAGGCCGGTCAGACCGGGTTCTGGACCGGCCGGCCAACTTCTCTTCGTTGTGCTCTTCGGGCGACTTCCGGTCCAGCTCCATGTCCATCTTCACGTCCAGCTGCTCCTCTCCTCCCTTTGACCATGGTGTGTCCTCCTCTCCGTGATCTTGATGCTCCTTGTACCTAATGACACATAGCACGTCGGCATGAGGTAGTAATCCATCCAAAGGGGTACCGAGATCAAGGGTGGTAAGGAGCGAGTTCACCTCATCATGAAGAGCTTTAACTCGGGCTCGTGTCATCGGTCCACTTGGGGGACTTGTTGGTCTTGGTGTAGCGACGTCGGTGACCGGGGCTACATCACGAACCCTCAATGCCGGAGTTAACAAGCTCCACAATATTCAATGTTCATATTTAAATAACCTTAGAGTGTAAGATAGATCAACACAATCACACCGAGAACTAACATAGCATGCACACTGTCACCATCACACTATGAAGGAGGCATAAATCATATCAATACTATCATAGCAATAGTTAACTTCACAATCTACAAGAGATCACAATCATAGCATAAACCAAGTACTACGCGGTGCACACACTGTCACCATTACACCGCGGAGGAGGAATAGACTACTTTAATAACATTACTAGAGTAGCACATAGATGATATTCAACTTGATCACAAAGAGAGAGAGATGAACCACATAGCTACAGCGGAGCCCTCAGCCCCGGGGGTGAATTACTCCCTCCTCATCATGGAGGCAGCGATGGCGGTGAAGATGGCGGTGGAGACGGCGGTGGAGATGGCTCCGGGGGCAATTCCCCGTCCCGGCAGGGTGCCGGAACAGAGAGTTCTGTCCCCCGAATTGGACTTTCGCGATGGCGGCGGCTCTGGATGTTTTTCTCTATTTTCGTCGAACTGGTCGATGTTTTTAGGTCAGGGACAAATATATAGGCGGAGAGTCGGAGTCGGAAGGTGAACGGGGCGACCACACCATAGGGGGGCGCGGGCCACCCCTAGGCCGCGCCAGCCTATGCTCTGGTGGGCCTGTGGCCCCCCTCTGGCGTCTCTCGTGTGTTCTGGATGCTTCCGGGGATTCTAAGATCTTCGGCGTTGATTTCGTCCGATTCCGAGAATATTTCTTTACTAGGATTTCTGAAACCAAAAACAGCAGAAAACAGCAACTGGCACTTCGGCATCTTGTTAATAGGTTAGTTCCAGAAAATGCATGAATATGACATAAAGTGTGCATAAAACATGTAGATATCATCAATAATGTGGCATGGAACATAAGAAATTATCGATACGTCGGAGACGTATCAGCATCCCCAAGCTTAGTTCGTGCTCGTCCCGAGCAGGTAAACGATGAACAAAGATAATGTCTGGAGTGACATGCCATCATAATCTTGATCATACTATTTGTAAGCATATGTAGTGAATGCAGCGATCAAAACAATGTATATGACATGAGTAAACAAGTGAATCATATAGCAAAGACTTTTCATGAATAGTACTTCAAGACAAGCATCAATAAGTCTTGCATAAGAGTTAACTCATAAAGCAATAATTCATAGTAAAAGCATTGAAACAACACAAAGGAAGATGAAGTTTCAGCGGTTGCTTTCAACTTATAACATGTATATCTCATGGATATTGTCAACATAGAGTAATATAATAAGTGCAATACGCAAATATGTAGGAATCAATGCACAGTTCACACAAGTGTTTGCTTCTTGAGATAGAGAGATAGGTGAACTGGCTCAACAATAAAAGTAAAAGAAAGGTCCTTCAAAGAGGAAAGCATCGATTGCTATATTTGTGCTAGAGCTTTGATTTTGAAAACAAGAAACAATTTTGTCAACGGTAGTAATAAAGCATATGTATCATGTAAATTATATCTTACAAGTTGCAAGCCTCATGCATAGTATACTAATAGTGCCCGCACCTTGTCCTAATTAGCTTGGACTACCGAGATTATCGCAATGCACATGTTTTAACCAAGTGTCACAAAGGGGTACCTCTATGCCGCCTGTACAAAGGTCTAAGGAGAAAGCTCGCATCGGATTTCTCGCTATTGATTATTCTCAACTTAGACATCCATACCGGGACAACATAGACAACAGATAATGGACTCCTCTTTTATGCATAAGCATGTAGCAACAATTAATTTTCTCATTTGAGATTGAGGATGTATGTCCAAAACTGAAACTTCCACCATGGATCATGGCTTTAGTTAGCGGCCCAATGTTCTTCTCTAACAATATGCATGCTCTAACCATAAGGTGGTAGATCGCCCTTACTTCAGACAAGACGAACATGCATAGCAACTCACATGATATTCAACAAAGAGTAGTTGATGGCGTCCCCAGGAACATGGTTATCGCACAACGAGCAACTTAATAAGAGATAAAGTGCATAAGTACATATTCAATACCACAATAGTTTTTAGGCTATTTGTCCCATGAGCTATATATTGTAAAGGTGAAGAATGGAAATTTAAAGGTAGCACTCAAGCAATTTACTTTGGAATGGCGGAGAAATACCATGTAGTAGGTAGGTATGGTGGACACAAATGGCATAGTGGTTGGCTCAAGTATTTTGGATGCATGAGAAGTATTCCCTCTCGATACAAGGTTTAGGCTAGCAAGGCTATTTGAAACAAACACAAGGATGAAGCGGTGCAGCAAAACTCACATAAAAGACATATTGAAAACATTATAAGACTCTACACCGTCTTCCTTGTTGTTCAAACTCAATACTAGAAATTATCTAGACCTTAGAGAGACCAAATATGCAAACCAAATTTTAGCATGCTCTATGTATTTCTTCATTAATCGGTGCAAAGTATATGATGCAAGAGCTTAAACATGAGCACAACAATTTCCAAGTATCACATTATCCAAGACATTCTACCAATTACTACATGTAGCATTTTCCGTTTCCAACCATATAACAATTAACGAAGCAGTTTCACCCTTCGCCATGAAAATTAAAAGCTAAGAACACATGTGTTCATATGAACCAGCGGAGCGTGTCTCTCTCCCACACAAGCATTTATTCAAACAAAAACAAAAACAAGAAACATACAGACGCTCCAAGTAAAGTACATAAGATGTGACCGAATAAAAATATAGTTTCAAGAGAAGGAACCTGATAATTTGTCGATGAAGAAGGGGATGCCTTGGGCTTCCCCAAGCTTAGACGCTTGAGTCTTCTTGAAATATGAAGGGGTGAACCACCGGGGCATCCCCAAGCTTAGAGCTTTCACTCTCCTTGATCATAGTATATCATCCTCCTCTCTTGACCCTTGAAAACTTCCTTCACACCAAACTCAAAAACAAACTCATTAGAGGGTTAGTGCATAATAAAAAACTCACATGTTCAGAGGTGACACAATCATTCTTAACACTTCTGGACATTGCTCAAAGCTACTGGAAGTTAATGGAACAAAGAAATCCATCCCACATAGCAAAAGAAGCAATGCGAAATAAAAGGCAGAATCTGTCAAAACAGAACAGTCCGTAAAGACGAATTTTATTGAGGCACCACACTTGCTCAAATGAAAATGCTCAAATTGAATGAAAGTTGCGTACATATCTGAGGATCACTCACGTAAATTGGCATAATTTTCTGAGTTACCTACAGAGAATTTTGCCCAGATTCGTGACAGCAAAGAAATCTGTTTCTGCGCAGTAATCCAAATCTAGTATGAACCTTACTATCAACGACTTTACTTGGCACAACAAAACACAAAACTAAGATAAGGAGAGGTTGCTACAGTAGTAACAACTTCCAAGACTCAAATATAAAACAAAGTACTGTAGCAAAATAACACATGGGTTATCTCCCAAGAAGTTCTTGCCATTAAGATGGGCTCAGCAGTTTTGATGGTGCACTCGCAAGAAATGGTATTTGAAGCAAAAGAGAGCTGCAAGAGGAAAATGCAAAACACATTTAAGCCTAACATGCTTCCTATGCAGAGGAATCTTGTAAATAAACAAATTCAAGAAGCATAATGCAACAAGCATAGAAAGATAAAACAAGTGCAGCTTCAAGATTTTCAGCAAAAAGAGAGGTATTTTAGTAACATGAAAATTTCTACAACCATATTTTCCTCTCTCATAATAACTTTCAGTAGCAACATGAGCAAACTCAACAATATAACTATCACATAAAGCATTCTTATCATGAGTCTCATGCATAAAATTATTACTCTCCACATAAGCATAATCAATTTTAGTAGTTGTAGTGGGAGCAAATTCAACAAAGTAGCTATCATTATTATTCTCATCATCAAATATAGGAGGCATATTGTAATCATAATCAAATTTATCCTCCATGACAGGCGGTACTAAAAGACTACTATCATTATAATCATCATAAATAGGAGGCAAAGTATCATCAAAGTAAATTTCCTCCTCAATGCTTGGGGGACTAAAAAGATCATGCTCATCAAAACCAGCTTCCCCAAGCTTAGAATTTTCCATAGCATTAGCAACAATAGTGTTCAAAGCATTCATATTAATAACATTCCCATTAGCATGCATATAAAGTTCCATGGGTTTTTTTAATTCTCTCTTCAAACACATCATGTCCTAATTCAAGATAAAGTTCATAAAGATCTCTCATATTTTTGTTGTTTTCCATTATGCCTAACTAGTGTAAACAAGAAACAAAAAGATGCAATTGCAGGATCTAAAGGAAATAGCTTCGAGCACAAACACAATGGCGCCAGAAAAGTACTGTTACCTGGAACCGAAGTATGAGTGCCTTTTACCTTTCCTCCCCGGCAACGGCGCCAGAAAAGTGCTTGATGTCTACAGGAGCTTCTATTCTTGTAGACAGTGTTGGGCCTCCAAGAGCAGAGGTTTGTAGAACAGCAGCAAATTTCCCTTAAGTGGATCACCCAAGGTTTATCGATCTCAGGGAGGAAGAGGTCAAAGATATCCCTCTCAAGCAACCCTGCAACCACAAAGCAAGAAGTCTCTTGTGTCCCCAACACACCTAATACAATAGGTGCACTAGTTCGGCGAAGAGATAGTGAGATACAAGTAATATGGATGAGTATGAGTGATAATAACAATCTGAGTAAAATATGGCAGCGAGTAAACATTCAACAAAACAGTAAACAAACGGAGATTCGATGCTTGGAAGCAAGGCCCAGGGATCCTGCTTTCACTAGTGGACACTCTCAATAACGATCACATAATAGGACTACTCTACACCCTCTTGTTGGATGATGAACACCACTAATTGCGTAGGATTACACGAACCCTCAATGCCGGAGTTAACAAGCTCCACAATATTCAATGTTCATATTTAAATAACCTTAGAGTGTAAGATAGATCAACACAATCACACCGAGAACTAACATATCATGCACACTGTCACCATCACACTATGAAGGAGGCATAGATCATATCAATACTATCATAGCAATAGTTAACTTCACAATCTACAAGAGATCACAATCATAGCATAAACCAAGTACTACGCGGTGCACACACTGTCACCATTACACCGCGGAGGAGGAATAGACTACTTTAATAACATTACTAGAGTAGCACATAGATGATATTCAACTTGATCACAAAGAGAGAGAGATGAACCACATAGCTACAGCGGAGCCCTCAGCCCCAGGGGTGAATTACTCCCTCCTCATCATGGAGGCAGCGATGGCGGTGAAGATGGCGGTGGAGACGGCGGTGGAGATGGCTCCGGGGGCAATTCCCCGTCCCGGCAGGGTGCCGGAACAGAGAGTTCTGTCCCCCGAATTGGACTTTCGCGATGGCGGCGGCTCTGGATGGTTTTCTCTGTTTTCGTCGAACTGGTCGATGTTTTTAGGTCAGGGACAAATATATAGGTGGAGAGTCGGAGTCGGAAGGTCAACGGGGCGACCACACCATAGGGGGGCGCGGGCCACCCCTAGGCCGCGCCAGCCTATGCTCTGGTGGGCCTGTGGCCCCCCTCTGGCCTCTCTCGTGTGTTCTGGATGCTTCCGGGGATTCTAAGATCTTCAGCGTTGATTTCGTCCGATTCCGAGAATATTTCTTTACTAGGATTTCTGAAACCAAAAACAGCAGAAAACAGCAACTGGCACTTCGGCATCTTGTTAATAGGTTAGTTCCAGAAAATGCACGAATATGACATAAAGTGTGCATAAAACATGTAGATATCATCAATAATGTGGCATGGAACATAAGAAATTATCGATACGTCGGAGACGTATCACTAGCCACTACTCATGTTCCTAACAAAGACAGTGAGCGCGCCAGTGATGCAGACATTGGTAGAAAGGAGGCAGGATTTGGTCCTATTGTTCTAGCAAGCAATCATTTGAGGGGCCACCTAGGATCAGCACATCTGGATCCTCCTGAGCTCAACATTAAGGAGGTAATTTTATAATAGTGTTTTAAACATGACATAATCTAATGTACTGAAAGAGATCAAACTGTCAACAGGAGTGGAGTGGTATAGATGGTAGAGATATAGATATAGATTTCAGATTTCCTAATTTTTTCTTCAAATTAGGGTCGCCCCGGCCTCTGCATCCAAATGATGCACCCACCCTTTTATTGCAATGTTTTAGACTCCATTTAAGGTTTAGAAACTCATGGGTTGCTCAAAGTGGTGACATGAATCAACCAACATATTTCCTTTTAATCTGCTGATTGATTTAATGCATGGCAAATCGCAGAAGCAAGTGACTGCTCATGTCCCTGCCAAGCAGCATTGTAGCACAGATGTCCAGAGTTCTAGTGATGCAAACGTTTGTAGGAACAAAACAGAAGGATGTGGCACTGGGGAAGCTAAGATTAGGCGTCTTCAAAAGGAACAAAATGAACAGAGGATGGAATTCTACAATTCAAGATGGCCTACATGTTGTTGCTGATCTGCAGAAGCTAGTGGCTGGCAACTTCATTACCGCTTTGGCTGATGCAGATGTCCATGAGATCAACTGGACGATCTTGGAACAGGTGAAAGCACGAGCAGAAACTCTGCACTCATCTTTGCAGGTAGATGATTTTCAAAGGGTGATGCAAGAGCCGCTATATGAATAAATTGTTGTTTCAGTTGATGATGTCCCTGGTTCTTTTGTTTACTTATGTGCTGGTAGTACTTAGGGGAACTAGCTTGTACAAGTAATTTTTTCCGATAAAGTTGTACAAGTAAATGGCACATGCTTCGCATGTTTGACCAATTAAGTTAAAAAGCTTCACAAAATCCTGCTATCATGTAGGCGGGCTTGCATTCGCTTTCAACCCAAGTGACTGTTGACTGCAATCTGTAATATGTACCCCTCTGTTGCACTTAATGGTATCCAAGCCCTTGGGCCCCCCTCCTTTGTTAAAAAAAGATCGAATTCTTATTGCATCGAAGTTGTTTCACTAAAAAAAAAAGAGCTCTCACGTGCAAGGCACGTGCAATTTACTACTACCTCCGATTCGTATTAATTGACTTCAATATGGATGTATCTAGAACTAAAATGTGTCTAGATACATCCATATTAGAGTCAATTAATATGAACCGGAGGGAGTAGTATATACTACTAGTAGAGATGGTACACCTAGACATTAGAGATTTGTTTGTTTTAAAGATATTTTTAATTCTGTACAAGATGGAAAATATAACTTTATCAAATTCCTAGTATTTTTCATGGTCGATGTAAAAAAAGTATTTTTCATGGTTGATGTAAAAAAACAAGTTTTTTCATTGGTCGATGTAAAAAAAGAGAGAAAATATGTCTCATAAAAAGCCTTATGGTTAGCACAATTTTTTTACGGAGTAACTCTTTTTTACATAGCCCAAATTACTATTCGATTTTCCATTGAAATAATTTATGTGTATATAGCAAGCGAAGAAGTACACATGCATTTTTCGTTTTATTCTTTTTTGACATTTCAAAATGTATAGAAGATGAATTTCGAAATAAAGAGATCATATGTACCCAAGAACCAACAAGCATATCCCCTTGAACCCGAACCTACTCACGGCCCTTTTGTTGTGGCTTTTTTTTGGCTTTTTTGATTTTGGAAGCCAAAAGAAAAGATCCTTTTGTTTTTGGCTTCCAAAATCCAAAATCCAAAAAAGCACCTATTTAAGTGCTTTTTTTTGGCTTTTGCCAAAGCCAAAAAGCCAAAAAAAGCCACAACAAAAGGGCCCTCAGCTTCAGACCTGGGATTTCGTAGGCTAGGGTTCCACAGTTTTCCACCAACCAGTAATAATTTCAACTCTGCCCCAAAATTCCCGCCGAAATCCCCCCCCCCCACCCCCCCGCTTCCAAAATTCAAAGCGATGTGAAATAAGTACAGTGCCGATCTTATCCCCCCGGACCACTCAATTTAGACCTATCACCGGCGGCGCCGAACCCCGCATCTCTCTCTCACGCTTCCACCTTGCATGACCCACCAGATCATCTCACACGCCGGCGCCGGCGCCGGCCCACTGTCCCACTCCCACACCAGCACTACTGCCTTCTCATCGGCCACCGTAGTGACCGACGACGTTCCACCGTCTCCCTTGCTTTTTAGCAAGCCAGAGTAGCTTCCACCTCCCCCCACCCCCACCGACGACCACTGTACCATACGTGATGTAGCCTGACCTACGGTCTTCGCTTCATCATGTGCGTCAACGTCAAGAACCACACTCAAGGCCGAGGTCACGGAGGCATGGAAGAGAAGAAGGAAGAAGAGCGTCCGAGGTTGCCTAGGAGAGAAGACGCCTGCCACAAGTCAATTCGGGCCAAGGCCCATGTACCCCTTTGTTTCCCTAAACTACCCCTCCTTAGTGGCTCCCGATATATAGGCTCCCACCTCCCCCTTCATTAGGTAAGGAATGAACTTGAGAGAATTAGGCTCATGCCTCCACCATCCCTTTGGGATTAGGGTAACCCCCTCCTTAGATTACCAAAATCTATTGTACAAGGCACTCCTTATATGATTAGTCTCTCACACTTGTGATTCTACCACCGGTCTCTCACTCGTGTGATTCCACCGATCGTATACCGATCTTTCTCTCGGGGATTCTACCGCGTGTCTCTCCCTTGAGAGATTCTATCGGGATAGTGGTTCGGGCTATCGGGAGTAAACCGGAATTGTATCGGGTTGTGTTGCGTGCGTTCGCGTGTGTTCATCGTGTTCTTCGCCGTGTTCTTCGTGTTCTTCCTCTCCCCCGCCTTTCCCTCGGTCAATTCGTGAGATCGGGCAACCCACGTGGCCATAGGCCGCATCATATGGTATCAAAGCAAAGGTTGCCACGAATTTGACCCTCCAATTTCATCAATTTCGTCCAAAAATTTCCCAAAAAAATTTTGCCCCAAAAAATAGCTCGAAATTTGATCTCCGGATTTGTTGCGTTTTTTGTGGTTTTGGTCCACGGATCTGATGTTACTGGTGTTGATCTACACTTCCCCATCTTTTTCCCCTTCAATTTCATCAAGTTTGGCTCGAATTTGAGCGATTCCGAGCAGTTTTGCTCAAGAACAGGAAAGAACCAGACTTGTTCGTGCTCGATTTTCCTCCTGCTCGCCCGACCCGCACGCTCGCGTTGACCAGCGCCACCGCGCAGCTTCCGATCACCAACCACCACCAGCGCCGCTCGCCCATCACCCTACCGCGCCACCCGCTCCTGCCTGGCCCAAAGCAGCACGACCGCTGCTCCCGCCCGCGCTCAGGCCGGCCGCCCATCAAGCTCCGCCTACTCCCGCTCACCACCAGGCTGCGGCCTTGCTCCAGCTCGCCCACGTGCACACGCTGCCGCGCCACCATCTCACCTTGCTCCACCTTGCTGCACCCCAACCGCCGCACCCCACGCGCAGCCAGCCCACCCGCCCTGCTCCACCTGGCCCGGCCAGCATCAGCCCTGCTCGACCACGTGCGCCCCGCTCACGCCCAGCGCCAAGGCCACCGTTCCCTGGACCCTCACCGCGCGGCCACCACCTCCCTGCATCCAAGCCACCGCACGCCCCAGCTGCTCCTCTTCCACTTCCACGCGCGGGCATTCACTGAGCAGCAAGCTCCCAGCCAGCAAACCGGGAAAATCCGGTCGAAACCGGAGCCCAGACCGGGGCAACCGGACCGGAGCCAAACCGGGCGGCACACCGGATGGTCCGGCCCAGGATCCGGTCCAACCGGCCCCATGACCGGATTTCGCCATTTTGACTCCATTTTTTGCCCCAAATTTTGACAACTTTCCGGCGCCCGTTTGACTCCAAATTTTAACAGCATCCCCCAAATACTCCACATAGTCTACCCTCAATTTTTGACGATTTTTGGAACCCAACTTTTGACCGCTCGTTTTGACCCAACTTTTTGAGTATTGACTTAATTTGCTCGGTTTCCGATTTGGAGTGCAAGGATTGTCTACCAAGCTTCCGCGTCTACATCAACACCGCGGCGACACCTTCGGCACCCCGGATTCCGGCGCAACTTCGACGCCGCCATCGTCGACACCATCGCAAGTTCGTGTGCTTGACACCGCCTAACCTTTTCACTAGGTATAACTTGCCCCCTTGCCCCTTGTAGCCCCGTTTCTTTCTTTGTGTACCTATCCCATTGAGAGTGGCTTTCCGAGCGTTGCGAAGCATTGCACAAGTTTCACGACCGTGAGGGTGTGTGTGCGTTGTGTTGAGCAAAGCTCCGAAGCAAGCTCGGTGAGAAAGATACACAAAAGAAGAAAAGTGTGACATATACATAGAGAAAAATAAAGCTTCTAAGCATAGAAAAAAAAGAGAAAAAGAAATAGAAAAAGAGTGTGTGTCCACCGATACCGAGAAGTGCAAAGCTTGTGCGCACTAAGAGAGAAAAGAGAAGAGTGGCATTTGTGCAAATCTTGTTGCTTCCCTCTTATGCAACCGAGCTACCGTCTCTCTTGTGTTGGCGTGACACCGAGCTTATAGTCTTCGTTAGGACCATCTTGTTACTTAGCTCACTTCCTTGGTTGCGCTAACCCCGTTGTTCTTCCTTGTGTGTGTTTCCGTGTTTCCTTGACATAGATCACCACTCTTGACATTTGACTTTGGATCTTACCCACATTTGACAATAGACTTTTCCGTTGATCTTTTTCGTTTGCTATCCACCCTTACCCACCACATATAGAGTTCTTAGCCTTTTGCGTGTGCTTTGAGTGTGTGTGTGTGAGTAACCCCGGTACAATTTTGACTTTGCTCTTGACTTGAACCACTTTTCCGATACTTTCTTGATAGGTTAGATACTTGTGTAGCTTTCCTTCCACCACATACATATACACCTATCCTAGTGAGCCATATACATGATGACCCCATAAGAGCAAGCCGAGATGAGAGCATACTTCGCCGAGCTAGATGCTCGAGAAGCCCAAATGACACCCAAAGAAAAAGCCGAGTGCAACGCATACTTCAAACACCTTGAGAGCAAGAGTGATACACCCCATGAGTCGAGTGAGGATGTTTTGATTTCTAACAACTTAACCTCTACCCCTCTTGTGTTGTCTTCCTCTTTGCTAGGTTGCTCGGACATCGACGACGCCATTGCCATGGAGATGAGGGACTCCACTATATGTGAGATGAGCAACTCCACTATATGTGAGATGAGTGACTCCACTATATCTGAGCTTGATGAGTGCCTCCACTTCGAGAGCATGAGTGATACACCGAGTGAGATGAGAGTGGTAGTTGATAGGTCATGTGAGGCCATTTCGAATTCTAACAACTTAGCCTCTACCTCTAGTGTGTTTCCTTGTGTCTTATTAGGTCCCATGGATGACGAGACGCCGATCATGGAGAAGATGTACATGGTGCATGAAGATGATGATATCACACCATGCTTGATTGAAGATGAACATGGAGGCCACATCGAGCCTACCTCTTCCACAACACCTACCTCATATGAGCGGAACTACAAAGGTACATATATGGGTGTTGATGATACCATGATCCCACTAGTGGACATGAAGATTGATGAGTGCATGCATGATCTTGATGATACAAATGCTATGTCATATGCTTCTTTCATTTTCCCATGTGATGCTTTGCTTGATACCAACATTGTTGATCATGTGGACTTGATTGCTTGTGATAACATGACCATGCCATGCTATGAGTGTTTCGATTTCTATCCTATTGCTTGCAATATGTCGAACAATTTCTCTTTCCCATGTATTGCTTGCAATGTTGATAATGATGCTTGTGTTGTGACAACCTTGCTGAACAATTGCTCTTTCCCTAGGTTTGTCGACAACAATGATCAAATGTTGAACATGTTTTGTGCTACATGCTTGCAATATTCTCCCATTAATGCAACCAAAATGATGAACAATTTCTCTTTGCAATGCTTGGCTTGCAATAGTGTTAATATGCTTGTAAATGAGATTGCCCCCATAGCTCTCTCAAATTTTGGAGACTTTGCATATATCCATGTTGAGCATGTTCCCATGTTTACTCCGCATATTCACCACATCTACTATGGTAAATTGCTTAATGCTAATGGTGATGCGCAAAAGAAATGGACCATCATGATGGATGATGTGTTCATATACCACGCACACACGTTGTTCTTGTTGTCTAACATGTGTGTAGGTACCCAAACTCCAATGTCAACCTCGATTGAGCACGAGTTGACAAAAAGAGCTCTTGAGATCATGATACAAGTGAGCTCCAATGAATGGTTGCGCTCTCACACTTCGACTACACAAGATCTCTCAATGAGAGCACACCGACATCTTGCTAAGGTGACCTCCTTCTACTTGCGCTCTCTTGCTAAATCCAATGAACTTTGGCTACGCTTTGATTGCTCCTTTGCTTTTCTTGTGCTATTGATAGGGCTCTTGACAAGTGAAGGAACATTGAAGCGTTGGTGTCATCTACCTCCTCTACACATTCACGAAGACTCATCGTCAAGGACGACTCTTTTTCAAGTGGGGGGAGATGATGTAGCCCGACCTACGGTCTTCGCTTCATCATGTGTGTCAACGTCAAGAACCACACTCAAGGCCGAGGTCACGGAGGCATGGAAGAGAAGAAGGAAGAAGAGCGTCCGAGGTTGCCTAGGAGAGAAGACGCCTGCCACAAGTCAATTCGGGCCAAGGCCCATGTACCCCTTTGTTTCCCTAAACTACCCCTCCTTAGTGGCTCCCTATATATAGGCTCCCACCTCCCCCTTCATTAGGTAAGGAATGAACTTGAGAGAATTAGGCTCATGCCTCCACCATCCCTTTGGGATTAGGGTAACCCCTCCTTAGATTACCAAAATCTATTGTACAAGGCACTCCTTATATGATTAGTCTCTCACACTTGTGATTCTACCACCGGTCTCTCACTCGTGTTATTCCAACGATCGTATACCGATCTTCCTCTCGGGGATTCTAACGCGTGTCTCTCCCTTGAGAGATTCTATCGGGATAGTGGTTCGGGCTATCGGGAGTAAACCGGAATTGTATCGGGTTGTGTTGCGTGCGTTCGCGTGTGTTCATCATGTTCTTCGCCGTGTTCTTCATGTTCTTCCTCTCCCCCGCCTTTCCCTCGGTCAATTCGTGAGATCGGGCAACCCACGTGGCCTTAGGCCGCATCAATACGAGCTCCTCCGTAGCCGACTTCCACCGCCGCCTTGTCAGCGACATTCACCATCGCCGGGTTCTCGTATCTTAATCCCCGACTCCTTCCGTCCACCGGACTGGAGAGATGGGTACACAAAGCGCCTCCATGGTCCACGGCAGGAAACCAAAGCGTACACGCGCCCACTCCCAAGAAGGTTGATATGGCCGCTTTCGTTATGCAGGTGATTTTGAAAAGTATTTTTTTGCTTACTTGCACCGCCATCTCATTAGCATTTTTTTTTGTAATGCATGCTAGATATTATTGCACTACAGAATGAATTAAAAGAGGAATGGAGACGGAAGATATGTAGCAGATATGCAAGCCGTGTGGGCACAAACATCTGTAATGCTATTGCCTCTAGTGCAAACCTGAACAAAATCGGAGAAGAACCCTTTCCCCTCCCCAAAGATAAAGAACAATGTTATGATTCACAATTTGATCCTGCTGAGCCTCTTGGAGAGCTGACTCAGGAAGATGCCTTGCCTGACCATTCTCCTCAACCCCACCAGGTGATTTCTGTTTTTTTACTTTGAGATATCTGCTGCAACTTCCATGTGTTGTATACTTGTATCCTGAATCCCACCAAACATTTTCACATGCCACCTCTAGGTCTCCTTAATGCATCATATATATGTTTCAGCATGCACGTCATCCTTTACTGTTCTTCATTCTATTCCATTTTCATATAATCATATATGGCACTTCTGTAGACTGAAATATCGTTTATATGTGCTACGAATCTGGAGCTTCAAGTAAGAATTTCGCAGGAACCACCAATGAGAGGAAGACCATTCAACAGCCTGAATCGGTGATAGAACAGCTGCAACCAAAAAAGAAATCTGCTTCTGCTACTAGACAGTCTCAGCGATTCATGGCACTAGTTGAAGAAAATAACGCAAATGCTAAGAGTACTGAAATAAAAAAACGTGGTGAACACCCCAAGCGGTTGAATCAACCACCTGTTACCAATCCAGTCAACCAGCGACAATCGGCAGCAGAACCAGTTTCCACAGCAACTTCTCAGCCACAATTGGCAGCAGAACCAGTTTCCGCAGCAACTTCTCAGCCACAATTGGCAGCAGAACCAGTTTCCACAGCAACTTCTCAGCCACAATTGGCAGCAGAACCAGTTTCCACAGCAACTTCTCAACCACAATTGGCAGCAGAACCAGTTTCCACGGCAACTTCTCAGCCACAATTGGGATCAGCAGTAGCTGTGGTAGGAAATACTGCCCAAGGACACCGTATGCAGTCCCGGTGACACAACCACAACTGGCCAAACACTGCTAGCACAACATCAACAAACTGTTGATGATCTCCCACTGACCCATATTAGTCCTGCCATAGACAACTCCCCTGAGGATGAGCCCCACACCGAAGAAGGTACATTTTCCAATGCTTATAGTTTCATTCTCCGTTATAAAGTTATACTTTATAGATAAATATATATATATATATATATATATATCTACCTTGATAGCTTGATGTAATGCTTAACTTTGTAGTTGCACCACGATCAAGAAAAACGAGGGGCCCAACAGTAGGAAAAATGTTCGTAGCTAAGCTTGCTGGGATGGAATCAAGATTTCACCTTTCATCTATCGTAGGTGGCAGAAGGCCACTGGACCCAGAAGAATCTTGTAAATTAGCATCGGATGTTGGAATTTTTGTTAGGAATGAAATTCCTATCTTCCCAACATGGAAAGAGCACGTAGACACCTCTGCGCATTTTGATAAATTAGTGCACAGGTTACACGTAAGTCATCTTTCTCTTGGTAATGTTACTCATACTAGTATACCACATTGGCACGTCCCGTTCCTTCTAGCTTGTTGTTGGCTCTATGTATATCGCACCAACGGTTTATATTGTTGTGAACAGTTAAGGTTCGAGTTCGATGATGACCAAGAGGAAGTAAAGCATGTTCTCAATAGTCTATTCTCAGACTGTCTGCGCCAGTATCGCAGTAGGCTAAAGAAGAAATACTTCACTGGAAAGATTACTGGGAGTGTTCCAACTAGATCTCCTCTTAAGCAAATGACTGACAAACAGTGGGGAGATCTTGTGAAGCACTGGTCTGATCCAAAGAATATGGTATGATTTGTAAGACTGAGACCAGATCACATCTTGGATTCTTATTTATAGCAGTGTCTCACTAGTCTCCTTTTTGCAGAATTTGGCTAAACAGAATCAGATAAACCGCGGTAAACTACTTTTACCTAGCCGTACGGGATCTCGTAACCTTATAGTGCACATTCGGCAAAAAGTAAGGACATGTTGTTTTATACTGCTATTTAGAAATATTTTAGTAAAAGATCATGCAGAGTATATACCCCAGTGTGCAGCATATATTATGATCGTCCATTTCAACCGCGTTATTCGATTTATAAATGGTAGTACTAAAATGTAGATGTTACATAATGCAAGTAAAAGGGAACCAAACAAAGAGATGACTCCGCCAGAGATTTTTGAAGCATGCTAGAAGAACAAACTTGAAGTGATTGGAGAAGTCGCACAGAGTGTTCTTGTAAGTCTTCTCTAAGATTGAGATTTTGTGACGACTCACATCCCAACTTGTAGGAGTAGTAAAGTACATGTCAATATGATATTATAGATGTTTATTAAAATTCATGTGATGTCAATCAGACATGCCAAACTGTAGGAATAAAAGTAGGTCATACACATGATAAATCTACTATCAGCAAGTTTCTCTGTAGTAACTATCATGTTTACACATGTGTACGAACTGAATTTTTTGCAGGAAGATATGAAATTAGAGATGGCAAAACCCGGTAAAAACGGTCTGGAAAAAACCGATGAAGAATGTGTGAAGGCATTTTCCATGGCAATAAAAAAGAAAGGCATTGCCAAAAACACTTTCTTACGGAATGCTGGACTGGTGAAGTGCAAGTCCATGTCCAAGTCAAAGTATTTGCATGCTCAAGTTCTAGAGGAGCAACTCCAAGTAGAACGAGCTGCATCAGCTGCGCTAAGACTAGAAGTCGACAATTTTAGAACGATAGCAGCACAGAAGGAGGCCCTACTGGAGCAGGTTAGGAATGCTAATAAGTAGTAAGAAGAGTATCTGCTAGATAATTTGAGATGAACGGGGACAGTGACATGTCAGTATCTTGGTCTTGTAAAATGGTTCCTTAGTCTGAGCATACTTCGTAGGTGCATTTATCTGCAATTGCTATGATCTTGGTGGTCGTTTCCTTGTTGTGATGTGGATTTTTTTTGAACCGGAACCCTGCTGATTGTTAATATTATAAGTGGATTACCTTGCCCTTTCCATCAGTTCTGACTTGTGGTTTCGTTGGCTTGTGGATGAAGCTTTGACATGGTATCAGAGCCCATAGTCTCAAGTTCGAGTCATCGCTTTCGCAAACCTTCTCTTCTCTTCTCCCGGTCTAGCCCTTTCTGTCAGTTTGGACTTTTTGTTGCATTGGCTATGTTGAGATGTATAAAGTGGATTGCCTAGCCCTTTCCATCAGTTCGGACTTTTGGTCGCGTTGGCTAATGCATTAAAGCTTGACACTGATGATTTTCTGTGATCCATTGATTTCCAGCTTTCTACATATAGCCCAGGTCTAGAAGCTTGTCAACTGGTCTGGTTCATTCATCGCTGTATTGAGTGCAATGAACGGAACAGTGGCTTCTCCTTTGTGTTGTGCTGCAACTCAACAGTTGTTCCAGCTTCTGTAGAGGCAAGTTGTGAACAGAGATACTTATGTATGCTACCAAATTTCGACTCCATATAATCAATAGCATAAGAACCGTCTAATTCAAAATCTCAACACTGTAGCATTTACCTCCTGCCTATCGAATACAATTATTTCACACACTGAAATATTTTGTACGTGTTTTGAATTGGAGAACATGGGAACCGACTTTGGTTCTGATTATGACTTGATGTGACCCTAGGCCCTGGATCCCTGAGCAGAACGTATGTGTTAAAACAAAGAGATTACAAAGTGCTAATTCCCTTTTTTTGTAAGTCTTGGTGGCATTGACACTCCTTTCTTACTTGCTAATTTATTTATTTGGTGTTTATATATAATAGAGAATTACCAGTTTATTGTCGAACCCGTTAGATTTTGGGCAATGATTGTTAAGTGGCTGCTTCCTAATTAAAGTTTATGATGTCATGTAGATGGATTTGTGAAAGATGCAGCGGGTCGTTCTTCAGATCATCTACATGGGATTCCCATCTACATGTATGTTCATGGTTTCATGGAGTACTTCAGCTCATAGGAGCCACATACGATCCTGCAATATTTGCATTTTTTTTGACCTTGCACGATATGCATTCAATGTATCGCCAAGGCGCGTCCGTGAAACATCTTCGTCAGACTCATTTTGGCGCGCGCTGTTCCCGAGCGAATCAAATGAATTTTGACTGTTCTCTTAAAAAAGGGAACTTTGGCCGTTGGATCAAGCGTTGGAGAACTGATGTGCCAACGGCCAATAATTGCTTGTGCATCATGGTGATGGCTTATCTGATTTCAAAAACTGGGTTTTTTTATATATAGTGGATAGGTGGACAGATATAGATATAGATGGACAGATACAGATATAGCTTCGACTGTAGCCACACTCAAACTCAAAATCAGTTGAGCTGCAAAACCACTAGCCAATTAACTCCGAAATATTTCAGAGGCATTTTTGAATTGCAGTTCGGAGGACATGGGAGTAACTGATTTTGTTTGTGATAATGGCTTGATATTACCGCTGGGAATAAATGCCTGAGCAGAGCTACTTCGTATGGTCTACCATTTTTATATTAGACTAGTCATAGTGGTAAGTACTACTTCCGTACCAAGGAATAAGGCCCACGCGTATTCCAAGACGAACTTTGACAATAAAAATTGAGCAACACAATCTTGATTATATTATACTCCGTATGTAATTAGTATCGTTGGATTCGTATTGAAAAGCACTTTCTAATGATGCTAATTTTAAACGTGATGATGACTTGATGTGACATTTGGCCGTACTAGTACGGTCTCATATTTTTGTATTACTTGGACTGTAGCCAAATTCGAAATCTCATTCCAGCGGCAAAACTTCCCGCCCGAAAAATACAAATATTTCACACGCTTCTAACTTCCCATTCTACCCTCGTAAAGATGACAACAATGTCCATGTATAAGTCGGTTGGTGGGGGGTCTACCCGTCATTTTTTCGATCACCACCTCCCTAGCCCCGGAAACTAACCGAAAAAAAATCATTTCCCTCAGTCTCTCCTCTGAGACCACACCCACCGGAACTTCCCAAGTCCCTCTCTCTCCCACCTCCACGACCACCGCACCGGAACATCCCCGCCGGACTTCCCTGGCCTACCCGAGGCCTCGCGATCCTCGTCATCCGGCTGCCTGCCGGAGTCGCTTCATCGACGTCGTCATCAACCGGACCGGATCATCCCCGCCGAACCTCCAAACCATATGCTCATCCATCAGTCTACCGCAGTCGCTTCATCTGCGGTATCGTCCACCCCACCGGAGCCGCTTCGCCGGATCCGTCGTCCACCGCATCGGATCTTGCTCACCGACACCGCTGTGCATGAACCGGATCTGCTTCACCGGAGCCGTGCATGATCTAAACTCTTCTACTATCGCTTTTCTATTGCTTGCCTGCAAGTTCTTGTTTAATCTAGGGGAACTTGTTTGTGCTAATGACGCGTCGTTACGTTTTTTGTAGATGAGATGAGTAACCATGAATTTTAATGGCCGTCTCTCCAACCCCAAGTAGCACATGTAGCGTACTTCATCACCGGATCTATCAACCCCAGGAAGATCTGCTGTGACTCCCACAGAGTGCTTCTCCTAATGTAAGTCCCTTATTTTAGCGCCATGTTCTGGGTTCAGATGCTTGTTTGTCTGAAGCTCTTTTAGTTCATTCCTAGATATGACCGTAACACCTTCCTATTTTCTAGTTCATTGCTAACTTTAAGCGATTGAACATTTTGGTTTGCATTCCCTGCTCTGTAGATGTAGCCATCATAACTTCTATTGATGTAGCCCTACCCAAGGTCGATACTACATCAAGACCGACAAGCCCTCCTCGTGGTCCAATGACACGAGCTCGAGCCCAAGCCCTACACCAAGAGGTGAATTCGCTCCTCTCCATGTATGCTTTTGACACCCCTTTGGATGGCTTGCTACTTCATGCCAATACCCTATGTTCAATCAGGTACATCGACCAAGAAGCGAGCCATGAAGACCAAGCCAATGGAGAGAGAGCTGGAAATGACGAAGATGGAGCTACAGCTGCCAGGCCGGAACTTCCGCCCCCCAGGACCGGAACTTCCGGCCAGATGCCCTCCAGATGCCCTCCAGATGCCTTCCAGCGCCCAGCGAAATGGATCAGGGCGGAACTTCCGCCCCGAGGGACCGGAACTTCCGCCCAACGGAACTTCCGCCCAAGTTCCGCCCAAGTTCCGAAAGTCGGCGAAAACCTTACTGGATGTTACTGCAGGACAATGGCGCAATTCCAGAACAAGGCCGGAACTTGGCCGGAACTTCCGCCCCGACCGGAACTTCCGCCCCTCCAGACCGGAACTTCCGCCCCTGACCGGAACTGCCGCCCAAGTTGACCGGAACTTCCGCCCCATCGAACTTCAGCACAACAGCACTTTTCAGCGTGTAACTTACCTCTTCGACCCCACCTATAAATAGCCTTGTTGGCTCAGATCTGAGATTAGACTTGATGTGAAATTAAACCTGAGCTTAGCTCACCCTTGTGGGAACCCTACCTAGATCTATGATCTTGTACCCACCCGGGCTCCTTATCGACTTGTCAAGATCTCTTTGGTGACTTCTACCGTTTGTTTGATCTTTTGCTTGCACTTCTACCTATTTGGTCTTTTGCTTGCACTTCTATCAACCTTCCGGTCTTTTCACCCTTGTAGATCTTGCGAGCTTCGATTTGTCGATCTCTTTGCGGGACTTCTACCGGAAGGTCTTTTCTCGCAACCTCTATCGAGTAGGTGTATCGGGCCTACGAGGGAAAACCGGTTTGTGTTCGTGTGTGTGTTGTATCCCCACGATTCCCCCTCGCGTTCTTCGTGTCCATCGCGTTCATCCACCTACCCCCACGAGTTCCACCCAAATCCGTGAAGATCGGGCACATCCTTGGACTTAGTCCACATCATATGGTATCATCAGCTCTTTGGTTGCCACGGATTTGACCCCCCACATCTCCCAATTCCACCAATTTCACCCAAAAAAATTTCCAAATTTTTTTTCCCAAAAAATAGCCCCAAATTGGCCTTGGATCGATCTCTCGATTTGTTGAGTTATTTGTGGTTTTGCTACAATAGAAACTTGTCTTTGGTGTTGATCTGCAATTCCCCCACCTTCCCACAGCTTCTAGTGCCAAATTTTCCTCGAATTCGAAGGATTTCGGCCCGGATTTCCGCCCAAATCGACGAACAGCCCGCAGATCTGATTGCGACCGGAAGTTCCGCCCGGAAGGACCGGAAGTTCCGCTCGGGGACCGGAAGTTCCGCCCCTCAGGACCGGAAGTTCCGCCTGGCCGAAATTTTGACAGCAACCTTCGTTTTTCGTTTTGGTACTAACCCCCTTGTGTTTGGACTTCGGTTTGAGTGCCATTTCAGCTACCACAAAGCTTCCGCAACATCGACAACGACGACGGCACCCCGAAGATCCAAGCGGTTCATTTGACACCTCCACCATAGCAAGTTCAAGATCGTCGGCCACCATCATCAAGTGGTATAACTTGCTCCTAACTTGTAGCCCTAGCCTCTTTTGCGTACCTTTCCTATCGAGAATGGCTTTCTAGTGTTGCGAAGCATTGCGCAAGCGTCTCGACCGTGAGGGTGTGCGTGTGTTGAGCAAAGCTTTGAAGCAAGCTCGTGTGAAAAGATAAGCAAAAGAAGTGTGACATACTTACATAGATAGTAGTATCCTTACATAGTGAGAAAAAGAAAAAGAAAAATACAAAAAGAAAAAGTGTGTGAGTGACACCTATACACAAAAGAGTCCAAAGCTTTTAAGCAAAAGAGAGAAAAGAGAAGAGAGGCGTCTTGCGCAAATCTTGTTGCTTCTCAATTTTGCAACCAAGCCACGGTCTCTCTTGTGTTGGCGTGACACCGAGCTAGTAGTCTTCGTTAGGACCATTTTGTTCTTGCTCATTTTCAAAGTCGCGCTAACCCCATTTTGTCCCACGCGTGTGTTCCTCATTGTGTATGCCTTTTGTGATCACCGCCTTTGACTTGTGACTTTTGGATCTTACCCACTTTTGACAATAAACTTTTCGTGGTTGTTCCATTTGGCTTTCCACATCCATACCTAACACCATATAGAGTTTTTGTTTTGTGTGTGTGCATACATATCGGTTTCCCTCCATCTTGACACACCTTTTATATTTTGGTTTGCAAGTTTTGACATTCTTGGTAGTCTTTCCTAACCACCCACCACATAGTTCTTGTTTTAGTTGTAACCATGTCTAGTGGAGAAGGGAACCAACTACCGATGACGCGGCACCAACATTGGATAGCTACTCAAGCCGTCCACGCCAAGCTAAATCAATTTGAAGCCATGCTATACCAATGTCCGCTATGAAGAAAGAGCTCAAGTGCAAAGGAATGACCTCAACAATCAAGTGCAAGACCTCAATGAGAAGATTGAAACTCAAGGCAATGAGTTGAAGGCCACACTTGCCATACAAGGTCAAGAGACAAGGGAAATGAAGACGGCGTTGGACAATATCCTCCACACACTCAACCGTCAAGAAGAGAGAAGACACCACTCAAGGTCTTCGCGCTCTCATAGCTCAAGGTCAAGAGCTCCTACACCGTCTCGCCATGATTCCAATGAAGACCCACGCCACCATAATGTGGATGTTCAAGTGCTTCACCAACAAGCTCAAGAAGCGGAGCAAGCTCGCCTTCGACTTGTCC
Organism: Lolium perenne; assembly: GCF_019359855.2. Taxonomy (NCBI): domain Eukaryota; kingdom Viridiplantae; phylum Streptophyta; class Magnoliopsida; order Poales; family Poaceae; genus Lolium; species Lolium perenne. The sequence goes on along the minus strand of NC_067244.2, from coordinate 99,431,913 downwards.
ATGAACGTCAACGCCTTGAAGAAGAGCGCCTTCACCAAGAGAACCTCAATGCTCAATTCCAACAAGAGCAAGAACGCCTTCGACATGATCAAGAGCTAGTTCGAGCAAGGGAACAAGAGCGTCTCCGCAATGAACAACAAGCACTTGAAGAACAAGAGCGGCAACGACAAGCACAAGAAGCTCAAGCTAGAAGACAATGCCTTCATGACGAGGAACAAAGGCAAGCGCACCAAGAGCGCCAAATCATCAATGTTGTTCGTCCTCAACGCCCTCAAGGTCAAGATAATCGCCGACATCATGATGATCGCCCTCATGCTAGAAGACCTCCTCCAAGGGCAAGAAATGAAGACTCAAGTCATCACCAAGCATCAAGTGAAGAAAGTGTGATGCCTCGACGACGCCACAACAATGATGATCAAGATGAAGGTCATGGAAGACCACCTCCTCGTCAACAACATAGCAACAACAATAGAGATGCTCAAGGTCCACAACATCCACCTCAACAACGTCAAGACCTTGGTGAAGAAAGAGCACCTCCTAGATGCAATGACCGCAATGAAGAGGAAATCTTTGGGAAGCTCAAGTTCACCATGCCCAAATTCCATGGAGAAGAAGACCCCGATGCATACTTATCTTGGGTTCTCAAGGTTGACAAGATTTTCCGCATACACAACTTCTCCGAAGCAAAGAAAGTGG